>NC_089240.1:38962395-39564062 GCF_963924675.1 Phocoena phocoena | reverse complement strand
GTCAGGGAATTAGATGTAATAAAGAAGAATAATAGAATTATAAGTTACAATCATAACAAAGGTTCTCATTTATTAACTACCAATTATACCTTAGCATTATAGGCATTCTAACAAAAATCTCATGTTATCCTTTTAACAATCCTTTAATGTTTAAAGACACTGAACCTCCAAAATCCCATTCTCTCACCTACCCAAACAATTCTCTCCTATTTCTCCTGTGTTAATTTCCTCACCTTACTTACTCAACCTATAACCATTATTTGATTTACACTTTCATCATACTCTCCTCCTGGAAAGACTTTATTCACTTGGCTTCAAGGGCATCCATCACTCACATTCTCCTAGATCTACTACTACCCTCACAGGTCACTCCTCTTCTAGTTTTCTTTGCTAGTTCTTCAATTTCCTGACCTATTACACTGGAATGTCCCAAGGCTCAGTTTTGAGTTCTCTTCTTTTCCCAATCTATTCTCACCCCTTGGTGATTTCATCCAGTCTCGTCCATCTTTCCTAGTTGATCAGGCTAACTTAAGTCTCCCTCTTTCTCAGCTAATCCTGTTGGTTCTACCACCCAAATGTACCCAAAAGTTGACCACTTCTATTGCTGCCACTCTGGGTCGAGCCGCCACCACCTCTCACATGGATTACAGAAGTAATCTCCAAGTGGGTCATATCATTTCTCCTTTTGCCTCCTTTAGTCTATCCACAGAGTACCAGAGCATCCAGGCAGATCACCTCACTCCTCCATTCAAACCTCCCTATAGTTTCCCATTTAACTCAGAACAAAATCCAAAATCTTTACAATTGCCTACAAGGCTGAACATGATTTAGCCAGTCTGTTTCCAGCTGGACCACATTTACCTCTCTTCTCACCCTGCTCAGCCATGCTTGCCACCTTGATTGCCTCTGAATATGCAAAACACACTCCTGCATTAGGGCCTATTGCTTCTTCCTGCTCCCTAGATGTGGAACACTCTTATCACAAGTATCTTCAAGGCTCACTTCTGTAACTCAGGTCTTTATTCAAATATCCCCTTGCAGTGAAATCTTCCCTGATATTCCTATTTATAACTGCAACTCCTCTACCACCAGTCTCTAGTACTCTCCGGCTCTGGTTTCTAGTATATTTTTCCAGAGAACTAATCATAACATTACCTAATATTCTATATGTAATGCTTATTTACTGTCTGTTTACCTACATGAATTAACATTTTAAAAGTCTTAGAAAAAGAACTTATCTCAGTTTTATCAATAATATAAAGCTAGCCAGCAATACGTCAAATATTTCCTTAGAGCTAGTAAAAGTATAAGTAATTTGGCAATACGTATTCACAACATTTTTTTAAAATGCTCTTTGACCCTTCAGTTCTGCTTTGGAGCACCCGCTCCATGGAAACAATCCAAAATATAGGGAAACTATGAGGATAAATATTCAGAAGTAAAAACTTTTTCTCCCACCAGAGTGAATACTCACCACTTAGCAAAGCACCTGATCTTAAGTAGGCAATATGTGCAGAAATGAACTAAGAAACATCACCATAAATTGCTTAAGATACCACTGTAAATTAGCAGTGGGTTTTGGGGAGTTGTATGATCTATTTTCTTTTTTTTTTAGAAATTTCTAACACTATCTGTGTAAATCTTATATGGAAAAGAAAATATACTCACATACATATAATACCAAGCCACAATGTAGTAATAACATTGTAGTACTATAAATGCTTATAAAAACAGTTCCTCAAACTTTTATTTCTTCTTCTCTCAAAATGCATAAAATCAAATGAAGACAACTATTATGTGAGAAGCCAACAAGGCAGTCAGTCCTTCTATTACCTGAGTGGAGTTAGATAGTTGGTTTTTCCACGGCTCCTCTGCGCTGCTGGTCAGGTTTGTGCGGTTATGAGGTAGAGTGAGTGCGTTTCGCTGCAGGTAAGGCACGTTTCCATTACTTCCACTTCCTGTTATGTGATTATTGCCTATCAAAATAGTGTCTGTACTTCCCAGCGTTCTTGATGTGCTACAGGGAACATGGCCTGCAGAAAAGGGTCCATTGGCCAAAGGCTGCCCAGGGCAGGCAGGGCGGACTCCAGGCTGAGAGACGCTAGGCACTCTGGTCAGAGCAAGCTGTGGCTGCTGGCCAGAGACTGAGTTTGTAGGCAGTGATGAGTCAGCTGTTGGCCCATTAGGAATTCCAGTAGATCGTACCTGTGCAACTCCTGTCTGTCTCATCTGTCAAAAAACAAATGAAAAATAAATGCTGCCTGTGTGGTCCACAGGGGACAGAATAAGAATATGAAGAATATATAACCAGGTAATCTCTGATTTTATCCTAACATTTAATTTCTCTAGGTTAAAAAATACCTTTTCAAAACAAAAAATTGTTTCTTCACATTTAGATTAGCTTCCTCGGAAAAGCAAGAACCTACTTAATTTTTTAAGAAATATCCCTTTACTAATGACAAAAGAATCCAGCTGAAAATTATGGAAAGGAAATCAAATTTACAGGTCTTTCCCCCATCACAAAATAGGGGACCTCAAAATTCCATCCTATCACATTTATATGCCAGATTCTCTGAGTTAAACAAGCTTGAAAGAACCCCACCTAAGTTTAGGATGTAGCTTGTTAAGTATTAAATAATATAAATAAAACTCATGCAGAATAACATGTAAATAATAAAATACTAAGTCATGTTCAAAATCAAATTTATTGCTGTTTTCTCCTAAAAATCTGTCCATTACTAGTATTTTAAGAAGCACAGATTATTCAATTCCACCAAATACTGGTGGAAAGTAGAAGTGGGCATAACATACTCTAAAATGATGTTCCAGTCAATAGAAATATTCGAAATGGTAACAAATTTTAGGGGAAAAAAATGCTATACACACTTGATGTTGCTGCATTAAGACAAACTGACTTTCCAGCTGTTCCAGCATCAGTTTCTGTGCTGGATTTAAATTATTTCTATTTGCACGGAGCTGTTCCAAGTGCTAGAAGAAGAAGAAAGGAGAATACAGTCAAAGACACATCTAAGAAACAAGCTCACTATTCTAAGCAACCTTTCCCTTGAAATGAGTAGGTAAAACTCAGAATGCTGTCTAGTCAAAGATACTGATTTCTGACCAATGACAATCAACCCCAAGATGAAGTCCTTTAAGAAGTTTGAGAAACCTCAGAAGGTTTACTGTAATGTGATCTTTGAGATAAATGCGCATGAAATTCTACTCATCAGTAATTTTCAGGATTTACACAGAAAGTTCTTTGAGCTTAAAAATGCATTGTGACAAGTACACTCTAAGAAGCACTGTTTGGAATAGGAAAAGTCTGAAGACAATCTTACTGTCCAAAACTAGTGATCTGCCTAAGTAAAAGTATGAAACCTACATAAAGAAACATGATGTAGTCATAAAAGAATAAGGAAGCTCTTTGTACACTGACATGGAAAGGTCTGTAGAATGTATTATTAACAGTATATATAGCATTCTATCATTTGTATAAAAAAAGGAGAAAAACAGTAATATGAGAGAAAGAGGATACGTATTTGCTTGTACATGCATGATACATCTCTGGAAAGACAGATAAGAAACTAATAACACTGGCTGTCTATTAGGAGGGGAACTGAGTGGGTAGGGGCAGGAATTAGACGGAGAATTTACTTTATATACCCTAAACTCATACTGGGCAGTTTGAACCATGAGAATATATTTGGTGGGGGGGGGGAGTGGGGAAAAAAAGAATGAATTATCTCTATTACTCTGGTAAATGTGGGTTCATTTTACTTATGCGCCTATTTATTGAGTTTACTGCCATTCAACTTTAAGAATTAATAGTTAAAAAACTTAAAACTTAGTACCTCTACTCTTCTTTAATAGGAAAAACAATCTGTCAAAAGCATATCTTACATACCTGTAATTTCTGTGGTGTCAAACACCATGAATGACCTTGTTGCTGTACTGGAGGATGTGACACTGCATGGCCACTACTCCAATTATCAGAAGTATTCTGAGGAAAATTGATAAAAAAAAAAATTAAAGAATATTTGGTTAAATCCATAGAGTTAACAATAATGACTAATGGAGGCCAAATGACTCTGAATTGGAATATTTACATATAAGAAAGATGTTATGACATTTAGTTCTTTTAAAAATACTTTTACATGCATAATAAATTTGGAAAATCATAAATTAAGAAAATATTGATTCTTTAATAAGCCACCCAAAAAGGCCCACCCCTAAACTATGGCCCAAATGGCTAACCTAAATACCACACTGTCCACTAGGTCCAACATTAAGTTTATTTCAATGTCAGTAGAAGGTGATGATGAAAAGTGTGTTGAGATCTTAACGGCAGGGAGATGAATAAAATGATTTGATGAATGCAATTTATCCCTACTTTCTATATTTAATATGATGCTAAGAATTTGGGATAGAAAAACTCAAACCTTTCACTCTTTGATGTCCACAGATTTAAAGTAAAGGACAGGAGATGTTCAAACTGCACAAGTTCAGGGCAGTTAGGAGTTTCTTTTTTGACTGGGATTTTTATATTTCTCTAAAATATATACCTTTGTTGGACTAGATGTTCTTTTCCTCTTGGCAGGACTGGACAGGTCATCTACTTGACTAGAAGGAATCATGTGTAGTGGCAAGGATTGCTGTGAAATTGGTGTTTGACTGAGGCCTAATACAGGTTCAGTATTTGGATGATGAGGTTTACATGCCTAAGAATCACAGAAGGAAGACAAAAATAGGGTTCTATATATTCTTAATTCATTCCTTCAAATTGTAAAACTTTACAAGCTGCATACTTTTCAAAGCTATGTGGACATCGCTGATGGCAATTATTGAAAATCAAAATCAAATGAATCATCAATGGAGGAATGTGTACCTTCCTTTGAAAAACTTGCTTTAAAAAATAAACCACTGCAGCATTACTTTAAGAAACCTCCTTCAAAATCATGAAAATGCACAAAGGTTCTAAACTGGCACCCCAAAATTTCTTCCCATATCAGAGGGAGTTTTAATTTGATCTAGATTCCCTTCACAATTAAATCAAGAGGCTTTTCATTAATGAAAGCCTCCTGTGCTTAGTAAAATACGCTTGACCACTACAGATTGAAAAGAACCCTTAAAGCTGGGCACCTGCAGAACATAACCCAACTTCTCACCTGCTGTGCTGTGTTCATGGCACCCTGCCTGGAGGTAAGCTCTGCGGGGATTGGTAGGCTCCACGCCTCCTCAATACTAGGAAGTAATTTAGTTTTATTCTGTAGACTACCTTGTGGAAGGTTACACAACTGAGCCTAGGAAAAATTATGTAAAAAGCAAATTTAACACAAGCCTAATTGAGTAAGAGCAAGTCCACTAAATCTTCCTAAATGCTATAACTAATTGTTTTTAAAAGAAAATAGATTCTTAATTTGGGGTTTCAGAAAGATACTAAGTATAATGAGGGAAACCGGAATATAAACCTTTGTGAGAATTAAAACAAAGCTGAGCTCTGTTTTCAGAGTTCTTATAGCTGTCTTCTCATGAAACTCCAAGCAAGAGTGAAAGACAATGTTTGTGTCCTTTTCTCTAAAATGCTATGACAACTTAAAAATGTAGACAGTACATAGAAAAAAATTATGTAAATTAATATGCATCAACAGAGTAAATGTGCAAAAGAGCATCTTTCAAAATACTGCATATCTTACTTAAAATGAAAAGTAAAATAATATTACAAGCTATGGTATGTTTACAAAATATGGAAACAAATTATAGACATCAAAACACAGCTAGACAAAATTCCCAGCCACCCTCCTCCTGCCTGAGTGTCATGGGGAAATATGTGCCTTTAAAAAACTGCCATTTAAACATTTTACCTGTAAATACTTAATTCGTGCTGCAAGTGCAGAGGTATTACTACAACTTTTGCTTCTGGTTGCATTTAAGTAGCATTTAATGGCATCCTGAGGCTGGTTGCAGGATTCGTAGAGTGTGCCTAGGTCCATCCAGGCTGCAGCATGGCCATGGTCCAACTGTACAGCACAAATATAGGCCTGTAAAGCATCCATAGGCTGATTTTGCTGCTGATATAGCACGCTGGAAAGAGATATTAAGAAAAAATAAGTTGACTAAGAAGAACTGCTTCGCTTCATAACATGATATAAGCCATGAAGTACATTATATGTGATGCAACCATCTTTGTGTATCAATTATAATACCATTATTTTTATACAAAGTCTTACCCTATTGAACACCATGTATCTGCACTTGCTTCTGATTTATCAATAGACTGCCTGTAAGATATAAAGGCATCCTGAACTTTCCCAATACTTGAATAGCACCTGAGAGGGGAGGGAAAAATCAAGAAAATACGATTAATACTGATTGATCAATTAATTAATTTGCTGAATGGATGGACTAAATGTCAAAGCAAATAAAAACCTAATAAGCTGACATATTTATGTGAATGTGTGTACATACATGACAACAATAATGTACATTATAATTAACCCTTCAATAAACTATATTATAGTCTATCTGATAGTGTTTATCAATACAGCATGCTTTAGCACCTATTAAAATAATTAAAGGCCATATCACTTCAATATTATAATACTGAGTTACGCACACACACACACCCACTACTCTACTTATACAGCTTGATCTCTGGTTTTCTATAGAGTAAGAACATAGAGTTAAAAACCAAGAAAAACACTCTATGTTGGTAAGACTTGCTGAATCAGATTTCAATTCTCCTTTCTTAAATAATAAGGGCAAAAATTCTTTAATTCATACAAAATACAAACAAATACTATCAAGCTAACTATCAAAAATAGTATAAAATAGGATTAAGTACAGTATTTTATGACTAGTAAGGGTAGCAAGGTATGATTAAAGTTTCAATGACCTGCCATTTTCTTAATGTAGATGTACCTGATGGATACACAGAACAGCAGCTGAAATTATAAATACAGAAATTATCTTTAGTGCTTGGCACTAAGGGAAAAAGAAAAGAACAAAATCCAGTTCGTCTTCAAAGAGCTTACAATTTAGTTGAGGACTGAAGACACATTATAATTGTCATGATGCCACATCAAATGGCTAGCACAGACAATAACTAGTCTGAGAATTTAGGGTAGACACACTACCGGGGGTTTAGGAAAGACAAGAAAGGGAAGGGTAAGAGTAAAGGAACTGAATATGTGTAGATGCATACTGTTTAGATCAGTGATACCCATTACCAGCCAGTTATGGCAATTTGGCCAAGCAAACGAAATGGAAAAACAACATACACATACATACATAAATTTTCCATTAAACTAATATTTGTATTGTAATTGACTTATTTTTGAAATACTATTGACTGAGTAAACAGCAAAAAAAAAATTAAACATCAAGTACTCCAAAAGTGTGGGAACCACTGATTCTGGCAGAGAAGGTAAGAAAAGGCATTTTGAAATGCTGCTTGAACAATATGAGCAAAACTTAATATAAGATAGCACAGATACAAACAGTAGAGGATTTTAAATCCAACCCAAGAATACCCTGAAGTTTGTTCTTCTAACAAGGGGAATGGCATGATGAAAGTACTTTATAGGAATATTAATCTGCTAACGACATGCAGGGATAAACTGAAAGGAAAATAAGTTATGGACAGTAAAAAAGAAGGCAGTTATATATTCACTGGTTTGGAAGACGCCAAAATTAGGATGAAAGTAATGGAAGTAACAACAAAGAAAAAGACAGGAGAAACAATAAACCAAAAAACAGATAAAGACTTTGTGACAAACTGATTAGCTATTCATGGAGGTGGGGTTATAATTTAGTTTTTAAGCCTGATTAAATAGAGGAAAAACATGGTGATATCATTGGCAAAAATAAAGAAGGAGCTGGGTTCAGGGAAGAAAATGATGAATGAGATTTGAAATATGCTGATTTTGACATGAGGTGTGGACATTAAAATGGGAAATGTTAGGTAAAGAATGGGAGATGTGGTCCTGGTGTTTAATACCTTGAAGTGTAGAAATCTAGATTTGGAATTCATCCATATCAAAGAGAGGGTATAAGAACATAGGATACCGACAAAGGAGAGGTAAAACTAAGCCTAAGCGATCATTAATATTGTGGTTGGGGCAATATAAGAAAGGTGAGTGACTGAGACAGAGAAGGCAGTGTCACAGAGCAAACTGTTTTACGAGAAGGGAATTCAGGACAAGAGGGCATTAACAATGCCAAACAGGGACAGACACCACAAAGAAAGGGAATGCTTAACAGATAGTAGAAAACATGCTCTGTTTGTTGTTGTTAAATCAAAGCCAATCTCAGATTTATAGACAAATCTGCCTAACCGCTAGGAGGAATAAGCAGTAATTCCCAAAACCAATGTTTTCATACTTGATTCCTACAAAATGAAAGTAGGAAACCAATGTGCCCAAATACAGATGTCCCAATCCAACTGCCAAACACTTTTCCTCTAATAAAACTTAACTAGGTTCCCCTGAGACAGCGCTGTGTAATTGAGAAAGCACTGGGTGTTGAACCTAGGATCTAGTCCCTGCTCTGATATTAGTTACCTGCATGACTGTGACCTTGGACAAAACATTTTACTCCTCTGAGCTCACTTTCTAAAAACACCTGCAAAATGACAAGGTTTACAGGGTGAACTAGGTGACCTCCTGGTCCTTCCCAGCTCTAACATTCTATAGTTCTGTGATAACACAGTCAATGATTAGTACCAGTTTAACAGCATTACCACATTACACTTTTGTTATGATATACACATGCCAAATGACAAATTCAATCTTCAACACAGACCTGAATGCAGAGGTAAGTAATAAAATGCCTCAGAAATATTAGGGTCATCAAATCCCAAAGTTGCTTACTGACACTTGAGATCTTCCTTCAGAGCTTTAATAACTTCTAAAATACAATTTATTTATAAAAATTTTCTCACAACAAAACAGATTTGAAGCAACACATTAGAAGTCAGCAAAAGAGGGTAAGAAAAGTAAACATCAAAGAAAAAAATTCTAAACAGTCCTCAGATAAAAAATAATGGACACCAACATGATAATCTTGAACCCCAAAGTAAGTTAAATTGTAGTAAGTATCCTTTAATTGAGAAGTCAGTAAACTATAGTTGGAAAATTTTACCCAGAAAGATTCAAATAAAAGCATCTCAATGATTTAAAATGTAAAACCAGTTAATGCGGGGGCGGGGGGGGGACCTCCTATGGAATAGTGCTCATTGAGCTGAAAATTACAGCATTACTAAGATAGTAATTTTTGCGAATTCCCTGGCGGTCCAGTGGTTAGGACTCAGCACTTTCACTGCCAGGGCCGGGGTTCAATCCCTGGTCAGGGAACTGAGATCCCGCAAGCGGCACGGCCGGGAGAAAAAAAAAAAAAAGTAATTTTTGATGTTTCGTTATGTATTAATTTTCCATGCCAAGAATTAAGAAAAAATTATATTAGAAAGACATCCACACTATTGTACTGTATTAAACTACTGATTTTTATCTTAGGTCAAAAGGAAAACACTTTCCAGTACACATTCCTTTTAATCTATATTAAAAGAAATTTTCATATATAAACATTAACACTAGAGGCAATGACTAGGCAAGGCCCTACTTCCCAGTACTAGACCTCCTTTATGGTCACTGTATGAAACCTATCACTGCACAATACTAATAGTAGTAACAGAGCTAGCTTCAAATGCAAATGGTGTTCAATTAGTTCATTTATTCCATTTACTGAATAGTCACTTTGCTAGGCAGACAGATACAAAGATGGTAATATCCAGTTTCTGCTCCCAAAGATCTTTAGTGAAAGAGACAATGTTTGGACTCTCAAGCTTTATTAATAAGCAACCCAATTTACATGATTTTACAAGCTTGGGAAGGAATCAGAAAATCCCTGCTAAAAACAGCAACTTTTCCACTCAACTCTTATTGTATATTATTATTATTATTATTATTTTTTTTTTTTTTTGCGGTACATGGGCCTCTCACTGTTGTGGCCTCTCCCGTTGCGGAGCACAGGCTCCGGACGCGCAGGCTCAGTGACCATGGCTCACAGGCCTAGCCACTCCGCGGCATGTGGGATCCTTCCGGACCGGGGCACGAACCCGTGTCCCCTGCACGGGCAGGTGGACTCTCAACCACTGTGCCACCAGGGAAGCCCTTATTAATGAATAATCAAAATTTTTTTAAAGAAGGAAACATCTTAATATTATTCCCTCTCATACAAATATACTTTGCTATATTTAAAGGAAAAAAAATGAAACCATACAAAATACTAAAATTTAACATGACTATATGGCAAACTCACTTCAAGTAAAATACTATAGAAAATAGAGGAAAAAAGCTTAAAATTAAAACAAAATAGGATAATTTCCAAAGAATTCATAAAATTAAAACCTTTAGAATGGGAAGGTACCTAACAGATAATCTAACCAGGGCTTCTCAACCTCAGCCAGGTAATCTTTTACTGTAGAGAGCTGTCCCACTAGATGCCAGGGGCACTCCCTATAGTTGTGATAACCAAAATGTCTCTACAGACATTATGAAATGTCCTCTATGGGGCAAAATAGCCCCACACCCCCGGCACTGAGAACCACCAATCTAATTCTCTACAATAGAAAACTGAAGCCTCAAAAGGTTTAACTGTACCATCCATGATTCCACAAATAGTAGCCTAGCCAAGACTTGAATCCAAGTATCTCAGCTCGTAGTCGAATGATCTTTCCACCATACTGCAAAAGCTAAAACCGATTAGGAACCAAAAAACAATCTGATAATGGTCCAAAAATATATTCTATCAGATACATATACATGAGGTATGTTTCAGATAATCAGTAAGCAAAATTCAGACATTCAAAGTACAAGAGAAGTTTATAGGCTTGCAAAAAACTATTTTCACTACATGTCACTTCTCCTTTCCAACAAATCCAATAATAATGTATCTACTTTCGACTGTGATTTGAGATCTACTATTAATGTCCATTCTAAGGTATATATCACTAATCAAAATGATAACTAGCAAAGTTCTACTGACTACTGGTAGTCAACAGGTAGAATGAAAAATTCTCTGTTCTATTAAACAGACATATAAAGAAAACACTAGAAATCAAAAGGAAAGGCATAAATAGTTGAATGAAAAATTACTATCTGCTATGACTTTTTAAAAACCAGCAATAATTTAAGTCAAATGAAAATTCAATAAGCAAAATAAGAAACATCCTGATAGACCAGATGCTGCTGGAAGAAAACCACCACATTCAGAAGCTTTCTTTTATTTTTTAACTTCTAGAAATCTGTTATAAAATACTTAAAAGAGAAAATACACTGATCAAGTTATTAGTAAACTAATATTCTAGATCATAATTCAAAACCCTTAGCTGGAATAAACAAAAGCAAAGCCTAAGTATCTGATAAATCAGTCTTACCTTCCGAGGAAATACCAGGACTGGCCAGAATTAGGATCTGCTTCCAAGGACTTTTGGAGATATTGAATAGCATAGCTTTCCTTGGTGGCTTTATCTCCCAGGAGATCCACAGTATGATGCATCCAACCTGTAGTAAGTGATTAAAAATATTTACCTAAATGAGTTAATTATTCTTCTATTTTAAAGAATACCAAGCAGAAAACAAACAAGTAAAAAATAGTCTTTTCAGTAAATTTATTCATTTAGCTTGGCATACACATTCCCAAAATTTAGAACTGTCAATTCTGGCCTAAGAAAGTCTGTTTTTAAAGTACAGTCAAAGCTATGAAGAACTTTCATTCCAGAGAAATTAAAACAATTTTAAGCATTGACTTATCACTTAGTAGATTGCAAACTACAGTTCTTTTATTCTCTGATTTTTGTATTTGAAAAGATTCCAAGGTATAAAAAAATATAAAGATGTTAAATCTTATTCACTGTTCCGTGCAAAAATGTATGTGCATTTAAGAATCTCCAAGACACTATTAACCCAATGTTTATTTCCAAGGAGTAAATATAAGCTATATAATCAATGATCGTTCAGAGTAAAACACACACATACAATCCCACCTTATTGGCACTGGCTACATATTTTCACACCTTATAAATAAAGCATTTGACAATTTTTTAAAACCCCAAGGCTATAAGAAAAGTCCATTCAAATGGCGCAAATAAAAACGGTACAAAATGGGTAACACAAATGTTTAATAAATAAATTTAGATAGTGCATAATCTCATATGTGGAATCTTAAAGAGTCGAATACACGGAAGCAGAGAGTTGAATGGTGGTTACCAGGAGCGGTAAGGTTGGGGAAATGGGGAGATATTGGTCAAGGTTACACAGTTGAAGTTATGTAGGATAAGTAAGTCTAGAGAACATACAGCATTACAACTGCAGTTATTAATATTGTAATATATACTGGAAACTTGCTAATATGAGAGTAGATTTCAGGTGCTCCCACCACACAAAAACAAATGGTAACTATGTGAGGAGATGCATATGCTGACTAGCTTGACTGTAGTAATCATGTCACTATGTACAGGTGTATCAAAACATCATCTTGTACACCTTAAATACAACCGTTATGATAAATAAACAAACAAGCAAGCAAGCTGGCTATGGAAGTAATCAAAAGACTGGATCATGGACTAGTGTATTCTATACCTTCAAGGCACACAGGAATAATTTGATTTAATTTGCCAGGGAATCATATTTCAGTTGTGGATCAATTCAAGTGCATAAAATCAGCTGTTCTTTGTGTATAGTCCACAGTACATAAAATAAATAAGGACCCTTATTTTCTGGCATTTATTATAGTTGCTGTGCTCCAAAAGACATTTTAAAAGGATTGAGTTACCATGTTTTACAGAAATATAAGTCAATCACACATCATCTATTCATCTGCTCTTCCCTTACCTCTCCTACTATTACTAGTAAGAACAGGACCTACAGTAGCAGGCTCTAAAAGGAGTTGCTTAAGCAACATTGACAAGAAAGTAGGAAGGATTGATGTGCAGGCATAAATTAGACTCAATTAGGGGAAGTACCTTCCCTTTCAAAACCATGGAAAGTTTACCTATACACTCTGCGAAAGAAGACAGGTAATTCAAACGATTTCAATCCACTTCTTAAATTTAAAAGGTATATATGCATTTTTGCTATTGACACATTCTTCACTTCAGCTTTGCTATTGACACATTCTTCAGCTTTGCTACTGACACATTCTTCACTTCAGCTAATTAAAAAACAGCTTGTATTCAAATATTAGCTGAATGAGTAAGCTGTCTGAAGGCACCACTTTGCTCTTTTTACTGAAGAACTAACACAAAAGCTTTTTTGCTATACTAATAAACTTGTTTTAATTTAAAGATACAAATTCACATTACTCAAACACTACATGTAATCATTAAAAACAAAACTTTACTATAATTTTTAAAAGTATGGATAACTCAAGGAAAATTCTAACCAGAGATTAAATTAAAAACAAAGCTAAAAATAAAACTTTTATATGAAAGCAGTGTTTATTTTGTATAACCGATCACATAATATGCATTCATATCATGAAGATAAGTGATAAAGTCTAAGCTTAAATAATTTTAAAATTACATTAAAAATAGTCACATCATGAAAACATTCACATTACTACAACGGTAGCTAAAACTTAAGAGTCAATTATTTGCCCAGACCAAAACCAAATTTTAAAAAGCTGGGGTGGGGGGGGAGGGAGAACCAAAAAAAACCCCCGAAATACCAAATGCAGACAAGAAACATGACTCAATAACCAAGCAACAAAATTAAATGTTGGAGAATTCCATCATTATCTTCTTGGTGATAGTGACACATTATATCCAGACGACTACATGCCTTCATCTTCAACATTACAACAGAACTGCATGTGTAGAGAAACTATATATAATGTTAGATGCTCCACAATTCTTACATAAAATGCTTTAGTTAATATTATCAACAGAGCTATGAAAGCAAGCTCACCAACCACTAAGAGACTTTAGGTAAATCACTTAACTTCATTGAGTACTAAGCATATCTGGCACAAAGAAAGTATGCAGTCCCCCTCACCCATGGGTTAAGTACCAGAGTATAATTTTGAGAATTTAAAAGGACAAGTTGCACTAAAGAACTGTAATGAGATTGACTGTGAGATAGACAATGCTCGGCAGAAGGTGGAAACATGATGGGTTCAGATTAATTCTATCAACTCTGGGGAAAAGGAAAGAAAAGAAATAGGGTACATGAGCCACGTATTTACCATCTGTGACATGTAAAAAACATAAAGAGATGTACTTATAACACACTAAATGTATATTATTACATACCCAACTGTTGTAAGACAGTTGCTTTTACTTGTGCAGAAAGGTTTTCTGTCTGCAAAAGTTGTTCATAAGCTTCCTTTGCAGAATGATACTTCCTCTAAAGAGCAGGAAAAACAGATTTAAAGAAAATAAAATTAACATCTTTAAAGAACTAGCTCATATGTTAAGTTTTATATGATACTGATATTTTAGCGTATTTTTAAAAATCAACTGAAAGAGAAAAGTGCCTTACTGAATGTTTCTCTAACTCTAGACAGCTGGGGTTAATAGACCACGTTTCAGAGTATCTAACACCAGTAAAACATTCAATATAACGAAGTATCATTAAAACATGACCTTTAAGAATTTGTCAAATCTCAATAGTTAAAAAAAAATCATCTCAACCTATTTAATAACATAAATGATTTCAACTTTACTTAATAACACGAATGAAACCAGAAAAGTATTCCACTTCCAAGTGCATCATCTGTCTGCCTAGAAATACCAAGTTCCGAAGCAACTTAACAGGAACAATAGAGCACGTCAAAAATGCTTTAAAAAAACTAAGTACAAAAGTAGTTGAAACCTAAGTTTAAAAGATATAGATACTGGTATATAAAATATCCTATGAAAAAATTTTAGAATACATATATGATTTTGAAGACAACAAACCTCCCATAATTATAGTCTAATAATGTTTGCAATATTTAAGATTCCTTGGGCAAAACTCTAAATGAAACCATTTACCCACAGTTCTCATCCCAGAAGTACTAATATGACTGAAACCCATTATTGCTACAGTCCTAAAACTTAAGACAAAACCTCCCCACCACCCCCCACAAAAAGGGGAAAAGCCAACAAAAGAAAACCTCATAAATACTATCTTTAAAAAATACTTGGCAGAACAATGAAGTGGCTTTCATTCATATCACTGACAGTACACAGCTGCCTAAGCAAACAAATCTTTCTCCCCCAAAACATAGGTAGAAACACGAAACTAGCTGTGTGAGCCTCAGGCAAATCACTTGAGCTATGATTCAACATCCATAAAACAGATGTAGTGCCTGATCTTTCTATCTAGAGTTGTTCTAAGGATCAAACGAGATTAAAAAAGAGCTATGGAAACAAATAAGGAGCTCTATGAATGCAGTATGTCAACATGAGGAAGATCTGAAAGAACTGTCCATTGAGATTAACAGTAGTTATTACATAAACTTTTATTCATCAAGTAAATGAGTTCCCTTTAAACATTAATCTGATCTGAAAAAGTAAATCAGACAATTAATGAAGGATAAGGATCAAGTTATTCAACTCAATTCCTTCAACTGGTAAATATTTGTTGAATACCTAATACATACCAGGAACTGCCGGGACTACAGTGTAGTCAAGAATACAGATATAAAAACAAATAAAACATACTGTACTGTTAAAAAAAAAACATACTGTACTGCGTACAACAACAGTATGATATTTCCCAAAGGAAGAAAGAGCATGTGGTAAGTTTAGAGTACTAGCACACTGGGCAGAAAATGCAGAGACAAGCAGACAACTTCACAAAGACCTTCCTAAACCATGTTAAAAGACTATAGACTGTATCCTAAGACAATGGGGTACCACTGAAATGAGTTCAAGCAATATGATCAAATTTATATTTTAGAAAGAGCCCTTTGTGTAATTACCTCAACAAATGCTAAAACATACTTCCAAACACTAGTAATAATAATAAAACCAACATACTTGAAAAGCTGGTTGCATCGTATTGAGAAACATGAAGTGTGATTTCTACCTCCTATTATATACAAAAAACTGGCATCCACATTAAAGACCTAAATATGAAATGTAAAAGTATAAAACTAAGAGAAGAAAATGAAGGAGAGTATTTTTTTGAGATGTGAAAGAATTTATTCAACTTGGCCAAAATGGCACAAATAAGGAGGAGTAGTAAGGATCTGACTTGAAACACATAAGCAGAAAAATAGGCAATGGACATAAAAACCAACACATAAAAGGTGAAAAACATGTGAAGAAGTGTACACCTCTAGAAATCAGAAAATGCAAGTTTAAATGATATATTACCTTCTACCCATCAGATTGGCAAACGTAAAGTTGGGTAGTTCTTAGTATTGTGGGGATGTGAGTAAAGGAAAATGCTCATGCCTTGCCTGAAGGGAATTTACTCATGAAATTAGGTATGCAAATATGCTCCAATCCAACAATCTCACTCTTGGGATATATATACTAAAGGAACCTTCCCAGAGGTAATGTTGTAAATGGTACTATTTGTAGTACCAAGGAGATGGACAACCTAGGTCTATGTCACTAGGTGAGTGGAAATATAAAATATGATGGATGCTTACAGCAGAACATTAAGTAGCAACTATAAATAGTATATAAAAGCAACATGAGTTTATCTGTAAAGGTGTTTAGTATAAAGTGTGTATGAAGTTTTGTCTCTGGTAATGCTGAAGTAACACTTCAGACAGCTTTAAATTCTGGATAAAATATAAAAGTTAACTATCAGAAAGTACTGAAAAGAAACCAAAATCAGGCAAAAACAGAGAAGCTAATACTTAGAGGAAGGGAATGGCACTGGTTTAGTAACCCCATTTTTCTAGGATTTACACCTGAAGGCAGGCCCCAACTGGTATCTGGTTGGCTACAACTCAAACAGAAATCAGCAATCTTACTAGCTTGAAGAATCTGAGGACAGACTTTGTAGCTATCACAAGAGCTGGAAGTGAGGGGAGAAGAAATCCCAGAAAGGAGAGGGAGAGAAAGAACAACAAATTCTGCAGTTGAACTGCTCAAATCCCTGGTTGACCACTGAACTATGCACGAACACAACAGATGTTCAGCAGCCTAAAAGAACGAAAGGAAGAGATTTAGCTGTTGCCAACCACAGGGTTGACAAAGTTTCGTGTGTGACTTGAGCAAAGTTAAACTGGCTAATAAAACAAAAATATCATCTTCAGAAAAATATAACAAAATCACTCTCCACAACGTATTATTCATGATACCCAGAATAAAATTACCAGACTTGTAAGAATCAGGAAATTTTTACTCATGTTGAAAACAATAGGAAATTAATGAAAACCAGCCATGAAATGACTCAGATGTTGAAATTGCAAATAATTTTAAAGCAGCTATTTTAACAATGTTCACAGATGAAAAGGAAAACATAATCATAAGGAATGAATGGACCAAAAATCAGAGCATGTAAAGAGAAATTAAGAGAAACACAAGGAAATTCTAGAACTGAAAAATACTAATTTGAAATTTTTAAAAAAAGTTACTGGAAGGACTTAATTGGAGTCCAAGAAGGAGGAGAGAGAAAGAATGGGGCAGAAAAGATATTGACAATGGCTGAGAACTTTACAGAAGTGATGACATCAAAATCCCATACCCAAAAGACTAAAAAAACCACAAGTAGTATAAATATAAAGGAAAAACCAATACCTAACTACATCATAGTCGCATACTTAAGAACCAAATGTAATGAGAAGAACCTTGAAAGCAGCCAGAGAAAAACCACAAAATACAAAGGAAACAATAAGAATGACAGCCAACTTTATGTAACCATATCAGTAACTGAATTAAATATAAATGGACTAGATATTCAAACAACAGAGACTGCCAGACAGATTTACAAAAGTGAAAGAAAGCCAAAACCACAGTACTTGTAAGATATGCACTTTTTCATATAAGGATTCAAACAAGCTGAAATAAAAGGATGGGAAAAGATACCATGTAAACTGTAAGTATTAGAAAGCTGAAGTGACTAGATTCAGATCAGATTAAGAAGGCTTCAAGGCAAAGAGTATATTACCAGAGAGAAAGAGGAAATGTTTCATAATGATAAAGGACATATCAGGATGAGATAATAACAAGGCTTCTAAATAAATGAAGACTGTACAGAATTAACACTGATAAAATACAATTAATCTACATAATTTATTCCAATTTCACCAACTGTCCCACGTATATCCTTTTTCTGGTCCAGGATCTAACTTAAAATCCCATGCTGTGTTAAATTAGCATGTCTCTTTACCATCCTCTAATCTGGGACAGATTCTCAGTCTCTGACTTTCATTACCTTGACACTTAAAGCAGCGGTCCCCAACCTTTTTGGCACCAGGGACCGTTTTCGTGGAAGACAATTTTTCCACAGACTGGGGGTGGGGGTGGGGGGGGGTGGGTGGGGTGTGTTCCCAGGAGGTAATGTGAGCCACGGCGGGGGGTGGGGGGGGGGTTCAGGCGGTAATGCCAGCAATGGGGGAGCTGCAGATGAAGCTTCGCTCACTCGCCCTGCGGCTCACCTCCTGCTGTGTGGCCCAGTTCCTAATAGGGGTTGGGGCCCCCTGACTTAAAGTACTAGCTAATTATTTTGAAGAATGGCCCTTTCAAATTAGTAAGCACCTTGTGGAAAGATATTCAACATTCCTCATATATTAATTAATTTAAATTCTACAGTAAGAAAAAGGTGACCCCTTTCCCCGTTTATTTATTCAATTATTCATTTATAGCAATATGAATATATTTTATTCTGTATCTTATATACCATTATTATAATTGTTTCTAAACTTGTGTCAGATTTGGTGATTAGAAACCCCATTTCCCTCAAGTTGGCTTCTTTATCTTTCCACATGCCCATCATTTTCTAAGCACTTCCTTACTTTTTGGCACCATGAAATGTTGTTCCAGGGATCATCTAGTAGTTTCTCTGCCTAAGCCCTGGAATTACCCACTTCTCCCCAAGAATTCCTGATTCCTTTTATTGACGAATTGGATTTAGAAACAAAGATGTGGGTGCTAGTACATTCACTGCTGCCAAGGTGGGTCACTGCTTCTAGGCCCTTGTAGCAAACAGCTAGGAAATATATTAATGTATACACACACACACACACACACACACACACACACACACACACACACACTCACTCTCTCTCTCTCTCTCACGTCTCTATTTCTATCCAACTCTCTATTTCCATAAATAACCTATGTTCATAGTGATCCCTCCAATTCTAATCCAACAACACAGAATTCAGTCTAGCCTTTCTTCTTTTCTTACTTGTAAGTTCTCTGACACTGAAAATCTGGTCCTCATTATCCACAATACATTTACTTGTTTACCCCTAATATTTACATAAAATAGTTGCAGAATTTCTATCCATAGCCCTGTGAGAAAGTAACTGTAGTGGAAGATTTGTTTACAGTTCTTTTGTCTCTAGCTTTACACTATAGAGTCAAAATACTATTCTCCAAAGTTATTTAGCTTAGTTCTTTTCATCCCTACCCCTCAGTATACTTATGTTATTCATTTGTAATACAGTTAGGTTCATTTGTTACTGTTTATTCTATTTTGGGCTAACTCACATTCTGGTTGGTCTTAATTATTCAATGAATTTTGGGGTGGGTATGTGAAACATAACCAGGTTCTAGGAGTTACAGCTACATAAAAAGTATACTCAAGGTAAGTTCTACTCCCTACTACCCCATTCACAACCATTCCTGGGTAGGTAACCAACCTCACTTGTTTCTGGTTTATCCATTTTCAGTATTACCTGTGCACAAGTGGGACGTGTATCTTGCTTTGCACATACATAGTTTCTTTCACAAAGGGTAGCATATTATACTTTTATACTTCACATTTTTTTCCACCTAACAGTATATCCTGGAAATCATTCCATATAGTGATTTACCTAGGTCTTCCTCATTCTTCTCTAAAGCTGCATGGCACTCCACTGCCTGAATGTACCATGATTTATATGTACAACCATTCTCCTATGTATGGACATTTAGGTTGTTTCCGATGTTTTGCAATCACAAACAATGCTCCAAAAGATATCTTTGTGCCTATATATTTTTATATTTCTGGAGGTATATTTTCAAGGTAGATTCCTAGATTTGGGATTGTTGAGTCAAAAGGTAAGTGTATATAGAGTTTTGCTAGATTACTGCATGTAGTTTTGTTAGATTATTTTGTTCCAGATGGGGTGTACCAGTTTGCATTATCACAATGCATGAGAGTGCGTGTTTCGCTACCACAGCCACTTACACTTTTCACCAATCTGACAGGTAAGAAACTGTATTTCAGTGTGCTTTAATTTGCATTTCTTTAACTGGGTGTGTCTGAACACTTTTTCACATGCTTAAGGGCTGTTATATCTTTTTTGGAAAGTGTCTGCTCATGTCATTCTTCCCAGTTTCCTAATGGGTCTTGTTCATTGTCTGTCAAATTTTAAGTTTGTTATATATCAGGGGTATTAGCCCTTTGTGCTATACGTTGTAAACATTTTCTCCCAGTTTCATAGGTGTCCTTTGAATGTATGGTTTTTTTGTTTTGTCTTTTTGCCATGCAGAAATTACTTTTATGTTGCTCAAACTGACTGGTCATTCTTTTTTTTTTTTTTTTTTTTTGCAGTACGCGGACCTCTCACTGTCGTGGCCTCTGCCGTTGCGGAGCACAGGCTCCGGATGCACAGGCTCAGTGGCCATGGCTCACGGGCCCAGCTGCTCTGCGACATGTGGGATCTTCCCAGACCAGGGCACGAACCCGCGTCCCCTGCATCGGCAGGTGGACCCTCAATCACTGCGCCACCAGGGAAGCCCTGGTCATTCTTTTTATTGCCTCTGAATTTTGAGCCACAGTTTAAAAAGCCTTTTTCCTACATCAAGGTTGAAGAAGAATTAATGTTTCTTCTAGTACTTGTACAATATCAATGTTTACATTTTGATCCTAATTCATCTGTAGTAGTTTATTCTTGTGAATAGTTTGTGTTACGGGTCTAATTTTATCTTTTTCCAAATGGCTACCTTATTGCCCCAGAACCATGTATGAATAAATCTACCTTAGCTAAAGGAATGTAAGATATTACCTTTATCATATACTCAATTTCTCTATGTACACTGGATCTATTCCTGGCCTTTCTATGATATTTCACTGGTCTATTTGTCTAGTCACATGCCAGTACAATACTTTTAATCATATAGGCTTCCTTGTAATATTTTAATATCTAGTAGGGTTAATATAATCCATACAATCCGTACCATCACCACCAGTGTTATTCTGGCTATCCCAGAATGTTTTTCCATATCAACTTACCTAATTGCTTTAAAAAGTTTACTAGTAATTTTTACTGATGTTGTATTACATTTAAAAACTAACCTAAATTCCCATGAACATCTTTATACTATTGAGTCATAGTATCTCTTTTAAGTTTATTGTTAAGTATTTAATTACTTTGTTGTTATTATAAATGGCAATATTTTCTAACTGTGTGCTCTCTAATTATTGTTGCTGAAAGCTATTAATTTCTGTATGTGCCTCTAATTGATTTTTCTTGTCTAACTGCATTGGTTAATACCTATAGTACAATAATGAGGAGTAATGAAGACAGAGGACATCCTTTGCCCTGCTCCTGATTTTTGTGAAAATGTCTCCAGTGTTTCCCTTTAAATAAGATACTGACTTTGGAATTAAAGTACATGAATTTTATCATGATAGGAAAGTAACCCTTAATTCCTATGTCCAAGAGTAATTTTAGTTGGGAATGGGTATTGAGTTTATCAAAGGCTTCTTCAGCATCTATGATGATAGTGACTTGTTTTTACCTTTAGCTCTATTATTATGATGCATGATATTAATAGATTTCCTAATATTCAATCAGCCTTGTATTCCCAGAATGAATACCACTTGGTCATAGTATATTATTTGCTTAATGAGGTAACAGATTGTTTGCTAATATTTTACTTAGTATTTTTATACCAATATTCATCAGTGATAACAGTTTGTATATTGACTCTTTTTTGTACTGTCTTTATCAGGTTTAGGCATCAATGTTACACTTGTTTCAAAAAGGAATGGGGGGAAACAGTATGTCAGTTCCTCAAAAATTTTAACAGAATTACCACATGACCCAGTAATTCCACTTCTGAGGGTATATATCCAAAAAAAATGGAAAGCTGGGACAAAAACAAATATTTGCACATTCATGTTCACAGCAGCATTATTCACAACAGGCAAAAGTTGGAAGCCACACGAGTGTCCACTGACAGATGAGTGGATAAACCAAATGTGCTGTATACATACAATGAAATATTATTCAGCCTCTAAAAGGAATGGAATTCTGGCACATGCTACAATATATACAAACCTTAAAGATATTATGCTAAGAGAAATAAGCCAGACACAAAAAGACAAATACTGTATCATTCCACTTACATGAGGTACCTAGAATAGTCAAACTCATAGAGACAAAAAGTAGAATAGTGGTCGCCAGGGGCTGGGGGGAGGGAGGAATGAGGAGTTATTCTTTAATGGGTACAGAGTTTCAGCTTGGGATGATGAAAAAGTTCTGGAGATGGATGGTGGTGATAGTTGCACAATAATGCGAATGTACTTAATGCCACTGAATTGTATACTTAATAAATGGCTAAAATGGTAAAGTTAATGTCAGGTATATTTTACAATTAAATAAAAAAGACGACACCAAAGAACTGTGGCCTGTAGTTAATGTTTGGAAGCAGATTTTTTGTTTCCATTATATTGTAAAAATATGCTATAGAATCAGTAAGTGCAGAAAGGACTTTAATTATTATCAAACACATAAGTCTCTCAAGGTCAGATTAAAAGCTGTTATAAGCCCCCTATCCCTCTCAAAAAAAGGAAAAGAAATGAGAAAGTTTCTCCCCATTTCTAGTGGTCTGGCATAATCTATAGAGTGCTAGAATTATCTGGTATTTAAAGGCTTCGTAGAATTCCCCTGTAAAACCATCTGGGCATGGTACTTTCTCTGTAGGGCATTACTTAATTTTCTGTTTCTCTTTATGAAAATTGGCTTTTTATAACTTTCCTAACTCTAATGAGGTCAATTTCTCTAATCTGTATTTCCCTGGGAAACAGTCCACTTTAAGTTTTCAAATTCATTTGCATACATGTCTGCTAAGCTGTACTTGTATGACTGTACTAATTTCTTCTGTTTCCATGGTTATCTTACTTTATGTATCTGTGCTTTATCTCTCATTTATCCTCCTGATCAAGTTAGTTTGTGGTTTATCTATTTTGTTAATTTTTTTCAGAATATAAGGTTTTGACCTATTAATTAGATCTACTGTTTTTCTCTCCTTTTCACACTATTTATTTCTTTCAAAAAAAAAATCTTTCTTCCTCACAATATTGTTTTCCTTACCATGATTTTTGTTTGTTTTGTTAACATATTTCTTCACACTGAACTAATCTTGAATTCATGGAATAAACCCTAGGTAATCATGACATACTTACTGTATCTTTATTTTTTGTTTTGTTTTGTTTTGTTTTTTCAGTATGCGGGCCTCTCACTGTTGTGGCCTCTCCCGTTGCTCCTGACGCCCAGGCTCAGCGGCCATGGCTCACAGGCCCAGCCACTCCGCGGCATGTGGGACCTTCCCGGACCGGGGCGCGAACCCGTGTCCCCTGCATCGCCAGGCGGACTCTCAACCACTGCGCCACCAGGGAAGCCCATTTACTGTATCTTTAAATGTCAGCTGGAATTTATTTTTCTTTCTTTAGAATTTTTGGATTTGTACAATATGCATAAATGAAACCAGTCTACAGTGTTTCAGTAATAAACTACTGCTAGTTAGAAGACAATGTTAAAAATGAAACTAGTAATTCTTATCAACAGTGTTATTCATAATAACATTATTTGTAACTATCTCTCAAGGGAGAATAGTTAAATTAGCTACAGTACATCTCTGCAAAGGGATATATTATAATACAGCTCTACTTGTACTGATAGGGAATGATTTCCAAAATATAGTATTAAGTTAAAAAAACCAATTTAAACAAGATCAAGAGAGAACATATATAATGGGTTATTATTTCAATAAAATAAAGAAAAACAAATATATGTGCAAGCATATATATGGATTTGCTTATATATACACTGAGATTCTCTGGAAGGATATAAAACACACTGCTTATGGTGGTTGGTGGCTTTCGGGAGGGGAATAGGTGGCCAGGGAAAAGGAGGGAGGAGGATACTACACTGTATTCTTGCAGGCACTTTCATTCTGGATTATCTACTCAAAAATAAGTAACACTGTAATAACAAAGTTAAAAGGGAGAAATCCTTTACCTTTAATCTTTAAAGGTTATTTAGAATTTAGATGGTGACTTGTTCAAGTTATTTCATTAAAATCAAGAAAAAGAAATGAAGGCCAGTTAATACTATTATTACTATTAGGAAAAAAAATGGTTCTGCGGGTCTCAGCTAATAAAATGGGAAAGGTAAATTAAATAATTGATATAAATATCCAATAATTCATAATATATTTAACTTGGAGATATGACATTATACAGAGAAACAAAATTATCTTTATTTAGATAATCTAAGAATGAGTGTGGGTGAGTTGACATGACATCTCATTAAAATTACCCAAACCTAAACAGAACTACCATCCAGCAATCCCACTTCTGGGTACAGTTATATTACCAAAGGAAACAAAACCATTATCTTGATGAGATATCTGTACTCCTATGTTCACTGCAGGATTATTCACAAGAGCCAAGAATGGAAACAACCTAAGTGTCTGTCTCCAGATGGATCAAGAAAATGTGGTATATAAATACAATGGAATGATATTTCAGCCTTAAAAAAAGAAGGAAATCCTGTCATTTGTGACAACCTAGGTAAACCTGGAAGGAATTATGCTAACTGAAATAAACCAGACAGAGAAAGACACATACTATATGATATCACTTATATGTGGATTCTTTTTAAAAAGGGGTGGGGGTGGGGAGTTAAACTCATAGAAAAGACAGTAGAAAGGGTTGCCAGGGGGTGGGGTGGAAGAAATAGGGAAAGGTTGGTAAAAGGGTACAAACTTCCAGTTACAAGACAAATAAGGTCTGAGGATCTAACATATAATATGATGACTATAGTTGATAATACTGTATTGTACAATTGAAGTTTGTTAAGACAATCAAACTTAATTGTTCTCACTGCCCCCACTTTAGAGATGTGAGGGGATGGGC
Organism: Phocoena phocoena; assembly: GCF_963924675.1. Lineage (NCBI taxonomy): Eukaryota > Metazoa > Chordata > Mammalia > Artiodactyla > Phocoenidae > Phocoena > Phocoena phocoena. The sequence continues at coordinate 39,538,767 of NC_089240.1, read as the reverse complement.
GTGTTAATTAACTCAGTGAGGGAAATCATACATATATCAAATCATCACATTGTATACTTTGTAGGTAAGCCTTTTGTTTCCCTTAATTTTTCACCTGAAAATAAAAATCCTTGTTATAAGCACTAGAGTAGAGATTTTTCAATCCTTTCATATGCTTACAGTGTCATCTTCCTGTCATCTAATAATTATATACTCTGCCTAGCACAAACTTTGTTCTTTTTGTTTTGCTTAATCTTAATGGGCACTAAAATTTATCAAATGAAAGAATCAGTGGGGGGGGGGGGGGTCCTGTACCCACATTACCTTCACGAAATAAAAAAAAATAACACCAACAGACAACTTCTCATCAGAAACAATGAAAACCAAAAGACAATGGAATGTAAATTTTAAAGTGGTCAAATAAAAATAATCAAATAGAATTCCATCTCAAGCAAAAAACATTCATTAAAAAGAAAGGCGAGATAACATCTGCTTTACCTAATGACAGACCAGGGAAATCTCACTAAGAACTAGAAAAGCTGGGAAAAAATCAGAGCTCATCCTTTTGAAGACAGCAGAGATCTCCTGAGGTAATGAAAACAGAAGGAGTTAAGACTCCAGGGAAAGAACTTTGGAGAGGAAGCTTATTTCTATAGCTGCTTTCACCCTGGGGCCTTTACTGATTTGGCAAAAATCAGCAGTTGGCAGGAAGCTGGGATTAGCGTTGGCAGGTAAAGACTCTGATCCACAACATGAATGTAATTCTCAAATGCATCCTCTCAAGGTGGATAAAATCCCTAGATTAGTAGAGTATCCAAACCTGAGTGTGCATCAATTCTGAGTCAGTGGATGTGCACGCATGTGTGCGTGCGAGTACGCACAGGGGCGGGAAGGGTAGGCGGGCGCACAGATGGAGGTGTCCAGGAAACAGATGTTAATTGTTTAGACCACCCCATGGTGGCTCTGAAACAAAACAGACCTTAAAAATTATGTAGAAATATAACAGTATGTTTTTCCTAAAAAGCTGTTATAAAAATTGTTTTTTTGGGTAAACTATGATTACCTAATATTTAGCCTCATACCAACTTATGCCTGATTTTCCATACCACTGCCTACCTAGACTGAATGTCTATGTTTTATGTCCTTTACCATATAACTAAGCAAAATCTGCCATACATAAAAATAAAATGTTCTAAAATTAAACTAAAAAAGTTTTTTAAATACAGCAGCCATAAAAGTAATGGTAATGACATCAAGAGGTTACTAATATGCCTTTCAAACAGTGATACGTAGAAGGGATATTTTAATCTTAAGAAAAAGTGAAACTAAAAACAATGCATTATAACAACCATCTATAAACATTTCGAAAAGAAAACTAGGCATTTCACATCAAGAATAAGAGAAATCTTCTTAAATACAGCCATTTAAGCCTGCAGATAGTTTGAATTTAGAGGCAAATCATACTGAATGAAACGTCTTTGTACACAACAAGCACTCTGTATAATAACTGTAACACTAAAGCAAAATCTGGACCACATTTAATGAGTATAAAATGTATGTAAGAAGTAATGCCCAGAACTCCATTAAATTATCTGTATATCTGATTCTACTTAAAATGGTATGGGTGATCATTTTTGTTTGTTTTAAGTAACCTAAGTTAAAACACTTACCTGGGTTTCATATAAGTGGGCAATGTGAAACTGAACTGCAAAGATGATGGAAAACAAAAATCAATAATAATACAGCAGTGTCTGGGTAAATTTAATTAAGAATATAAAATGTAAAATATAAGCACCATCTCTACTACACAGATTTAAGTAATTATAGAACATAACTTTTATTTTTAATAACACAGAATATACAAACAAATATACACGAACATGATAAGAAACCACATGTATTCACTGTTGGCCATTAATAAATTTTGTCAATGTAATTATTTAAATTAATATTAAAATCTATAGCAAGTGGGTATACTTCTTACAAAGTTCAAAATGGCAACATTAAACAAATGAAGAAAACTTTTATAACCTATACATTTCAAAACATGGTATTTAAAACCTGAGTTACAAGTCAAAAAAGTGTTTGATTAAAACAACAACAAAAATACTCTCCAATTTTTTTCCTTATACCATATTTCATATCAATGTTTATAAAGAAGTCATAGACAAGGATGACACTAGTAATAACACATAGAGGAAATAAGTTGCATTTCTCTATCAGTTCTTCATAATCTTTTTTTAAAGTCAAACCACTTGGAAGGCAAGAAGAGTAAACAGTCTCAACATTAACAAGTATCTCTTGAAAATCAAATAAAAATATACATATTGCAGCTTCTGTTTACAACTCTTCCTGATACTGTACCACCAGAATATGAATGATTCAACAAAAGCAACAATGAACCAGGAATCAAAACTGGATTCTGGTTTACTTAAATAAAATATGATTTTTATCCTTCAATGACAAATCTTTTTTTTAATGTTCTATCTACCTGGATTTCATAGTTGAATTTCAAGGAGTCTGGGAGCCTTTCAAAATTATATGCATAATACATATGTGGACCTTTAAAAACAATGTCCACAGCTATCATCAATTTCTCATCGCCATCATAAACTAACTCTCTCACTGACTCCCATAACTGTAAGAGTCACCTGGGAGGCTTACTAAAAATAGAGATCCCTGAGATTATATTCAGTGATCCCAGGCAAGGCCTGGAAAAGTGCCTTTTTATTTAGTTTTGCAAGGGATTCTGATTCCTATTCCTAGACCAGCACCTGGGAACAGCTGAAGTAATAAATAAGCATAAACACCAAGACAAAATATATAATGAACTTTAATATCAAACAACATTTTTGGATCAATAGTAAAGTACTGCCCTCTCCATATATAATCATTAAATATCGTATGTTAAATAATCAGAAATGAGGCAAAATAAAAACATCACCTTTAAAAGTTGAAAACCAACATTTTGTGAAAAGCACATAAAAATAATAATAAAAGTTCTACAGATATAAATATCCCCTTTACCTATATCTGTTTAGGGGTTTTCTTATTTCCTAGTCCCCTTTTCCAACACAGCTCCCTTGAGAGTTCCAGTCCATCTCACCTCACTACATCATTAGAGGGAGACCGGGTTACAGGTTAAGAGAATGAGGAAGAGATGGAAAATCTATGCCCTTCTCCCCTGAATCTTCCTACTCCTCTAACAAAGGTGACATGGAAAGGTCACATGGAAGAAAAGATCAGCAGCACGGTGGCATTCTATTACCATCCCAAACTTCCTCCAGGCTCAGCAAGGGCTTTCTTATCCCATGAGTTACTAAATCCAGTATCATCTTTTGTGGTATGAAAACCAATCTATATTTAAATTCTTAAAAGTCACTCTTCAAAGTGGAACATAACCATACAACTAAGAAAAAGCTCCACTTGGCAAGTCTCAATTAGAGGTAGAAATTTTTAACAAATATTGCCATAGAACATTCTGAAATTAAACTTTTTTCAGAAATTAATACATTATTTTTAGAATTAATAGAATTAATTAAATCTAGAAGGAACAATTTTATCCCAAGGGGCAATCATATAATGAGAAGTCTCACATCACCATGATTCTACTTTCAAAACACAAACTGTAATTAACCCCTCTTAAATAGCTCTAGAAGAGGCAAGTGTATCTACTTATTTTCTTTAATTGCATAAATGAATTGTGCCATAAAACAGAAATCTCATACAGACTTTTTTTTAAAGCTCACTTTACTTTCTAAAATCTTCTGAACTTTGTAGCACGACAAAGTAACATGGAAGATTTCAAAAAACAGTCAACGTCTGTGGCATATCTAAATAGGTAATGATATAAAAAATTTGAAGAGAAATAAGTTTTACAAAGATAATAAAGAGCCTGATGTTTAAACAGGAATAATATCTAGCTCAAATTAAGTAGTCTGTGTTTGCTAGTGCTCTGTGAGACATCAGCCATTATTACCATGGTATCAAGTAGCTATGTTGATTGTCAAAAATAAACTACCCAGGGCTTCCCTGGTGGCACAGTGGTTGAGAGCCTGCCGATGCAGGGGACACGGGTTCGTGCCCCGGTCCGGGAAGATCCCACATGCCGTGGAGTGGCTGTGCCCGTGAGCCATGGCCGCTGAGCCTGCGTGTCCGGAGCCTGTGCTCCGCAACGGGAGAGGCCACAACAGTGAGAAGCCCGCGTACCGCAAAAAAATAAAAAAATAAACTAGCCAAATCAACTAAACTATAATGGCCTAATGTCTCTAAATAAGGCACATGCCCTTTCCATTAAGAGTGACCAACCTTTTAGCACTCAAAGTTCTGAGCCTGGGGAAACGCCTCAGTCCTGTGCAAAACAGGACATTGGTCACCCTCCTTCTTATTTCCCTTCTCAAGGACCAACAGAAAGAGAGTCGTGGTAAGCTCGAAAATGTATTCATGATGGTTCAAACTGTCCTCTTCAAATTCAACAAGATCTGCCCTGTGGTACTCATTCTACATAGGTGTTTTCCTTCAGGAGCAATGATCTACAAGTAAGATTTAACTTCAACAGAGTAGAATAAAATGAGGATTTACAAAATTTATTAGTTTGAAATTTATGTGACGTCCCTCTAAGGTTATCATTCAAACTGACAAGTACGTATGAAAGTTAGTTTTTAGGCACTAGCTACAATCAATTAAATGAAAATCAGATTTTTTTCTTATTCCCATAAATTAATTTTAAAAGGATTTTAAGGGTTTATATTCTAGATGGTTTATATAACCTGGATATATAATTAAGGAAAAAGTATAAAAAATTAACATTTTATAAATTAATATATCAATGAGTTAAATCCTTTTTCTAATTTATCCTCATCTTAGAAACTAAAATATTGCTGCATTTGTTACCTTCCCACCATTTGTTCTGGAAATACACTGATCAGTACTAAATCCTGAGTTTCATTTAAAGAAAAAAGAATTCTTTTAAGTTTTCTCAGAAAATTACATTTAGTAGAATTATGAGATAATTAGTCTGGTCTAGATAATGATTTAATCCACACTATGTCTTAATTCATGTTATATGCAAGTTATATTCAAATTTCTACCATTCTTTTCACTGATTCAATCATTTGGGGGTGTTTCTACCACTGAGACTTCTCTTCACTGAACTCCTTTCTATATGGTTAAAAAATGAAGTCACTTACAGCAAAATACTGACTCTGTAAAACCTAGAATCTTTCGACTGACCTGAAATTTTCATGAAGAATGACTCAATTTTTCATACACTCTAATTATAAATTTTATTGTTCAATTAAGAAAGTTTTAAAGAAATCCAGCTTGAATCCAATGTATATTCTTTAAACTTGTATTGGCTACCTTAAAGTACACTAAATAAATATGCCAACACATACATATTGATAAACACATCATAATCAACCCAATCTGCTTTTGGAAAGAAACATACATAGAAGCAGAAAATAAATGTCTAAAGAAAACCACTGTATCAGAACATGCTTCACACATTCTTTTTTAATTAACTGAAAAATCTCACCTCAATCTTTATGTGTGATGCTTAAAACTATAATAGAAAGTCAAAGTATATCTTCATAATTACCAATAATTTTAATACCACAAAGCCCGAATCAGTGAGCTAACACTTAAGAATCTTTGTATACTCAGTTTTCCTAAGATTGGCAAACCCTGTTTTTAATCCCCCCAAGTCATAATACACAAATAATCAATCTTGTTCACTAGCACAGATAATTTAATTCAACAACCCAGTTCACTGGCATATCTATTTTAGACACAGGCTGCTGCTCATAATAACTGGTCTCACATGTACAAGTAGCCATGGCAACAAATACAGTTAGATTCAACAATTCTAGGGAAAAAAATTACACAGGATTTATGACTATTATTATTATTACTATTATTTGCCATGAAGTGATCTGAACACATGCAGAGAACTATGGTACTTAATAATACTTACTTTCAGCATTGGACAAAGTGCAGGGATTACAGTCAACCAAAGCTAACTGAAAATGCTGCAAGAAGAGAGTGAGAAAATTAATGCACTAAATTCAATCATATAAATGTATTTTAAAATAATCTTCAGGTATATAAGGTCTAATATAATAATGAAACTATGCTATGCAAATAAAACATACTAGACAACCAACTAGCATTACCTTGAACATTTACTGCTGGCAACAAACATGTTGCTGAATATTTTCTTCAAACAGTTGAGAATGGAGAACTGGGGTAAGAATTAACTTGGTATCAAGTTATCCTACATAAATTTTGTTTATATGGAAAAAGAATCAGGTTTTTAAGTCTTCTAGTAAATAGGAAGTATTAGGTATAGAAGACATCAAATAGAAAACATCATTATTTTAAAAACTGAAAGTAAAAGTTCAATGGCATTAATGTATTAAACACCACTATCTCAAAATGATGTGAATGTTTTTTAAAAAAATGACTATGAGAATTTTCATAAAGGGTAAAACTATCTGCCCTTACTGATTCTTCAATAACTACTGTATTTAGTGTCTTTTAAAAGTATCTGAAGTACCACAAAGAATGCATCAAATAGCCACACAAAACCAATGCACAGAAAGAAAACCACTGATACACATTTCAGCAAACTAAAGGGAGATGAGGGAGTAGGGTGGGGATGGCATGACCTCATAGTTTCATTTCTAGTATCTAAACCAGATGCAAAATAGATGTACCTATTAAGACATAAATCAGCAGAAATAACTATCAATTATGATCATCAACCCCCAAACCTGAAGATGCCATAGTAAAATATCTAGCACCCATCCATCCTTGCAACCAACAGAAATGAAATGCAATTATGCTTTTAGAATGTACATGCTATTATATGTGTAGGCAATAATAAACCACTAATAATTTACAGCATCCACTTGTAATAATGTCATATAAGCCTGCCCCCCCCCAAATACATGTCAAACTCAAGGTGTAACACTTATAAGAATACAAATCATCAACAAGAACACTGGACGCCATCTGGCATCTAGTGTATCAACATTAAATCTGCTATCTAAACTAAGAGAAGGCATACAAGTAATAGAAATGGTATAAAATATTTAAAATTTAAAAAAAGGTAAATCTCTTTGAACTCTTCTAAAAAATATTTCCAGAAATGTATATTCAAATTTTCTGAGTCTCCACAAATTTTTACCATTAAAAGTAATCAAAAGCCAAAGTATACACCATTTTCTAAAAATTACCACTCCTATCCACAATCGAAATGCCTAAAGAATTATATTTTTTTAACTGCTGGATAAACTGAAAATTGATATGTACAATGACAACTTCTAGATATAAGCCCAAAAAGAACTTTCTTTATCAAAACTTTCTTATCAAGAGGAATCATCATCAGCAAGCTTTTAGTACTGTATTTCAGAACAGAATCAACAAAACTGCACTTGGTCAACTAGAACCCTCAATTAACAAAAATAATGTCAGCTACTAAGTGTTACAGTGAAAGAAAAATTAGAAGGCATAATTTGGTATGAATCAGTAGTTATTACATTCATTCACGAATGTCTGTTATGTGCTTGCATAATTAGGCTAGCCTACATTTGCAGTACTCTTAACATTTAAGGGTTGTAATATTCTGAATGGGCAAGCTACTAACTAAATGACTATGACCCTTAAATGTTAAATATTTAATCCATTCAACAAATACTTCAAGGCCCTATAATGTCCTTAGGACAATGCAGATACTAGGGACACAATGATCAACAAACCAAGAGTGAAAAATTATTTGCCGTGATTGACCGAATGAAAAAAAATCCAACATCTGAACACTTCTAGAACTGCTTTTATTTTCCCCTGGTCTACAAAGCAGATTGTATGTCCTCAAACATCCTTTTAGTGTGCTACCACAGCAATAGAAAACAGACTATTTTAAAAAGTGAGTACTATGAAAGCAAAGCACGCTTTATAACCAGTTGTTTTCCTCTAGACAAAAAGAGGCACAGAAGCCACACATTCAGACTGTACTACATTTCTAAGCCTAATCTATCCTGCCAGCATAAATTAATATTTAGATAAAAGAAGACAGACCTTTCCTAGCTGAGCCAAAGGATACAAACTGACCTGCAAAAAAACACCCTTTAAGATGGCAGTATTTTAGTTTTGCTATTTCACTGAAATCCCAAGAAGAGCAGAGATGCATAATTCGAATTGCCCAACCTACATTTCATCTATCAATATTCAAGGTCCTGCAGCGAAAACTGGCAGAAGTAGTTCTGGACCATGTTTTATATAATTATCAATCAATCTTAAAATCAGCAATGAAGTCACTGACGCACCATTTCAAACCCAAAATATCATGAAATATTAAACATTTCCAAACCACAATGATGTCTAAAAATTAACTCAGCAAAAGAGTACATATTCAAAAACAGGCCTGTGAGAATGAAAGAACTTACAGAATAACTACTTAAGTTTAAGAAAATAAGAACAGCCACACAAAACCACCCCACATAAAGAAAACCACTGACACACCTTTCAGTAAACTAAAGGGAGATGAGGGAATAGGGTGGGGATGGCATGACTTCGCAGTTTCATTTCCAGTATCTAAACCAGATGCAAAATAGATGTATCTTTAACATATAAACCAGGAGAAATAACTATCAACTATGATAATCAGCCCCAAACCTTGAAGATGCCATGGTAAAATATCTAGCACCCATCGCTGCAACCAACAGAAAGAGCTAGGAAATAACTGTACCTCACACCGAAATATTGCAGTACTGAAACTGACTACTGCTGTGTGAAAGTAGAGGCTTCTGCAGTTCAAAGACTATATACAAACCTCAAGGCAGAAAGCATTCTATAGAAAATTAATTTCCAAGCAAGAAGATTTACCTAAGACTTTATTTTTCCTAATGTTAACAGTGATTTCCTTTTAATAGCACTTCTGGTGCAATTTAGTACAAGGTTCAATTCATTACAATTTCTGTTGACATCTTTATCACCAAAGTCACTTTCTCTTTAAAAGGTTTTGACTTGTTCAGTATTTCAAAATAACTTTATTGTATTTCGCTTTCTATACACTAAGGAACTTGATTTCTATCTGGAGGGGGAAATCTATATTGATGTAAAACACACAAAACTTGAGTTTCAAGACTTTATTTCCCTTTAAAGAGTTTTACTTCTATAAAGTCTGTGATTATCTCACAATCTTTTCAACTGTAGAACCCTCCAACTGTATTCCCAACTCTGAAGACAAGCCATGAGATAACTTTTCATAATTGACAAATTATGGTTGTATGCATAAATTATTAATATGGAGCAATGTTTGGATTTCATATCCAATCTTGGATTTTCTGATTCAGTGGGTTGGGGATCACACCCTGTGAACCAGATTAAAGCTTCTACAAATTATTCCAGTGCACAGTCAGGGTTAAATGCCAATATTTAAAACTTGTAAATTGTGTGCTTAACCCCCAAAGCCTTACTTCAGTCTATGTAGACAAGGTATGTGTAGTCAATACTGCTGTCTATATTCAATTAAAGCAGACGCAGCTTTTTAGGAATAAAATGTTGGCAACCGGTTTTTACTCTACGCCAGGCACTCTGTTATGGCTATGCATCTACGCAACTGAATAAAAGGCTCACTGAAATTAATGTCCTAATAGAAGCTTAAAAGACAGCTCCATAGCAGACTCCAAAAGATATAGCTGAGGGAAGAAAAGAGGTCCTTCAGGCTGAGGAAACGACTTATGTGTACACAGCCCTTATGAAACAGGGTTTTATGGATGGTTTAAGTGGGAGAAGGGAAGGTGTCAGGCACTCTTGAAGGTCAAAGGTAAATTATTTTTTCTTTTTCATTTTTACAGATCGCCACAATTTTGAAAGTATGATTTAAAACCAACAAACTTAATTCCTAAAACTAATAGTCTATTATAAATGGATGAAACTAGGGAAATGCCTTAGGATGTGACGGTACTTACTTTAGGGATTTAGTCTCTGAAAATAAGATACAGAACTAAAACTGATAAGTTCTGGTAACGTTTATGAGCCACGATGCCTGGCCAAGCTGATCTGATGGAGATTCTCTCAAAGCCCTCAAACTCAGTTCTTCCATTCTCTTTGTAATACAAGATTATTACAAGAGTTTCAAGGAAAGACTCTACTGCACCAATGACTAATAGTTAATGGATCCTGGCAATCATGACTCAACAGAGGCTCCTTCTTTTCAAGTTTACCAATCTGGTCTCTTCCAAGACTTTCTTTAACAAAAAAGTAGACATTCTATACTGAAGATGTTCAAAATCTTATTTCTAGCCCTTCTTTTCAGCTCCAAACTTATACTTGTCTATACCAATATCTGATATCCCTCAGGTACCTCCAACTCGATAAACTCCCAAATGACCTATCTCCATTCGGAGGCTTTTCACGTCCCAATCCCAAAACCTGCTGCTACTTTCTTTATCCCATACTTTAGTTAACAGAAAACTGATTCAAGCCAATAAATGGGGAATCTCTACCCACATTGAATCTGTTAATAAATTAACTCCTTTATTAAAACTCCTTAAGACCTCTAGGATGTGTTACCTTTTATCCATGCATCCATGCAGCCATCCTATGAGAACCCATTTATTCTACAGATCTTGCTCACCTTTCTTCCTGTAACTGGGTCCTACCTAATCTCCCAATTCCTCCTTTCTACCACATTTTATAAAAGTACAGGTATGCAACCGATTAGAAATTCTAAAACACTGGTTCTAGTATATGTCCAATCTGTGTACACAAATGATCAGAATATGTACTGACTTAATTTTCAAGTTCTTTAAATCTAGTGTACAATTTGTGTTCATATCAAAATAAGTCTAATATGTACACAAATACAAAGCAAACATAACATATTTTATAAAGGGGATAATGTAACAATTTGCATTGTAAAATGCTATTTTGGAACATAACCTTTAAAAAAAAATGTGACACTGGATACACTGAATGCTTCATAAAGCTGCATTTGAAGATCAAATATTTACAACCACAAATTTAAGTAGCTATCAGTAAACACCAAAAAGTGCTTTTTGATTAGATATAACTTCTTGTAGTTAAAATGTATTTGAGGAGAGAAACCTGACACGGGAAACCTGGACTCATCGCAACCCCTCAACATCAGAGAGGATGGTTACTAGACATCTATGAGCAGTCATGTCCTTTTCAAACATGTATTTGAGGAACTGAAGTACTTCAGCTATTTACACTACTTCACACTTCAAGGTATGTAATAGAACTCAGGGCAGAAATAAATAACAAATGGAAAAACAAAACTGGGCAGGCAGAGTGAAGTGCAGAAAGCATTATTAAGTGGTTAGATAAACCAATTAGCAGATCACCTCATACCAGATAATATCTAGAAAAGATTAAAAGGTAAAGTATAAGTTGATGAACAGCAGAAAAAGGAAACAACAGGGAAAAAATTTCTGTCCACAAGTGAGGAAAAATGGACAGAAGACAAAATAAACAGCAGTAACCATCCTCTGCCAAAAGGAACAGGGACATTACACTCAGGTGAAACCAAGTTCCATTGCCAAAGTGGGAATTCGGGTGGTGATATTTTAAGGTACAAATGTGAAAGTAGTAGATAACTAGATCTAATGCACAGCATAGAGATTACAGTCAACAATACTGCACTATAAACTTCAAAGATGCTAAGAGACAGATCTTAATTGTTCTCACCAAAAAAAAAAAAAAAGATAATAATGTGACATGGTAGAGGTGTTAGCTAATGCTATGGTAATGTTTATTTTGCAATATATAAATGTATCAAATCAACACATTATACACACACATTAAACTTACTCAAAGTTGTATGTCAATTATACCTCAATTAAAAATTTTTAAAAGCCTCGAATTTTCAAAAAGCCAGCTGGCAGAGTTAAGCTATTGAACATGATGAAGGAAACAGCGCAGGAGTGGGTTTGGAGAAATAATAGCAACTTTTATTATCTTTAGACAACTGAACTAATAAAAATATGCTGCTAAAGCTTCAACAACAACAAAAAATATTACAGATATCTTAGAAACTTAAGGCCTGGTTAAAATTAATTTAATAGCTAGTATTCAAATTCTCAGCAAGTATTTTTATAATACATGGAGTTCAAAGTATCTTAATTAAATGAAACAAACACATTAATGAATAAAATAATAAAAGACGAGGCATTTCACAGATTCCAAAAGTGGTTTCTAAAAGGAAGTACATATCATCTGATGCCTTTACTTATTCTTTCTGCCTTAATATCTCGGCATAAAAAAATATGACAATAAAATTCCTGAGTCTATATAAAGGATATGAGATTAAATCAGATACCTGGAAATGTAGTTTTCTAGAGAAAAGTGTAAAAAAAAAAAAAGTGGAAATGCTATTTCACTCAGAAGTTTCATGACTGGTGGCTGAATGAACTGGTGAACAGGGGGCATCTAGAGAAAACTGCACTGTCAGTTTGTGTAGAAAAAAATTCTGTTAAGAGATGACAAATAAAATCAGCCTTTTTTTTTTCTCCCCAACGTTTCCAGCCAATCCTATGAGGCATTTTGTAATTTTATAGCCTCTTCCATTTCATTCATCTATCCATTCAAGAAACACTAAGCACCTGGTAAAATGCCAAGCTAACACACAAGTCTCATTTGAGTTTAACCCATTTCCTTAGAATAATCTCTTGTATTAGTAATTCTCATCTTCCTAACCCTTTCATATTAATCCCTTCAATCAGCATTTATCATCTTCAAATATCAAATTATAAGAGGACTTACATTGCCAACTATCCACAAGTTCCCATAAAAAAGCCACCCTCTTTACCTTTAAAAATCCAAGAAAGTTCTAATGCTGACATATTTTAGGGAAACTTAAATATGTAAATATTAGGAAGACATTTTTAATAATCTTCATTAAATTAAATAGATGCATTGGCATTAACTGAAGTATGGGTGTTATCACATATTATTTTGCCTATATTAGCTTCATATGAGGGAAATAATTTTAATAGTCTGCCAGGGAGTAAAACTTAGAGGCATTATATAAAACTACTTGTCAAAATTGGTGTGCTTGGGCTTCCCTGGTGGCGCGGTGGTTGAGAGTCCGCCTGCCGATGCAGGGGACGCGGGTTCGTGCCCCGGTCTGGGAGGATCCCACGTGCCGCGGAGCGGCTGGACCCGTGAGCCATGGCCGCTGAGCCTGCGCGTCCGGAGCCTGTCCTCCGCAACGGGAGAGGCCACAACAGTGAGAGGCCCGCGTAACGCATAAAAAAAAAAAAAAAAAAAAAAAATTGGTGTGCTTTTACTGAAGTAATGATAGCACACTGCCTCAAATACATAACAAATGTAAGCAATTATCATTAATATCATTAAAAAGTAATAAAGCAAAATTCTGAATTATATGGAGGTAAATAGGCAACCAATCCCACCTGGGGGGATATTATCTCAAGCAGGAAAGAAAAACAACAAAATATCATGTAGAAATGTCACCCTGAAATGGACTCTGGTTCAGATAGTACTAAACTAGTTAATAAATTAAGAATTGGTACTTCCACCACTCAACTGAACACATGAAATCTTTATTGGCCAATTTAATGGAAAAATAACACCATCTGATTGAAAAGTAAGCTGGGCATTAACTTCACATTTCTGAGGATGGGCAGGGTGACAAAAATACAAGTATTCAATTCTAGGACGGGAAAATGGATTTCACACAAACAATATCTATACTAGGCCCCAAATTAGAGGAGTTTTAGATATGGTAGATAAACTGAGAACTAAGAAAGAAGGGCTGAAAAAACTTATTTGTCGGGGCTTCCCTGGTGGCGCAGTGGTTGAGAGTCCGCCTGCCGATGCAGGGGACACGGGTTCGTGCCCCGGTCTGGGAGGATCCCACGTGCCGCGGAGCGGCTGGGCCCGTGAGCCATGGCCGCTGAGCCTGCGCGTCCGGAGCCTGTGCTCCGCAACGGGAGAGGCCACGACAGTGAGAGGCCCGCGTAACGCATAAAAAAAAAAAAAAAAAAAAACTTATTTGTCAGATACTTCGATATATATATTATTTAATCTTCTAACAATCTTGTGGAGTAGGTACAGTTATTCCAGTTCTACAGACACAAAGAGGATCAGAAAAGTTAGGCATCTTGCCCAAAGTCACACAATTAGTTTACTGGCAGGGTCAAATTTTAAAACCCAATTTACCTGCTCTGAGAGCTGTTTACACAGTACCAAAACAGAATGAATCTGCTTCAGAAATACATTTTGGGAGAAAAGTGATTACCAGAGATAGAAATAAAACAGGAGGCCCTGGAATGCATTTCATGTGTGGGTGAAAAGAAGGAATCTATTATGAAAATAAACTGTATTTTATTTAAATATTTTACCATCTAAAACATACTGTATATGTTGTATCTCTCCATCCCAGAGGGAAAGGAAATGAGGCAGAGAAGACCAGATCTGTAATGGACAGATTGTATGCACCACTCCCATACCAAAATACTCTTTTTACCCACCCCTCACTCTCTATTAGACAGGAACAGTGTATTTAGGAAATCAAGCTCTGTTCAAAAACTGGGCATAACTGGTCTAAGAATAATCACACCTTTGATAAGGAATCACTGAGAATAGCCACGTGGTCTAATTCTGGCCAATGAGATGCAAAGTGAAATATTCTTGACAAGATCAACAGGAAGTCAGGATCTTTCTCCTCTATAACATGATAAATCAGGTATTTACTGAGCACTTCCTATATGCCAGCACTATACTAAGCACCTACACCACTACTCTACATTATAGTTACTCTATAATGTAGAGTAGTGGTATAGGTGCTTTTCTTTATGAGACACTGAAAAAGAAATCATCTCACTGTGTACCTGGCAACCAGCCTTAAGAATAAGCCAACACAGGGGCTTCCCTGGTGGCACAGTGGTTGAGAGTCCGCCTGCCGATGCAAGGGACACGGGTTCATGCCCCGGTCCGGGAGGATCCCACATGCTGCAGAGTGGCTGGGCCCATGAGCCATGGCCGCTGAGCCTGCGCGTCCGGAGCCTGTGCGCCACAACGCGAGAGGCCACAACAGTCAGGGGCCCGTGTACCGCAAAAAAAAAAAAAAAAAAAAAAAAAAAGCCAACACAGAACAGAGAAGAAAATGAATCCTTAGTGAAACACTGGATCAGCTGAATCAACCAATCCTGAAGGCTGGACTTTACGTTATATGAGCTACTTTTTTTGTGTCATTTTAACCAGCTTCAGTTGGGAGGTTTCTGAGGTTGCAGCCCATAGCATCTATACCAATACACTGTGCTAGGAAACAACTTCATGTAGTGGAAAAGTCACCAGAGGCTCCACATCTATCCATAAAGGTAAAGTACTAGCCAGTCCACTGTAGGAAAACTGAAGGCCACCTAAGGGGAATGGGGCATATCATTCCTTCTGATTCCTACCTTCACTTACACTAAATGCTAAGCACTTACAGTAATATACTGAAATACCTCCTCTTCAACTACATATGTTCATGCCTAAAATTCTCCTGAAAATAGACAAGGAATACTGGAGAGAGAAGCCTTAAAAAGCCAATGTCAAGATGAGATAAAAATCAAATGAAATCTTCTCATTATGGGGAAGAGAAATATCAAGGACTCCTGAAATTCTTTTCTATGTTCATGGAAATGAAACAAACATCAGAATGGTATCAAGTATTTTAAATAAATGGAGGAAAGGCCCCAAACCAGAAGACTGCACTTACTTAAGGCAATCTTGCTAAAATCGCTATGACTTGAAAGTTTGTTAGTCTTTACGCCTGAACAAATTAAAAGTTGTATACAGGAAGGTTTCTGTTGAACAGTAGTAAGCAAGAACACTTTGAATTAGCCATGGAACACTTCTCAACACTGTTTCCCCTAATTAAAGGGGATTTTAAATATTGCCACCTTCATGGAAAGAGAGTTTTGCATCTATAGAATTGTTTAAGGTACCACTGTACTGATATTCAGAGATAGCTACATTCCATAATTTGGGACAAATCTCATTACTTTTTTCCACTCAAATATATTTCCTGAGCAACACTTACACTTCTGCAACACACAATAACCATACTGTGACAGTTCTGTAAAAAGCTCAAATAACTTGACTTTGTATTATAAGCATTTTAAGAGTCTGGTTTGCTAGTATACACTGTGAATGCCCAAGAGGAGGTCAAAATATGCAAGGTGGCATATCTGAACTTATTTTCCATTTCAAGTCCACTCACATGTGAACATATAGTTTGAGACATGCTGCTCTAAACTTGAGGAAAATTGATAACTTCTAGGCCAGCCCTTAGTCTCCACATTACTTACATTTGCCCTAGGGCCTATTTCTCAAATTTCACTTACCTCTGAGAACTGTGTGATCTGAATACTTTCACAATCTACTTATTTTAGTGTTTTGGACTGTATACCTCTCTTTCGTACCATCAGCATTGTTCTTTATAAACTCATGAAAGATAGAAACAGTATTTGCAAAACTGTCTACTTTAAAACTCTAGAACAATTAGGCACTCTTAAATACAGTTTTATTTATTTATTTATTTCAGTAGTTCCTTACTAGTGAATTCAAACTACAACCTACTGTAAAGTCATTGTTTATCTCCCTCCTGACCCTTCAGAATGAAGATAATCTGCAACGGAGATATTTAGAACATGGCAACCATTATAAATAGTCATAAATTCACAAAAAATTTAAGCTTTTCCTAGAACTTCTAATCCTTTTAAAAAGCAATACTTTTGTCGAGCAGGGAAGCACTATCTTCGTGAAAAGCCCAGTAAGACCTAAAGTGATGGCATAGACAGCACAAGAAACTAAATGAAAAACTTGAGAAATGTTAAATTCTATAGAAAGTAAAATATTTAACCAACAATGTTATTTTGCCCAACAATGTTTATACTCACAAACCAGCAGTTCAAATGACTAGCAAAGAACACACGTTTTTATATTTAAGATATGAGATGTGCTTTGCTGGTAGAGGTGGAGAGATTTCTAGTGAGACCCATACAAGTAAACAGTCAATGATGGGGTCACAGATACAGAATCATTAAGCAGCTGCTTCTGACCTCTATGGTTGCCAATCACTAATGGCAGAGTGATTCAGATGTCCAAATTGAGACTGAAACCTTCACCCTTTCCTGATAACACACCACAATTAAAACTCAAAAAAAAAAAAGTTTAATGATATAATTAGAAACCCAAACTTATGTTATCTTCCAGTTCATAGCTGATAAACAGTTCTTTCATCTAAATTTTCAAATTTTCTTTTGAAGTACCATATAAATTCCAACATTTCTCAATGTTCTAATATTTAACAACCCCCCCCAAAGACCCCACAAAAATGAAACATTGTATCTCAGAAAAAACCCAACAACCTACCTTTAAACTAGACTCATAGTCTGTGTTCACTTTGAACATAAGACCAAGCCGTAAATGAATTTCCTTGGCTCGACAAAAGCTGGGATCAACATAAAGCACCTCCTGAAATGCTTTAATTGCCCTGAAAGAACATAGACATAAGATATCTTTACTTTTTAACACTTACATGAATTTTTGCTTGGTAGAACAGTAAAACTTCTCTTTTATGCAATTCTGTTTTAAAGGAAATGCCAGTTTTATAAAAAAAGATGTGAATGAATAGCTTTAACAAAAAAAAGACTAGGAAGGGGTGCCTGGGTCTTTTATGTACTTGAATGTGTGTAATATAAAAGGAGAAAAGGAAGATCAGTTGAATTTACTCTCAATTATTCAAATTTTTTTTTCTGGTTGCATTGGGTCTTTGTTGCTGCACACGGGCTTTCTCTAGGTGCAGCGAGCGGGAGCTACTCTTCGTTGCCGTGCACGGGCTTCTCATTGTGGTGGCTTCTCTTGTTGCAGAGCACAGGCTCTAGGTGCACGGGCTTCAGTAGTTGTGGCACATGGGCTCAGTAGTTGTGGCTCACAGGCTCTAGCGCACAGGCTTAGTGGCTCCGCGGCATGTGGGATCTTCCCGGGCCAGGGATCGAACCCACGTCCCCTGCATTGGCAGGTGGATCCTTAACCATTGCGCCACCAGGGAAGTCCCTTCAAATAATATTTTATGGCTTAACTGTCAGTGTAAATAACTGATTTCACTGTTTCTGGAATTTCCTAGGGGAGAGAGGGGTGGGGCAGATAGTTTTGTTTTTAAGGGAGGAGAGATTAATCCTGTCTCTAGTCTACTCCATAAAATGAAGTCTTTTTTTTAAAACTTTATATTTCTACCTTTCATATTTAGGTTTACAATCCATCTGCACCTTATTTTTTATATGGTGTGAGGTAGGGGTCAGTTTTCATTTTTTTCAATACAGGTATCCAGTACCCCCTACACCACCTGTAGAAAAGACCCTCCTTACCACAGCTCTACAGTGCCACACTGTCCTAAATCAAATGTCCATATCAAACGTCTTGGTCAGTTTCTGGGCTCTCTATTCTACTATATGTCACTTTATGTCTATCAGTCCATCTTTGCCCCAAATTCACATTTTATCTTTCATAAAAAGTCTTAATTACCAGTAGAAC
The DNA here is from genome assembly GCF_963924675.1 of Phocoena phocoena. Lineage (NCBI taxonomy): Eukaryota > Metazoa > Chordata > Mammalia > Artiodactyla > Phocoenidae > Phocoena > Phocoena phocoena. The sequence goes on along the minus strand of NC_089240.1, from coordinate 39,520,218 downwards.
ATATACAAGGATGAGGAAGGAACACTTTTCACTGAATACATTTTTATATCACTTAATCTGATCACATGAATGTACTATGTACTCAAAAATGAATTAAAATTATGACAAAGAAAAACATCTACTTTGAATTTTGAAAACTATAGTATCAGGTATAACAGTATTTTAGGCAGCATTTTAAATCTCTCTACATGATTTAAGGCTTATCCCAAGTACAGCTAATATATTCTTTGCAAAGCTTTTTATCAACTATTCTCTACTTCTATTTAATCTTAAAGGAGGTTACTTAGAATCGTAGACAATTCCAAAACAAAAGTCAATCTTTTTTATAAAAGTTCAAAATATATACCACAAAATAGAGCAAAACAACATGCCCTATGTCTTTAAGTAACTTTATTTTGACTTGTATATTTTCTATTTCCCCCCAAAAAAACCTGTGTGATTATATATTTAGTATAAAATTAAGGGTTCTAAAAGGTAATATTTACTGTAAGGAGCATCAGATACCTTTACATCTGGCTAAATACTTTTGTCCTGAAGAGGAACTCGGCATCTATGTGTTAAGATGGCATTTCAAATGGGTGGGGCTGTGTATGTGTTTTATTATTTAGTGTGTGTATAGACAGCAGAGGGGAGTCAAAGGCCTGATAAGAAAGAATTCGTGTAAATTACCTTTCTCATTCAAAGGTGACTTCCTATTTCTCTCAATCAGACTTGAAGACACTCATCGGCATACTGCTAAGAAGTTCTCTGTACTTTTCTCAAACCTTTCTAATAAGAGGAGGTGCAGCTTCAGCCTCTATATTCTCTTGGTCATGTCTAGAGCGCCACCTTCTAACAGAACGGATTGTGTGCACAGGTGTGTGGGGGGCGGGGGGAATACAACACACACGTGTTGGGGGAGGGGCATAAAAAAGGTTAGGAAGAGAACAACTGCAACAATAAATGATGTCAATTAAAAGATAAGATGTGACTGGGAAACGGTATGCAGGGGCTTTTGGAAGCTTCTGGGATGATAGCAATTTTTTATTTCTCGACCCAAGTGATAGTTATGAATGTTTATTTTATAAATAACATGTAAAGATGTATACTTATGTTTAATTTTCTTTAAGTATGTTACATTTTACAATAATAAAAATTGAGGATAATGTTTCATAAAGTCCTAATTAACCTTACCTTACGAAATGGGTCAGAGAACTCCTATGGAATGGGTCAGAACTAAGCAATGTCCACACATGCCAATTAACCCAGGCAAGGAAGAGTGGATATAGGTATATGTACAACTGATTTAGTTTGCTGTATACCTGAAATTAACTCAACCTTGTAAATCAACTATACTCCAATAAAATTTTAAACAAACAAAACTAACCAGGGGGCGGGAGGGACGGACGACAGGCAGGCCTGAGTCAAATACATGAAAGAAAAAGAATGGAAGTGGTGGATAGCAAAGGAAAGATGGAATAAAGGAGAAAAAGAAGATAGGAAGAAAAACAGTCTAAGGAAGGATGTATGCGAATGGGAAGAAGGAAAACACAGATCATCAATAACAACCCCACAGGAGAAATATTTCCTACTGTCTCAGTTTCTGTGCCTTTAGTTCTTATCCACTTAGTTCACAATGTCACACAAGTACAAGAAACACAGGTTATTTTACAAAGTTCTCTACACATGTTAACACACTGGAAATTTCTTTTAAAAAATTATTAACCTACCAGCAAAAATACATATTACAATACACTAGTCTGGGCTACACTGTGCCTGCTCTTTAAGGACTACTAAAAGTGCCCCATGACAAGGGAGGACAATATATATCTATTCATCAAGTTCTCCAGGTTGTTTCAAAGTTTCCCTCAAATTCAATACTTGCAGACTCAATCTTCAATATCTCATTATCAGATAACTGAAATAGTCTCCTTAAAGACTTCCCTTGCTCTCCTCTGGCTTGCCTATGCTTCCTAAAATATGTGGCTCCTGTGATTGCCTACTAACCATGATACTCTAACCATGATACTCTTTCAAGTCAAATCTCCATGTAGCATTTAAGGTTTGTGAGCAGTTATACCCATTGCCAGCCATGCCCTAAACATTGCTCCTCCTCAGCTGTGAGCTGGCATATCTTAGGAATTTCTTCATGCAAATACTGGCCCTCTTGGCTTCATGGCTTCTCCTCAGGATGGTCTCCTGACCTGGAATATTTTCATTCTTCTGCTTCACTCTAAATCCACTATTACCTTTAAGACTCACCACCCAAACTCAACATCAACTATTTTTTGCTTAATGTTAACCAGCAGTTAGGTCCACTCTATAATCAAATCATTTTACTCTTTACCTGTCAGTGTGCTGTCTCTAGTTTTTCAAAGTAGTCTATTCCTTGAAGTTTACATTCCTCTTATTTTTTAAATACTCTAGACATTATAGGAAAATGTTTAATATATGTTTACTGATGTCATCACTCTTTATAATTAAATGACTGGACTTCTTGTTGAGAGGGTGGGAAGGGATGCTCCGGAGTCTCTTTACTGATCAGTTCTCCTCAGCTAACAAAATAGATGCAAGTTCATTTTCACTTGCTTTTCTAAACTCTTACCATCTCCTTCTCCTATGTGTTGCATCCACCCCTTGGGGTGGGAAGGAAAAAAGAATGTGTTTATGTGTTAGGAGGGGGATAGTGTGTGGAGAAGACAGGTACCACTCAGACTATATCCTAATTTTGGTCATCATTTTAATGCATTCATATCTCACCAAACCACATGTAGCCAGAACATGATCTGTGTAGCAGAAGTTAGACTAAACCACCAACACATACAAATTCTGCTGACGTCAGTATTCTGACTGACAGACAATTTTAGAACATGAAAAATGGCTACCTAAAATGACAAAATACTTTTAATGATACAATACCTGGAAAGGTTTATAGTTTTCAAATATTGAAGCACAGTCTCTACTGAAATTTTAAACAAGTGCATATTGCTATGCTTGAGTATCCATGCATTTTCTTAAAATCTAAAGAATGTTTTTATATCACCAAAATTATTTCTATCAATTTTCACTTTAAAATTTTTTGCAATTAATGTTTGCCATTGTTAACAAGTTTTAAAAGGAAATGATAACTTCAATAGCACTACCTGCAAAACACACACACATGCTGAATATATTTTAAAACAATGGTCATTTTTAATAAGATTTCTAGAGCCATTTTTTTAAAAGCCTCCTTTAGAACTTTACCAAACTATAGAAAAATAATGATATTAACTAAACATCCTAGCACAGTTTTAGTACATTTGAAAAGAGACATAATAAAACTTTAAGTTCTCTGAAGCTAATAATGCTGAGTCCAGAGAGCTCCCTCAGGGATATCTGAAGAGATAAAGGAACTAATTCCATAAATTTTCATACTAATAAAATGGAGCATATTCTAGCGCTCTAAATCAGTAATAACATATATACACAACAGATATACACACTTCTATACACACATATATATATTTTTGGAAATTTAGAGGTTCCTTCTAAATGAGACAAATAGATTTGGTTAAGAACTCAAAGAGACAGGTAAGGTAAGGTAAGGTAAGAGTTTTAAAGTGGAGATGGAAGGAGAAGGCAGACCAAAGAGTAAATGGCACAAACCAACTTGCATAGGTAAAAAAATGCTCAAGACATTTTCAGGGAAATGTTAATACAGTAGTGACTGACACAAAGAATATATTTAGGGGAACAATAAGTCTAGAAAGATCATCTGAGGTTGAAACAGAGAGGACCTTAAATGTGAGGATAAGTTAGAAGTATCATACACTAGGCTATTCACATTGACATTTGCTAATATATTACCTCCTGGTTCTTTTGCCCTCTCCAGCCATCTTCATTTCATCACTGTGGACAGTGGGATGTTTTCTTCCCACCCCTATTGTAAAATTTACGTTTTTATTCATAATTTCCCTGAAGCTTAATCAATCCAAACCCTTCCAAATTCTCTCTGGCAATCTATGTGTCACTGGTAAGCATAACTTTACCAAAACTGCCTTAGTTATCTGCTATTTTCTTCAAAACAGCAGCGAACAGAATAAACTCAACATATGTTAACGTGAAGTTTTATTTTAATAGAAAAAAACTTTTGATCTAAGAGCATTAGTTTGCAAAATGATAGCTCAAAAACATATATTAAATATTAAGTTTTTGCCAGACTCCATGCTAAACAAGCCTCAGGATCAATGGTGGTTATCTCAAACTACATTAAGTTTATGTTTGCACTCAAAGCAGCGATTTTACAAGGAGAGCAGAGATTCCTACACCCCTAAGAACACTTGTAATTCGTACACGCTAGGGAAATGAGTCCTGGAGAAAGCTCCCTTGTAATGTGTTAACATTTCTGTCTTTTTAATCTCACCTCCATCTCATTACCCTACTCCTTGCTGATGTCAACATAATAATAATCACTACATTTCCTTACCAGGGCTTATCAATTAGATTTGGGAAGCTAATTTCCAAAATCCTATGCCTCTGGCACAGAATTATGTAGCTCTTAGGTTTGCCACTATAAGACCATTCTGATATTGATCAATGGGAATACAAAAGGTTATAGGCTAGAGAGAGAAGAATGATAAGGATTTTCAGGGAGGTATATTTAGAAATATGGCTATAAGTTATAATACTTTATTACTGTATATATTTCAATTCCTTTCACCCAAGGATATAGTTTTCTTACTACAAAGGCAAGGAAAAGCTCAGTTCAAGGTACCCTTAGCAATATGCCACCCTCATGAAGAAGAACAAGTGAAGGCATGGGCATGCACTCATGCACATGGAAAGGAACAGCTTTATAGATACTGGTTCTAGCTCTCTGCTGCATGCATTTTACTATGGGCTTCTATGTCTTCCTTTCTCCTTATATTTATTTTAAGTTTGGTCACAGATTACTGTGTACGATAATAGTAAAATTAAATAATTATGATAAATCCAGTGAGGATGTAACAGTTGCTCTACTACTTTCTGACATGGGCTCCTCTAAGAGGCTGAAATTGAAACTGGAAAAACTGACCAAATAACTGAACTCATCCAGAGGCTAACAATAAAATCAACTCACCCCCCAAAAAGGGGGCGGGGGGAGCATAATATGGCAAGAAACAAGACAAACAGGTTAACAGATAAAACCAGTTAATAAAATTGCTCTTATTAATTTATTAAGTCGCCATCACCAAACCCAACACACATGGTGGTTGCACACATTATTCTCGAATACTTAATCTAACTAAATAACAACAGACACCATTTACAAATATTAAATTCTACTTAAATTATAAATGTACAAGAGATGGAACATTCTGAGCTAACAATACAAAAAAGGCATACCACACTCTTCTCTGGAAATATTTTTTCAACAAATCCCAAAGAACTTAGTATGTGTTGGGGGTGGAGGTGGGTCTGTTCCCAGAAATTAATAGCCACCTATAAGTAAAACCAAATAAAACACAAGTATAGCTTTAACCTAAGGAAGTTCCTATCCGTTAAGGCTATACTCTAAAACTCTCACCAAGCACCTACTCCATGCCTTCTAGTTTTGTGGCTGTTCAAGAAATAGCAAGATAAGTGAAAGCAAAAATTGGGGCACAGAGTTTGTGAAAGAACATTTGACCAGCAAGACAGGAAACACACATCCATGATGGATTAAGAGAGGGTGTGAGGTATGTCATTTTAGGGAGCAGCTAGAGCTGAAACTCAAGACATGAGAAAATGGTGGTAACCAGGACAGGATCAACAGAACAGAAGGCACTTACTAATTCAGACATTGCCTCATTCTTATATCATTTCAGTTTCATTTCTTAAGCCAACTGAAGGACACAGAAATCATATGCAGATAAGGAATCAAAAGATATAATTTTCCACACTACAAGCCCCCTAACTTGACATGGTCACATACTTTTTAATGCAATCCAATTTTCAACTGATGATGGCTTCACCTCACTACTGATCTTATGCTTGTATCTTCAATCTACAGGGAGTTCACAAGTTATCACAGGTAGGTGAAAAGTAACTGGTGTGAGGTATACATGTTCATTTCTAAACTGCAGAGGTCCTTGCCTTGAGTTTCATCTAAATTATTTCTGGCTGGCCATAAAGATTTTACCAATGTGCCCAGGAGAACAATTACAAATACTGATTAAAAAATAACCACCAATCAATCTTCAAACTTGGGGACAGACTACAACAGACAAAATAATTAGACTGGGAAATCTGAGCATAAGTTTGCTTCTGCCACCAATTAAACAGTTATATAATACTGAGTTACACATACATACACACCCCTTGTTTTCTACGTCTATAAAATTAAGGGAAAAAAACTAAGTTATCTCTTAAGACCACTCTGGTACTAAAAGTTTAGAATTGTGAATTCTATGAATAGCATCTTCAAGAAAGTAAAGAGATTTTAAAACAGTCCTAATCTACTCTTGATTTTACATATGATACACTGGCTATGAAGTTAGGAGGCTTAAATTTAGGCTTGCTCTACAACGATGGATAATTTAAAAGAAAAATATTACAAAGCTTCTTTATAAAGATCAATTATAGCTTTGTTTACAAAGAAAATGAGTGATTTGAATGATTATAATACTCTATCGACACAGGTGTTCTCTAACAATGCAGTGCTTCCACAGATGATCAAAACCCAACAGGACCAAAAGCAAACGGGAAAGAAAAGGCATCTGGGAAAAGTCATTCATGTCTTAAGTTTCATCTTTAGAGAAACCATATCAAATCATTGCCAATGCATATTTAAAAGCTCTGTAATAAATATCCAGGATGCCCAACAGGTATATGACAGGGTTAAAACCTTTGGTCAAAATGTTCCTTTGGACTTTCTCAGCACCCACTCAGCTTAAAATTATGGAGAATAGAAGGCACTCTGACAAAGTCGAATATATTTCAAAAAATGTCTACATAGGGCTTTACAGTTTGCAAAATGTACATTATCTCATTTGATCATCAAAACTCTGTAGAGTAGAAAAGGCAAGTAACTGTACCTAAAACACACACACACACACACACAAATGAGGAAACACATCAAACTAAGTGGCAGTGCTGAGACCAGAATACCAATCTTTCAACTATGTTCTTTCCACTAGAGAATGTTACTGTCTTGTCTGGTAAACAGAAAGACAACAAGGGGGCAAAGGCCACAGTAACAGGGACCTATACTTTACCGTTTATAAAATCTTATATATATTTCTATCATATTTAATGTCTGACTCTGAAGGTGGTACCATTACTCCTATTTCATAGAAGAGAAAATTGAGAGTTTATAATCTAGTGCCTAGTTACTAGAAATTGGAAAAGTACTAGCACACTCGTGTGTGTGTGTGTGTGTGTGTGTGTGTGTGTGTGTCTTTTGGTGAAGGAGGAAGGGAAGGAGAGGTCAATATATCTAAAAGTCTGAAAAGGAAATACTGCTCATCACAGACCATTTACCAACTTGAGAATAGAGAGTAGAGTCATTCCCCAGTTCAAATAACCTGGGGACCACCAGTCCATAACAAGTGACTGAGAAATTCCCAAAGCTTTCTAATCTAAGTCTTCTTTAATCAGAATCTTATACCAGATTCTTTTAGGAACACATATATTTCTAATAATCTAAGGTAGGTCAATATCCCTGAAGGAACAAACTAATAATTTCAGGAGATTATTGGGAAATGTAGGCTTAGTGATATTAAAATATTTTGTATTTATTACACACACACACAAAAATACAAACTAAATAAGTCATTTACTGAAAACAACTGGAGTTATTAGTTTTATGTCAACTTACCACTGAAATGCATTGTAATGGAAGTAGACCAAACCAAGACCATATAAAAAGGCAGCATTCTGGAAAGAAAGGGAAAAAGAGACTTTTAGGAAAAGCATTTATGTCTAATACATATGTTACAAATACTATAAAATATGGTATCCAGGATGTTTTATGTTATTAAAAATCTATCCTGCATTACAATATAGTTACAATGTTTTGTTTTGTTTTGTTTTGTTTTGTTTTGCAGTACGCGGGCCTCTCACTGCTGTGGCCTCTCCCATTGCAGAGCACAGGCTCTGGACGCGCAGGCCCAGCGGCCACGGCTCACGGGCCCAGCTGCTCCGCGGCATGTGGGATCCTCCCGGACTGGGGCATGAACCCGTGTCTCCTGCATCGGCAGGCGGACTCTCAACCACTGCACCACCAGGGAAGCCCTACAATGTATTTTTAAAACATCAAAACAACTGATGAGTCAACAGATGGCACAGAATCCAATCAACTGGGACAGATTCTGTGGTTTCTTTTTAATCAAACCTGCCCTGAAATAAAAAATCTGTCAGCACATACAGATGGCCAATAGGCACATGAAAAGATGCTCAACATTGCTAATTATTAGCGAAATGCAAATCAAAACTACAATTAGGTATCACCTCACGCCAGTCAGAATGGCCATCATTAAAAAGTCTATGAATAACACATGCTGGCGAGGGTGTGGAGAGAAGGGAACCCTCCTACACTGTTGGTGGGAATGTTAAGTTGGTGCAGTCACTATGAAAAACAGTATAGAGGCTCCTCAGAAAACTAAAAATAGAATTACCATATGATCCAGCAATCCCACTCCTGGGCATATACCCAGACAAAACTATAATTCAAAAAAATACAGGCACCCCTATGTTCATAGCACCACTATTCACAATAGTCAAGACATGGAAACAACCTAAATGTCCATCGACAGATGAAAGGATAAAGAAGATGTGGTACATATATACAATGGAATACTCCTCAGCCATTAAAATGTCATTTGCAGCAACATGGATGCAACTAGAGATTATCATACTAAGTGAAGTCAGTCAGAAAGAGAAAGACAAACACCATATAACATCACTTATATGTGGAATCTAAAATATGACACAAATGAACCTATCTACAAAGCAGAAACAGACTCACAGACATAGAGAACAGACTTGTGGTTGCAGGGGGTGGGGGTGGACTGGGAGTTTGGGGTTAGTAGGTGCAAACTATTACATACAGAATGGAAGGACAACAAGGTCCTACTGTATAGCACAGGGAACTATATTCAATGTCATGGGATAAACCATAATAGAAAGGAATATAAAAAAGTATGTGTGTGTGTGTATGTATGTATGTACGTGTGTGTGTGTGTGTGTGTATGCATTAACTGAGTCACTCTGCCATACAGCAAAAATTAACACAACATTGTAATTCAACTATACTTCAATTAGGGCTTCCCTGGTGGTGCAGTGGTTAAGAATCCGCCTGCCAATGCAGGGGACACGGGTTCAATCCCTGGTCCGGGAAGATCCCACATGCCGCGGAGCAACTAAGCCCGTGCACCACAATTACTCAGCCTGCGCTCTAGGGCCCATGAGCCACAACTACTGAAGCCCGTGCGCCTAGAGCCCGTGCTCCACAACAAGAGAAGCCACTGCAATGAGAAGCTCGCACACCGAAACGAAGAGTAGCCCCTGCTCGCTGCAACTAGAGAAAGCCCACACACAGCAACACCCAACTCAGCCACAAGTAAATAAATAAATGAATGAATGAATAATAAACTATACTTCAATTTTAAAAAATCCGTCAGCAGAATTCTATGGGTAATCTAAGAGAAAAACCTATTTTTCAGGAATAAGAAAATGTCTATGCTATCCTATTCTCTCTTGCTTGTATCTCTTTATTCTTCCTCTAGTTCCTTCTGTTTCTTGAACTGGATTTAATTTTATGTTCAGTGTTGCCAGGAAGGTAGTTAGAATTCAAAGTAAATGCACAATATAAACGTAGAACAAATTTTAGTATTAAGAAAAACCCCACATGCTAAAATGACACCTAGCCATTTACTTTTTGGGCTATAAACAGCAGTGATTCCTTTTGCAGTACAAAACAGAGATGCCTATCCAGACTCAATCTGACCTCTGGCCCCCATATGGGAAACTAGCTATCTACTCCCTTTTTTCAAAAAGGGCAAACAGTTGAGTACCCACTATGTGTTCTCCAAACTTATGTTCTAAAACTTAAAAAATTTCAAACTCTTACTAAAATGTTTCTTACTGTATTATTTTAGGTTGTATTTCCCCAGAAGTACACCCTGAGACAAAAGGTTTTAGTATACGTGGTTTATTTGGGAAGTTACCCTAGGAAACACCAGTAAGGGGGTAGAGAAGTGAGGCAGGGAAGGGAAGGAAGCCAATAAAGGGTGCAGTATGGCTGACTATGCAGCTGTGGGCAACTGGGACTTAATACTGCTGGGAATTTCTAGGAGCCAGTGAAGAACATTCCTCAGAGTCATTTTGCGCTAGGTGTGAGGGAACTAAAGTACTTATTCCACAACCGCTGTCATTCAATGACTGGAGAAAAAGAATCAGTGATGTTTAAAGACCAAAGTGTAATAAATAGCTGGGTTACTTTTTGGTATGCAATTATTATTTTTAATACTAAAACTTGTTTTAGGGTTATATTGTGCATTTCCTTTGAATTCTAACCACACTTCTGGAAACACTGAAAAAAGGTTTCTTAAGTAGATCTTAAAATGTAATAAACATGGAAGTTTAATTTCATTAAATCCTCAATACCCTCAATTTTCTGAATGAGAAAATTACATGCTACAAGGGTATTCACAAATACGGGGATTCACAAAGATCTCAGACAACATCCATTTCAAAAGTTCATATTCAAATTTTTAAAATTTAGTTGCAACCGGCTTCAATCAGGATCATTCATTTACGACCCCACTGTATCCCTGAAATAGATGAACTTTTACTAGGTATTGAGGACAATACTCAAGGGTTGAACAAGCCAAACTGATTAAAATGTACTTCCCCGCACACTACTGTGTGTGTGTGTGTGTTGGGGGGTGGGATGGATGATGTTCAGAACACAAGAGTAGTTAAATTCAGAGTTATGAAATGTTCTACCCAAGAAAAGTTTAGATTTGAAACACAACTGTCTCCCTAGGTGGGGGAGATGGAGGGGAGGAGAGCATGGTTGAATAACAATAGACAGCATCTTTCACCAAATTAGGTAATTGCCCAGAGAAGGCAGTGTAAGGTGTGGTGGAAATATGAGTTTACTGAGGGACATTTCTGCTTTCAGTACACATCCTGCATTCTCTCAACTTCTTTTGTTCATAGCTTATCCTTTCCCCTCTAGGAAATCTTATCCCCATCCCTGCCACTGTATAAATTTTATCAATCCATCTAGATGCATTTAAATGCCATCTTCCCTATGAAGCTTTGCCACTTCTCCCACCTCAAACCAGAGGTAATCTTTCCAACCTCTAAATTTGGCCTTAGCATAATGTCTCTAGCATGTGACATTATGGTATAATAGTAAGAACTTAATTTTATGCAAAATGCTAACATCATTTCTTTTAAAAGGTACTAACAACCCTTTGAGGTGGCAGAAATTTAAAGAATGAAGAGATATTAAGCAACTTGCTCAAAGAGACAGTTGCAGACATAGGAACTGAATCTAGGTCTGCCTCCAGAGCTCACTCTTAACTATTGATAATATATTTTTGCTATTTGTGTATTGACTAAATTCCATCCCATCAAACAAAAATGCAACGAAAGCAGGAGTGCTAATCATCTGTGTATATTACCTAGCATACACAGTGCCTTCCACATAGCAGATGCCCACAGGTTTAGTTAATTGAACCACCCAGTATTTAAGCTCAGTATTAAGTTCAGTTTCCTGGGTGACACAGAATTAGTACGAGGGATGGTCCCTATTAATCAGGAGCTTATAAATCTCACCAAGGAGGTAAGTCTCATTTTTCCATAACAGTAAACGATGTAATTTAAACACTTACTGAGCACCTACTATGATTCATAACAGAGTTATTAGCACTGGGAAGAAAGTAGTAAGCAAAAAAGACAAAAATTCCTATCCTCAATGAACTTACAATCTAAGGACAAATGATTATGAAATTAAGTGCATAATAATATATTCCTAGCTGCAACCATTTAAGAGTTAATGAAGTATAATAAGGACTAGGAAAAGAGGTAGAACTTGGGTATTGCTGGGAAAGGAGAAGGAAAAATAAGCCATCTCAGCCAGGGGTTGTAATCCACACATTTTTGGAAATAATGACCTGGGGGTGTGAATGGCTATGTGCCCTGACAAAGATGTGTTCCCTCCCAATGTACAATCTCACCAAAAATGCCAACAGCATCCCCATTGAGAAACACAGATCTATGCAGAAGGATGACCCAAGCAAAGGCACTGATATGAAAATGAGTTTAAATGTGACATAGTCACTCTTCAATCCACTGTGAGAAGTTAGGGGAGTAACTTTCTGGGAAATGTATTATTTATAAAACATACTCCTGCTTCAGTCCAAATCCTTAGAGGTTAGAGTATCTATATTAGGTGTCAGCAAACTATGGCACATGGGCCAAATCCAGCCAGCCACCTATTTTTATAAAGTTGTACTGAAACATAGCTATACCCCCACTCATTTACTTATTGCCTATATAGCTGCTTCCAGTTCCAACAGAAGAGCTGAACAGTTGCAACACAGAGACTATCCAGCTTACAAAATGTAAAACAGTTACTATGTGGCCCTTTACAAAAGAAATTTGCCAACCTCTGACCTAGACTGTATCACAGTACCCATCATAATCCCAAATTAAGAAATTATAACTTAATAAGATTACAATCAATTTATACTGAAGGCAGGGTGTGGTTCATTAAGTTAGCAGTTCACTAATGCCAGAGTCCCATGAAGGTGTTTTCACTGATCCCCAACAGGGAAAATACTGACCCTTAGTACTGAGAAGTGTGAATTCAGCTGCCCATCAGCATCAAAAACTCCAATAGAACCTTCCCTACTTTCTCAGTGAAGCCCAAAACCCTGAGACTGTTTTGTTAGGTTTATATATAAACCTTTATCTCTGGCTATTGAGGGACTTAACTCATTACAGGGCAACTCCAGCATGCATGTGTAAACAAACTTTGTCTTTTCTCCTGTTAATCTGTCTATTGTCAGTGAATTTGCAGGCTCCCAACCACTGCACCCAAACTACAAGAGGGAAAAAGCATTTCCTCCCAACAGTGACAAGCAGCAACCCTGTATGAAAATCAGACTGGGCAGGGACTAGAATGGCCATCATGGACATATCATGATTTTGAAAGAAAACAAGCTTTAAAGACAGCAGTAGAGTGCCAGTAAGTTTAAGATCAGAACACTGCCCCGCCCCGCCCCCCCTTTGAGGACACGGCAATTTCCTATCTAGCATGGTTTGGGTTTTTTAAGGAAAGTTTTAGACCCAGTATCCTACAAGCATGCAGCAGTAAGAGGGTAGCTGTTTCCCAAAGAGAATATTAGTAAAATATTCAAGCTTTCAAAAATATTTTATTAGACAAAACTGACTAAATGATGAGATTATCAAGATATTGTTATACTATTGCCAATATTTGGGTAGAATAGCAATCTGATTGTAGCACCTCCAAACATCCCATACTCCAGTAATCACCTCTGAAGACAATTTTTTATGCAGAGATATCATTAAGAAATAAAATCAAGCCAGACTATTAGAAAAATATAATAGTATGAAGGCATTCCAGAACTCCAGGAATGAATTTCCAAATGCCTTCTGGGTACTCTCCACCTGTTGAATATACTACAAATACCTGAAATCCCATTATCGTACACTGCAGAGGAGAGTCTGATGCTCTAATGGTACTGAAGATTTTATGTAGTGGTAGAAATCTCACCAGTTAACCAATCCAAAAAGTAATCCTACTTTTCTTGTCTCAACTCTTCCCCACCAATAAGCCAAATTCATTCTATTCACAAAGCTCATTTTACAATCAAAAAGCCTTTGAGGGCTTCCCTGGTGGCGCAGTGGTTGGGGGTCCGCCTGCCGATGCGGGGGACGCGGGTTCGTGCCCCGGTCCGGGAGGGTCCCGCATGCCGCGGAGTGGCTGGGACCGTGAGCCATGGCCGCTGGGCCTGTGTGTCCGGAGCCTGTGCTCCGCAACGGGAGAGGCCACGGCAGTGAGAGGCCCCCGTACCGCAAAAAAAAAAAAGCCTTTGAATCTATCCCCTTCTCCATTCCTACTGCCTTTCTCTAGGTAATTTAGGACCTTGCCTTTGTCTACCTGATCTGTTTCAATAGCTTCCTAACTCAGCTCCCAAACCTTCGCCTCCCCTTCCATGTCCCCCCTTTCAAAATACCTTCCACACCATTGCCAGTGAACTTGTGAAAAACTCAACCATGACACTTTCTCTATTTTAAACTCCTCCTCTGAAGATTACCTACAACCTAGCCTGACTATAAGGGTCTTGGTTATATGACTCTTGCTCAACTTTCCCAATCTCACAGCCACCACTCCAGTCAGGCCTGGATATGCAGGCCTATGAATAAAATATGCTCTTATACATTTCCATGATTTTAAACATGTTGGCTTCCTCTGCTGAAAAAGCCAATGCCATCTTTCCTTCAACTCATTTCTCAATCTAGCAAATTCCTATCCATCCTTGGGACTTCCCTTGTGGTGCAGTGGTTAAGACTCCATGCTCCCGATGCAGAGGGCCCAGGTTTGATCCCTGGTCAGGGAACTAGATCCTACATGCATGGCGCAACTAAGGAACCCACCTGCCGCAACTAAGACCCGGCGCAACCAACCAACCAACCAAATAAATAAATAAAATTCCTATCTATCCGTTAACACATCATTCATCTCTTCTTTCCACAAGTATTACCTGACACATTCCCAAGTGCAGAGTTAGGTTTTTCTGAAGCAAGTTTCCAAATGAATATTCATGTCTATTACAGATATGCCCTTCATCTCCTCTACTTGAACACGAGCTTGTAAAAAGGTAGATATAGCTCAAGTCATCTTTTGATCCCTATGGCAAAGTAACTAGCATATATAAGTTACTGAGGAAAGGTTTACTGCTAATAAATCAATCTCTTACAGCCTTAAATAACCTATTACACATTTTTATCAAAGAATTTAACACTGTGCTGATTCAATTTATACAGAATCACTCCCTTAATACAATCCAAACTACCTTTTGAACACTTATAAGAGTTTCTCCTAGTTACAATAATATAGCAAAAGAGGTTGCCAAAGCTCATTGCATCAATCAGATCCAAAGTTATAGCATTAGAGCAGAAGTTCTGCTTCCATGAAACTAATACAACATTGTATATCAACTATACTCCAATAAAAATTTTAAAAAAATAAAGAATAAGAAGTAGTAGTTCTGCTTCCAAAATCTACGCATAGTATTGCATAGAGATCATGAAATCAGGCTACAGAGGCCATCAGACTTGGCTTGTCACTTACTATCGACTCACAAAACAAGTTAACTGAGTCTCAATTTCATAGGGTTGCTTTGAGGAATTAAGATCATACATGTAAACTACTTAAAATAATAACCTGGCACTTGGGATTTTTGTGAGAAGTAAAGGAGGTAATGTATCTACCACCAACAAGAAAACTATTTAGCACATGGTAATTGCTCAATGGATACAGTATGACAGATAAAATTCTTGGAAGTCTCACATGCTGTAAAAAAAAAAAAAATTACACATTAAAAACAAGAGGATTTAGAAATAAAAGAGAGTTGTGGACAAGACTGCCCAAGACCTATGCAACATTATAACCAGAGGATTTCAAAAGTAGTAACTAGTACCTGGAGACAGCCTGAACCACTCAAGCAAGCAGCTCAGCATGATGATAGGTTGCCATGGTCGATAGCAAAAATGAACAAAACAATGAAGTTGCAATTCTGGCAATCCTTTAATTAGAGCAGAGCTGGAAGGTGCTGAGACAATGAAAATAGCTGAGAGCTGTACAAAACTGGGAACCTGCTTTTCTGAGGAAGAGCTCTGGATGAAGGTACTCGTGTTTAATTTTCTTAAAATCTAGACTACAGAACTCCTGCTACCAGTGCTGCAGTCAAGGTGAGAGAACTTTTCCCTTTCCTACTTAAGTTTATAATTATACTCCCCATTATCCAGAAAAAAACTTAAGTGAAACAGTAAGACTTCTACATCATACAACGTAATTCCCTTATTTACCAATAACATGAATTAATTTCTATTAGTAGTACAGTCTATTTTGCAACAACGTGTATCTTCTCTTACTGCTTTCTATCCTAACTATTAACATGATAAGACGAAATAAAGACATTTCTCAGCCTCTGTTGCAGCTAAGAGTTCTCAAATTACTAAGTTCTCACCAGTGAGATGTGTATAATCTCATGATTCCCTTAAAGCCGCAATCCCCAACCTTTCTGGCACCAGGGACCAGTTTCGTGGAAGACAATTTTTCCACAGACTGGGGGGCCGGGCGGGATGGTTTGGGGATGATTCAAGCGCATTACACTCATTGTGCACTTTATTTCTATTATTATTACATTGTAACATAATGAAATAATTATACAACTCACCATAATGCAGAATCAGTGGGAGCCCTGAGCTTGTTGTCACTTGCCACTCACTGATAGGGCTTTGATATGAGTCTGCAAGCAATTGATTTATTATGGTCTCCGTGCAGTCAAACCTCTCTGCTAATGATAACCTGTATTTGCTGCCGCTCCCCAGCGCTAGCATCACTGCCTCAGCTCCACCTCAGATCATCAGGCATTAGATTCTCATAAGGAGCGCGCAATCTAGATCCCTCGCATGCGCAGTTTACTGTAGAGTTCGGGCTCCTATGAGAATCTAATGCTGCCGCTGACCTGACAGGACACGGAGCTCAGGCAATAATGCGTGCGATGAGGAGTGGCGGTAAATATAGATGAAACTTCACTCACTTGCCCACCGCTCACCTCCTGCTGTGCGGCCCAGTTCCTAACAGGCTACAACCGGACTGGGACCACGTGGCCCGGGGGTTGGAGACCCCTGCCTTAAAGAAAAGGGTTGTTGCCCTCTGCTTCCTCTTCCTCTGACCAGCTCCTTGGAATGTAGAACCAACTCCAAGGCATCAGATAAAGAAAACTCAAGAAAGAAAAAATATAGACCAATTTGAATTATGAACAAGGATGCAAAGATGCTACATATTAGCAACCCCAATCCAGAAATAACTAACAACGATAAAAACTTATTGTCAATTTGAACTTACTTCAGAAATACAAGACTGATTTAAGGAGAAAAAAATATAAAATTACCTCAATGGATGCAGGAAAAGTATTTGCATACAAAAGAAAAATGCTGACTTTTAAACTGAAAATTTTTAAAGTTGGTTGTCATTAGAGTAAGGAAGTTCCTTTCTATTCTTAGTTTGCTATTTACAAAAAAAGAACTTAAAGTAATCATGTTTAATGGTAAAACATTTAAAACGTTCCCTTTAAGAAGGGAAATAAACAAGACAAATGTACTATACCACCTCTTTCAATCCATACTGTGCCGTCATCCTAGTTATTGCAGTAGCAGGAGCAAAGATCACAAAAATTAAGAAACAAAGTTACCATTAATTAAAAAGGTAGGATAGTCTACATAGAAAATCCAAAGTAACATAGTCAAATTAGCCAAGTTAGTAAAAGTTAGTGAAGTTCTCAGTAAATTTAACTTAGCATATAAAAACCAACTGTAGTTCTATATACCAGCAAAGAGATAAAAATGAAATTAAAATGACATTTATAACAGCAATAAAACTAGAAGATCTAAAATACATTATTTTATAATATGCACAAGAACTTTATATGGAAATACCATAAAACTTTATTGAGAAAGACGGTAATGAAAGACAATGACAGTTTTTCTTTTTTAAACTGTACAAAGTTAATACAATTCCAATCAATCCCTGGAAGCCATTGTGTTTTATTTATTTAATTTTATGGCTCTGATTTCCAGCACTACAGAATTTGACTAGATATTGAACAAATATTAAGACAAATCTAAGACTCCAGATCTGTGCTAACTGTTGCAAACCCACTTTACCATCTATCTGGCCCTTGCCTTCCTTTTCCCCACTTTGAGGCCTCTAACAATTACCCCAGGGTCTAAAACAGGGGTCCACAAACTATGGCCAGTCAAAATTTTTTCTTCAAGTCCCAGGAGCTAAAAAATTATTCTTATATTTTATGATGGTTACACTGTAAATGATTAGCTAAGTACCTACATAATAGATAATTTTGCCTCTTGGCCCACAAGGCCTAAAATATTTACTTTTTCACCCTTTCGAAAAAGTATTTGGACCTCTGCTCTAGACCAAGAACTTGGGAGAGTTCCCTGAACACCTACTGTACTTTCTTTCATGTGCTGGCTGACTCAGTTCTCTTCTTTAAAAGCCTTTCCACGTCTCCTACCTGGAAAACTCCCATTAATCCTTCCCTCCAGTCTCAACTGTTCCGTGGAGTTTCTCTAATTCCCACTCAGACTTTCCCATACCCCTTACACAAAGAGACGTACTTCTGCCTCACTCCTGAACACCTCTAATATATCACTTCCAAAAGCGTATGCTTGTCTGTGCCTCCCTCACCCAGAACATGGGCAACTTGAGAGCAGAACTATCTTACTTATCCCTGTATTGCCAACAAAGCCCTTGTCAATGACAGTAAAAGCCAGTTAGTGACCGACATAAATAGTGTAACAGAAGTCATGGATAGGTCAGAAGATGACTGCAGGTTCCACTAGTTCATCCACCAATTTGTGCAGACCTGAATGCAGTCTAGTCCATAAAGTAAAAGAAATTAAATAATGATTTCTAGCATGTGGTCTGCTTGTAAAATTGTAAAACTTCTAAAGAAACTAACCCTTGTGGACAAAAAGATGTTACCTGTCATTCCAGTAAACAAGGAATGTTGCCAACCATCAAGCCATCAGTTGCTGCTCCCCCCCACCACACACACACACACACTCACCAAGGTGTACCTTCAAGTGAATTCAGGATGGAGAAAAACCAGGATACTGGCCCTTGATAGTCAAGATGCATATCAAAGAAATAATTTCAATGAGCCCAGACTCTTGCATCTTCCCATACACAGAAAAGCACTAAAATCATTATGTTTGACTACATTTTTTTCTTCCCCCAGCAAAAACTCTTATATATCCTGGCTCTTCTCTTACCTCTTTGGAACAGTTCCTCTGAGCTATATGAGAGGCTGTTTCCCGGGTTACAGTCCTCAGTAAGGTCCCTGAATTAAACATAATTCTCAACTTTCAGGTTGTGTGTTTTTGTTTTTTCAGTTGACATCCTATGCTTTTTAACTTTTCCTATATATTCTTTAAAAGATCTCACTCTCTCGGTCTCTGACTTTCTGGGCAAAAAAGTTTTGTTTTGGTTTTGGTTTTTTTCCAGGTTAATTTAAGCTTTAAACTTGTTGAAATATTAATTACAGTTCTGCCTTCCATAAAGTTCTAAATATTTTCACGTTATAAAGCACTTCAATATTGATATATTTAAATACTCAATGTATTTTTAAACTCAAAACATGAATCTGAACTGGGAAAACCATGAGTTTTTCCATTATAACAATTCTCTCCCCAAAATCTCTCCCCTACCCAACATTAATCCCTAATCCCACATCAGTACTACATTAACAAAAAAATAAAACCGTATGGTAGCTAAATGGAAAAAAGAAAACCTTACTACTCAGCCCCAATTAGGAAAGAAGGCCAGCACAATTTTCAGAGCTGGTAAGAAATGCAGCATTACAATTTTCTAACATGTATTGAATCAAGGACTAAAATAGACCTTCTTGGTGAATGTACTTTAAGGACAAGAATTGTTTATAATTAGCATACCAAAAACACATGCAAAGTAATCTCTACAAGCTTTGAGTTCTTGAAACACTCTTTTTCAGCAGTAATATTATAAAAACCCATGATATTTTATATACACATACAAAGATATATATAAATTTACTCTTAAATATTTTTTCACTGTCCCAAATTAAATTTTAACCCAATTCTCTCAAAGCCATTGTAAAAGCAGGATGTTTTTTAAGATAATGAACTAATTTAAAGGGGTTTTGTTAATCAGAAGAACTGTACCCACAAATATTTTAATGAATCAATATACCCCCCAAAATTACACATAATGCACAATTAACAGGCAAATAATATTTTATACTGAAAGAGGTTGCTCTCCATCTTTCCACAACATTTAATCAATGGTTCTTTTAGACAAGCATACTACCATAACTCAAACCTTTTCTTTCTTTTCTTAAATACAAGTGGGGAAAAAAGAAGAAAAAAGTCAGTCTTATTTATTTAAAAGTTCACAATCATAAATGAATATATACAGAAATTGTTTAGTAAAGTACACATGATAAAAATCATCAGAGGGCTTCCCTGATGGCGCAGTGGTTGAGAGTCCGCCTGCCGATGCAGGGGACACGGGTTTGTGCCCCGGTCCAGGAAGATCCCACATGCCGCGGAGCGGCTGGGCCCGTGAGCCATGGCCGCTGAGCCTGTGCATCCGGAGCCTGTGCTCCGCAGCGGGAGAGGCCACCAACAGTGAGAGGCCAGCATACCGCAAAAAAAAAAAAAAAGCATCAGGAAGCACCAGCACTTCTTCATATTTTAACGTTTATCTCCTTACAGTCTTCTACTTATATAATGAAATACATCGCAGCATTAACAGTGTACATACAATTTTTTATTCCTACCTTCCTACTTTATACCATAAACCATAACAGCAATTTTTAAACCTTCCTGACTCATGAATGAGTTTAGGTTTTGTTATAGTTGTGGAAGGGGATCAGGACAGGATACCCCTAGATGTGCTGGTTTAACCTAAGAATTATTTTGAGCTGGAGGCATTTGAGTTCCTGAAATCCCTTATATATGCTAAAAGCAGAGCCTCCCAAAATAATAAAACTGTCATAAACCCCTCCCGGTAGAAACTCTAACAGACATTATCATAATAGTTCTTATCTCCCATCTATTCTCTTAAGGGCCTACTTATCTTTCCAAAAAGTTATTTGTTTTCCTTTAAGTGCCCTTTCTTGCTCTTCTCATCACCTACTAAGGTGGTATATAGCCTCAAATTCTAACCACCCCTTTGAGTTACTCATCACTGAGTTCTACTGAATGAATATGCATTGCATGTGTAAACAAACTGTTTTTTCCCTCCTGTTAATCTGTTTTAAGTATAATTCACAGGACCTAGCCAGGAGAGGTTCAATTAAGAACTGATTTCTCATCAGGAAGTATGGAAGCAAGAAGACACCAAAATTTCACTTAAAAAAAAAAATAACTAGACTTATCCTGGTTATCATTTTGAAACATACAGAAATATCGAATCACTATGTTGCAGAACAGGAACTAACACAGTGCTGTAGGTCAATTATACTTCAAAAATAAACAAACACAAAGGAAGAAAGAATACACAATAGGGAAAAGACAATCTCTTCAATAAGTGGTGCTGGGAAAACTGGACAGCTACATGTAAAAGAATGAAATTAGGACATTTTCTCACACCATATACAAAAATAAACTCAAATGGATTTAAAACCTAAATGTAAGACTGTAAAACCATAAAACTGGAAGAAAACACAGGCAGAACACTGATATAAATCATGGCGATATTTTTTTGGATATGTTTCTTAAGGCAAAGGAAACAAAACCAAAAATGAATAAACGAGACCTAATTAAACGTAAAAGCTTTTGCACAGCAAAGGAAACCATCGGCAAAACAAAAAGGACAATTCACCGAATGGGAGAAAATATTTGCAAATGATATGACCGATAACAGGTTAATATCCAAAATATATATAAACAGCTCATACAATTAAATATTTTTTAAAAATCTGACTTTAAAATGGGCAGAAGATCTGAATACACATTTTTCCAAAGAAGACATACAGATGGCCAAACAGGCACATGAAAAGATGCTCGACACTGCTAATCGTTGGAGAAATGCAAATCAAAACCACAATGAGATATCACCTCATACCCGTCAGAATGGCTATCATCAAAAAGAACACAAATAACAAATGTTGGCAAGGATGTGGAGAAAAAGGAACCCTTGTACACTGTTGGTGGGAATGTAAACTGGTACAGCCACTGTGGGAAACAGTATGGAGGTTCCTCGAAAAACTAAAAATAAAACTACCATATGATCCAGCAATCCCACTCCTGGTATATATCTGAAGAAAACAATAACACTAATTTGAAAAGATACATATACCCCAATGTTCATGGGAGCATTATGTACAATAGCCAAGATATGGAATCAACCTCAGTGTCCATCAGCAGACAAATGGATAAAGAAGATGTGGTACATATATACAATAGAATAAATACGTATCAACATGGATGGACCTGGAAGGTATTGTGCTTAGTGAAATAAGACAGATACTGTATGTTATCACTTATATGTGGAATCTAAAAAAATAAAACGAACAAATGAATATAACAAAACAAACACAGATTCACAAATATAGAGAACAAACTGGTGGTTACCAGAGAGGAGAGGGAAGGAGGGTTGGGCAAGATAGGGGTAGGGGATCAAGAGATACAAACTACTATGTACAAAATAAATAAGCTACAAGGATATATTGTACACCACAGGGAATATAGCCAATATTTTATAATAACTTTTTAAAAAAGCAAGCCAACCCATAATTCTCTATCAAGAAAAAATGCCCTTTAAAATTAAGTCAAAAAGTATTTTCAGATAGAAGAAATTCATCTCCACCATACCTTTACCATAAGAAATGCTAAACAAAGTTCTTTGGCCAAAAAGAAAATGACAGTACATGGTAACAATTCATACAAAGTAATGAAGAGCATCAGAAATGGTAACAATATGGGTAAATAAAATTACTATTACACTGTAATATATGGGCCTGTTCAAAGCAAAATAACATCACCTTGCGTAGATCTAATACACGTAACAGCTATTACATAAAGGACATGAGTGGGTAAGATGTGGACGTATATAACTGCAAACTTTCTACATTTTATGTGAATTGGTATAATACTGAGACTTGACTGTGAAAAATTAAAGGGTTTATACACTATAATCCCTAGAGTCACCACTGAACAAATAATGAAAAGAAGAACAGGTGAAAAGGCCAATAGGAAAAGTAAAGTACAATTGTAAAACAGATTGAAATATAAAGGGGGGGAGTGGTACGGAGAACATAAGACCAAGAAATTAAGGGAATAAACATAAAAGGAAAGATCAAATGAAAGACACAAACCCAATCATACCAATGATTTCATTAACTATCAGTGGCTAAACAGCACAAGTAAAAAACAGAGACTTTCAGATTGGATAAAAAAGCAAGACCCATTTAACAAGCTATCTATAAAAGTATTATAAATATAAAGATGCCAAAAGGTTGAAAAGAAAAGGATATCTCGGGCTTCCCTGGTGGCACAGTAGTTGAGAGTCCGCCTGCCGATGCAGGGGACACGGGTTCGTGCCCCGGTCCAGAAGGATCCCACATGCCGCAGAGCGTCTAGGCCCGTGAGCCATGGCCGCTGAGCCTGCGCGTCCGGAGCCTGTGCTCCGCAACGGGAGAGGCCACAACAGTGAGAGGCCCGCGTACCGCAAAAAAAAGAAAAAAAGGGTATCTCACAGAAATAACAAGCCTAAGAAGAAAGGAATAGCTAAATTAAAATCAGATAAAACACATGTCAAAACAAAAGGAATTACTAAAGGTAAAAAACGGTATTTCTTTATGACAAAAGGGTCAGTTCATCAGGTAAAAATAACAATAACAAATGTGTGTGTACCTAATAAGAGAGCTTCAAAATATATTAAAGAACAAAAGGGCAAAATTAAGAAAGACAATTCTACCATCACAAGCAGAGATAATAACCTGTCAGCAAATGACAAGGACAAAAAAAATTGTTTAAGAAAAATACCTTCAAATATCTTTAACTGTAATTTATACCACAATACAACCAACAAATGCAAATCATGTGCTTCTTTTCAAGTGCTGACCCAATAAAGTCTCAATACATTCTGAAAGAATGAAATCATAGAGCATGTTATATAAATGAAACAAAAATTACTAACTATGAGATAGCTAAAATAACCCAAGTATTTTGAAATTATACAATATATATATAATAACCATGGGTAAGAAAGTGGAAGTGAAAGTAGAAAATGCTTTCAAATGAATGATAATGAAAATTAAAAATATAAAATTTGTGAGATACAGCTATATCAATACTAAGAAAAATGCATACTTTGAAGCACTTGTATTAGAGAAAAAAGGTAGAAAATCGATGATCTAATCTTCCATCTTAGGAAATAAGAAAATTAAACACAAAGTAAGCAGAAGCAAATAATAAAGACAATCAGGAATCAATGAAATAGGGATTGGATGAAATGTAAAACAGGAAAACAATACTGAAGAAAAAAACTACAAAACAAAAATTTGACTTTTTGCAAACATCAATAAAATTGGTAACCATCCAACCAGGCTGACCAAGAAAAAAAGAGAAGACCAAATTACCAATATCAGGAATGAAAGACAATATACAGATTCTATAGTTATTTAAAGGAAATTAGGGTTATGACAGAAAAAACAGTAAATGTGA
This sequence comes from Phocoena phocoena, assembly GCF_963924675.1. Classification (NCBI taxonomy): domain Eukaryota; kingdom Metazoa; phylum Chordata; class Mammalia; order Artiodactyla; family Phocoenidae; genus Phocoena; species Phocoena phocoena. The sequence goes on along the minus strand of NC_089240.1, from coordinate 39,495,744 downwards.
AATTTTATGAAAGAGACAAACTCCTTGAAAGACAAAACAAAACTGAAACAAGAAGTAACAGAAAACCTGAATAACCCTGTACATATTAGAGGAATTCAAATTGTAGTTAAAAACTATTCACAAAGAAACTCTAGGTCCAGCTGACTTTACTGATAAATTCTATTCAACACTGGAAGAAGAAATAATACCAACCCTACACATACACTCAGAAATAGAGAGGAGAGAACAATTCCCCGCTCTTTTTATGAGGCCAGATTTATCCTGATGGAAAAAAAATCAGACAAAAGTTGTAAGAAGAAAATTAGAGTAATATCATTTATGAACAAAGATGCAAAAATGCTCAACAAATAATTGCTACAATGAAGCCAACAACATATAAAAATGATAATAGATCTAACAGGGGTTTATCCAAGGAACAGCTTTAAAAAAAAAAAAAAAAAAAAATCAAGCAATGTACCTAACTGTATAACACATTAAAAAATAAAATCCATAGACTCTCAATACAGGAAGGAATAATTACTTGACAAGTTCCATACCTATTCATTATAAATGAAAACAGGAACAACAACAAAAAAAGAAATCTCAAAGTAAAACTAGTAACAGAAGGAAACTTCTTCAATCTGAATCTATAAAAACTCTATAGTTAACATCATATTCAAGGGTGAAAACTGAATGTTTTCCCTCAAAGACCAGGAACAACACAAGGATGTTCCCTTCTATTCAACACTATACTAGAGGTCCTTGCCAATCCAACAAGGCAAGAAAAAGATTAAGTAGTAACCACAGATTAGAAAAGAAAAATTGTACTTATCTGCAAGCAGCATGATAACGTACATAGAAAATCCTCTGAAATCTAGACCAAAGCTACCAGACCTAATAATTTATCAAGATAGCAGGATGCTAGGTAAATGTACAATAATCTTTTCTGCTCCTATACAATAGCAACAATAATTGGAAAAAAAATTTTACAATGACTCCAATCACAACAGCATCAAAGAGTAAACTAGAGATAAACTTAAGGAAACATGTGCAATAAAACACTGCTGAAGAAAATTAAAGAAGACCTAAATAAATGGTGAGATATACCATGTTTGTGGACAAACAAATGCATTATTTTTAAAAAGAGATATTCTCCCCAAATTGGTCAATGCATACAATGCAGTCCCAATCAAAGTCCCAAGTCCCAAGCAGGAGAAATTGGCAAATTGCTTCTAAACTGTATATAGAAAAGCAAACGACCTAGAAAAAAAATTTTGAAAAAGAACACAGAAAACTTATACTGCTTGATTTCAAGACTAAAGTAGCAAAACAGTATGCTATTGGCTTTAAAATAGACATATAGGAGACCTTCAAGATGGCAAAGGAGTAAGACGTGTTTATCACTTTCGTCTCCACAAATACATCAGAAATACAACTACATGTGGAACAACTCCTACAGAACACCTACTGAACGCTGGCAGAAGACCTCAGACTTCCCAAAAGGCAAGAAACTCACCACGTACCTGGGTAGGGCAAAAGAAAAAACAGAGACAAAAGAATAGGGACAGGACCCACACCTCTGGGAGGGAGCTGTGAAGGAGGAAAAGTGTCCACACACTAGGAAGCCCTTTCACTGGTGGAGACGGGGGGAAACTTCGGAGCCACGGACGACAGCACAGCAACAGGGGTGCGGAGGGCAAAGCGGAGAGATTCCCGAACAGAGAATCAGTGCTGACCAGCACTCACCAGCCCGAGAGACTACTCTGCTCACCTGCCGGGACGGGCAGGGGCTAGGAGCTGAGGCTCGGGCTTCAGAGGTCAGATACCAGGGAGAGGACTGCGGTTGGCTGCATGAACACTGCCGGAAGCGGGTTAGTGTGCCACAGCTAGCCGGGAGGGAGTCCTGGAAAAACTCTGGACCTGCCTAAGAGGCAAGAGACCAATGTTTCAGGGTGTGCAAGGAGAGGGGATTCAGAGCACTGCCTAAATGAGCTCCAGAGACGGGCGTGAGCCACAGCTATCAGCACAGACCCCAGAGACGGGCAAGTAACGGTAAGGCACCTGCTGCAGCCACCAATAAGCCTGTGTGCAAGCACAGGTTACTATCCACACCTCCCCTCGCGGGAGCCTGTGCAGCCCTCCACTGCCAGGGTCCTGTGATCCAGGGACAACTTCCCCAGGAGAAAAAACGTGGCGCCTCAGGCTGCTGCAATGTCACTTCGGCCTCTGCCGCGGCAGGCTCGATCCGCATTCCATACCCTTCCCTCCCCCTCAGCCTGAGTGAGCCACAGCCCCCTATTCAGCTGCTACTTTAACCCCGTCCTGAGTGAAGAACAGACGCCCTCAGGCGACCTACACGTAGAGACGGGGCCAAATCCAAAGCTGAACCCCAGGAGCTGTACTAACAAAGAAGAGAAAGGGAAATTTCTCCCAGCAGCCTCAGGAGCAGCGGATTAAATCTCCACAATCAACTTGATATATCCTGCATCTGTGGAACACCTGAATAGACAACGAATCATCCCAAAACTGAGGCGGTGGACTTTGGGAGCAACTGTAGACTTGGGGTTTGCTTTCTGCATCTAATTTGTTTCTGGTTTTATGTTTATCTTAGTTTAGTATTTAGAGTTTATTATCATTGGTATATTTGTTTATTCATTTGGTTGCTCTCTTCCTTTTATATATATATATATTTATTTTTCTTTTTCTCTTTTTGTTAGTGTGTATGTGCATGCTTCTTCTTTGTGTGACTTTGTCTGTATAGCTTTGCTTTTACCATCTGTCCTAGGGTTCTGTCAATTTTTCTTTTTATTATTTTTTTAGTATAGTTTTCAGCACTTGCTATCATTGGTGGATTTCTTTTTTGGTTTGGCTGCTCTCTTCTTTTTTATTACTTTTTAATTTTTTTATTTTTAATAATTTTCCTTCCCTCCCTCCCTCCCTTCCTTCCTTTCTTTTTCTCTCCCTTTTCTTCTGGGCCGTGTGGCTGACACGGTCTTGGTGCTCCAGCCGGGTGTCAGGCCTGTGCCTCTGAGGTGGAGAGCCGAGTTCAGGACAATGGTCCAACAGAGACCTCCAGGCTGCACATAATATCAAATGGCGAAACCGCTCCCTGAGATCTCCATCGCAACGCTAAGACCCAGCTCCACTCAATGACCAGCAAGCTACAGTGCTGGACGCCCTATGGCCAAACAACTAGCAAGACAGGAACACAACCTCATCCATGAGCAGAGATGCTGCCTAAAATTAAAATAATAAGGTCACAGACACCCAAAAACACACCACCAGACACGGTCCTGCCCACCAGAAAGACAAGATCCAACCTAATCCACCAGAACACAGCCATGAATGCCCTCCACCAGGAAGCCTACACAACCCACTGAATCATCCTTAGCCACTGGGGGCAGACACCAAAAACAACAGGAACTACGAACCTGCAGCCTGTGAAAAGGAGACCCCAAACACAGTAAGTTAAGCAAAATGAAAAGCCAGAGAAACACACAGGAGACGAAGGAGCAACGCAGAAACCCACCATACCAAACAAATAAAGAGGAAATAGGCAGTCCACCTGAAAAAGAATTCAGAGTAATGATAGTAAAGATGATCCAAAATCTTGGAAATAGAACGGAGAAAATACAGGAAACATTTAACAAGAACCTAGAAGAACAGAGCAAACAAGCAATGATGAACAGCACAATAAATGAAATTAAAAATTCTCCAGAAGGGATCAATAGCAGAAGAACTGAGAAAGAAGAACAGGTAAGCCACCTGTAAGATAAAACAGTGGAAATAACTACCACAGAGCACAATCAAGTAAAAAGCATAAGAAGAACGGAGGACAGCCTCAGAGACCCCTGGGACCACAGTAAATGCACTAACATTCGAGTTACAGGGGTCCCAGAAAAAGAAGAGAAAAAGAAAGGGACTGAGAAAATATTTCAAGAGATTATAGTTGAAAACTTCCCTAATATGGGAAAGAAAACAGTTAATCAAATCCAGGCAGCACAGAGAGTTCATACAGGACAAATCCAAGGAGAAACACGCCAAGACACATATTAATCACACTATGAAAATTTAATTACAAAGAAAAAATATTAAAAGCAGCAAAGGAAAAACAATAAACAACATACAAGGGAATCTCCATAAGGTTAACAGCTGATCTTTCAGCAGAAACTCTGCAAGCCAGAAGGGAGTGGCAGGACATATTTAAAGTGATGAAAGGGAAAAACCTACAACCAAGATGACTCTACCCAGCAAGGATCTCATTCAGATTCAACGGAGAAATTAAAACCTTTACAGACAAGCAAAAGCTAAGAGAAGTAAGCACCACCAAACCAGCTTTACAACAAATGCTAAAAGAACGTCTCTAGGCAGGAAACACAAGAGCAGGAAAAGACCTACAACAACAAACCCAAACAATTAAGAAAATGGTACCAGGAACATACATATCGATAACTACCTTAAATGTAAATGGATTACATGCTCAAACCAAAACCACAGAGTGGCCGAATGGATACAAAAACAAGACCCATACATATGCTGTCTACAAGAGATGCACTTCAAACCTAAGAACACATAGAGACTGCAACAGAGGGGACGAGAAAAGATATTCCATGCAAATGGAAATCAAAAGAAAGCTGGAGTAGCAATTCTCATATCAGACAAAATAGACTATAAAATAAAGACTACTACAAGAGACAAAGAAGGAAACTACATAACGATCAAGGGATCAATCCAAGAAGATATAACAATTGTAAATATTTATGCACCCAACATAGGAGCACTTCAATACACAAGGCAAATCCTAACAGCCATTAAAGGGGAAATCGACAGTAACACAATCACGGTAGGCGACTTTGACACCCAACTTTCACCAATGGACAGATCATCCAAAATGAAAATAAATAAAAACAAGCTTTAAATGACACATTAAAGAATATGGAATTAATTGATATTTATAGGACATTCTATCCAAAAACAACAGAATACACTTTCTTTTCAAGTGCTCATGCAACATTCTCTAGGACACATCATATCCTGGATCACAAATCAAGTCTTGGTAAATTTAAGAAAACTGAAATCACATCAAGTATCTTTTCCAACGACAACATTACGAAACTAGATATCAGTTACAGGAAAAAGTCTGTAAAAACTACAAACACATGGAGGCTAAACAATACACCACTAAATAACCAAGAGATCACTGAAGAAATCAAAAAGGAAATCAAAAAGTGCCTAGAAACAAATGACAATGAAAACACGACGACACAAAACCTATGGGATGCAGAAAAAGCAGTTCTAAGAGGGAAGGTTATAGCAATACAATCCTACCTCAAGAAACAAGAAACATTTCAAATAAACAACCTAACCTTACACCTAGAGCAATTACAGAAAGAAGAACAAAATAAAACCCAACGTTACCAGAAGGAAAGAAATCATAAAGATCATACCAGAAATAAATGAAAAAGAAATGAAGGAAACAATAGCAAAGATCAATAAAACTAAAAGCTGGTTCTTTGAGAAGATAAACAAAATTGATAAACCATTAGCCAGACTCATCAAGAAAAAAAGGGAGAGGACTCTAATCAATAGAATTAGAAATGAAAAAGGAGAAGTGAAAACTGACACTGCAGAAATACAAAGGATCATGAGAGATTACTACAAGCAACTCTATGCCAATAAACTGGACAACCTGGAAGAAATGGACAAAGTCTTTGAAAAGCACAACCTCCCAAGATTGAAACAGGAAGAAACAGAAAATATAAACAGACCAATCACAAGCACTGAAATTGAGACTGTGATTAAAAATCTTCCAACAAACAAAAGCCCAGGACCAGACGGCTTCACAGGCGAATTCTATCAAACATTTTGAGAAGAGCTAACACCTCACCTTCTCAAACTCCTCCAAACTATAGCAGAGGGAGGAACATTCCCAAACTCATTCTACGAGGCCACCATCACCCTGATACCAAAACCAGACAAAGATGTCACAAAGAAAGAAAACTATAGGCCAATATCACTGATGAACATAGACGCAAAAATTCTCAACAAAATAATACAAACAATCCAACAGCACATTAAAAGGATCATACACCATGATCAAGTGGGGTTTACCCCAGGAGTGCAAGGATTCAATGTACACGAATCAATCAACGTGATACACCATATTAACAAACTGAAGGAGAAAAACCATATGATCACCTCAATAGATGCAGAGAAAGCTTTCGACAAAATTCAACACCCATTTATGATAAAAACCCTGCAGAAAGTAGGCATAGAGGGAACTTGCCTCAACATAATAAAGGCCATATATGACAAGCCCACAGCCACATTCATCCTCAATGGTGAAAAACTGAAACCATTTCCACTAAGATCAGGAACAAGGCAAGGTTGCCCACTCTCACCACTATATTCAACATAGTTTTGGAAGTTTTAGCCACAGCAAGCAGAGAAGAGAAAGAAATACAAGGAATCTAAATCAGAAAAGAAGAAGTAAAACTGTCACTCTTTGTAGATGGCATGATACTATACATACAGAATCCTAAAGATGCCACCAGAAAAGTACAAGAGCTAATCAACGAATGTGGTAAAGTACCAGGTTACAAAATTCATGCACAGAAATCTCTTGCATTCCTATACACTAATGATGAAAAATCTGAAAGAGAAATTAAGGAAACATGCCCATTTACCACTGCAACAAAAAGAATAAAATATCTAGGAATAAACCTACCTAAGGAGACAAAAGACCTGTATGCACAGAACTATAACACACTGATGAAAGAAATTAAAAATGATACAAACAGATGGAGAGATATACCATGTTCTTAGATTGGAAGAATCAACATTGTGAAAATGACTATACTACCCAAAGCAATCTACAGATTCAATGCAATCCCTATCAAAGTACGAATGGCATTTTTCACAGAACTAGAACCAAAAAATTCACAATTTGTATGGAAACACAAAAGACCCCGAAAAGCCAAAGCGATCTTAAGAAAAACAGCTGAAGGAATCAGGCTCCCGGCCTTCAGACTATACTACAAAGCTACAGTAATGAAGACAGTATGGTACTGGCAGAAAAACAGAAAGATAGCTCAATGGAACAGGATAGAAAGCCCAGAGATAAACCCACACACATATGGTCACCTTATCTTTGATCAAGGAGGTAAGAATATTCAATGGAGAAAAGACAGCCTCTTCAGTAAGTGGTGCTCGGAAAACTGGACAGCTACATGTAAAAGAATGAAACTAGAACACTCTCTAACACCATACACACACACAAAAAATAAATAAATAAATAAACTCAAAATGGATTAAAGACGTAAGTGTAAGGCCAGACACTATAAAACTCTTAGAGGAAAACATAGGCAGAACACTCTATGACATAAATCACAGCAAGATCCTTTTTGACCCATCTCCTAGAGAAATGGAAATAAAAACAAAAGTAAAACAGGACCTAATGAAACTTAAAAGCTTTTGCACAGCAAAAGAAACCATAAACAAGACGAAAAGACAACCCTCAGGGGCTTCCCTGGTGGCACAGCGGTTGAGAGTCCGCCTGCCGATGCAGGGGACGTGGGTTCATGCCCTGGTCCAGGAAGATTCCACATGCCGTGGAGTGGCTGGGCCCGTGAGCCACGGCCGCTGAGCCTGCACCTCCGGAGCCTGTGCTCTGCAACAGAAGAGGCCACAACAGTGAGAGGCCCATGTACCGCAAAAAAAAAAAAGAAAGAAAGACAATCCTCAGAATGGGAGAATATATTTGCAAATGAAGCAACTGACAAAGGATTAATCTCCAAATTTTACAAGCAGCTCATGCAGCTCAATATCAAAAAAACAAACAACCCAATCCAAAAATGGGCAGAAGACCTAAATAGACATTTGTTCAAAGAAGATATACAGATTGCCAACAAACACATGAAAGGATGCTCAACATCACTCATCATTAGAGAAATGCAAATTAAAACTACAATGAGGTATCACCTCACACCTGTCAGAATGGCCATCGTCAAAATATCTACAAATAATAAATGCTGGAGAGGGTGCGGAGAAAAGGAAACCCTCTTGCACTGTTGGTGGGAATGTAAACTGATACAGTCACTATGGAGAACAGTATGGAGGTTCCTTAATAAACTAAAAATAGAACTACCATACGACCCAGCAATCCCACTACTGGTCATATACCCTGAGAAAAACATAATTCAAAACGAGTCATGTACCAAAATGTTCATCGCAGCTCTATTTACAATAGCCAGAACATGGAAGCAACCTAAGTGTCCATGAACAGATGAATGGATAAAGAAGATGTGGCACATATATACAATGGAATATTACTCAGCCATAAAAAGAAACGAAATTGAGTTATTTGGAGTGAGGTGGATGGACCTAGAGACGGTCATACAGAGTGAAGTAAGTCAGAAAGAGAAAAACAAACACCATATGCTAACACACATATATGGAATCTTAAACTTAAAAAAAAAAAGAAGGTTCTGAAGAACCTAGGGGCAGGACAGGAATAAAGATGCAGACGTAGAGAACGGACTTGAGGACACGGGGAAGGGGAAGGGGGAAGGGTAAGCTGGGACGAAGTAAGAGAGTAGCATGGACATATATACACTACCAAATGTAAAATAGATAGTTAGTGGGAAGCAGCCACATAGCACAGGGAGATCAGCTTGGTGCTTTGTGACCACCTAGAAGGGTGGGATAGGGAGGGTGGGAGGGAGACGCGAGAGGGAGGAGATATGGGGATATATGTATACGCATAGCTGATTCACTTTGTTTTAAAGCAGAAACTAAGAGACCATTGTAAAGCAATTATACTCCAATAAAGACATTAAGAAAAGAAAAAGGAAAAAAGAAAAAATAGACATATAGAACATAACGTAACAGGGAATATAACAGAGGATCTAGCAATAGACACAAAACTAAATGGTCAACTGATTTTTATCTAAGAGGAAATAAACAGTAAATCAAATTTGAAAGGACAGTCTTTCCAATGAATGATGCTAGAACAACTGGATATGTGTTCAAGGGGTGGGGAAGAACACTGATGCTCATCTCACATCATGAACAACCTGAAATGTATCATAAACCAAAATTTAAGAAATGTGATTATAGAACTCCTGGGGAAAAAAAGCTGAGGAAATGTTCATGATCTTCAGGTAGGCAAAGAGTTCTTAGCAGAACACAAAAACCACAAGGTATAAAAGAAAAAAATTATTTAATGGACTTCATCAAAATTATAAATATTTGCTCGTAAAAAGGCACAAGTAAGAAAACAAAAAGCAAGCCAGACTGTGAAAAAGTATTTGCAAAACGTATCTGACAAAGGGAATATGCAAAGAGCCCATGCAACTCAATTAATAATACACAAAAAGAAGTTAAAAATCAGCAAAAGATGTGAACAGATAATAACAAAAGGTACATGAAAGGCCAATAGCACATAGAAGATGCTCAACATCACTATCATTGGGGAAACGCAGATAAAACCAAAATGAAAACCCACTACTTACTTACTAGAATGGCTAAAGTTAAAAAGATTGAAAGTACCGAGTGATATCCAAGATGTAGAACAATTGAGAATCTCATATATTGCTAGTAAGAATGTGAAGTGGTACAGCCACTTTGTAAAAGTTTGGCCATTAACTCTACAACTGCAATGTGACCCAGCATTTCCAAATCCTAGGTATATAAACCAAGAGAAGTGAAAATCTATGTCTACACAAAAACAAATAATGTTCACAGCACTTCATTCATGCTTATCAAAAGCTGGACACAACCCTAATATTTGTCAACTAATAAATGGGAAAATTAATTGTGGTATAATCATTCTATTAGATACTACATAACAATGAAAAGAAACACAATACTGATACATACAAGAACATGGATGAATCTCAAAAACAGTATGCTAAATTAAAACAAAAAAAAACATGCTATTTGAATCCAGGGTGTGACATTCTAGGAACGGCAAAATTAGAGACCCAGAAAGCATATACACAGATAACTGGTTGCCTGGGACCAGGGGTCAAGAATGGGAATCAACTGTAAAGGGGGACAATGGAACACTTTGAGTGATAGAAACATTCTATATCTTAATTGCAGTAATGATTACACAATACCATATAAATTGCCGAAATGCAGCAAATTTGAACACTTAAAATAATGTAAATGATACTTCAAAAAAGCCGGAGAGAAAAATCATCAGCTATTTTTGTGGAGTTAATTAGTTTATTTGGAAAAACAAGCAACAAAGAAAGGACAGCCAAGGAAACCCTAGAAACAAGAACAATGGGGAAAGGGTGCCACAGCACTACCGTATACATACTGTATATGTAGTGTAAACCTATTCCAAAACCTCTAAGTAAAATAGTATAGTATTAATTCATGAACAGACTAATGAAACAGACCACAGAAAATATAAGTAGACAAAACTTCATATGAAAATTTAGCATACAACTAAGGCAACATCTCAAATTAGTACGGAAAAAATGAAATTTTTTAACAATATATTATGTTGGGATAATTAGCCATAGGCAAAGAATAAACTTAGATGTTCCTCACACTATAAATCAGGGATAAATCCCAAATGGATCAGAGATTTAAATTAAAAACTAAAACCATTTAAGTACTAAAAGAAAATGTGGATGAATTTCTCTAACACCTGAGAGTGAGGAAAAAACTATCCTATGATTCAACATGCAGGTGCAATTTAGAAAAAGACTGATAAATTTGACTAGATAGAAATAACTTCTGCATGGACAAAAACAAACACACAAAAGCAAAATAAAACAATAAATGAAAACTGCAATTTTTATCACAAATAAAGGATAAATATAGATCATACATAAAATATGGCTATACAAAACAGAAAGAAAACAATGGCCCAACTGAAGAGAAATGAACAAATATTTCAAAGAAAAGGAAACACAAATAGTCTTTAAAATTCAATTAAGAAAATGCAAGTTAAAAACAAGACACCATTTCTCACCTATCAGATTTCACAAAAAGCCTGCTGACATAAACTTTCTTGGTTAAGACCAAGGGGAAACAAGAGCTCCCAAAGGAGAGGTTCACACCACTAGACCCAGCAATCCCAATTATCAAGGAATCTATACCAAAGAGAATCTATACCAAAGAGAATCTATACCAAAGAACACTAACAAAAAGACACTTTTACTATTTACTGCAGTACTATCTGTACTGAAGCAACTGATTGAATAAACAATGGAAGAAATCACCATGACACTGGATTAGGCAAAGATTTCTTAGCTACAAAACCAAAAGCCCAAGCAATGAAAGAAACAGTTGAGAAATTGGATGTCATCAAAATTTTTAATTTTTGCACTTCAAACTATACTATCAAGAAAATGAAAATATAAGCCACAGACTTTGAGAAAATATTTGCAAATTATATATCCGATAAGGGGTTGTATCCGGAATGTATAAAGAACTCTTACAACACACCAATGTTTTTTTGAAGTTTTCAGCCGCGCCACACAGCATGTGGGATCTTAGTTCCCAGATCAGGGATCAAACCCATGCACCCTTCATTGGAAGCGTGGAGTCTTAAACACTGAACCGCCAGGGCAGTCCCAACACACTAATTTTTTAAAAAACAAATTTAAAAATCAGCAAAGGGTTTACAGAGGCATTTCACCAAAGAATATACACAAATAGCTAATATGGTCATTAAACAGTGCTCAACATCAGTCATTAGGAAAATGCAAAATAAAAACTGTAATAATGAGGATATGGAGAAACTGGAACCCTCATACACTGCTGGTGAGAATGTAAAATGTTACAGCCACCCTGGAAAACAATTTTGGCAGTTTCTCAAAATGTTAAACATAGATTTACTTTACAACCTGGCAATTCCACCCCTGGTTATTTACCAAAGAGAACTGAAACTATATATGTCCACACAAAAACTTGTATACAGATGTTCACAGGAGCATTATTCACAATAGCCAAAAAGTGGAGACAACTAAAATGCTCAACTGATGAATGGATATATAAAATATGGTATAACCACACAATGGAATATTATTAGATAATAAAAAGGAATAAAGTATTAATACATGCTACACATGGATCAACCTTAAAAATATATGCTTAGTGAAAGAAGTCAGTCACAAAAGACTACATATTATATGATTCCATTTATATGAAATACCCAGAAAATACAAATACACAGAGACAGAAAGTAGATTAGTACTCGCCAGGGGTTGGGCATGAGGTTTCATTATGGTGAGACAGACATGTCCTAAAGTAAGACTTTGGTTATGGTTGCACAACTCTGGAAATTTACTAAAAGTCACTGAATGGCATAAAGAAGTTGAATTTTATGGTATTTAATTATACTTCAATAAGCTTTAAAAAGAAGAAAAGCCATAGACTAGAAAAGATATTTTCAATATATTTTTTCAAATTACCAAAATATACTGTTAAAACTTCTACATATCAAAAAGAAACATAAATTAGGCAATAGAAAAAATAAAACCCACCTTAAAAATCTGAAATGGCAATTCAGATAAAGAAACCCCACTGGTCAGTAAACTTATACTTCAAAGTAAACATGATGTGAAAGATTAACCTGTCCAGGTAACTTTATGCACTGCTCAAACTAAGAAAATAGATGATCCATTGCTGTGCACAGTTCTTCATTTAGGTACTGGTCTTTTAAAAAATGGTTAGGTTCAGCTGTCCTCAGAGCTCCAATTATAGACAGACTATACCAATAAAGATTTTCATTTATGCCTTCCCTTTTCAGCCTGATACAGCCATCTTCAGACTTCTTTTATTCCTAGGTACCAACTTAAGACAACTGAAGAATCATTTTGTTGCCATTTGATTTTAATGGCTTTAACTTTCACACTTTGGATCATCTTTGGCCAACAAACTGTGTCAAAATAATCTAATTCTTTTAACAAAATACAAGTTGATCATACAAGACAGCACAAATGAAGAACACTCATTTTTCCCTTTCCAATCCCTTTTGCCTAGAAGTAATATATTCAATTAACAAAACAAAAAAGCAAGAGCACAATTCGTTTTGAGTATAAACAGCAGTAATCTGCTAGAGAAGAGAAGGGGAGGGAAGAGGAGAAGGGAAGGGAAGGGGAGGAGGGAAAGAGGGGAAGGGAAGGGATATGCAAATGTGCACTAACCTTCCAGTAGTCAGATTGTAAACTGTAGTACCTCTGGTATGCAGATAATGCTGAAAGAAGGAAAATAAGCATGAGTCACAATTATGTCCCATTTCAAAATCAATTAACAAGTTTTAAGAAACATTACAACAAAATTCCCATCATACCCACCTCCCAGCAGATAGTGATATTTAAAACCAAACAATTTAAACTCTGGGGCGTCCCTACTCATAGTCAGACATGGTAACCAATGTCCAATATATAGGAGTTCAAGGAAGTAAAACCATGGTCACATTTCAGACCTGCACTTGAACAGAATCTGGGCAGGCAACCTCTTGAATCAACTTGACCTTCCTCAGAGACCAAATCTGATAAATGGATTAATACTCCAGAATGTGATGGGTCGTTTGTTCTAACAAGGGATCTCACTTCCAAAAATGACTAAGAGGGCTTCCCTGGTGGCGCAGTGGTTGAGAGTCCGCCTGCCGATGCAGGGGACACGGGTTCGTGCCCCGGTCCGGGAAGATCCCACATGCCGCGGAGCCGCTGGGCCTGTGAGCCATGGCCGCTGAGCCTGTGTGTCCGGAGCCTGTGCTCCGCAACGGGAGAGGCCACAACAGTGAGAGGCCCACGTACCTCAAAAAAAAAAAAAAAAAAAAAAAAAAAAAAAAAAAAAAAAAATGACTAAGAGCTCAACCACCTCAAAGAGCAAAGGAACTACAGTTGACTCTTGAACGACACAGACGTAAGAGGCACTGACCTCCACACAGTAGAAAAGCCAAGTATAACTTATCAACGGCTCTCTGGATCCGCAGTTCTGTATCCTTGGATTCAACCGACCACAGATCATGTAGTGCTATAGTATTTACTACTGAAAAAATTCCATGTGTAAGTGGACCTGCGAAGTTCAAACCCCTGCTGTGCAAGGATCAACCGTATTCCTTTTGTGCTTCTCCCTTTCATACAATCAAAAAAGAAAAAAACCCAGCCCACAATTACCTTACCCCAAACTCCAACTCAATTCCAAAATAGGGCATCCCATACCCCTAAATCCATCTCAAGGTATAACAGGCTCTGGAAGAAATTAAACTACAGTCATCCCTCAGTATCTGCAATGGATTGGTCCCAGGATCCGCCGTAGATACCAAAATCCACTGTGATCAGATCCCACAGTCGGCCCTGCATGTGCACGGATTCCACATCCATGGATGATAAAAATAGTAGTACATATATGTACTGAAAAAAACCCACGTATAAGAGGACCTGCAAGGCTCAAACCTGGGTTGTTTAACAGTCAACTGTAGAGCTTGTCAATCCAAAAACTCAGTGAGGGGCAGGCAGTAACAAAGTAAAGTAAAGGTTATACATGCACATTAGAATTGGTAGAGAGCCTTTCTTTAAAAACTCATGAGCAATAAGCAAGCCACGGGGGTGTAATGTGTAGCATGATGACTATAATTAATAATACTGTATTGCATATTTGAAAGCTGCTAAGAGTAAATCTTAAAAGTTCTCATCACAAGAAAAAATACTGTAACTGTGTATGGTGACAGATGTTAACTAGACTTAACTATGATCATTCCACAATATATGCAAACATCAAATCATTATGTTATACACCTGAAACTAATAGTTATATACCAATTATACCTCAATTTTTAAAGAGTAACATTTTCAAATAAGATTTTCAACACGTGTAAAAAAATTTTATACTGAAAAAAAATGGGGAGGGTGGAAATTAAAACTAAAACTCTAAAACTCCAGGTATGTTTTCATACTGTTCATCAGTAAGCAGCCAAAATGAATACCATATAGAATACCACATAGAGAACTTCCTGAATATGTTCAAATTAGAGAAGCATCACCCAAAAACATCATCACGTATCTGAACAAGTAACTTATTTGAATTATGTTCATCTTTTTTGCACAAAGATGATGCCAACCAACCTATCACTGGAAGGACATTTAGACTGTAATTTTTCCAGTTCTGAGGAAGAGGTGATTTCAAGCCATCTTCTGTTTTCTAGTTCTTCATACATGAGTGTAGCTAGCTCATAAAGATCACTGATTAATGGTTTTCTAAAAAGAAAAGCAAACCAACTTACCAAGCTAGACAGAACAGAATAGTCAAATAAGGTTTGACGGATTTATAGAGAACAGTCATGGAAAAGGTGTTTTCTCTCTACTGCCTGATGTGAACAAGGAAGCATATATCACCAACTGCCACCACAGGGGAACTACTCTTAAGATGAAGCCCATAGAAGATAGCAGCAGAAACAGATGGAAAGTACTGGATACTTCTAGACTTCGAACTATATCTAGTGCACAACTCACCTATGAACTTTCAATTATATGAGGGAATAAATCTCCTTATTGTTTAAGCTAGAATCAAGTCTTTGATATTTGTGCCTCCTAACCAAGAGAAGCCAGGGTCCCTGACAATTTTGTGCAATCACCATATCAAGCCTGGACTGCCCTTTTAATGGGAATTTCAACAAACTTGAAGGGTATGTTTCCAATAACATGAATAACAATATATATTACATGACTTCATAAAATTCCCATTTTAGAATTTGAAGAGCCCTTAAAGAGTATGATGTAACTGAAACCGAGGTACCTATGTGAACCGAAGAAGCCTATGTGATTATCAATTGGGAGAAACACAGCATCCATACTACAATATGATGAATTGAGAAATAAATACAAGCCCTCAAATTCAAAGTCACAAAAGTAAATGCTCCAAATTTCAAGCACAGGTTTGTAAATGAGACTTCAACAAGCATTTGTTATCTTTCCATTCATTTACACATTTCTCAACAATTATACTTTACTCCATTAGGCCTAGGATCCTGTATTTTAAGAAAGACCTTAACATATTTAACATGTTTCCTAATCCAAATAAATCATTAAAACTCTACAAGTACCCACCACCAGAGTCTCTCTAATGAAATCCTTTTAACCAAAGCACAGTCCTTTATTTCCAATCTTTAAGTCAGTTACCTATTGTGAAAATAAATTCCTACTCCACTGTAACTAGATTTTCCTTAAGTCCTTAATAGAGAATGAGGGAAATCATTTATTTGGACATACTTATAATGCTTAAAACCAGTTTCAGGATTGTACCATCTGTCTAATGGGCTTTTCCTTCCCTAAATCACCTAATCTTCACTTGGAGATCCCTGAGTTATTTACTGGCTCAAGAAGTCCTTGTTCATCCCACTAGGAAATCTTTTTAACAGTACTTCAGGCAAGACTGTCCTTTTCTTTTGCCACTTCACCAAGAATGGTGTGCTCAAACATATTACTTTCAACTCTCTATCAACCAATTTCCAAAGGTCAGATATTTTTAATCGTTGGAATCAACTTTATTTATGGACAGACTTTTTTCATAATTCTGAGTTTTATTTTGTTTTTAAATAAGCCCATTTAGTCTGTGTAGACTTTAAAAAAGAGAGAAAAATATAATGAATTTAAAGGATTATAGAAAACTGGCAGAGTACTAACAAAGTAACCAGGTCTAAAAAAATTAAATGCAAAAGAAAACAAGCAAAAATACAAATGCAAATAAGAAGGAAGTTAAATTTAACTTTCTGCCAGAAAAAGGGAGTCTCCTTCAGAGTAAGATGCAACAGAAATGCAAGGAAGAAACAGATTTAAAATTCAATCTACACTCACATTAGACTATGCACTAACTGCAGGCAGAACTCAGCATTTCTCTTTTCATCTCTAGCCCAGTGTATAACACTATAGGCAGCAGGTTAGCTGCTCACAGGTGAGTCTATGGGTATGGAAGGGAAGGAAAGGAAAGAAGTACAAGTAAATCTGTCGGTTGCACTGACTGTCATCTTTAGGCCAGAACAAGTTGTGACTGCCTAAGATTATTATTAGGTCAAAAGATCTTTGATTATTTTTATCTGAGGCTGAACTAAAAAGTTGTATTTATACCCTGGGATAAATGAGATCTCAGAGAGCTTATACTAACTGTTTCACTGTACATAAATGACTGATGTACCTAACTCCCTAGCACCTTTCTGCCTTCTCAAATCTATGACTGCCTAAAACACATCTTCTCTTATACGTAGCATTAATACACATTAACATTTGAAAAACCCTCTGGATAGTATCCAACACGACAGACCTTTGTTCCTAAGATTACAGAGACAAGCAGACAGGAAGTTGGAAAAGCAAAGAAACAAATCTTGGAATCCTTTTACTCCTCTATCAGCATCTTCACTGAGGTTTTCAAGTCAAATTAACACATCTACTGAGATCTCAGATTTACTACTTCTTTGTCGTCATTAAAATAATATACTCTTCGAGGTCTTTATTTTTATTTTTTTATTTTTTTGGCTGCGCAGCATGCGAGATCTTAGTTCCCCAACCAGGGATCGAACCTGTGCCCCCTGCAGTGGAAGGAAGGGCAGAGTCTCAAGCACTGGACCGCCAGGGAAGTCCCTCCTTGAGGTTTTTAATATCGCACATTTGGTTTACTACAAGAACCATCAAGTAGCTGCCTTATTTGTATTCCTTCAATGTGTTCTACCACCAGCTCTCTAGTTCTTGAAGCTACAACTTTTGCTCGTTGCCTGGATATGAACTTCTGACAACCTGGGTTATGGTCACTATTTTTTTCCCTTGGGTTATTTTTCTCAATTGCATTTTCTAATTCTAGGCCACAAGTAGATTGAACAAAATCAATTATTCCCAAATTGTGATGAGAGGGAGTGGAGGCACAGTGATTTGTTTATATCAGTAAATATGTTTAAATAAAGTTATACAGAGAAAGAGGGTACAATGACTACAAATGCAATGAAAACACATGAATGATCACCTTAACTGTATCAGCTTTCAGAAAGATACATCATGTTCATTCTATGTATATTACATGCCAGTTTATGTCAGTATTCTGGATTTTCATTTCATTTTACTATTTCAACACAAAGTAAATTTGTATCATATATACTATGCAAACTATCCCAATGACTATCTGAAAGAACTTTTAAACAAAGAGCAGATTCTTACAAGAATCACAACCTTTAGTTCCAACAACCATGACAATAAAGAGATGAACCATGCAAGGATCCAAAAAAAGGCAATTTTTGGAGAAGCCAAACTCAAGATCTATTATTGGAAAACATGCACTTTATGTCCTTATACTATATACATCCTAGGATGGAGTGTTGTCATTCCACCCAAGAAACACAGAAAGAGAGAAAGACAAAAAGAGCTCACCAACTCTGACTTAAGACTTCTCCACATAAGCAACTCTTAGCATGTAACTTGCCCTAGCCATTTATAATTACTGAGGAACTAAAACAACCAAAACCTACTTTGCCCAAAAGTGATAGACAATGCAACAAATGACCAATTACTTGAAGGAAGGAGGAAAGGGAGAAAGATCTATCGTCAGGTGGAATTTCAGGGAAAACTTCCAGCTCACCACAAACCATGAAGAAACTATTTGTAAAAGTGTCAAGGTTTTCATACTAATATCAGGAATGATTAATTATTGTATCTCCTTCAACTCATTTTTTTACTTCTGGAATTTTTACTATCTGCACCCCAAGTCTCTTACCTCAGAGTTTCTATCTTTTTATAATTTTGCTGTGTACTGAGGTATTTTACTACTGGATTTTCTAAGCAATCAACTTAACTTAATGACGATTCTCTCCTATAATCTGCCATACATATTCACAAATATTTACATATAATTTCTATTAATTAAACTGCTCCTGAGACCCATCACATATATTCACAAGAATATACACTTGTCCTTCAGCCCGGGGTTCTCTGTCTCTCAGGTTGTTCTTCAACTCAAAGAAGAGAAATCACAGTACCATCTCCATGGCTTAAGGCAGTCTGTCTGACAGCCCCATCAGCTGTTTGGTTCAGCTGAGGTTGACAGGTTAGCTGTGGGGGTAGGAGTGAAAAGGAGGTATAGACACTATCAGGAACCACTCAAATCCCACTTCAAGGAAGGACTGTTGGCAGTCTTGTGTACAAGAGAGCCTCTAGCAGTGAGTTGTCTTAAGCTGAGGAGAGCAACCTTGCCTGAGGTCACACTCCTTCCCATGTCCAGTATGGAATGAATGGAGTATAAAGGCCTGGTCATCTTGGCCCAACCAGTGATAGCCATTCTAGCTTCGGGGCTCCCCATGGAGTTGGCCAAGGCTGTCAAAGCTTAACTTCTCCCTCTGTCCAATCCTGGTTCCATTTCCCACCTTCCACAGTGCTGATCCTAAAGGTACTCCTTACTAAACATCTTGTATGCTAAACTCACTGCAGAGGAATCCAACCAACAACAGGCTAAGTGCAATAAGCCTCCAGCCTCCATTTTCCCGCAATCCTCTAACCAATTACTTTTTCAGGACAAATTCCTAGAAGCCTAATAACCAAATCAAGTGATGGAAAATTTTTTAAATTCTTCATACATATTACCAACCAGAAAGACTAAAAAATGTTTTATAAGGTCTTTTTATCTTCTTCTTCAAATTCCTCTGAAATGAAAAGGTAATTTTTAATTAATAAATCCATAACAGTAAAGACAACGAAAGTATACTATCTGTAGATCAGAAATTTTTAGAAATTCATATAAGACAGGAAGTAGATGAGATCAGAATAAGAAATAAGGGCAGAAAAACCACAGTCCAAAATGTACAGAAAATATTTTCTAGCATTTTCTACTCCAAAAGTAGAAGCAGTTTTTCATAAGGAACCCCAAACTCTGAAAATTTCATGCACAAGAGGACTCAGGACAGTATTTAAAGAACTGTCCTCAGAATAAAGAGGGCCAGTAAATCCCCCACATACATACATCTGAGCAGTCTACTCACATGTTCACTGAATAGTTTATGTTTATTTCCCAGTAAGTTATGGTTTGTAATCTGTTCTCTAAAAATAAACATCTATTTGGCTGGGGCTAGAGGTTCTCATCTTGTACTGGTTCCAAAGAAAAAAGGAGAAAGTAGCCTGAGGTAACAAATGTCTCCATAAATTGGTGATGATGGTGATGATGCATTGGAAGGGGCTACTAGAGACTGGCTCTAGTCTGGGACTTCTGGGAAGACAGTGAAGAGAATGGATAGAAAGATTTCAATAATTAGTATTTTTAAAGGATTTTTTTTAAGTGGGAATGTGGTCAATAAAGCCTCAAGGATGAATTCAAACAACTCTCGTCTAGGAAATAAGAAGCCATCAGCTTGAAATACTAAAATATACTGAAATACAAATGTATACCTCTGCATTCATTCTCTCCTTCCTCTTCTTCCTATTACAAATTATCAATGGCCAGTTCATCTACACAACAGCAAACGGGTCGCAGAGCACACCTTTTCAAGGACTTACATCCTTGGGTTACCCTTCTCTTCTCCCATCTTTCTAGATTACTCCTACAAGCCCGTTTGCCAACACTGTCTAGTTGCCACGTGCCCCCTACCACACCTTCCAAAAAAGAAAACACCTCCAAAACAAATATCCCTGGATTCTTCATTACCTTCACAGCCAAACATTTTATAAATGGAAAATGTAGCTAAATTCATAGACTAATAAAGTTTTAAAAGCTTTTATTTATTTGTTTGTTTGTTTATTTATTTTAAATGACCACTAAGCAATAAGGACATACAGCCACATATGCAAACCTAATTTTCAAGTCTGGGTCTCTGTTTATATGCTCTAAAACTAGTGCGCTCTCCAAATAAAACGTGCAGCATTGAAAAATCAGATTGTGCAGAACTCTGTATTATTTCTTTTGTATAATGCTTTCCTTTAAATAAGTTACTGTTTTAATTAAAATATCTAATAGATTGTTAAATAATTATCAATACCTATTACCCTGAAGTCACTTTGCTAAGTATTAACCAGTTTCACACAGGAATCCCAAAACCCCTGAGCAGCTACCACATCCTCCCCTCGTTTTACAGATTACAGATAGAAGCTCAGGGATGTTTATAATCTGTTAAAAGTAATGCAGCTGAACCACAGAGATGAGCTGGGGAATAAGCCTAATTTCAAACCCCACAGCATACCTGTCTCAAAGTAAAATTGTACTTTCATTAGGAAAGTATTCACTTGACCTAACATAATTAAACACGAACAATCCTTCGCTCTAGCCCTGAACAACCTTTCAGTTGTTCAGCCCACCTAAATACATCTGTGGAAAACAAGCATTAAGTCCATCCACTCCACATTAAAATGTTTACTATCATCAAAAGGTTAAAATGTTATTGATTATAAGAATATAGTTTTTCTTTGCCTTTGGTATTGAGGGGTGTGGTGTTTGGGGGGTGCTTTTAACTTCCTAAGTGAGTAATGGCCTGGGTCAGCCGCTTGGTACCATAAAAAGGACACATCTTGGGGGGCTACCTTCAATAATTTAACTCACTTATTTCCGATAGGAAAAGCTTTTCAAATGAATTTTAAAAATGCTTTATCCAACGCTCAAGCTCATGTGTGATCATCTCTCTATGTTACTTACCTTTACAATAACATGGCTACAGATCAGGTTTTCATTCAAATATTCTCTAGCTAAAATCGAAGTTAAAGGATAAAGAAAAGAAATGCTGAGTTTGTGTTACTCTTCCAAAGTGTCCATCAATGGCTCACTTTCTACTATAGTTGAGCCTTTTTAAAAAGCAGGAATTTTTCACAAGGCAGAACAAAACGGTAGTACGCTATCAGTTTAGCTGAATGGTCAACTTACTGCTGATTTACATGGAGTCATGTGAACTTTTCCCATTTCCATCTACTCCACTTTTCTCATTGTTTTTAGGATGTTCATAGGCTTATAATTTCTTAGAAGTAAAAATGGTAATACTTCCGATACAGTACAATTACAGTTATTTTGAATACATATATAAATCAAACAGTAATTAACAAGGGGAAAAAAATTACCTTTTGGATAATCTTCCAATAAGAGGTTGAAGTGACCTAATTGACAAAAGAAATCAGACTCCACTTTTCCTTCAGCTTTTAAGATTAGAGATTCGTAGCAGCGAACAGCCTAGAAATAAAAAATACAAACATTTAAAAAAAAGACAAAACCCTAAAATACATTTCCTTCCTGAGATAATGCATATAATCCTCCATTCAATCACCCAAGAAATCAATATATTTTACTTCTACCTCAGATATAGTCAATGCAGCATTCTTCTAAAATACCTATTTATTAAAAGAACCACTAATTATGGCATAAGTGCTTTTCCTACTTATAAAATGGAAATACTTGCCAAATAAGATAATGTAGGAACACTCTGATAACTTTATTCATTAGCTGTAAATCTAAATTTTTACTGTGGTCCATGTTGACATAAACAAATATATTAATCTTTTCCACAAATGGTAAGAACTCTATTGAATCACATGAGAATTCACAGAATCTCCAGAGTAATAATAACTACCATTTATACTGAAGAGCTACTTTTTACCAACACCTCTACCCACTTAAACTACCATAAACTGTCTTTCAATTACCTTCTTATGATACACGTCATACCCACCAACTCTAACTCTATTCCTAATTTTACCCCCATTCCAATACATGCATATGCACTCACTCTCGGTTGGTTCCCTGAAGAAAAAAAATAACAGTATTTTAAGGATATCATTCTTTTTTTGTAATCCTAGAAGAGTGTAGAGGGGAAAAAATGAATGATGGAAAGAAGGATTCTGGAGTCTGACAAATTCCAGTCATCATTAGCTACAGGAGATCCTGGGGAACCTATCGTCTCTGATTCTCAGTTTTAATAACACTCAAAGGGCTGATTAAAGGATTAAAACTAGAAAACTTCTCTAAGGGTTTATCACAGTGCTTAGCACTCCATAGGTACTTAAATAATTGTTTCTCTACCTTCTACTTAGGTTAAGATAAAAAGCTCCAACTCTTCCAGGATTGTTTCAAGCACCCCAATAATTTTGTCAAAATTTCCCTAACAATCTACACTACAATGTTGTTTATGTGTTATTGTGTGCTGGAGTCACTGAAGAAAAAAATGTGTATGATTTCTCAAATGTCTGAGTACACTCTCAGGTTTGGTGTCCACAAAAAAAGTTTCCATTATCAAAAAATCCTTTCACCACCGCTTCAAGAGCTTTTGATGGGATAAGAAAGTGTGATGTGGAGCATGGTACCCACTTAAAATGCCTTGATTTTTCCTCTCCTGTAAAATATAAAGCCTTTTGATGAAGAGTTTCAAAATTTTAAATTTACCTATCCAAAGCACATACATAAATACTTATCAAGTTTGGAGAAGCCATCCTAAACAAGGCGAATTTTGGGATGATTTTACCATCCTTAAAGTCTAACATTTATTAAAAGGGACTGTCTTCAGTTCTTATTCCACTCTTAGCTATCTAAATGTACATATATACCAAATCACAATCACTGAAAACTTATCATTCTGCTTCCTTATAATTAAAAGAGCCTGAATGCTACACTGACATCTCAGAAATTACTATAATTTGGAGGCATGAAATTTCAAGATCCTCTTTATTTAAGTCATACATAATCCTATCTGGCAGATGGTTAGAGTACAAAAATATAATTTATTTCAGTGCTTTTTAATAGCAGTGAAATTCATAAAATTATTGGGCTACAGTATGACAATTATTAATTTTTACACTAAATAAAATGACTTTTTAAAGCTAATAATGGCATTGTAAATAAAGCTAGTTATTGTCTTAGTTTTTTAAACTCTTAAGTTAGATATTTAGAAACTTTTGCTACTCCTCTCTGATAATTTCTCATGGCTGATTAGCACTACATTTACAAGCAAATATAGTTTCATGGTGAAAAAGATTTCAAGATACAAACACGAATAAATTTTCTTTAATAATCTAAGTAAAAAGATGGCAACATCCTATACTTCCTCTTATCACCAAACATTGATGCCACTACCACGATCATCTATTACCTATCTTCCATATTCCATTAAAAAAAGGAATACATCTAAAGTGAGTACTATACACAACTCTGATCACCGCGAAACACAACACCAGGCAAAAATCAGAACGGACACTCAGACTCAATCAACAGAGTCATAGTAATTTCCAACAAAGCCAGCACGTACCTAAACCTACCAACTATGTTAGTGGTCAAAAATGACGCTGACAGAGCCAAATACCAAACAAAATGAAGATGAGCAAAAAGGCAGAATAAACGTTCCAAGCACCTTGTGTCACCATTTCATGGTGAAACTTCATGAATTTATTTGAAGTGTTTGAGGTAAGCACTGATATTAGATACAGGCAAATACTAACAATTTTTTAAAAGCATTTAAAGGAAAATAAATAAATGGGGCAATTTTCCAATACTACTAACTCATAAAATAAGCTAGAATGAAACAGTGTTTTTATAGTAATGAGCTTCATTAAAAGGCTAGTTTTAAACATAGACGATATGTAGTTAGTTTAGATTTAGAACAAAGTTCAGGCAAACTTCTATAAAGCAAAACTATTTCTTGTTAAAAGGGTTACTTTTTTTTTAAACATCTTTATTGGAGTATAATTGCTTTACATGGTGTTAGTTTCTGCTGTATAACAAAGTGAATCAGCTATACATAAACATATATCCCTTTACCTCCTCCCTCTTGCGTCTCCCTCCCACCCTCTCTATCCCACTCCTCTGGGTGAACACAAAGCACTGAGCTGATCTCCCTGTGCCATGTGGCTGCTTCCCACTAGCTATCTATTTTACATTTGGTAGTGTATATGTGTCCATGCCACTCTCTCACTTCATCCCAGCTTACCCCCTTCCCCTTCCCCACGTCCTCAAGTCCATTCTCTACGTCTGCATCTTTATTCCTGTCCTGCCCATAGGTTCTTCAGAACCTTCTTTTTTTGGTTTGTTTTTTAAGATTCCATATATATGTGTTAGCATACGGTATTTGTTTTTCTCTTTCTGACTTACTTCACTCTGTATGACCGTCTCTAGGTCCATCCGCCTCACTCCAAATAACTCAATTTCCTTTCTTTTTATGGCTGAGTAATATTCCATTGTATATATGTGCCACATCTTCTTTATCCATTCATCTGTTGATGGACACGTAGGTTGCTTCCATGTTCTGGCTATTGTAAATAGAGCTGCAATAAACATTGTGGTACATGACTTTTTTTTTTAATTTTTTAATTTATTTTTGTCTGTGTTGGGTCTTCGTTGCTGCACACAGGCTTTCTCTAGTTGCGGCAAGCAGGGGCTACTCTTCGACGCGGTGCGCAGGCTTCTCATTGCGGCGGCTTCTCTTGTTGTGGATCACGGGCTCTAGGCGCACGGGCTTAGCTGCTCCGTGGCATGTGGGATCTTCCGGGACCAGGGATCGAACCAGTGTCCCCTGCATTGGCAGGCAGATTCTTATCCACTGCACCACCAGGGAAGCCCTACATGACTCTTTTTGAATTATGGTTTTCTCAGGGTATATGCCCTGTAGTGGGATTGCTAGGTCATATGGCAGTTCCATTTTTAGTTTTTTAAGGAACCACCATACTGTTCTCCATAGTGGCTGTATCAATTTAACATTCTAAAAGGGTTACTTTTATATTCTTGCTTTTATTTTTTTCATTTTAAATGTGCACAAATAAAATCATCCCCATATAGGATAAGTATGGTTTTGTACACATATGCAGAGAAAAACAACTAGAATATAAAACAAATGAAAAAAATAGAAAGTCTATAGTCCAGCCATACGGAAACTTTTTATTTTGTTCATTTTACAATTTTTCATAATTAAACTTAAAAATTATTATGCTTTCCTCCAGGATTCATACTACCTTTAGTGTAAGGGTAGTCAGAAATGTGAATGAAAATCATTTGTACTAGATCATCATCATTCAACAGAGCACGTTCTGCAATGACAAAAATGTTCTATAATCTGTGCTGCCCAATATACTAGACATATGTGGCTACTGAGCACTTGAAACATGGCTAGTGCAAGACAACTGAATTTTTAAATTGTTTCATTAAATTTGTGTTTAAATTTATACAGACATATGGCAAATGAACAGTGTAGACTAGGTAATTTTTAAAGCTTAAAAACAATGAATATTCAACCCATATGCTAAATACTAAGAAAGCAAAATTTCTTATTTTTATAAATGAAAAACCTATAAAAATAATGGTATATCTTGCACTGGGGATGAGCAACACCTTCCACAAAAATCACTTTAAAATCCTATAGTAGTTTATAGTTAGTGGTTTACACATCCATAATCGTTACCACCTACTTCCAAAAAAAAAAAAAAAAAAAAAAAATTGAGAAGGGAAATAAACAGTTAATCATTAAATACTAGAATCAAAGGAGAGTAAAGGTTCTCCCAGCTACATAGAGAGACTGGATGTCTTCCTCCCATTACAGTACCATTTTCCACAATGTTCAATATAATTTGTGCTCGGTAGCTGCTTTGTTTTTATTATTTGAAAAAACAGTTATCTCAGAATAGTAATATTATCATTACCCGCTATTTCTAAACCTTGACAGATTACCGCTCATAAACACAGACATGTAAATAATTTGGTTTTTTTATGTTAAGCATTAAAGTCTTTTATGAGAAACTTGGTCAATCCCTAGCTAAAATATGAGTTGTTACTATTTTAGAATTGTTAAGTATAGGCAACATCTAAACAAATGTGGGTTTTTTTCCAATTTGAAAGATTAGCTGAAGTAGTTGGGTGACATACAAATGGTAGCGAAAACTAATGTAGATTTAAATACCCCAAATGGTTTCCTTTTTTTCTCTTTCTTTCTTTGTAATGCCTGCCATCAATGCCCAAAGCCAGAATCTCAACACAGTCCTAGCTTGGTGGCTCCCACTCTGAAGCCCTTCCTCTTCTATCAGATTCCCAGATGCTTACTGCCTCCCTCACCTGTAAGCTCCGTCAGGGGAAGAGCTATATCCCAGCCCATGATCACACGATAGGGGCTTAATATACATTTCTTGAATTAATGAAGCAATGTCATGTTATTATTTTAGGTTCTCGAATAACCCTCTCTTCTTTGTCCTAAACTTCCATTTCTTAGGAGCTGCAAGTCAGGATGCTAAGGATTAATCTTATTCGTTATTTAAACTCATTTCCATTATTTTAAATGAACCAAACTTTTAGGTTGAATATAATCAAAGCAAGCATGCAGTCCTGCCCATAATTCCTAAATCCTGCCCATAATTCCTAAAAACAGCCACAGACATAAAAGATGGTTTAGCAGCTGACTACTTACAAAAGATTAGGGATTGAAGCAGACTACAGGTCAACATGTCATCCATGAAATAGGGCTACTAAAAATGTATTCACGGTCCAAATTAATGAAGCATATTACACAAATCAACACCAATAATCAGCTCACCAAGGTCTGCTCTGACCAGATCTCCAAAATTATCTTTAGTTCTGAGTGCCACATTTTAACAGGTGGTAACATAAAAAAGGTTACTAGTTTGGTGAAAGATGGAAAAACTGTAATGTGAAAATGATTTTAACTGAGTTTAGTTGAGGAAAATCATCAGGGATGCTTTAGCTTTACTCAAATAGTTAAGAAGCTGTCACTTAGGAGAGATTAATTGCACTTTGGGTAGTTCCAATGAATGGGTATAATTTACAAACCAGTTTAATTCAGTGCAATCAGAAAGGAGAAAAACTTAAATATGCCAAAAATTAAATGGGCCGTCTTTCTTTGGCTCATATCAAAGAATTAAAGCATAAACTACTAAGGTATCTTAGTGGGGGGTAAAAAGGAGAGTTCTTACTTTGGATACAATTCTGAGCTGCATTTTTTAAAGATTCCTTGAGCTTCTCGGATATAAGCACACAATGTGTAATATTATATAGAATACATAACCACACACAAACACACATGTGTATATGTGAATGCATATCTCCTGACTTGATTCCATTACATTTTATTCACTTTGAATTTCCAGAATTTCTAAATAAATATACTATCTTGACCTCCTCCCTCAAAACCATAAAAATGTCTGCATCATTAAAGCTGATATCCTTCCCAGAAATATGCCTAAATCAGAATTCTTCCCCTTTCCAGGCACTCGCAATGCCTTTGCCTGTTTTTAAAATACCTTAGGAATCTGAAAGGGTTGAAAGTACCTGAGTCTAAACCATTTTTTGAAATTTCAACACGCCATTTTTTTAATGAAGGGTTACACACTTAAAATAATATTATTGATTCTTAATGACATCCATTCCTGAACTTATATATCAGACTTCCCGTTCTTCTCTTTTTAATTTCATTTACTATTTTTGAAAAGTTAAACTTTACACATCACCAATTCTAAAGGGTGTGTAGTGAAGTCTCTCCCCCAATACTAACCCCAGCCACCCAGTCCCCTTTCCCAGATGCAACAAAAGTTAAAAATTCTTACTATATTCAAGATTATTTTGTGCAGACTCAAGCACATATATTTTTCCCACCTTAGTACTAATATTTACATATTTATATAAACACTTTTCTGTAACTTGCTTCAGATTATAGGAGTCCCTGATATCCTTTCTCCTCTTCTTCTCTGTTCATAGAACCCCCAAATTTAATTAGACATATGCTGACACAGAATAAACACTGGGATCCCCAGCCATCCTTGTGGGTGTGGCCTGGTGATTAAGTTCTGGCCAATGGGATATAAGGAAAGGACATGCTCTGCTTCAACCCCTCCTCCCCCTAGCTGAAAATCAGCCAGATGGTAGAAGTCACAAGCTGGGGATGGAGAGTAGGAAAACAGAGCCCAAGTTCCTGGAACAGTAGAGTTCCAGAGCAGCCCAGAACTGATTGCCTCTGAGAATTCTTATTAAGAAATAAATGAGTATGCAGCCCTCTTTCCTCATTTAAATCAAACAAACAAACAAAAAAGCAGCCTAATGAAATAATCATTAATACATACCAACAGGATAAAGGGAAATATTAAAAAATCTAATTAACTGTCACCCATACGTAACATTTTAGAGAAGATACAAGAACTTATACATCTGTTACTCTACCCTATCTCCCTCACTCCACTTTTCAACTAATATACATCTTTTGCATCACAACAAAGTCAGTTAACAAAATTTAAGCATATCAGCATGGATCCTGGATTTCTCAGCCTCTCTGGACTCTGCATTCAGTGGATATGCTGGATGCTAACGAGTAAATCAGCATCATTCAAGAAACTAGCACCTTAAGTACCATTCTTTTCAAATAAACTATTGAAATGCTTTGCTATTGCAAAACATCCTCACAGAACTACACTACTGAAATCAAACTAGATAATTTCGTAATTCAAGTGCTGACAGCTAATATCTGAGCTCTTGATGCGTACCAGGCACTATTCTAAGCACTTCACATATACTTATTCATTTAATCCTCACAATTACTCTATGAGATAGGGAGACCCTACTTCACAGATAAGAAAACTGAGGCATAGACAATGTAAATCCTGTGTTCAAGGTCACAGAGCTACTAACTAGCAGGGGTGGCTTCAAACAGTATGGCTGCAGAGCCTCTGAGCAGCAAGGTGTGCAACTCAGGCCATGCCTAGGGACTTAAAGTCATTTGCAAGAAAGAGGACCTCCATAAGCAGCTCTTCCTCTTAAGCTCCAACACACAGCTCCTTCCACAACTCTACCTCTACACCAAACACAAAAGCAACACATAAATAAGGCCGCCAGTTCCTGTTCCCACCATCCCACAAGGAAGATTTAGCCTAAGTTCTTTACCATGTTTTCTCATCTAGTTTTATTTTAAATCATATAAAAAGCAATCATCATTATCCCCTCCCCCGCAAAAAGACACACACATTAAAAAAAAAAATCAACAGCAAAACAAAAACAAAAAATCAAATTCCCATATTCAAAAGCCACCTGTGGCAGAAAAACACTACCGCCCATATATATAAATGATAATATACCAGTTCAAACAAAATGTGGTGTATTATCTGGAAAATGTTAAATGGTTTCACCCTATTTCTTTGTATCTTCTGAATCTCCTTAGTTCACCTAGTGTTATTATTTTCTCTCTTTAGTATAACTGGCACAGAATGCCAAATACAGCTGCAACAAAGCAAACTAGGCTGTACTGTCTCAACCACCAGCAAGTTGCTAGTTTACTACTAACTCTAAAACCTTTATTGCTGATGCATGCAGCCAAATGAACTAGTGAATCCTATCTACACATGCACGTATACACGCTCAGGACCAACATGAAATTTTTATTTTATTTTATTGATTGATTTTTGGCCATGGCACGCGGCTTGCAGGATATCTTAGTTCCCCAACCAAGGATCGAGCCCATGCCCCCTGCAGTGGAGGCTCAGAGTCCTAACC
Organism: Phocoena phocoena; assembly: GCF_963924675.1. Lineage (NCBI taxonomy): Eukaryota > Metazoa > Chordata > Mammalia > Artiodactyla > Phocoenidae > Phocoena > Phocoena phocoena. Next base: position 39,465,330 of record NC_089240.1, on the reverse strand, counting down.
ACTGGACCACCAGGGAATTCCCCCAACATGAAATTTTTAGAAAGCTGTTGTGTCAAAACAGCCAAGTTATTTTCCAAATATTTTTTTCTGTATCATGCTAAATGTAACAATGCGCAGTTATACTAAAGTACATTATTTATAAACATGTGAATTGAGTCTTGGATAACCTTTAAAAGAATAATATACATTTCAAATTTGGAGGCAAGGAGAGTATGAGATAAAATTTCAGCAGAATGACCTCTGTGAATAAAGCCCAGAATAATCCTGTGATTTCCCATATAAAGCAGTAGGCTTTACTTCCCATCTTTTTTCCTTCATTTGCTTGCTACTCCAGTCTTTTATTTGTCTAGAAGTAGACAGACAATCTTACAAGCAATCATTCTCCCCATCACTTCAGCTGTACACATTTAATTCAGAGTTCCCAAAATACACAGAAAGAAAGCCGTCTATCAATACAACAAGATTATGTAGACCAAATCTTGATCAAGTTTGTAAAATATTATGCCTGCTATAACATGGATGCTTGCTTTAATATCTTTATCAGCAAATTATGCATTCATTTGCCTTAAACACATTTCTAAAATGATAAATGTACAAAAAAGGAGTAAGCACTTCACTGTGGGGGGAGGGGGGGAGCGGGACATCACATTTATGACCATGAGCTTCATGAAAATAATCTACTTTGAATTCTACAACTTCTAATGCATAGTAGGCAATTAGAATGTATTTATTAAATAAATGAACGATCCTAAAACTAGGAAAACTGCAATACAGTAAAGGCCTCTCCCCCAAAGGTAGTGCTTTTAAAAAAAAAAAAAGTTTTAATCGATCTGAATATACTCTTCCAGACTTTTCTCTATGCAGAGTCGGCCCTCCATACCCATGGATACAGAACTTGCTGATATAAGGGCCAACTGTACTACGCCATTTTATATAAAGGAATTGAGCATCTGTGGATTTTGGTATCCGTAGGGGTCCTGGAACCAATCCCCCTTGGATATCGAGGGGCGACTATATAAACAAATAGTACAAATCTTTGTATGCAGTTTATAAACTATTTCCTTCATTCTATATATCATTAACTGCTTACCGCATCAAAGTATACAGATCTACATCAAAATAACATCTGCAAATCATTTTAATAATGGTTAAACCATAATTAGTTTCTACTGAAGAGTATCTGGTTGTTCACCAAGTTTTTACTATTACTATTACCCAATGAACATAATTTGGCCAATTTATATTTCTTCAACGTAACTTCCTCACAGTTGAATGGGAGGCACAATTTAAGCTTTTGACAGTCCCACTAGCAAAAATGAACCAATATAATGTTCCACCAGCAGTGATCTTTTTCAGTTCTTTAATTACTTTTCGCCAAATATTTATTGGCTAAAGTTACTACTTCTTCCATGAACTATCAACCTGTTAATTGACTGTACCTTAAGTGCCTTCAATAGTTTCTCCCAGTAATTAGTACAAACTATCATCCTTCCATGTGTGCCATAAAATGAAAAGAATTAGGAAGTACTCCCTCTTCAGGCAACCTGGACAACCACTCTGCTGAAAACTGAAAATACTAGACAAAACATGGTGGCAACATGGTGGCAGTGGGACTTACACAAGGTTCTTACTATGAACTTGACCAAATGAGAAAGTCAGGAAGACTGGGCTGAGGAAGGGGGAGACTTAAAAGAGGCAGAGGTAGAGAGAGTAGAGGTAGAGTGAAGCAACTTTTGCACTGAGGACATTTTGAAAGTCTGTGTAAACCTGAGTGATGGGTTTAGAGGTCTCATTTAGGGATAGAACACAAAGCCTAGGGGCTACCCAAGAAGAGCAGTCAAATAAGACACCCCTCCACATAACACTGAGACATCAATGGGCTAGACCTTCAACCTCAATGTAACTAAAAATATGATAATAAAACAATTTTTTAAATTGTATTTTAAAACTGGTCTTGAAGGACAAGGAAAATTGCTTGTCCTTCAAGACCAGTTTGAATTAACCAAAAGTCTGAATTCACTTGACCTGGGTAAAACAAACTTCAGGCAAGAATTTATTATTAGTCCTCAACTAATAGCAATCCAAAGTAAAGGCCAAACTGAAGCATATTACTATCACATTCGTGGCCTAAAAGAATTTCTACAGCTCCCAGGAAAATAAATTCTTCATATTCAGAAAGTCACTACATATAGAGAGGGGGAAAAAAAAGCCAAGCAAAGGAGATGATCAATATGTAGATATGTTAAAATGAGTATTGTTTAATGCAATTAATCACAATAAATATAAATGGAATAAGTATGCTAGGTAAGAAAAAAGGCTATCAATAGATTTTTAAGCCCAGATTTATACAATTTACTAGACACATCTAAAATATAAAAAAAGATTCAGAAATACTACACAAGTATAACCAAAAGAAAGTTGGCACGGTACCAGTTACCATAAAATACAATAAAGATTCAGAAATAAAGAGAACTGGTGCATTAATACAAATATTTAGTAACCGAATAAGGAGCTCAGAAACACACCTTCATATGTATGGAAACGTGCACAAAAATGGGCAAACTATAACCTAACCAAATAAAGGTGGCGAGCCAATACGTTATTTCTAACGGGAAAAAGAAGGAAAAAAAGCGAACACTAGACTCCTACATCTACACATACAAAAACCTATTTCAAATGGATTAAAGACCTAAATAAAAGGCAAAATTTAAGAAGAAAAGCATAGCAAAATGTTTTGGACAAAAGGATAGGGTAGGAATTCTTTAAAAATAGATCAAAAAAATGCAAGTCATGGGGGGAAAAGGTTAATTCAACTACATCAATGTTTGGGACTTCAGGTTTATCAAAACAGAACAAATCTGACAAATATAAAGGCAAGTCACAAACTGGGAAAATATACCTTCAGCACAAATAGTAACAAACTGTTCATATTTAGAATACACAAAACTCCAAAGAATCAGTAAGAAAAAACACTCAATGTAAAAAAAATACTGGGGGAAACTTGATCTGCCACTATGATCCACAAAATTAAAGAATGAGCAATAAAACAAAACACAACTGGGCTTCCCTGGTGGCACAGTGGTTGAGAATCTGCCTGCCAATACAGGGGACACAGGTTTGAGCCCTGGTCTGGGAAGATCCCACATGCCGCGGAGCAACTAGGCCCGTGAGCCACAACTACTGAGCCTGCGCGTCTGGAGCCTGTGCTCCGCAACAAGAGAGGCCGCGATAGTGAGAGGCCCGCGCACCGTGATGAAGAGTGGCCCCCGCTTGCCACAACTGGAGAAAGCCCTCGCACAGAAACGAAGACCCAACACAGCCATAAATAAATAAATAAATAAAAACCACAACCAAATTATTTGCTGATTAATAAAGATCAAGGGGCAAACAGGCACATTACCCACTCCTTAGGTAAGTCATAAGGGCTTATGTCTACTAAACCACTAGAAGATAACCCTGCTCTATCCTATCATAAGTATAAATTTTTCCAATGACTCGAAAGGCTTTTTGACTCAGGAATTGAAAGAGTAAAACTAATAAAAGGTTAAGCAAATTCAAGTATTTTCCATAATTAGTGGCTCTTTTAACAATCTGCTCCACTAAAAAGTTCATCTGAAAAACCAATCCTGAAAGAATATTTTACCAAAAAATCTGAACTTAAAAGAAAGCTGTCTTAACACTAAATACTCACTTAAAATAGTTTCATATAAAATATGAAAACTGTCCAAAATACTATTTCAATTTAGTTTAAGTCTCTAATAAGCTCATATTCAAATTTCTATTTTAAATCAGTGAAATAAATACCAGCCCACTTATCTCGGGAGAAACCTAAAATCTAGCTTCTCCACACAAGACACACACTTGAATTACTGGAATGACACAGTTCTTGACATCTCAATCTTCCATTCTATACAGAATTTTGAGATTTAATTTCTTAAGTCTTTGAATTTCTGCTTCCCACCAAGATGCAGTGAAACAGACCAAATTTATTCCTGAATGACATGACTAAAAAACCAGAGATGGGGCTTCCCTGGTGGCGCAGTGGTTGAGAGTCCGCCTGCCGATGCAGGGGACACGGGTTCGTGCCCTGGTCTGGGAAGATCCCACATTCCGCGGAGCGGCTGGGCCCGTGAGCCATGGCCGCTGAGCCTGCACGTCTGGAGCCTGTGCTCAGCAACGGGAGCGGCCACAACAGTGAGAGGCCCGCGTACCAAAAAAAAAAACCAGAAACTGTATGAAACAAAGGTTTTCACACACTGAATATCAGAGAACACATGGCAATAATCCTTGAGAAGGGAAAACAAAGGATGTGAGCCCTATAATTATCCCAAGCGTACTGCTTTTCAGGCTGCAGTACAGCTATGGGAAATTTTCTTGCCCAAATCAATGTAAGCTAGAATAACGTGGAACAACATCTTTATAGATACTGAAAGGAAAATAAATGTGTCAACCTACAATTCTATACTCAGTATAAATATCTTTCAAAAAAAGAAGATGAAAGTACACTTCTTCAGATATACAAAAGCTGAAAGAATTCAACACCAGCAGACCTACCTATAGTCTAAGAAATGTTTTCTTTTCATTCTCAGGTGGAAGTAAAATTATACCAGAAATAAACCTTTACACAGAATGCAGAATGAAGACCACCAGAAATGATAGCTGCATAAGTAACTATAAGACATTTTTCTTATTTTTTTAAACGTCTCCTTAAAACACAACTGACCCCAAAATCTACTGGGGGGATAAAAAACACTCCTAGAAGTAGTAAGTGAGTTCAACAAGGTCACGGGACACAAGAGCAACATACAGAAAATAAACTGTATTTCTATACACTAACAATGAATAATTGGAAACAAAAATTTTAAAATACCATTTATAATAGCTCCAGAAACATGATAATATGTAGGTATAATTCTAACAAAGTATGGGCAGCAGAATCTGTATGCTGAAAAATACTGACCAAAAAAACTCAAATAAGGCCCAAATAAGCGCAGAGAGATACCAAGTTCATGAACTGGATGATTCAGTAAGATGAGAACTAAAATCCTAGCAGTATTTTTTGTAGATACAGATGGGCTGATCATAAAATTCATACATAAAAGTAAAGAAACTAGAATAACCAAAACAATTTTGGAAAAGAACAAAGTTGGAAGACTCACATGACCCAATTTTAAGAGCTACTATAAAGCTACAGAAATCAATTAACACAACATACCACTACATACCTATTTAAATGGCTATTTTCCCCAACTTTATTGAGATATAATTAACATACAACATTGTGTGAGTTTAAGGTATACAACATGATATAGGTATACACTGTGAAATGATTACCACAATAAGATAAGGTAGCATATCCATCACCTCACATTGTCACTTTTTTCCCCCCCTTTGGTGGTAATATTTAAGATCTACTCTCCAAGCAACTTTCAAGTATACAATACAGTATTATTAACTGTACTGCTACACATTAGTTCTCATCTTATAACTGGAAGTTTGTACCTTTTGACCAACAACCCCCCCGGCAAACACCAATTTACACTCTGCTTCTGAGTTTGACTTTTTTAGATTCCACATATAGTGAGATCATACAGTATTTGTCCTTCTCTGCCTGACTTTATTCACTTAGCATAATGCCCTCAAAGTTCATGAATTTTTTTGAGATAAAGTTGCTGTACAGTATTACATGTTACAGGTGTACAGCACAGTGATTCAGAACTTTTATGGTTATACTCCATTTATAGTTATCATAAAATATTGGTTAAATTCCCTATGTTGTACAAAATATCCTTGAAGCTTATTTATTTAAAGTTCATGAAAATTTTAAAGTGTGACAATACCATGTGTTAATGAGGATGCAGAACAGCTGGTAAAAATGTAAAATGGTACAGTCACTCTAGAACACAGTTCGACAATTAAGTATGAAGTTAAACATACATTTATCACAGGACCCAATGATCCCACTCCTAGGTGTTTACCCTAGAGAAGTAAAAACTTATGTTCATACCAAAACCTGTACACAATGTTTATAGTGGCTTTATTCATTATCAATGAAAATGAAACAATTACAATATTCTTCAACAGGTAAATGGATAAACTGTGGTACATCTACACAATATTTAGCAATATAAAAGAATGAACTATTGATATAGCATCGATGAACCTCAAAGGTATTATGCTGAGTAAAAGAAGCCAGTCTCAAAAGACCACATAGTGTATATACTTGTCAAAATGCACCAAACACTTAACACAACATTGTAAATCAACTATACTTCAATAAAACATTTTAAAAAACTCATCAAACACCTAAAACAGGTGACATTAAATATATGTAAATTATACCTCAACAAAGTTTATTTTTAGAAAGAAGCCGTTTAAAGTGAAAAACAGTAACAATGTACGGTGGGGTTTGTAACACGCAGAAGTAAAATGTATGACAATACTACAAGAGACCAGGATGGGAGAAATGAAGTATATCCTTGTAAGGTCAACACTATGCATGATACGGTATAACCTGAAGGTAGGCTGTGATAAGCTAAAGTTAAAATTTTAAGAATTGCTTGAACTGGTAAGTGTAATATCTAAGGTCAATAAACGAAGTCACTTGTATTCCTATCTACCAGCAATGTTGGAATTTGGGGGAAAAAACAATACCATTTACAATAGCACCCCCCCAATGAAGTACTTAAGATATAAATCTAACAAAATATGTATAGGATCTGTGTATGGAAAACAACAAAATGCTGATGAAAGAAATCAAAGAATATCTAAATAATCGGAGAGAAATACCATGTTCACAAAATAGAAAACATTAACGTATCAATTCTCCCTAATTTTACATATAGATTCAACGCAATCCCAATCAAAATCCCAGCAAGTTTTGTATATACCAACAAGCTGATCTAAAAATTATATGGAAAGAAAAGGAATTAGAAAAGCCAAAACAATGCTGAAAAAGAACAAGTCAGCGGGTTCATATTACACAATCTCAAGACAATATAGTAAGCAACAATAATCAGGACAGTGTGGTACTGAGGAAAGAACAAACGGAGATCAATGGAACAACATAGAAAACAGACGCATACAAATATAGGCAACCGTTTTTGACAAGATACAAAGGTAATTCAATAGAAAAAGGATTGTCTTTTCAACAAAAGGTGGTGGAAAAACTGGAAGCCCAGTTGTAAAACAACAACAAAACCTCAACACATACTTAATGAGGTGAAATACAGACATTTTCAGACATATGAATACACCAGACCCACATGAAGAAAAATGATCTCAAAAGCAATGTCAGAGATTCAGAAAGAAATGACAAGCAAAGAAAATGTTAAGCATGTGGGTGACAACCTTAACAACGTTTTGTATTTAAAACATGTTCAGAATTAATATATACAACAATGGAATGAAGGAGGGGAGGATGTTAAAGGCTCTAAGAATCTTGCATTGCCCAAGAAAAGAGAAAATGTATCAGCTAGGCTTTAATAAGTTAAAAATGCATGCTGTAACCCCTAAGGCAGCTATTCTCAAAGTGTGGTTCACAGACAACTGGGAGTCTCCTAAACACTTTAGGGAGGTCTGCTAATGCAAAATTATTTTCATTATAATACTAAGATGTTATTTCTTTTTTTTAACTCTATTAACACTTATACTGATGATGCAAAAGTAATGGTGAGTAAAACTGCTGGCACCTTAGCAGAAGTCAAGGCAGAGGCACCAAAGGCACCAAACTGAACTAGAAATCACATATTCTTCACCACCAAGCACTTACAGGGATTTTTTTTTTAACGCCAGTTTCATGTAAGAATATCTTTGATGAAGCAGTAAAAATCATTTCATTAAATGTCAACCCTTGACCACACATTGTTTTAATAATCTTTGTGGCAAAATGGGAACTTCGTTTAAAGCATTCTACTCCATACTGAAGTACAATGGCTATATTGAGGGTAAGTACACATGTGATTGTTTAAGTTGTAAACTGAACTCGCCTGTTTTTTCATGGAACCCCATTTTTTACTCAAAAGAATGACTGACAAACTATGTTTATTCGGACTTAGGTACTGGAAGACATTTTCTCAAAAATGAATGAAATGAGTCTGTCATTTCAAGAAAACTAACAGTAATTTGTTGTCAATGATCAAACTTGAGATTTCAAACAAAAATCAGCATCTTGGAAAACTACCTCCACGGTGAGCTTGACAGCTTCCCAAAACTCAAAAGGCTTTTCTGATGAGATTGGTGGTAATATTAATAAACACAATTTTTTGATATTGTGTAATAAAATGTGTTGACATTTGTAATAATTGGAAGTGCTCTCCTTTTCCTTCTTTCATGCTCACTGAACTGCCCCAAACCAAAATGTTACCACTTGTGTTTCTCCAATCCATTAACAACATGTCCTCCCTACTATTCAGGGGCTACAGTGTCATTTCGTTATCTATAAACTCTGAAACAAATCTTACAATTCAAGACAGACAGACAGAAGGAAGCAGAGGGAGGGAGGGAGGGAGGCAGAATGACAAAAACAAAGGGAGGGAGGGAGACAACGGACAAACTCAGTATATCATCATCAACTCACTGCTACTCCCAAAGCCTATGGCGGTATCAATAAATCATGAAAGGTTATGACACAACAATATATAGTAATCACTTATGGTATAGTCTAAGTAATATCTTACTATGAGTAAAAAGTCAACCAAACCCTTCCTCCTCTAGGGACAAATCTTGATCTTGGGTTAACTAGTTCTTTTATTTTTAAAACCTGATAAAGGTGGAATGTCAATTGTGTTACTAGCAACACTGATTATGGTAACAGTTACCGGATTGATGAAATAAACCTAGAGTGAGAGTACTGAAAATGAACTATGAATATCTGGTAGGATGCCACAGCTTTGGGAATCCCTCAGTATAGGGCCTCCTTTAACTGGGCATGTCTCTACAGAAACTGCAGGAGCAGTATGCCCATAAAATTTAGAAAAGATACTGGTTCCTATTTGGGATGGGGGTGTGGATGTGTGTGGTATGTGTGTGGTGTGATGTGCGTGTGTTCTAAACCAGGTGTGGTGGACTGAACAAAAGATGACCTTATACGGCAAAAGATGTGAAAGGAGCTGATTCTCCACTAGAGCCTCCAGAGCGTTGCCCTGCCCCTGCCAACCTTGATCTCAGGCTTCTGGCCTCCACAACTGTCAGAGAATAAATTTCTGTTGTCCTAAACCACCCAATTTGTGGTAATCTGTCACATCAGCCACAGGAAACTAATATACTAGAGTAGCTTTGCACCCACCTATGTGAGTCTCATTCTCTCACACCAGAGCTGTCACTTCATGAGCCAAAAACTAACCCCTGGACAGAACTGCAAGGATTCCCACGGAAGAGGAATGCCTGTCACTGCTCTGCTGACATGCTGTTTCCTGTCTGATATCCTTCTGTGTCAATGTGACATCAAGTGTGACCTAATCGGGTCTTACTTGTCTGAATTTTGAGCCTAAGGCTCCACAGTGGGCCCTGTAAGTTACTAATGGTATTTATAGTGCCAAAGTATCTAAATGCTTTACCCTTTTTAATGCCATCAGAGCTAAGTATGGTGGATAAAAGTGTGGGCTCTAGAATCTGAGTGGGTAGGTTTTGAATTTTAGCTTTGCATTGTGTGGCCTTAGGCAAGTAAATAATCTCTCTATGCTCTGAAAAATAGGAATATTTTATAGCAACATAGGATTTACTATAAGCACTAAATAAATACCACAATTTAAGATTTCAAGCAAAAACTAGAATTTTGGAAAACATATATACCACCACTGTGAACTCTATGAATCATAATTCATAATTTGCATCTTTGTCACAAACCATCTGTTTCATTAAGATTTTAAAGTTAATTACTGTTTGGCTGTACATCATATTCTGTTTGTAACTAACTGTGGTTCTATCCCTTTCTCATTCCTGATGTTTTATATTTCTGCTCTCTTTTGCCCTCTCCCTAGGCTTTACTAGAGGTACGTGCGTTTTGTTCTTTCAAAAACTAACTGCTGGATTCTTTATGAACACATTTTAAATGCTGCACCACAAATTACTTAAAATAAGGTGTGTGTTTGTATGTGATATTCAATACGTAACACTGCCCTCTTGCGTGCCATTATGTTTTACTAAGTGAAAGAGATGTCTTTCCAGGATTGTGCAGTACCAGAAAATGCCAAGTAAGTATTATGTACACTATAACGCAGGGGGGAAAGGTCAAGAACTACTCACCTATACAAGGGGGGGAAAGGTCAAGAACTACTCGCCTAGAAAATGCAAGGCCTTCCATTATACAGTGCCACCAAGCATCCTTACCAAATCCTTGCTCTCCACTGCCCCCCAATAGTTCCCTAGATATATCACATTTTCTTAGCTCGGTGCATTGTGACAAAGATTCTTTCCTTGTGCAAACTCTACTCAGGCTGCTCTGAGCTCTTTTTCAACTAGGCCTCAACATTTGTACTTCCATGTTTGTCTCTGCACTGTCCAATATTAGCAAGAATCCTGCTAAATTGGTTTAGCCAGAATCCCCATCTTCTGTCATCCCCCAGGTGATGTCTGATCACCCTGGACTGCCTTCAGCAACTGACTCCCACCCTGTTCCTTGGCTATACATCCCCATTTAACCATGTTGTATTCAGTTGAATCCAATCTTTCTCCCCCACTGCAGGGTCCCTATACCTATAGCAGTAGTCCACCTTGAATAAAGCCTTCCTTACCATCTTTAACAAGCATCATGAATAATTTCTTCCTCAACGTTTGGTTTATAAGGTCTACTATGCCAAAATGATTCTTTTTTTCTTGAGTCATCTGTATAGGACTTAATTCTCTTCTAGAATTCTATCATACACAAAATCAGTTGCTCCGTGTCACCTCCCCCTCCCTTAACATGTCTGCCTCTATCACTTCTTTCTCTAGCTGGGACTAATTCTCATTCAAATATCTATCCCCAAGTCACATGGCAGGGTCATCATTCTAAACCATCAGAGATTCCCATAACTGGCTTAGGCTACCTACTAGTAATTTCACCAAACAGACACATGTAAGAATGGGAAGAAACTAATTTTTTTTTTCTATGAAGGTAACATCAAATAATGAAAAGCTTGAGCCAAAACCAGACCTGAAAGACACAAATTTTCAGACAGACCAAGGCCATCACCATGACTTTTTAGAACACAATCCTAAAAGTTGTGGGTAAAAGAATGAAAAGTTTAAAAAAGAAAATCTGGATTACATACAAAATGGATCATCCTAAACAGAAAGTTACAAAGGAAAGAAAGAATTATTTCAAAATTCAAGGAAAGTTATTTCCAAAATAATATTCTATACCAGACAAACTCCCAATCAAGGTAGAAGAACAGAGAAAAATGAGTCATCTAGGAAACAAATACAACACAAGAGTGAAGACCCACTTCTTCCAAAGATGATGAAAAGCCAAATAATAAAGAAAGAGAGAGGACACTAGGAAAGCTATAGGAAAGGAAATTATCCAAAACTGACAGATTATACAAGGTACTTGAGAAACAGAGGAAAGAGACTTCCCTGGTGGCGCAGTAGTTAAGAATCCGCCTGCCAATGCAGGGGACACGGGTTTGATCCCTGGTCCAGGAAGATCCCCCATGCCGTGGAGCAACAAAGCCCATGCGCCACAACTACTGTGCCTGCACTCTAGAGCCCACGAGCCACAACTACTGCAGCCTCCTGCCGCAACTACTGAAGCCCACACACCTAGAGCCCGTCCTCTGCAACAAGAGAAGCCACCGCAACGAGAATTCCACGCACCACAACGAAGAGTAGCCTCCGCTCACTGCAACGAGAGAAAGTCCACGCGCAGCAACAAAGACCCAACGCAGCCAAAAAATAAATAATACAATGTATTAAAACTTGTCAATAATAAAATGATAAAAAGCAATTAATATCAGGAAAACTTTTTTAAAGTAAATATATGTAATATATTTCTTGGCTTGCTACTAGAAATACCAATAATAAGGTAAATGTGACATGGAAGCAACCCAAGTGCCCATCAACAGACGACTAATTAAGAAGATGTGGTGTATTGGGCTTCCCTGGTGGCGCAGTGGTTGAGAGTCCACCTGCCAATGCAGGGGACACGTGTTCGTGCCCCGGTCCGGGAAGATCCCACATGCCGTGGAGCGGCTGGGCCCGTGAGCCATGGCCGCTGAGCCTGCGCTCCGCAACGGGAGAGACCACAACAGTGAGAGGCCCGTGTACCACAAAAAAAAAAAGAAGAAGAAGAAGAAGAAGAAGATGTGGTGTGTATATATAATGGAATATTACTCAGCCATAAAAAAGAATGAAATAATGCCATTTGCAGCAACATGAATGGACCTAGAGAATATTATGCTTAGTGAAATAAATCAGAGAAAAGACAAATACTATATAATATCACTTATATGTGGAATCTTAAAAATAATACAAATGAATGTACATACAAAACAGAAAGAGTCACAGACAGAAAATAAACTTATGGTTATCAAAGCGGGGAGGGAGGGGGGAACAAATTAGGGGTATGGGACTAACAGATACAACTACTATACATAAAATAGATAAGCAATGAGTATTTACTGTATAGCACAAGGGAATTATACCCAGTATCTTATAATAACCTATAATGGAATATAATCTGCAAAAAAAAAGAATCACTGAGCTGTACACCTGAAACTAACACAATATTGTAACTCTACTATACTTCAATTTTTAAAATAATAATAAGGTAAATTTATTAATTTAAACCAAGGCTGTTATAAAGGAAGGACAGAAAAAAAGAAAAAATGGGTTTTTTTAAATCAACTTTATCCTCCATACTAGAAAGTCAACAGAATGTAAGTGAGGGGAGGGGGTAGGGGATGACACAGAAACAACAGTTATAAGCATATTATTTAGAAATATGGAGGCAAATACCAAAAGTAACAACTAAGACTTATTGAAGGTGGTATACTGTAAGAACAGTGGGGTACTGCTGTTTTCTACTACACACCTTATAGAACCAATTGAGAGTTGTTTTTTTAACTGTGTACCTATGCTTTCTTAAATAAAAAAATAATAAAATACATGGATAAGATATGTGAATAAGGGGCTTTAGAATACTTATAATTAAACAGGGGAGAGAAGCTATGGAACTAAATGACATAAGTAGGTAGAAAAAGAAAGGCCAGCTAACGAGGAAAATCAGGAAACCTTGGTGTGTCAAAATAACTGAAAGAAGATAAAAGCTTTGAGTACAAGAACAGTCTATTGTGCAGAATGTTGCTAAAAAGGTCAGGTAAGATATAAGTAAAATATAAGCAACTTGCCATGTACCTAAATGTCATCAGGACACACGTAGCAATAGCAAAAGGCTGCCTAGAGCAATGAGGACGCTGGTAGTCTAGCTAAAACGGCACTGATCTAAAAGATACCATCAGGGACCTCCCTGGTGGTGCAGTGGTTGGGAATCCGCGTGCCAATGCAGGGGACATAGTTCAAGCCCTGGTTCAGGAAGATCCCACATGCCACGGAGAAACTAAGCCCATGCACCACAACTACTGAGCCTGCGCTCTAGAGCCCGTGAGCCACAACTACTGAGCCCTCGTGCCACAACTACTGAAGCCCGTGCGCCTAGAGCCCATGCTCTGCGGCAACAGAAGCCACCGCAATGAGAAGCTCGTGCACTGCAACAAAGAGTAGCCCCTGCTCACCGCGACTAGAGAAAGCCCGTGTGCAGCAACAAAGACCCAACGCGGCCATAAGTAAATAAATAAATAAAATTTAAAAACAAATAAAAGATGATATCAGAATATGCAGGCAAGCTCCTCAGTTAGGATCCAGCAGATAGGCAAGCATCCATTTCTTGGTTCCAAAGTATTAGAGTAAAAAAATAACACTGGATAAATGCTTATCTTAATACAGAGGTAGCTTATTCTCTATTCTGTTTTATACAGCCTATGGGTATTTGACGGTATTGAAATTCTCATAGCTGGAAAAAGGATAGACCCAAGACGCAGATTCTGACTCAGGAGAAGACTAATGACTCTCTCCATCTCCCACACTTGGATTCCTTTTCATCAACCCAACATTAGCTTTAGATGTTTTGTAGCTGAGACAACTGGGTAACATTAAATCACTGTGTGGAAAAAATATTTTAAACATCCCCCCCACCAACTAAAAGAACTCCAAATAAGATTAATATTTACTAGGATTTTCACAGACACTTGCATTGTATCTTTTTTAAATTTTTTAGTATTTTCAACGTGGTAAAAACACATAACATTAAATTTACAATCTTAACCATTTTCAAGTGTACAGCTCAGTAGTATGAAGTATATTCACACTGTTGTGCTGAAACTCTATACCCATTAAACATTTTTTCTCCCTTCCCACTACCCCACTCCTTGGCAACCACCTTCCTACTGTTTCTATTATTTTGACTAGTTTAGGTATTTCATATGAATGAAATCATATAGTATTTGTCCTTTTGTGACCAGCTTATTTTATTTCATTTACCCTAATGTCCTCAAAGTTCACCCGTTATAGCGTGAGACAGGATTTACTTCTTTTTTAAGGCTCCTTAACATTCCACTATATGTATATACCAGACCTTCTTTATTCACTCATTCACTGATAGACATTTGGGTTGCTTCCACCTCCTGGCTACTGAATAATGCTGCAATAATCACTGGTGTGCAAATACCTCTTCAAGACTCTGCTTCAATTCTTTTGGATATATACCCTTAAGTGGGACTGCTGAATAAGATAAATTTAAATGTCTTTTGGTTACAAGAAGAGGACCAAAATTTGAAATGGAAAGGGAAAAAAAGTGTGTCTCAGATAAGAAAGTATAGCATTACGAATTCAAATGTAAGGGTGGCATGTAGGCCACCTTACACTTATTATTTAGATTGAGGATAAGGGGATAGAAACTTTTCTGTTTTGTATTATACTAGCTAAGAACATCTGTGGCATTTTATAATCCATCTATATGAGACAATTATATGATTTACTGCCAACTTTTCAGATTGCTTCAAAGCAAAGGATGAGTACTTACAGCCATGTATTCAAAAAATTAAAGTGCCATATGCCTTTTCAACTTAGTTTTCAACTTTTCAACTATAAAGTAATTTTAATTGATACTACTTTCTATCCTTGAAGATTATTTTACTTAATTCCAAATAAGAATAAACTTTGATATACACTGTACTTGGGCAAATATAGGGCCAGCACACTTTAAGAGTGGATCTTGAAATAAACAGAAGAACGCTTTTCAGATAATAATCCAATTTTTATAGAATATATAAAAAGGAAGAGCTCTTGTAGTGAAAATCTAAATATAGCTACTTAGAGAAGTCTATTACCTGTCTCACTTGTGAAAAGGTACTTTTTATCTGCTGTAGGCTTAGAAATCAAGTATCAAACCAATGAAGATTGAGTTCTAAACAAAAACTAATGTTCTGTTCAAGATAAACTTTCTGATCCCCTCTCTGAAAGTAAGGATTATCTCAGAGTTCTGGAAGAACGAGATTACAAAAAAAAAAATGAACTCTAGAAATGGGAAATGCTGTACACTACTGTGATATCTGGAATACATACCAGACACACGTTAATAATACAAAAATTTCTTAGATGACACCAAAGGCACATACATGAGGGAAAAAATGATAAATTAAACTTTACCAAAATTAAAATTTTCTACTCTTTAGAAGATACTATTAAGAGAATGAAAAGACAAGAAGCCACAGACTGCAAAGCATATATCTGATAAAGTACTTGTAACCAAAATACATAAAGAATTCCCAGGGGTATAGCTCAGTGGAATATGACTGCAGAATATATAAAGAATTCTTAAAATAAAAAGAAAACAACCCAATTTTTTATGAAATTGGCAAAATATCTGAACAGGCACTTCAAAGAAAATACACAAATGGCAGGTAAGCATGAAAGATGCTCAGTATCATTAGCCATTAGGGAAATGCAAATTAAAACCAAAATGAGGAGATACCACTACACACATACCAGAATGCCTAAAATTAAAGAGTGATCATACAAAATGGCAAAGATAAGGAATAATGTGAACTCTAACACACTGCTGGTAGAAATGTAAAATGGTACAATCACTCTGAAAAGCAGTTTGGGAGTTTATTCAGTTAAACATACACCTACCATACAATCCAGCCATTTCACTCCAGAGAAGAGAAGTCTATACAAAGATTTATACAAGAATGCTCATAGCAGCTTTCTTTGTAATAGCCAAAAACAGAAAACCAACCAGGAGTTCATCGATAGATGAACAGATAAAAAAACTGTAGTATATCCATACACTAGATTACTGCTCAGCAAAAAAAGAGAATAACTATTGATGCACACAACACAGATGAATCTCTGAATAATTATGCTGAAAGAAACCAGAAAAAAAGACCACTTACTATATGATTCCATTTAAATAAAACTTGAGAAAATACAAACCAATCTAACGTGACAAAAAGCCAATTAGTGATTGCTTGAGGATAAAGGAGAGAGGCAGGAGAAATGGAGATGATGTATATATTCCCTCTCTTATCTTGTTTAGTCTATTAAGTGAGCAATAGCATTATGTCTAAAATAAAAACCAGTGTACATACTTTAATTTAAAAATACTTTATTGCTAAAACATGCTAACCACCACCTGAGCCTTCAGTAAGTCAAAACGGTTTTTGCCAGTGGAGGGTCTTACCTTGATGTTACTGATTGCTAACTGATCGAGGTGGTGGTTGTTCTGGCAATTTCTTAAAATAAGACAATGAAGTCTGCCACACTGACTGACTCTTCCTTTCATGAACAATTTCTCTGGAGCGTACAACGCTGTTTGATAGTATTCTACCCACAGTAAGACTTCTTTCAAAATTGGATTCAATCTTCTAAAACCCTGCCACTGCTTTATCAACTAAGTTTCTGTAATATTCTAAATCCTTTGTTGTCATTTCAACAATCTTCACAGCGTCTCTACCAGGAGAAGATTCCATCTGAAGAAACCAGTTTCTTTGCTCATCCACTACAATTTTATGATGAGATTGTAGCAACTCAGTCACATATTCAGGCTCCACTTCTAATTCTAGTTCTCTTGCTATTTCCACATCTGCAGTTCCTTCCTCCACTGAAGTCTTGGAACCCCTCCAAGTCATCCATAAGGGTTGGAATCAACTTCTTCCAAACTCCTGTTCGTGTTGATATTGAATATTTTGACCTCTTCCCATGAATCATGAAAGTTCTTCATGGCATCTAGAATGGGGAATCCTTTCCAGAAGGTTTCCATTGACTTTGCCCAGATCCATAAGAGGAATCATTATCTATGGCAATTATAGCCTTATGAAATATATTTCTTAAATAAGATCCACGATACATGGGCTGCAGAAAGGATGTTGCAGTAGTAGGCATGGAAACATTAATCTCATTGTACATCTCCATCAGAGTTCTTGGGTAACCAGGTGCACTGTCAACGACATGTAATATTTTGAAAGGAAGGAGCAGTAGTTCTCAACAGTGGGCTTAAAATATTCAGTAAATCATGTTATAAACAGGTGTGCTGTCACCTAGGCTTTGCTGTTCCATTTACAGAGCAGAGGCAGAGTAGATTTAACATAATTCTAAAGGCCCCTAGGATTTTTGGAATGGTAAATGAGCACTGGCTTCAACTGAAAGTCACCAGCTACAACAGCCCCTAACGAGAGAGTCAGCCTGATCTGTGAAGCTCTGAAGCCAGACATTGCCTACTTCTCCCTAGCTGTGAAAGTCCTAGATGACATCTTCCAACAGAAGGCTGTTCCATCTACATTGAAAACCTAGTGTTTAGTGTGGCCACCTTCATAAATTATCTTAGCTGGATCTTCTGGATAACTTGCAGCTTCTACATCAGGACTTGTGGCTTCACCTTGCACTTCTATATTCTGGAGATGATTTCTTTCCTTAAACCTCACGAACCAACCTCTGCTAGTTTCAAGCTTTTCTTCTGCAGCTTCCTCATCTCCCTCAGTCTTCACAGAACTGAGAGAGGGCCTTGCTCTGGATTAGGCTTTGGCTTAGGGGAATGCTGTGGCTGGTATGATCCAGACCACAAAAACTTTCTCCGTATCAGCAATAAGGTTATTAAGCTATCTTATTATATCCAGTGTGTTCACTGGAGTAGCACTTTTAATTTCCTTCAAGAGCTTTTCCTTTATCTTCACAATTTGGCTGTTTGGTGCAACAGGCCTAGCTTTTGGCCTATTGCAGCTTTTGAAGTGCCTTCCTCACTAAGCTTAATCATTTCTAGCTTTTGATTTAAAGTGAGAACCATGCTACTCTTCCTTTCACTTGAACAATTAGAGGCCACTGTAGGATTATTAATTGGTCTAATATTGTTGTTTCTCAGGTTATGGGGAGGCCCGAGGGTGAGAGATGGAGCAGTTACAACACAGAGATTTATTAATTTCACTGTCCTATATGGGCATGGTTTGTGGAACCTCAAAATAATTACAATAGTAACATCAAAGATCACTGAACACCACAACAAATAATGACAAGATTTGAAATACTGAGGTAATTACCAAAATGTGACAGAGACACAAAGTGAGCATATGCTGTTGGAAAAATGGCACTGACAGACTTGTTCAAAGCAGGGTTGCTACAAACCTTCAACTGGTAAACACAATACCTGTGAAGCGCAATTAAGCAAGGTATAATAAAACAAGGTGTGCCAGTATGTGTAATATTGTTTATGTGTATATGTTCATCCCCTTTTAACTAAGCAAATCTAAGAATTATTCCTACAAATAAACATATACACTGTATAAAATAACACATATACAAGATTGTATGCACTAACATAAGATTGAAAACAACTTAAATACCCATTAAGACAAATCAACACTTATTAAAAATGAGTTCTTGAATTCACGCAGGTTATTAAATACATCCTTTTTAGATATTATTAAAATATCCATGAACATTTAATAATGACACATCTCTAACGATTTTCAGAAAAGGATCACAAAAGTACAGTGACTAAGTCTATATTACTTCATTGGACATTCCTAGCATTTATTAGCACATTACTAGTTTTTGAGAAGTGCTAAAATAGAGATAAACTTTATTTATGCTAGAATTTCCTAAATACGCTTGGTCCATAGAACTCGTTTTGTTGTGCAAAAGTAATTAAACCCTAGTGGGACAACAGTGTTCCATGGAAAGGAGGTGGAAAGCCCTGGACTAAAGCATGCATTAAGCATAAATTAAATGTATGGCCTCAAAACTAGAAATATTTGTGTCTATGTAAAGGACACTGACTCTATGTGACACCTGATCTAAATTCTTTCACTCCTGCACCATTCCTTACTCCCTTTCATGGGACATTACTCTATACCTCACATACTATACAATTTAAGCAAAAAGACATTCCTGGGGTAAAGATAAATTAAGAACTGTCCTTTACCAAGTATTCTACACAAGCAGATTTAAAACAAACACAAAATCAAAACTACAGATTTATTAAGGATTTCTTCCTCTGGCAAAAACAGAATAAAGGGGATCATATTTACCCTGCCATCTTAATAAACCAAGAAAAATATGTGAAACAATATTTTTAGACACTGGACAACAAGCAATAAAGGGCAGTGATCCCTGAAAGAGCAAAAATACATGACGTTAATTCCTATGACTGCCCCCAGCTTACTGTTTGGGGTGAGTTTCCATGTAAAGGCAGAGGCAAAGGAATGCAGTCAAAGTGCAGTCTCCCAGAGTCAAAAAGAAGGAGCTTGGAATTTGGGTAAGCCAAGGCAGCTAGAGCACACACAAGGCAAGAAATGACAGAGAAGGGAGCTGTAGAGAGCCCTCCAGAGGTCTGTATAGGTTCCCCCTTGAGTCCTCAGATGAGTAACAATGAGCACATGAAGACGAAGAAATTGCCCTAGAATAACCTGAAAAAAACAAGTAGAAAAATCTACTGGGCTCAAACAGTGCCAAAAATAGTTACTGTTCCCACAAGTCAGAGTGGAAAAACCTCATAAAACAAGGAGCATCGGGAAGAGTCCTCAGAAGAATTATCACCTCAATAGTTGAGCAAAATTAGCCCAAGACTAAAGGCTGCTCTGTTCCCAGCTAACAAAGTGTACAAGCAAGCCTCAAAATGATCAAACTATTTCCAATTAGCTGAATTGCATCCCAGAACAAAGTTCAAAAATAATGATATCCAGACACCAGCAAGACAAAATTAACACTATCTACCATGCAATCAAGAAATTACAACCCGGGGCTTCCCTGGTGGCGCAGTGGTTGAGAGCCCGCCTGCTGATGCAGGGGACATGGGTTCGTGCCCCGGTCCAGAAGGATCCCACATGCCGCAGAGCGGCTGGGCCCGTGAGCCATGGCCACTGAGCCTGCGCATCCGGAGCCTGTGCTCTGCAACGGGAGAGGCCACAGCAGTGAGAGGCCCGAGTACCGCCAAAAAAAAAAAAAAAAAAAATTACAACCCATAAAGAGGAAAACCAATCTAATACAGATTAATCAGTCACACCTGTCAGAATGGCCATCATTTAAAAGTCTACAAATAGGTGGAACCAAGATGGCGGAGTAGAAGAATGTGCTCTCACTCCCTCTTGCAAAAACACCAGAATCACAACTAGCTGCTGGACAATCATCCACAGGAAGACACTGGAGCTCACCAAAAAAGATACCCCACATCCAAAGACAAAGGAGAAGCCACAATGAAACGGCAGAAGGGGCGCAATCACAGTAAAATCAAATACCATAATGGGTGGGTGAGTGACTCACAGGCTGGCGAACACTTGTATCACCGAAGTCCACCCACTGGAGTGAAAGTTCTGAGCCCCATGTCAGGCTTCCCAAACTGGGGGTCCGGCAACGGGAGGAGGAATTCCTAGAGAATCAGACTTTAAGCCTAGTGGGAATTGACTGCAGGACTTCGACAAGACTGGGGAAAACAGAGACTCCACTCTTGGAGGGCACACACAAAGTAGTGTGCGCATCAGGACCCAGGGGAAGGAGCAGTGACCCTGGGGAAGACTGAACCAGACCTACCTGCTAGCCTTGGGGGGTTCCTGCAGAGGCGGGGTGTGGCTATGGCTCACCGTGAGGACAAGGATACTGGCAGAAGTTCTGGGAAGTACTCCTTGGCATGAGCCCTCCCAGAGTCTGTCATTAGCCCCAACAAAGAGCCTAGATAGGCTCCAGTGTTGGGTTGCCTCAGGCCAAACAACCAACAGGGAGGGAACCCAGCCCCGCCCATCAACAGTCAAGTGGGTTAAAGTTTTACTGAGCTCTGCCCACCAGAGCAACAGTCAGCTCTACCCACCACCAGTCCCTCCCATCAAGCCTCTTAGATAGGCTCATCCACCAGAGGGCAGACAGCAGAAGCAAGAAGAACTACAATCCTGCAGCCTTCGGAACAAAACACACATTCACAGAAAGATAAACAAGATGAAAAGGCAGAGGGCTATATACCAGATGAAGGAACAAGATAAAACCCCAGAAAAACAACTAAATGAAGTGGAAATAGGCAACCTTCCAGAAAAAGAATTCAGAATAATGATAGTGAAGATGATCCAGGACCTCGGAAAAAGAATGGAGGCAAAGATCGAGAAGATGCAAGAAATGTTTAACAAAGACCTAGAAGAATTAAAGAACAAAAAGATGAACAATACGATAACTGAAATGAAAACTACACTAGAAGGAATCAATAGCAGAATAACTGAGGCAGAAAAACGGATAAGTGACCTGGAAGACAGAATGATGGAATTCACTGCTGCGGAACAGACTAAAGAAAAAACAATGAAAAGAAATGAAGACAGCCTAAGAGACCTCTGGGACAACATTAAACGCAACAACATTCACATTATAGGGGTCACAGAAGGAGACGAGAGAGGAAGGACCAGAGAAAATATTTAAAGAGATTATAGTCGAAAACTTCCCTAACATGGGAAAGGAAATAGCCACCCAAGTCCAGGAAGCGCAGTGAGTCCCATACAGGATAAACCCAAGGAGAAACAAGCCGAGACACAAAGTAATCAAATTGGCAAAAATTAAACAAAAAGAAAAATTATTGAAAGCAGCAAGGGAAAAACGACAAATAACATACAATGGAACTCCCATAAGGTTAACAGCTGATTTCTCAGCAGAAACTCTACAAGCCAGAAGGGAGTGGCATGATATACTTAAAGTGATGAAAGGGAAGAAACTACAACCAAGATTACTCTACCCAGCAAGGATCTCATTCAGGTTCGATGGAGAAATCAAAAGCTTTACAGACAAGCAAAAGCTAAGACAATTTAGCACCAACAAACCAGCTCTACAACAAATGCTAAAGGAACTTCTCTAAGTGGGATGGGAAACACAAGAGAAGAAAAGGACCTACAAAAACAAACCCAAAACAACTAAGAAAATGGTCGTAGGAACATACATATCGATAATTACCTTAAATGTGAATGCATTAAATGCTCCAACCAAAAGACACAGGCTTGTTGAATGGATACAAAAACAAGACCCATATATATGCTGTCTACAAGAGACCCACTTCAGACCTAGGGACACATACAGACTGAAAGTGAGGGGATGGAAAAAGATATCCCATGCAAACGGAAATCGAAAGCTGGAGTAGCAATACTCATATCAGATAAATTAGACTTTAAAATAAAGAATGTTATGAGACACAAGGAAGGACACTACATAATGATCAAGGCATCGATCCAAGAAGAGGATATAACAATTATAAATATATATGCACCCAACATTGGAGCACCTCAATACATAAGGCAATTGCTAACAGCTATAAAAGAGAAAATCGACAGTAACACAATAATAGTGGGGGACTTTAACACCTTACTTACACCAATGGACAGATCACCCAAAATGAAAATAAATAAGGAAACAGAAGCTTTAAATGACACAATACACCAGATAGATTTAGTTGATATTTATAGGACGTTCCATCCAAAAACAGCAGATCACACTTTCTTCTCAAGTGCACACGGAACATTCTCCAGGATAGATCACATCTTGGGTCACAAATCAAGCCTCAGGAAATTTAAGAAAATTGAAATATCAAGCATCTTTTCTGACCACAACGCTATGAGATTAGAAATGAATTACAGGGAAAAAACGTAAAAAACACAAACACATGGAGGCTAAACAATACGTTACTAAATAACCAAGAGATCACTGAAGAAATCAGAGAGGAAATCAAAAAATACCTAGAGACAAATGACAATGAAAACACAATGATCCAAAACCTATGGGATGCAGTAAAAGCAGTTCTAAGAGGGAAGTTTATAGCTATACAAGCGTACCTCAAGAAACAAGAAAAATCACAAATAAACAATCTAAACTTACACCTAAAGGAACTAGAGAAAGAAGAACAAACAAAACCCAAAGTTAGCAGAAGGAAAGAAATCATAAAGATCAGAGCAGAAATAAATGAAATAGAAACAAAGAAAACAATAGCAAAGATCAATAAAACTAAAAGCTGCTTCCTTGAGAAGATAAACAAAATTGATAAACCATTAGCCAGACTCATCAAGAAAAAGAGGGAGAGGACTCAAATCAATAAAATTAGAAATGAAAAAGGAGAAGTTAAAACAGACACTGCAGAAATACAGAGCATCCTAAGAGACTACTACAAGCAACTCTATCCCAATAAAATGGACAACCAGGAAGAAATGGACAAATTCTTAGAAAGGTATAACCTTCCAAGAATGAACCAGAAAGAAATAGAAAATATGAACAGACCAATCACAAGTACTGAAATTGAAACTGTGATTAAAAATCTTCCAACAAACAAAAGTCCAGGACCAGATGGCTTCACAGGTGAATTCTACCAAACATTTAGAGAGGAGCTAACACCCATTCTTCTCAAACTCTTCCAAAAACTTGCAGAGGAAGGAACACTCCCAAACTCATTCTATGAGGCCACCATCACCTTGACACCAAAACCAGACAAAGATACTACAAAAAAAGAAAATTACAGGCCAATATCACTCGTGAATACAGATGCAAAAATCCTCAACAAAATACTACCAAACAGAATCCAACAACACATTAAAACGATCATACAACATGATCAAGTGGGATTTATCCCAGGGATGCAAGGATTCTTCAATATACACAAATCAATCAATGTGATACACCATATTAACAAACTGAAGAATAAAAACCATATGATCATCTCAATACATGCAGAAAAAGCTTTTGACAAAATTCAACACCCATTTATGATAAAAACTCTCCAGAAAGTAGGCATAGAAGGAACTTACCTCAACATAACAAAGGCCATGTACGACAAACCCACAGCAAACGTCATTCTCAATGGTGAAAAACTGAAAGCATTCCCCTCTAAGATCAGGAACAAGGATGCCCACTCTCGCCACTATTATTCAACATAGTTTTGAAAGTCCAAGCCACAGCAAACAGAGAAAAAAAAGAAATAAAAGGAATACAAACTGGAAAAGAAGAAGTAAAACTGTCACTGTTTGCAGATGACATGATACTAGACATAGAGAATCCTAAAAATGCCACCAGAAAACTACTAGAGCTAATCAATGAATTTGGTAAAGTTGCAGGATACAAAATTAATGCACAGAAATCTCTTGCGTTCCTATACACTAATGATGAAAAATCTGAAAGAGAAATTATGGAAACACTCCCATTTACCACTACAACAAAAAGAACAATATACCTAGGAATAAACCTACCAAGGGAGACAAAAGACCTGTATGCAGAAAACTATAACACACTGATGAAAGAAATTAAAGATGATACCAACAGATGGAGAGATATACCATATTCTTGGATTGGAAGAATCAGTATTGTGAAAATGACTATACTACCCAAAGCAATCTACAGATTCAATGCAATCCCTATCAAATTACCAATGGCATTTTTTACAAAACTAGAACAACTCATCTTAAAATTTGTATGGAGACACAAAAGACCCGGAATAGCCAAAGCAGTCTTAAGAGAAAAAAACGGAGCTGGAGGAATCAGACTCCCTGACTTCAGACTATACTACAAAGCTACAGTAATCAACACAATATGGTACTGGCACAAAAACAGAAACATAGATCAATGGAACAAGATAGAAAGTCAAGAGATAAACCCACACACCTATGGTCAACTAATCTGTGACAAAGGAGGCAAAGATATACAATGGAGAAAAGACAGTCTCTTCAATAAGTGGTGCTGGGAAAACTGGACAGCTACATGTAAAAGAATGAAATTAGAACACTCCCTAACACCATACACAAAAATAAACTCAAAATGGATTCAAGACCTAAATGTAAGACCGGACACTATAAAACTCTTATAGAGGAAAACATTGGAAGAACACTCTTTGACATAAATCACAGCAAGATCTTTTTTGATCCACCTCCTAGAGGAATGGAAATAAAAATAAACAAATGGGACCTAATGAAACTTCAAAGCTTTTGCACAGCAAAGGAAACCATAAACAAGATGAAAAGACAACCCTCCGAATGGGAGAAAATATTTGCAAACGAATCAACGGACAAAGGATTAATCTCCAAAATATATAAACAGCTCATGCAGTTCAATATTAAAGAAACAAACAACCCAGTCCAAAAATGGGCAGAAGACCTAAATAGACATTTCTCCAAAGAAGACATACAGATCGCCAAGAAGCACATGAAATGCTGCTCAACATCACTAATTATTAGAGAAATGCAAATCAAAACTACAATGAGGTATCACCTCACACCAGTTAGAATGGGCATCATCAGAAAATCTACAAACAACAAATGCTGGAGAGGGTGTGGAGAAAAGGGAACCCTCTTGCACTGTTGGTGGGAATGTAAATTGATACAGCCACTATGGAGAACAGTATGGAGGTTCCTTAAAAAACTAAAAATAGAATTACCATATGATCCAGCAATCCCACTACTGGGCATATACCCAAAGAAAACCATAATTCAAATAGACACATGCACTCCAGTGTTCACTGCAGCACTATTTACAATAGCCAGGTCATGGAAGCAACCTAAATGCCCAACAACAGACGAATGGATAAAGAAGTTGTCGTACGTATGTACAATAGAATATTACTCAGCCATAAAAAGGAACAAAATTGAGTCATTTTTGTTGAGACATGGATGGATATAGAGACTGTCATACAGAGTGAAGTACATCAGAAAGAGAAAAACAAATATCATATGCAGGTATGTGGAACCTAGAAAAATGGTACAGATGAACCGGTTTGCAGGGCAGAAGCTGAGACACAGATGTAGAGAACAAACGTATGGACACCAAGGGGGGAAAAACACGGTGGGGTGGGGATGGTGGTGTGCTGAACTGGGCGACTGGGATTGACATGCATACACTGATGTGTATAAAACTAATGACTAATAAGAACCTGCACTATAAAAAAACAAACAAAAAAACAACTAATACTAAACTTTCTTTGGGTTATTTGTATGGAAACATGTTAACATAAATGTTTCAGACATTACATGAAATTCCTAAAAATCTTATATGTTCTGGTATAATGTTATAAGTCATAATTCTAGTTATTACTTTAAAATGTATATCTCAGAAATAACTAAATTTCCTTGTCAACTGCATTATTATGAACTTTCATCAAATCTTTAACCGTGGTCGTTTTTGTCTTTTGTCATTTACAGACAGTTCTGGGTGTAATCTGATGCTTTTGCAAAAATGTTCTTATAAAAGGGTTTCATCTTCAAGGAATTCATGGAAAAGGCTCTGACAAGTACAGGTTTCTGGTAACTGACTATACTGCTGAACTGAATGAATAAGCATTTCCAGAACTCTAATGGAAAACTGATGAATTCATAAAAGTGCTAACAAAAGATCAAGATGAAAAAAAATTCATTACATGGGACTGAGTGAACTGATGAGGATGATTATAATTTTTGTGACTTTCTGTTTGAATTAAAAAAACATCCCACAAGGACTCAGAGGCAAAATATATACAAATCAACTATCACTGCAAAGTAAAGGAGCTGTTACAGTGGAGGATTACTGGACTGAATGTCAGTCTTATGACACAGTATGAGTGTGTTTCGTGTTTGGTAACTGCAATCATTGTTGCTTTTGTTGTGGTCATCCATTTACAATGCTTGGTGTCAGTTTACTTATCTCTTGTAAAAATAAAATACAGTGTGTGTGTGAAAAAAAAAACTAACCATCTAATAAGGGAGATGAGACATGTTCATATGAAATAAGGCATTGATGTCAGTGTTGGTTATTTGTTGATCTGTATACGTATTGGGTTATTTTGCTCTTAGTTTCTAAGCCATAAATTGCAAGAATATAGTGTCAAAAAACTTTCCATTAAAAATCTTCAACCCTGTTGTCAAAAAAAAAAAAAAGTCTACAAATAATAAATGCTGGAGAGGGTGTGGAGAAAAGGGAACCCTCCTACACTGTTGGTGGGAATGTAAGCTGGTGCAGCCACTATGGAGAACAATATGGAGGTTCCTCAAAACACTAAAAATAGAGTTGCCATGTGATCCAGCAATCCCACTCCTGGCATGTATCGGGACAAAACTATAATTTTTAAAAAAACACACACCCCTATGTTCACAGCAGCACTATTTACAATGGCCAAGACATGGAAACAACCTAAATGTCCATTGACAGATGAATGGATAAAAAGATGTGGTACCTATATATACAATACCATAAGAAAGAATGAAATAATGCCATTTGCAGCTACATACATAGACCTAGAGATTATCATACTAAATGAAGTCAGT
Organism: Phocoena phocoena; assembly: GCF_963924675.1. Lineage (NCBI taxonomy): Eukaryota > Metazoa > Chordata > Mammalia > Artiodactyla > Phocoenidae > Phocoena > Phocoena phocoena. The sequence continues at coordinate 39,437,569 of NC_089240.1, read as the reverse complement.
CAGACAGAGAAAGACAAATACCATATGATATCACTTATATGTGGAATCTAATACATGACACAAATGAACTTATCTATGGAACAGAAACAGACTCACAGACATAGAGAACAGACTTGTGGTTGCCAAGGAGGAGGGGGAGCCAGGAAGAGTTGGATTGGGAGCTTGGGATTAGCAAATGCAAACTATTATATATAGCACGGATAAACAGCAACAACCATACTATTGCATACTACACCGAACTATATTCAATATCCTGTAATAAACCATAATGGAAAAGAAAGAAATCAATGATTAATGATGTTACGGCATTGTTCAAAACTACATTCCACACGTTCAAGAAAGTAGAGAAAAGCATAAGCATGTTAAGGAGAAACACAGACGATATAAAAAGGACTCAAATGAAAATTACAATGTCTAAGGCAAAAAAATACACTGGATGGAATTAAGAGCAGATTAATTATTGCAGGAGGGAAAAAAAAGTGAACTTCAAGCAAGAAATAGCAATACAAATTATCCAAAATGAGACACCGCAAGGAAAATGACTGAAACAAAAAAATGAACAGAGCATCAACTAACGATAGAACAATTTCAGAGGGCCTGCAAAAAAAACTCAACAAATCTCAAGCACAAGAAACGGTTTTAAAAACAAGACCTGACCAGATTGCTTAACACCAGCAATAAACAGAAATTCTTAAAAGCAGCCAAGAAAGGGGGACAGGGGGGAACGAAGATAAGAATGACAGCAAACTTCATCTCAAAAACAGTGGGGCAACATCTTTACAAAACATTGAAAGAAAAAAAGGTCAATTCAGAATTCCATGTCAAGCCAAAATACCTTGCAAAAATAAAAGAAAAATATAAACTTATGCAAACAGACATAGGCTGAAAGAATTAATTACCAGCAAATCTTTACTACCAAGACACGTTTAAAGAAAGTACTTCAGACAGAAAGAAATTACCACAAGGTGGAAATCTCGATCTACATAAAGGAAGGAAGAGCAATGGAAATAGTAAATATGTGAGTAAATATAACTTTTTCATGTTTATTTAAATCCCCTTAAATGATAACTGACTGCTTATGAGCAAAAAGAATGTCAATGTACTGTGGGGCTGTTAACAAATACAGAAGTAAAATGAACAACAATAACACAAAGTTCATGAGAAATGAAGTAGAAGTGTACTTTACTAAGTTTCTTACAGTATCAATGGAGTATAATATTACTGGAAGGTAGACTGTTTACTTGAAGTAAACATGTATACTTTAAATCCTAAAGTTAACTTACTTAAAAAACAAACCAAATTAGCTAAAATAAGCTAGACCAAGAAAAAAAAAAGAATCATAAAAACTATTATTCCTCCCATCCATTAATCCAGTAAAAGGCAGAAACACAGGAAGAAAAAGAGAACAAAAAACATATGGAACAAACAGCAAGATGACAGACTCAAAACTAGCCATATCAGTAATCCCACTGAATGCAAATAGTCGAAACATCTGAATTATAGCTGCTGGTTATAAGACAAAATTGCACACACACTAACTCTTCCCTGCTACTCCCTTATAAACCCAAATACCTGGGAAAGTATCCAATAAGCAATAATAAAAGAACTCCAAAGGCTTCAAAGAAGGTGGCAAACTGTCTAGGGACCTCAGGACTTGAGGAAAGAACACAGTTCCGTGGGTTTTCTTTTTTCTCCCATGTACCCGGCTACAGAGACCTGCAACCCAGAACCAACAGGCATGGAAGGGAAGGAGGAAGGAAAGGAACAAAACCACAACTGGTGCACAAGCAGGCAGGCCAATCGGCCCTTAGCAGCAGCTAGAAAGCCCCAGACCATGCCAGGCCCCTCCTCCCCACCCACCACCAGATACTGGTGGGCTGGCCTCATCCATCCCCAGAGGCAACAAAACCCAAGGCCAAACCAACTTTTGCTCCACAACCAGGACACCAACAGATGATATGATTCACCTGCAGCAGCAGATCCATACAGAAACTATATAAAGAACTTTCAAAACTCAACATTTAAAAAATAATCAAACAAGAAAATGGGCAAAAGACATGAACAGGCATTTTTACCAAAGAGGATATACAGATGGCAAATAAGTACATGAAAATATAGTCAACTTCATGTACTATGAGAAAATGCAAACTAAAATCACAATGAGTTATCACTACACATCTACCAAAATAACTTTTAAAACAACAGTGATAATACCACATGCTGGAGAAACTGGATTGCTCATACATTACTAGTGCAAATATAAAATGGCACAGACACTCTAAAAAACAGTTTGGCAGTTCCTTTAAAATCTAAGAATGGATTTACCACCCAACCTAGTGATTACACTCTAGGATATTTATCCCAGAGAAATGAAAATTTATTTTCACACAGAAATGTACATGCAAATGTTCAGAGCAGTTCGTTTGTAATAGCCAAAAACTGGCAACTAAGCAATGTCCTTCAATGGGGAAATGGTTAAACAAATTATGGTACATCCATACTATGGAACACTACTCAGAAACAAAAAAGGAAGATTACTCATATACACAATTATTTGGATGAACAGCAAATAAATTATACCAATCTCAAAAGGATGCATGCTACATGATTCCACTTATGAAATATTCATGAAATAACAATAATAGACATGGAGAACAGATTAATGATTCCCGGGACTTAGGGATTGTGGGGGAGGGGGGGTAGTAGCTACAAAGAGGTAGCACAATGGAGTCTTGTGATAGAGGTAAGCATCTTGGTTGTGGTTAACATGAAACTATACACATGATTAGACTGCAGAGCTATACACACACACACAAACAAATGAATACCTATATATCTGGTAAAATCTGAATAAGCTCTATGGATTGTACCATTGTCAATTTCCTCATCTTAATGTTGTACTGTAGTTTAAGCAAGATGTTAACACTGGGGGAGGTTGGGTGATAGGTACACGGGACCTCCCACCATATTTCTAACTTCCTATGAAGCTATAATTATTTCAAAATAAAAACTTTTAGAAAAAAACATTTTAAAAATAAAGGGAAAGATCATTAATTGGATATAAAAGCAAGACCCAACTATATGCTACCAGTAAAAAGTTTTCTTTAAAGACACAAATAGGTTAAAAGTAAAAAGATGAAAAACGATATACCATGCTGACACTAATCAAAGAAAACTAAAGAAACAATAGTAAAATTAAAGTAGATTTCACTGAAAAATCTATGGAGACCAGGAAGAGGATCATTCCATAAAGATAAAAAGATCAATGCATCAGGAGGCTGCAACAATCTTAAACATTTATCTACCTAACAAAGGAGCTTCAAAATATATTAACCAAAAATGACAGAACTGAAAGGAAAAAAAGACAAAACTACAATTACAGTCAATGATCTCAACAATCCTTTTTCAATGACTGATAGAAGTAGACTTACAATTATAAGCATACCTCAGAGATACTGTGGGTTCATTTCCAGACCACCACAATAAAGCAACTATCACAATAAATCAAGCCATACAAATTTTTTGGTTTCCCAGTGCATATAAAAGTTATGTTTACATTATACTGTAGACTCTTAGGTGTGCAACAGAATTATGGCTTTAAAAATGTACATACCTCAATTGAAAAAACAAAAAGACAATTACAATTGTAACATGAAAGATCACTGACCACAGATCACCATAACAAATATAATGAAAAAGTTTGAAATACTGCAAGAATTACCAAAATGTGACACAGAGACACAAAGTGAGCAAATGCTGTTGGAAAAAATGGGGCTGATAGACTTGCTTGACACAAGGTTGTCACAAACATCAATTTGCAAAATACAATATCTGCAGAGCTGGCAATAAAACAAGGTATCCCTGTAGTAGGGTAGAGAAGAATTGAGAAATGCAATCAATGGCGTTGATTGACATTTTTGCCACAGAATATATTCTTTTCAAGTGCACAGAGACCACTCAGCAATGTAGATCATATTCTAGACTGTAAAGCAACTTTTAAAATTTTTGTAAGTATTCAAATCATACAAAGCATATTCTCTGGCCAAAATAGAATTAAATCAATAGTATTTGGGAAATCCCCAAATATTTAGATACTAATCCCCTAGGGACACTTCTTTAAAAATCCTTGGGTCAAAGCAGAAATCAAAAGGCAAATTTGAAAATATTTTTAAAAGAATGTAAATGAAAACAACATACCAAAATCTGTGGAATGGAGCTAAAGCAGCACATTAATAAATGGAGAAGAGACAAATCTCCCTGCACAAGATTCCTAAATAATTTATGTAGATACTCTACCCTCAAAAGGAAGGGGGAGTAGGGCTTCACTGGTGGCGCAGTGGTTGGGAGTCCACCTGCCGATGCAGGGGACACGGGTTCGTGCCCCGTTCCAGGAAGATCCCACATGCCGCGAAGCGGCTGGTCCCGTGAGCCATGGCCGCTGGGCCTGCGCGTCCGGAGCCTGTGCTCCGCAACGGGAGAGGCCACAACAGTGAGAGGCCCGTGTACCGCAAAAAAAAAAAAAAAAAAAGGAAGGGGGAGTAGAACGTCTGATATGATGTGATGAAAATGGTATTTTACTTCTGTGATCTTCCTCCAAAATTCTGATAAACCCAGTCTAATCATGAGAAAAGCATCAGACATATACCAATAGAGATGCATCCTACAACATACCTGACCACTACTCCTCAAAACTAAGGTCATCGAAAACAAGTAAAGTCTGGGATTTCCCTGGCAGTCCAGTGGTTAGGACTTGGCGCTCTCACTGCCAGGGGCCCAGGTTCAAACCCTGGTCAGGAAACTAAGATCCCTGCAAGTCGCACTGCATGGCCAAAAAAAAAAAAGCTGAGAAATGTCACAGCCAAGAGAAGCCTACAGACATGACAACTAAATACAATATGCTATCCTGGATGGGATTCTGGAACTGGAAATGAACATGAGGTTAAAACTAAGGAAACCAATGTAAACTACGGACTTCAGCTAATAATAATGTTATCAGTATTGGTTCATTAATAGTAAAAAACATCCAGCAATCCCCAACATTTTTGGCACCAGGGACCGGTTTCGTGGAAGACAATTTTTCCATGGGTGGGGTGGATGGGGGGATGGTTCAGGAGGTAATGTGAGCGATGGGGAGCGGCAGATGAAGCTTAGCTTGCTCGCCCACCACTCACCTCCTGCTGTGCTGCCCCGTTCCTAACATGCCGTGGACCGGTACAGGTTGGGGTAGGGGGTTAGGGACCCCTGCATTATACTAATGTAAGACATTAATAAGGGAAACTGAGTGCAGGAATTCTCTGTACTATCTTCTCAATTTGTCTGTAAATCTAACACTTCTAAAAAAGTCTACTAAGGAAAAATTACCCTGTGCCTAAGAAAACTTCAATTCTCCCTGCCCAAAGTAATTTCTCCTTTTTATGCTGTCAGAGCATTTATTTGTACTGTTCAAGACATACCTCTAACTTTTATAAGAGTTACATATATTATGGCAAAGATCATGAATCACACATTTTTGTAAACTGTCACCTCCCCTTTTGCCTCCACCTAAATACACTGCCTTTATCCTAATATGTAAATAAAATTTAAATGGCTAACTCAGAATTTTGAGGTATCTTTCAACTGTGATTTCTTTAAAATCAATCTAGCTTATTAGTTCAAACTGATAATTCTTCAAATACATAAAAACCATACTAACACAAAATGAGATTTGACTTATATACTATTATATAAACCAGTGTTTTTCAAACTGGGGTCCATATGTATTCTCTGTGATCCTAGAAGTCCATACTGGAAATTTTTCAACTGCATTTTTTTTTAATTTCTATGATAATTCAGAAATGACTGATAAAACATTCTCAACATTCTCAATTATACTGATGACCCACATCCAAATACTGACATCAATGCTAACTCCCACATTTACCTTCACAACTATACTGATGCCAAGCAAAGCTACTTTTAGTAGCAAATTATTCGTTCTCCAAAAGTGGAAACCAAATGAAACAATGTACAAAATATAACAGGGCTTCAGTCAAGTTCTACTAGAGAAAAACTGTAAGAGAATGAAGTCATGCAACACATAGCAATACAGGCATGCCAAATGAACTTGTCATAACCCTAACATCAGTCAAGTGATCCATTTTGACAAAATAATGGCATCCATTGTATTAGTGTTAATTTTTTTATTGCCCTTAGTTTGGTTATTCATACATGTAATTTTAAACTGTAATCTGTTTTCTAGTTGTGGCAAAGATATGCATAAGGAATTTACTTGGAGGTGTCTGAACATTAAGTAACACTGATTGACGCTATAAACCCATAAATGAAAAGCTACTACATTCACTGAAGAATAGGTCCATTTGTACTTTAAGTTACCCAAAGGCACTCTAATACAGATACTACTTCACACTTTAAGATCTCTTAACATTTAAACATAACTTTAAAGGCAAATTTGAATTTTGAACCTTTCAAGAACATAAAATTTTGATTTACCTAGATATTAACTAAAAACTTTTAAAACTCAGATTAAAAATAAAACAGGTACTTAAACCTGAGTTTAAGTCCCAGCCTCACTATTTGATAATTGTAGGATCTTAGTGAAGCCACTTAAAACCCTGGTCCTCAGTTTCCACCTGTGTAAAATTAGAATACTATCTATTCTGTCTGTCTCACATAAGCAAGTGTAAGATGAATAAAACCGACCCACATTACCAATATGTTTTCTTTTCCTTCTGTATAGAAAAGGTCACCTAATATAAACAGTTCACTTCAAAAACACATCAAAATATAACAATCTTGTCATCGTTTTTTAATGAAAAGGATTTAACCTACATTTGAACATTTACTACACAGATACAACACAGATATTATGACACGCTGAGAAAATACAGAAGGAATAAAAGACCCATGGCTCTCAAGGTATGTATATGTTGGGGGGTAAGGGCACTTAGACAATTCTAATGTGCTGTCATAAATATATGATCAAGAAATATACAGTACTATGGAAACTCAACATCTGGGCAACTGGGGAGTCAAACTGCTTTAAAGATTTAAAATGTTATTCAAATACAAGTTAGAAGTAATACAATAATTCCTTACTGGGTACCTACTATGTGGCAGGCACTGTGCTAGGTAGGTACACCGGATTCAAAAGTAAAGAAGACACACACTGTCCTCACAGAAATGGCAATCAAGAAGGGAAGGCAAAATTTAAAAATAGAAAGAAACATGCCAAGACAGATAAAGAATGGTGTACTACTAAAGTATATAGTAGTCAGGGAGGGGCAATCTAAGAAAACATATAATACAAGAAAAAGATGCATTTTCCTTTATATTTTTCATCCTTTTTTTAAAAATATAAAGACAACCAAAAGACTAGAGAAAATTTTTTAATTCAAAAAGAAAGTTCAGGGTTGATAAGTAAATTGAAACTAGTGCTTTATCTCTTATTTTCTTCCTTCAAACATTACTACAGAAACCCATAATCAACTTATAGTACCTATAATTAAGCTCTCATCACGGTACAGGCAATAGGGTCAGAAGTAGTACTCCCCACAAAGGACAGGGTACTTGCTATTTCTAGCCTGCCTGGTCCACAGTGAACATTAAATATGTTTATGAGAAATTCCCCAGCCCTTGGGGGGAGTAGGGAAGGCACAAAAAACATTATAAAACAGATCAGCTGTGCCTCTCTGCTGGGGGAAAAACAAAGTGTTTTCACGACAGCAGACATTTCTTATCCCCAACAACAGTGTAGAATACCAGAGGGTAATGAACAGAGGCAATGAAATTGGGCTTGGTCTCAGAATCAGAGAAAAATCACTTTCTCTTGCACTGGAACAAAAGCACATCATTTTTAGCTGCAGTACTAACATTTTCCAAAATTACCCTTTCCTCTGTTGTTTATTTAAAGAGAAGCGGTGGGGGTGAAGGAGGGATGGATTGGGAGTTTGGGATTAGCAGATGTAAACTATTACATATAGAATGGATAAGCAACAAGATCCTACCGTATAGCACAGGAAAACTATATTCAATATCCTGTAATAAGCCATAGAGGAAAAGAATATGAAAAAGAATATATATATAAAACTGAATCACTTTGCTGTACAACAGAAATTAACTCAACATGGTAAATGAACTATACTTCAATAAAATAAATTAAAAAAATAAAGAGAAGAGGCAACATAAATTCATGACTAGCAACAGAAAAGAGAAGGTTCAAGTAAGTAATCACTTTTCTACATACCTACCACATAACCACCATACACAGAATTTTTATACTGAGTAGATGACTCATAACAAGGAAAGAACTCAGTTAGGTTCAATGTCTCGGAAGCATGCACAACGTGGAACTAACTAAAGCACTGTCTAGTTTCTCGAAAAGCCTAGCAAGCTGCATAATGTTTCTGTCAACAAAGCATGTAGTAGGACAAAGAGACATCTTAACTAGGTTTACTATTATGGGTTAAAAATTAACCCAAGTAAGGCAGTAGCTCTACGACTTTTTGGCTACAGCATGTTGTTACCTCATACTCTCACAGAAGTATCCAGTATTATGCTTGATTCCAGGCTAGCTTTGCTAATGCTACTCACTTTTCCAATCACTTAAAACAGCATATGAAATGCAAACAAGAAGTGATGTTATTAACAGAAAACAGAATCACAAACTTTAGTCCTTTCGTTAGTAGTTAAGTAATCTATCTGGGGTCTCACAGCTAGTGAGTGGCAAGATCTGGGGGCTGAGACAGTGGAAGATCTGAAAAAGAAGTACCTCAAAGTACACCTAGAACCCACAATCATCAGAAATACTACCACTCCTTTCAGTCTATTCCTCCAAATCAAATAACACCCTTCTCACAATTCACTCGACACAATGCTCTTCCTGAAATCTCTTCCTTTATCTGCCTAAAAAACTTATCTGAGACATAACAAACTTCTGCATTAATATATACCAGACATCGTCCTAACACATCCTATTCTTGGTCACCAAGCAGATTATTAAGATTACTAATTATTCACGACACTAACCTCTAAACACTGTGCACTTTACATGCATTACCTCAATTTATACAAACCTATGTGTTAAGTACTATCGCCCCCATTTTACAGATGAAAAAGCTAAGGCTTAGAAGTGTTAAAAGACTTACTTTAAAAGACAATGAGGACAGATGATGTTGCAAGGCTTGGGTAAAACACATGGTATACTTAACTCAACCAAAATTATGTATTAATTCACGTGGGGGTGGGGAGGTGACAATCAGAGGTAGACAAAAGCTGTTAGGGAAAAAAAACTGCTCTTGAAATTTTAGTACCTACTTTAAAAGGAAAATAGCAGGAAGCTGCTTCTCTCACGTGTCTGAGGGCTTTTAGACCTAGTATATTCTTCTGAACAGCCCCTTCCATAATGTCTTCCTCAACTCTCTCTGTTCAGCAGCTCACCAGTTTAGACTCCACTGATATGCAATTCTAGATTAAGTCCAACTGAACAGAGATTTACCTTAGCATTCTGAAGCACTTCTTCCGAAATATTATTTTATGGAAAAGAAATTTCCCATTTATAAAAAATATATGTTGCACAGTGGAGCACAATATAAAACACATTTCTTCCCATTGTCATGATGGAAAAAAAATTCTGATAAACACTGCTCTGAAAGTTTGCCAAAGAAGTTACCTTCATTCTTTTGTTATATTAATGAGACATTCCACTTAGATCTAAAGACAAATGAAGGCTTCCACTGTGCTACTTTTTAAAGCTATAATGGATACCCTATCTCTTCAAGATCTCCCTATCTTCCTAAAACAGAGTATAGAAAACACAGTTGAACCACTTCTTTGGTTAAGTTAAACATAATTTAACCAAACAATCATTAAGGGAAAAAACGGTTATTACTCTGTGTTATTTTAATAAAACAAGGCCATTAGGAATTCCTAAATAGCCTTAAATTGCTATGCTTTTATCTCCTTTATTCTCTTTACACAGTCACCTGATTCTCTCTACTACAGTATCTGACATCAGTATGCTAGCATCTGGCAACTTCCCTCCTAATTCATATCTTCCTAACCTTTGTAGGACAAGAAAGCAAATAAGCAGCCATCCTTATGAGACTAGCATCTGAACTAAAAATGAATAAACTCAGTACATGGGCTGTGGGACATGTTTTGGCTTAGAGATCTTTCCTTTTGGCTTACTTCTGATTTCATAAAGTTAAGAATGGTAGATAAAGGTCCTCCAGACAGTAGAGATGATATAATAAAAATATAGTCATGGGGAGAGGAGGGGAATTAAAGGGTAGCAGCAAAGATAAAAGCTATTAAGTGAAAGCTAGAAAAGGGACCACTACACAAGTAAACATAAATGAGAATGAAGATCCATGGAGAGTTTTAACCATTATAGAAGACATTAGCAACAAAAACTGATAAGTTCAAACACTTTTATGTTGGAATACTATTCAGCAATAAAACTGAATGATGTAGTGCTACACATGGATGAATCTCAAATGTGTTGTTGAGCAAAAGCAGCCAGATTCCACTGTATAAAATTCAAAAAAAAGCAAAACTAATCTATGATAACAGAGGTCAACAGAGTGGTTACCTCTGGGAAGGAGGGTGGAGGTAACAGCTGGGAAGAGGCACGAGGAGTTTCAGGAGTGTTAACGACTGTTCCATTTCTTGATTTGGGGTGGCATTTACAAAATGTGTTCACTCTGTGATAATTCATTGAACAGCTAGCACACTTATGATATGTGAACTCAACTGTGTTCACATTACATTTCAATAAAAAATTTACTCGAAAACAAAAATCATCATGCAAGGGACTTTTAGTTAAACAATTCATGAGTTAATCTCTTCCAAAACCTCTGAAAAACAGTGAAGAAATTAAAAGACAGCCACCCTTAAGAACGAATAGAACTATGGCAGACTGTACTTTCCACCACTGACCACCACAATACTCCCCACCCCCAACCCCATCTCACATACTTCTCTGCAGTCTAACCTTGCCATTCCACCATAGAGGTGGAGTTTCTGTCCCCTCTCCTAGAATCTGGTTGGGGCTTGTGACTGTTTTGACCAATAGATTACGACAAAAATGGCACAGTGTGACTTCTGAGGAAAGATCATAAAAGGACATGTAACTTCCACCTGATCTTCTTAACTCTTGAGCTGTCATGAAAAAAGCCCAACTGCCTCAAGACAACCATGCTGGGAAAGCCACATGTAGGCAGGCCCTTGGGCTGACAGCCTTCTAGCCATCTCTGCCAAGGTGCCACAGATCTGATGAGGAAGCCACCCTGAAAGTAGATCCTATAGCCCACGTTGTTTGAGTTTCCCTCTGCCATGAGTCATCACAGCTGAGGCCCCAAACGTGGGGCAAAAAAAAAATGACATCCCTGCAGACCCTTTTAAGTTTCTGACCCACAGATCCTGTGAACATAATAAAATGGTGCTTTGGGGGTGGTTTGTTACAGATTAAGATAACCAGACCAGAAAAAGAGAGAACAGTAGACTAAGCAGGTTAATAAAATTTTAAAAGACAAAAAGCAGATGAAATGCCAAATGTCTTAGGTTTCAGACAAGTCAGCAGCCCATTCAAGCAGTAGAATCCGAGAAAGGTGTAAGAAATGGTGGAAGGGGTTGAAAAGAGGAAGATTATGAAAAATCTGAATGAAAACTAGTTAAATCCCTAGATCTACTCCTCCAGATCAGGCTGCCAGGGAACCTTCCCTCCCCTATACCAAAACCAAACATTTAACTCCAGAGATGCTGAATAAAAACAGAAACACCAAGCACAGATCAGGGTGAGGAACGGCCACATAATCCACTTCCCTATTTTGGCTACCAAGACACTAGCTTATGCATCTTGCGGCACCAGGATGAGGATGACAGGAAGTCCCAGAATGCTAGTTGTCCAACAGGCCTAGTGGCCTACATAGCCACAGCAATCTTTGAAGGATATGGCTAATTAAAAAAAGAAAAAAGGAACTATAAATTACCTGATGTGTTTGACCACACTGGGGCTGGGCTACATACATGAGAGAGACATAGAAAACTAAAAAACAAAAAGCCAATTTACTCCCTTTTTAAAAAATTGTTTTGTACATAAAAAAGAAGTCACAGTGAATAGCACTTGTTTATATAGTCTTCATAAACTAAACACTGATTTAATCCAAAACCATAACACTATGGGGGAAGCGGGAAATATGGGGGCAAATGGAGCAGATAGGTGGGTGGTTATCTTCCACTAAAAAAAAATATCTAAAATTTTTAAAAATCAAGAAATACCACCATTGGAAATATGAATGTGGTGATAAATACCAGAAAAGAGAGCTAAAAGAATGAAAAGGGGATGCTTTGGAGGAATGGAAGCATTCTTTTTATTTAAAAATATACTAGAACTCTATACTTGATGTGAATTATGTATCAATAAAGCTGTCACTAACAGAAAAAGGATGAATTAAATTCTGAAATGAAAAAAGATTCTGGGAGCACAGAGAGCAATTGGCTCCACTTCTACAGGATAAGGGAAAGCTTCATAAAAGGAAAAAGGGGGCCATGCAAAGAGAGTCTTGAAATAAAAACAAATAAAGAAAAGATGGAGAAAAAGTATGGAGAGAATGAGGTTAAAAAGTTTTATGGGGGGCTTCCCTGGTGGCGCAGTGGTTGAGAGTCCGCCTGCCAATGCAGGGGACGCAGGTTCGTGCCCCGGTCCGGGAAGATCCCACATGCCGCGGAGCGGCTGGGCCCGTGAGCCACGGCCGCTGAGCCTGCGCTCCGCAACAGGAGAAGCCACAACAATGAGAGGCCCGCGTACCGCAAAAAAAAAAAAAAAAAAAAAAAGTTTTATGGGGGGTCCAAATGTTGAGGGACATCAGATGTCACTCCAGTCAATGGAAAGAAATCAAAAGTTTTTGAGTAGGAAGTTATCACTGAGGGGAGTTCTCTGAACAGACAAAAATTTAGAAGTGTTGAGCTACTACAATACCCAAGCAAATCAAGAATCAGAGAAAAAGAATTAAAACCACAGTACAGACACAGACATGTGTGTGCATTTGTATTTGACTCTAATTTTTCAAACAAAGCTATTAACTTAGAATTTTTAAATGGTCAGGGAGTGAATACGATGGTAGGTTTGATTTTGGAACAATGTAAATATTTTATAACCATGTAAATCTTTTAAATGTTACACTGTAAAAAAAAAAAGCAATTACAAGTTAAAAAAGTAATCCCAAAAAAGTCAAAAGCAAAATGAAACAAATAAACCTTACTGCATAGCCAATTAATAACATAACCAGACAGAGAATAATTATTTCAAGGAATTTTAAAACACAGTAATTTGACCAAGTATTCCCAGTGGAACATATCCTAAATACAAAAAGATCTACAAAAAAATCCTCAAGCAACAATGAGTAACCATGGTAGTGTTGGCACTGTAACTCTAACACCATTAATGTGTGTAGTGTGATGAAGCAATGGAGTAATTATGCTACTGTCTTTGAGAACCAAAACTTTCAGCATAGGAGAAAAGACATTTAAAAATCAGTGACAGGGGGGACTTCCCTGGTGGCACAGTGGTTAAGAATCTACCTGCCAACGCAGGGGACACGGGTTTGACCCCCAGTCCGGGAAGATCCCACATGCCACGGAGCAACTAAGCCCATGCACCAAAAATACTGAGCTTGTGCTCTACAGTCCACAAGCCACAACTACTGAGCCTGCGAGCCACAACTACTGAAGCCCACGTGCCTAGAGCCTGTGCTCCGCAACAGAAGCCACAGCAGTGAGAACCCCGCACACCGCAACGAAGAGTAGCCCCTGCTTGCGCCAACTAGAGGAAGCCCGCACGCAGCAACGCAGCAACGCAGACCCAACGCAGCCATAAATAAATATACAAATAAAGACAACGTATCAAATAATACAGAGTATCAACAGAGAGAAATTGCATATATATTATCAAATAGAAAGCACAATAACTGAATTCAAAAATTCACTAGAAAGGCTCAAGAGCATACTTGAACAGGCAGAAAGAATCAATGAACTTGAGGATAGATCAATCGAGATTATCCAGTCGAGAAAGAAAAAGAAAAATGAACAGAGCCTCAGAAACCTGTGGGAAATCATGAAGTATACCAAAACATGCAAACTGGAAGTCACAGAAGGAGAGTTGAGAAAGGGAAAAAAAGAATATTTAAAGAAATAATGTGTGAAAACTTTCCAAACTCAATAATTAAAAATAATTATCTCACAGCCAAAAAGTTCAATGAACTCCAAATAATTAAACTCAAACAGATCCACACTAAGAAGGATTACAGTCAAACTAAAAAAAAAAAAAAAAAAAAAAACACAAAGAATTTTGAAAGCAACAAGAAGTGACTCATCATATATAAGGGATCCTCAATAAAGTTAATACTTGATTTCTTCACCAAATACCATGGAGGGCAGAAGGCAATGGGATGACATGTTAAAGTGCTGAAAGGAAAAGACAGTCAACCAGTAATTCTATACCCAACAAAACTATCCTTAAGTATGCAGGAGAAATTAAGACTTTGCCACTAGCTGACACATGCTGCGTGCAAGTAATACAAAGGTTGCCATTCATGTTGAAATGAAAGAATACGAGACAATAACTCAAACCCACAAGAAAAAATAAAGAGCACCATGAAAGGTAACTACCTGGGTAAACATAAAAGGGAGTATAAATGCATTTTTGGTTTGTTAAATTAATTTTCTCCTTTGTGACTTAGAAACACTCCATAAAGCAATAATTATATAGCTGTACTGATGGGAACACAGTGTATAAAAATGTAACATATGACAGTAACAGCACAAAGGAGGGGGGAAGAAAAGGAACTATACAGAAGCAAAGTCTTTGCATACCACTGAAATTAAGTTGGTACTAATCAGAACTGGTTCTAAGTTCCCAGGGCAACCACTTTAAAATACAAAGAAAAGATAAAATTAACAAGAAGGGAATTGGACAGATGGCCAAAAAGCACATGAAAAGATGCTCAACATCACTAATTATGAGAGAAATGCAAATCAAAACTACAATGAGGTATCACCTAACACCGGTCAGAATGACCATCAAAAAATCTACAAACATAAATGCTGGAGAAGGTGTGGAAGAATAGGAACCATCCTGCACTGTTGGTGGGAATGTAAATTGGTACAACCACTATGGAGAACAGTATGGAGGTTCCTTAAAACACTAAAAATAGAACTACCATATGATCCAGCAATCCCACTCCTGGGCATATATCCAGAGAAAACCATAATTCAAAAAGATACATGCACCTCAATGTTCACTGCAGCACTATTTTCAATAGCCAAGACACGGAAGCAACCTAAATGCCCACTGACAGAGGAATGGATAAAGAAGATGTGGTACATATATGCAGTGGAATACTACTCAGCCATAAAAAAGAACGAAATAATGCCATTTGCAGCAACATGGGTGGACCTAGAGATTGTCATACTAAGTGAAGTAAGTCAGAGAAAGACAAATATATGATATTGCTTATATGTGGAATCTAAAAAAATGGTGCAAATGAACTTATTTACAAAACAGAAATTGAGTCACAGATGCAGAAAACAAATTTATGGTTACAAAAGGCGAAGGGGGGGCGTAAATTAGGAGATTGGGATTAACATATACACACTACTATATATAAAACAGATAACTAGTTAAGGACCTACTGTATAGCACAAGGAACTCTACTCAGTATTCTGTAATAACCTCTATGTACAACTGATTCACTTTGCTGTACACCTGAAACTAACACAACATTGTAAATCAACTATACTCCAATTGAAAAAAACAAGCAGGGAATTAGAATGTTACCCTGGAAAATATCACACACACAGGAAAATGTTGGAAGTGGAGGAATAGAGAATAAAGACGACGGAAGACACATAGAAGACAAAGAGCAAAATGGCAGATGTAAATCCTACCTTATCAGTAATCACATAAAATGTAAATGAATTAAATAAATACTCTTACAATTAAAGGCACAGATTGGCAAAATGGATAAAAAAGCACAATCCAACTATATGCTTCCTGAAAAGGACACACTTTAGATTCAAAGACAAAAATAGGATAAAACCAAAAGGATGTAAAAATATATACTGTAAACAGTAACCAAAACAGAGCTGGAGTGGCTATACTAACATCAGACAAAATAAACTTTAAGACAAATACTGTTTAGTAGGGACAAAGAACATGCTATGGCCAATTCATTAAGAAGATATAACCTTAGAAACAAATATGCACATAACAACAGAACTCAAAATACCTGAAACAAAAGCTGAACTGAAAAAAAAAAATAGACAATTTAACAATACCTGCAGACTGCAATACTCCACTTTCAATAATCAATTGATGACAGATCAATAAGGAAATAGAAGATTTGAAGAACACTGTAAACCAGTAAGACCTAAAAGTCACCTATAAAACACTCCCCCCAACAACAGCAGAAAATACATTCTACTCAAGTGCACATGGAACATGCTCTCTGGGATAAACCAAAGTAAGTATCCATAAATTTAAAAGGATTAAAATCATCTAACAGCTATGCCCTCTGACCAAAATGGAATGAAATTAGAAGTCAATAACAAAAAAAAAAAAAAAATGGGGGAAATTCACAAATATATGGAAATAAACAACACAATTCAAAATAGCTTATGAGTCAAAAAACAATGCACAATATTTACCATTCCTTATTAGGATTAGCATATTACACAGAAAATAAAATCAACTCATTTCTTAAAGCAACAGAATAAATAGCTAAACTTATTTTAAGAGAAACTCATGTTAAAGGGCTTTTTCTTTTTTCCAGGAGGTTTTTCCTTTAAAAATAAAAAAATCCAATTTCAGTTTCTATACAAATTGTACTACAGCAAGTTGGAAAGAACAACAAAAAGGACAAAAATCACAGAATTTTAGAGGTGCAATAACTTATGAAAAGCCCATCATTTTAAAATTGTAGAATTCTGTAACATGGACATTGCTGAAATTACAGTTATCCTCTGCCTCAGATGGGCTGATGCCTCCTACCTCCTAAGTTTTCACTTGCCTATTCATTTGAATAGGTAAAGATCTCTATACCACCTCTCTTCTCCTAAAAACTTCTGAATCATGCTGTCTATTTTAAGCGTTTTCAAATTTGGGAAAGAGATTTTGTTATTTTGCTGGCGTTAATATGGCAAAAGAAGTAGAATGTTCCGTTTATACTGGTATATTTGTCATGGGGATCTAAAGAGTTACTGCTATTTGATGGCACACCGAAACAGTGACATTCTGCTATAAACCAGCTTATCTTTCAGTTTCTCTCTATACATGTAAATATATGCTTCCCTTAAAGAATGTAACAGAAAGCATTTGATGTCAAAAGTAAGCACTGTAGTTATTTAAACCTTGTCCCCAAAATAATATAGCTATAGGTCAAGCCCTGATACAAGGAAACAGCTTTGTAATGCAGATATGTTATGATCACTGATTGATAGTGTCAAGAGTTAAGATTTCCCTATAAATTTCATTTTTTTCAGACTTAACTTCATGTGACAGAATATCTTGAGGTAAAAATTTTCACAATCCAAACTGAATTACTATAAACGTCAATTGAAGACTTCCAACTCCACCAAAATGGAGTAAGCTTCATTTCTCTCAGGTACTCCCTCTTAAAACTAAAAAACCCTGGATGTAAACGAACAAACAAGCATAGGAAGTATCTGAAAGATGGGGGAAAAGGCAGTGGAATTCCTAGAGACATCAGAACTTGAGGAATGACAAGGCAGTGAGTTCCCTGGGTTTTCTCATTACCTCCCGTATTTCCAGGACAGGGTGCTGCTTCAGAAACCCCCAGTCCAGTACCACCAAAGTCACAGGCAAAAAAGCCCCAAGAAAAGCCTTTTCCTCCTAGCCAAAGGACGGGGGGAAAAAGTAGCTTACCAACAGAAACCTTTTTAGCAATACCCACCATACTCCAGCCAAACACCAATGGAAAACCCTCCATGCAAACCCTCCAGTTTCAGCGAGGTCAAGCATGCGGCTAATCTTCCATACCCTCTTCCTCTCAGCCAGAGTGGAGGAGCAGGTGGTGTCAATCCGAGTCCCCTACCAGGGTAGTGCTGGCAGGACAAAACAGGCAGTTGATCTTCTATCCCCTAAGCAGGGGTGCTCCAGTTTCCCTGCCAGGATGGTATGGATGAGGCTGAGTAGAAAGCAGATCTTCCAGGCCCTGCAGAACCAGGGGGGTGCTCCAATACCCCTGTGCTGGGTTATGGCAAAACTGAAAAAGGAGCTTATCCTTCTCTACACCCCACACCCAGTGGAAGCAAGGGGTGCTCAGATTCACCCATTTAAGGTAGTGTCAGCAGGGTCAAGGGCAAGCTGGGCCACCCAGCAGCAAGGAGACTTAACAAAGCTGTGTGAGGCAGGATTAATCACCACTACATTTGAACGAACACACACACACAGGGGCCTGGTATCCGCAGGAATCAGACAGGAGCTGAACCAGCACCCTACCTGGCATCAACAAGACTGAACAAAGCGGTATGAGTTGGAGCCAGTTAGCAGTCCACTTTCCCCCCATCCCTGGTGTCAGTAGGGACTAGTGGAGAGCTGAACCTCCACACCCACCCAGCAGTGAGACTGAATAAAGAAGCCAAGCAAGATGAAGCAGCCGACAATCCGCTTCACCCATTCTCTGGGTGCCAGTGGTGCCCAGAGAGAACTGAGCTCCACCACCCACCACTCGGCTTCAACTCAGGGGAAGTGGTAAAAAGTGGGGAGCTTCTGCTCCATCCTGCAGCATCAGAGTGGTGTGAGTTAGCCCTCCACTTCTCTCTTGCTGAGAGGCGTGACCCATCAGGAAGCTGATCTTACACCCCCCACTCAGAGGAAACCAAGTGGTGTAAACTGGTGCCCAACTTTTGCCAGGAAGATTATCAGTGAGGACAAGGGGAGAGCTGAACTTGCATCCCATCAGTCTGCACCAAGACAGTATGATTCAGTGCTCTACTTTTACCAGGGTGGTTGTCAGTAGGGCTCAGTCAGAAGCTGAACACACACAGCCACCCAGTCCTGGCACTACACCTCAACAAGGAGATTGCCTACTACAAAAAAAGGAATAGGATCCTGAGTTCTCATAACATGATAACCAAAATGTCCAGGGTACAACTGAAAATCACTCACCATACCAAAAGCCAGGAAAGTATAAAGTGAAGAGAGAAAACTATCAACAGATGCAACACTGAGATGAACCAAGGTTTTGAAGAATTATCTGACAAAGATTTTAAAGTAGTCAACATAAATGCTTCAGCAAGCTATTACAACTGCTCTTGAAACAAATTAGAAAATGGAAAGTCTCAGGAAAGTTATTTTAAAAGAACCAAATGAATTAAATTATAAAACTAAAAAACACAATAACCAAAATAAAAATTCTCTGGATGGACTAAACAGTAGAATGGAAGTGACAGACAACAGAGACAGTGAACAGATCAATAGAATTTAGCCAACCTAAATGAGAAAACAGACTGGGGGGGGGGGGGGGGGCGGGTAGCAAAAACAGCCTCAGTCTTATGAGCCAAAAACAAAAGAGCTAAGATTCTTACCAGAGTCCCAGAGGAAGAGAAGGCGGGACTGAAAAAGTATTCTAAGATATAATGGCTAAAAGCTTCCAAACTTTGGTGAAACACATTAACCAAAGAAAGAAAAAACTGGAAGAACCCCAAAATAAAACTAAAGATATCCACACCAAAATACATCATAACTTAACATCTGAAAACTAAAGACAAAGAAAAATTCTTGAGAGCAGCCAGAGAAAAACGAATTACTTACAGGGGAATACAGATTCTAATGACAGAAAATTTCTGATCTGAAACTATAGACAACAGAAGGAAATAGCACATTTTTCCCATACTGAAAGAGAAGAACTGTACCTTGTGAATTCTATATATGGCAAAAATATCCTTCAGGAATGAAGAGAAATAAAGACAATCTCAGAAAAACTAAGAGAATTTGTTGCTAGCAAAGTTACCCTGAAAGGATGACTTAAAAAGTTCTCTAAATAGAAAGGAAATGAAAGCAGAAGGCTGGGACTTCAGAGAGAAAAAAGAACATTGGAATAGGTAAAATTGTAAGTATAATAAGACTATTATACAATGCATGAGTTTCATTAAATCATATTTGCTGGTTGAAGCAAAATTTATCATGCCATCTGGTGTGATGTTCCACGTTACAGAGAGAAAACACTTAAGAAAATTACATTTCAAAAGAGAGAGGGCAAGACTTCCCTGGTGGTGCAGTAGTTAAGAATCCACCTGCCAATGCAGGGGACTAGGGTTCGATCCCTGGTCCAGGAAGATCCCACATGCCGCAGAGCAACTAAGCCCATGCACCACAACTACAGAGCCTGCACTCTAGAGCCTGCGAGCCACAACTACTGAGCCCACGTGCTGCAACTACTGAAGCCCGTGCACCTAGAGCCCGTGCTTCGCAACAAGAGAAGCCACAGCAATGAGAAGTCAGCACACAGCAACGAAGAGTAGCCCCTGCTCTCTGCAGCTAGAGCAAACCCACGCACAACAAACACCCAACACAGCCAAAAATGAATAAATTTATTTTTTTAAAAAACAGAGAGAGAGAGGGCAAAAAGACCTAAATGAAAGTAAAGGTCTGCACTTCACTCCAAGTGGTAAAACATCCATACCAGAAGATGGTGATAAATTACATATGAATATTCCAATCCCCAGAGCCACCACTAAGAAATCTGTACAAAGAGACACACTTAAAAACACTACAAATCAAGATGGAATCCAAAAAATATATCCAGATAACCCATAGGGAGGTAAGAAACAAGAAACAGAGAAATGAGAAAGAGGAAACAAACAAAAAATAATAATAATAAAACAGCACACTTAAGCTCTAACTTACCAATAATTACCTTAAGTGTAAATAGTCTAAATACACCAATTAAAAGAGACAGGCAGAGTAGATTTTTTTAAATGATCTAGCAATACACTGTCCACAAAAAAAAAAAAAAAATCACTTTAAATACAATAGGTAAAGTGCAAGTATGAAAAAAACATGTAAATATGAATTATTTTGAAAAGGAAGCATAGCAATATTACTATTGATAAAGTAGACCTCAGAGCAAGTAAAGTTACTAGTAATTTTAGCAAGACCAAAAGAGATAGTACATAATAATAAATGGAACAGCCCACCAGAAGACATGACAATCCTAAATATGTACACAACAAATGACAGAACCTCAAAGTACAAGAAGCAAAAACTGATAAAAGGAAAACAGACAAATCCACAATTACAGTTGGAAACTTGGCAACGCCACACTCTCAGCAATTGACAGAACTACCTGACAGAAAATCAGCAAGGATATAGAAGAACTTTACAATACAATCAACCAATAAGATCTAACTCTCATGTATATTAAAATGCCATCCAACAACAGAATACACATTCATTTCAAGCACCCATGGAACAGTTATCAAGATAGACCATATCCTGGGTCATAAAACAGATGTCAACTAAGAGAATGAAAATTAGAGTAAATTCCCTAATCATAAAGGAATCAAGCTAAACATCAGTGACAGTGAAAACAGGAAAATCACCAAATCTCCAAATACGTTTTTAGAAACTGAGTAACACACTACTAAATACTCCATGGATCAAAGAGGAAACCTGAAGAGGAAACTTAAAAAGACATAAAACTGAATGAAAATACAACATATAAGAATATGTGGTACACAACTAAAGTAATACTGAAATAAAAACTTATAGCACTAAATCTGTACATCAGAGAAAAAGATAGGTCTCAAATCAATAATCCAAAAGACATGAATAGACATTTCACCAAAGAGGCTATTCAGATGGCAAAGAAGGACATGAAGGATATTTAACATCACTAGCCTTTAGGGAAATGTAAAATAAAACCACAATGAGCTATCAATACACACCTATCAGAATGTGGAAAATAAAAAACAGTAATACCACCAAAGGCTGGCAAAGGTGCAACAAAGCTAGAACACTGGTGGGAACCGCTGATGGGAATGTAAAATGGTAGAGCTGCTCTGGAAAATACTTTGGCATTTTTTTATAAGACTAAACAAGCAACTATCAGCAAATACACTCTTGGGTACTCTTGGGCATTTATCCCAGAGAAAACTTATGTTCACAAAAACACCTGCACACAAATGTTCACAGCAGCTTTATTTGCAATAGCCAAAGACTAAAAGTAACTCAAGACATCCTTCAATGGGTAAATGGTTAAAGAAACTGTGGTACTTCAATAACATGGAATAATACTCAGCAATAAAAAGGAACAAACTATACATACAACTTGGATTAATCTCCAGGGAGTTCTGCTGAGTGAAAAATGGTAATGCCAAAAGGATACACACTGTTGATCCTATTTATGTAACATTCTTCAAATGACGAAACTATAGAAACGGGGAACAGATCAGTGCTTGCCAGGGGTTAGGAACTGGGGGGGCAGGGTGAATATGGCTATGAAGGACAACATGATGGATACTTGTGGTGATGAACAGGTCTGTACCTTGACTGTATCAATGTCAATATCCTGGTCGTGATATTGTACTAGATCTGCTATTACTTAAAACTGCAAGGTGAATCTACAGTTATTTCAAAATAAAGTCAATTTTTAAAAAGCCAATAGAAAAAACTTTCCATTTACAGAAATGTATTCATGATAGCCAATTTGTCACCTGTCTGTCCACTCCTGTAAGGACAACGAAGTCCAAGAAAACAAAGCAAGAGCCAAA
The DNA here is from genome assembly GCF_963924675.1 of Phocoena phocoena. Taxonomy (NCBI): domain Eukaryota; kingdom Metazoa; phylum Chordata; class Mammalia; order Artiodactyla; family Phocoenidae; genus Phocoena; species Phocoena phocoena. The sequence goes on along the minus strand of NC_089240.1, from coordinate 39,414,781 downwards.
AAACATACATCAGATTAGTAAGGACTCCATCTTTTCCTTCAGATTTTCAGGACCCAGCTACCTCTTTTCACAGAATCATGACTATTAAAGGGTTGGATAATATTTACAGATAACTTAACAGTAAATGTTATCCTTTGATATCTGAATGCTGTCTACAACATCCTGGCCAAGTAGTGTCAATCGGCAAACTTGAACATCTTCAATGACAGAAGACCCACTTCATTTATCTATCCATTTATAGATAAATACTTTGAAAAAGTGTTACAAAAAATGTTTCCCCTTAAGAGTTATACCCTGAATCTAACTTACAAACTCCAAGTCTATCTTTTTAACTGACAGGCTTACAATAAAAATATAATCATAATATACTCATACACATATACACACACACACACAGAGCAAAATTCAACAATAGAAGTTTACATTCAATAGATCAGAAAATGCCTCAATGCCAATTCTTGCTACTTTTAGGGAAACTGAGAGGCCTTACTCATCCTTGTAACACACAAATGCCCAGTACCTAATAGTACGTATCTCATATGACATTTCTTATCAATTCACATCTGAGAATTCATTTAGCCCTGTCATGAGTTCCTAGGAAACAGGTAAATACACAGTGATTATACCCATCTTCTCTAGCATTAGAAACATCAGATCTGACCTAAGAAATAACTACCCCAACTGTAAGAAATAAATAATTTGGAGAAGTCAAAACACTAACCATTAATAAATAAGGCCAACTTTCAAATCAATGACTAACTGAATAATTTATCATGTGAGACTAACAAAAACATACAACTCTCAGTTCCATTATATGCCTGCATTCGTTTCTGGTCTTGAAGCCTTGAGGCTGAAATCAAAGAAAATTACAATCCAGAACTGTGCCCTCCTTCTGGGTCAAAATCTTTAAGAAATGAGTCAATCCTAAAAATTCAAATGAACCACCACCTAGAATTCTGATGCTAGACAGTCACTTTGGAAATTCTTAATCCCTAGCCGCTCATCTTAACGGACGGTGAAACTGGGGACCATAAGAATTAAGCAACTTCACAAAGTAGGCAGCAGACTCAAACACCAGTCTTCAGCTTTCTGATCCACTGTTCTTCCCAGTATATCACATAGCCTCCCAATCAAGCCAGCATTTTGAGCACCCAGGCTGAGGAAATATTCTAAAGCCTATTAACTATGTTAAGGGAGTATGTGCTTATACCTATTTTTCCAGTTAGAGCAATAAGCTCTCTAGGGATCAGTCCACACTCTCTTCCCCTAGCACCCTTATAATCAATAGAGGAGAACTGGAGAGAATATGTGAAGTGGTCACAGACCACCACAAAACTGTGTGGTAAAATCCATACCATCTAAACCTAACCAATCCAGTGGTACTAAAGCTTTTCTTTCTTCTCAACACACTCCTACTGTTAACACCTCTACCCAAGAATAAAGTAAACTAACTGAAAATACGGGAGTCCACAGTTGGGCTTCAAAGGGAACCAAACACTCCCCAAAATCATATACAAAATGTATACAGCTACACTGACCCTCAAATGGTTAATAACCTCAAAAAACTAACATACCATTTTTCTAACTCCACCGCCAGTCAATCTATAATGAAAATAAAGACATTCTGCTATAAGTTAGTAACACACTAGGCCCTGTACTGTTTATAACTAATCAAGAATACAAGTTTACCTCGTTCCTTTTATATAATAAAAACTAAGAATAAGTCAAGAAGGTGAATGACTCCTGCAAATATAAGATATTAAGTAGTATAAACTATGGCTACTTCTTTAAACATTCAGGGAAGTAAATTAAATTAGTATTCACGGAGACTGATAATCAGTCACACCAATAAAACCAAAATGTGAAGGCAAATTTTGCTACTTATTCCAACTGACAGTTCACGGCATATAAAATTAAGCAACTGCTATCTTAGTAAAACACATGTGAACATACTTTCAATTAAAACTTTTGCATGTTGAAGAATTTCTACCTTTTATACCCTATATAAAAGGAGTAACAGAACCTCAAAATCAAAATAACTTCATCACCCAAATCGATCGCCTCACCAACATCTCACTACTTGAATGAAAGCACTCTCAAACCCAAGACAATTCGATATAAAAACAAGTAATATTTTCATATGGCAAGCAGCAAAATTAACAAAGCATTTTAACAACTTGTATACAGTATCTCATTTGTGTGGGAAAAAGATACAACAGAATATACAGGTGTTGAAATATGAAGTTACCCAACAAATCTGTTATCAATGGCTGCCTGAGAAGAGGAACTAAATAACTGGGAGATGGTGTGGAAGAGAGATTTTCATTTTACTGCAACATCCTTTATGTAACTTTTCAATTTTGTACTCTACACAAGTATTCTGCACAAGTATACACTGTGTATTCAAAAAAGCTGCATGAAGGTATTTCAAAAGAAAGATAGGATCATGGCTGCAATTTTAGAATGGTGGCAGTGAGGACGGAGAAAAACAAACATTTGAAATTTAAGATGTAGAAACGTCAAGATACGGTGACTGTTAGGATGTGAAAAGTTAAGAAAAAGAGGAGTTAAAAATGACTAAGGTTTCTGGCAAGGGTAGTGGTAAGCGCTATTTACTAAGACAAGGAACATCAAGGACAATCATAAATTCAGCTTGCATATGTTCAGTTTAAGATGCCTTCAAGATACCCAGGTGAAGTAATCAAGTGGCAGTCAAGTATACATGCAACTTGGGAGCAGACAGAATAAAAAAGATCTAGAACAGAATCTCCTTGCAAAGGAGACTGAGATGTGGTCAGAGATGCAGAAATAAAGCCAAAGTAGTCAGATGTTAGGAAAGTCATGGAAGGGTGTTTTCAGGAGATCGCAAATCTGCCTCTATCTCCCCCCTCATTCCTCAACTACAGCCTCACTTTAAAAATTGTCTTTTCCAAGATGATAACATATATCTTGTACTGAGCACCTTCCACACCAGGCCCAATGCCAGACACTTTACATATCTTTTTTTCCTAACACAAAATGCAATAGCCTGCCAGAAATCTATTACCACTTCCATTTTACAGATGAGAAAACTGAGCCTCTGAAAGATGAAATAATTTGCCCAAAGATCATGTATCTAGTAAGTGGCAGAAGCAGAATTCTACTCTAAAATCCATGCAGTGCTATCTATCCATCAGTACTTCACAACTAGGTTCCTTTCCCCTCCACTTTATCTCTCACTAGAGCCAATAATATTCCCAGAAAATCTACTTCTGGTCATGTCACTTCCCCTGATTAGAGAGTTGAGTTCAATGACTCCCCAAAACCTCCTATGGCCTACAGTGATGAGGGCCTTCACATGCTCAATTACCTCCTCCCAATCCCACTAAGACACCCTACCCTCTCTCTGTCCACACTAAATTATTCAAAATTCCTCAAACACCATTTAACTTCATACCTCCAACTCTACCTTCTTTTTCCTCTTGCTCAACTTCTTTCTATTCGTGTTTGATAACCACGGCCAAAATGTCATTATATTTTTGTGCAGTTTCTCTTACCCACTTCTCCAGTCTAAACTAACTGCTCCAAAACGTTGGGAATTTGTGTGGGTAGCTTAAATTGCCCATAATCAAAAGTTTTAAATGTTTTAATTGTTCCATCATTTGAGAGCTCATAACACTTCGCATATACCTTGATTATGGTACTTACCACATCATATGGTCACTCCGTCTGCCCATCTCTCTCCACAGACTGCAGGGGCAGAGGCCAAGTATTACTTGTTGCCCCAGGACTTGGCACAGTCCCTCACTCACAGCAGTTCAGCAAACGTCTCACAAATCAATCAAGCAAAGTAAAAGCTTTTCTACTTCTCATTCTGGCACCTGAAATTCAAAAACCTAAAACACTTAACTACCGTTATCTTAAAAACAAATTTTCCGAGCTTCTCTGGTGGCGCAGTGGTTAAGAATCCGCCTGCCAATGCAGGGGGCACGTTCGAGCCCTGGTCCAGGAAGATCCCACATGCCATGGAGCAACTAAGCCCGTGCGCCACAACTACTGAGCCCGTGAGCCACAACTACTGAGCCTGCACTCTAGAGCCCATGCTCCGCAACAAGAGAAGCCACCGCAATGAGAAGCCCAGGCACCGCAATGAAGAGTAGCCCCCGCTCTCCGCAACTAGAGAAAGCCCGCGCACAGCAACGAAGACCCAACGCAGCCAAAAATAAATAAAATAATTTTTTTAAATAAATAAATTTTCCCTAAATATATAAACTATCCAAACAGACTCAAGCAACTAAGATTCATAAAGTTCTCAGGAAAAATTCTCTCTTCTGTCACATATTATGTAATATTCTATTACAGAATTCTACCACAATATTAAAATACAAATAAACTCACATATATTCAGCTAAATATCTGTTTTCTACTCATTTCCCAAGCAACTAATTCTTAGCTTCCAAATGGCAAAAAAAAAAAAATCAAGGCCCATGGATATTTGATATTAAGAACTTATTTTATGTGTAATAAAGGCACTGTGGCTATGTTTCAGAGACAAACTGAAATAGCTATGGATTAAATGATGTGACTGATATCTGAGATTTCCTTCATAATAATGGTAGTGAGGGGCAAAATACAGATGAAACAAAAGACTGGTTACGAGTTGAAAATTGTTGAAGCTGGGTAATGACTGGTGAGGGTTGGTTGGCTGATTTTCTCTGCTTTTGAAAATGTTGGAAATTTTCCCTAATACACTGCTTTTTTTAAAAGGAGAAAGATCTAACGAACATAATGTAATAGATCTAGTTTAAAAACAATCCTTTATCTAAAACGTTTCTTCCATTGTTCTAAATTAAAATAAATTAGATGACCTCATATAATACTCTTAACTATAACAAAGCCCAACCTTCTTCCTGAGAATAAACTTAGCACTAGCATCTTTTATTTACTCTAACACAGACAAAATACTACCACAGACAAAACCACAAAAAGAATACAGGAACACATTCACAACAGAATGATGTCAGTCTTAGCAATGTAGAGAAGTACAGAAAAGATATAATAAAAGGAAGAAATAGGTAAGAGAAAATAAACAAAACCTTATACAAGAAAGTGGCAAACGGCCATAACTTGGCTGAGAAACCTAAAACTCTAAATAAGAGATTACTCCCACCCTTCCAGGTTACAGTTTTTAATTAGGTCCCAAATGTAAGCCCAGGCCAACTCAGGCCCAAAAATAAAGTCATCAATGAAACAGATGCTAAAGACCAAAATGAAGAATGAGTACAGCAACTATAACAAAGCCATGTAAATAACATGCAAGGAAATAGGACCAGGCTGAGGGCAGCAAAAAGAAAAAAAGAAATAGGACCAAATAGGGTACACACCTCTACTTCATTTACCCCTATCCCCACTGAAGGACCATCAAGACAAGAAGTATCCCAACCTGACAACAAGGTATTCACAGGTATCTCTAACTACACACCGTAGTATAAAATCCATCTTTAATCAACCAAAATATAATTCTGGCATACTCACTATCAGTGTGCTTATTTTATTATTTTTAAGGTAATGCATGTCTATGGTTAAAATAACAACAACAAAAAAAGCCCACAGTGGTACAGAAATCTGTTTAAAATCTCTCCTCCTGGGGCTTCCCTGGTGGCACAGTGGTTAAGAATCCGCCTGCCAATGCAGGGGACACGGGTTTGAGCCCTAGTCCGGGAAGATCTCACGTGCTGCTAGGGAAGATCTCACGTGCTGCAGAGCAACTGGGCCCGTGCGCCACAACTACTGGGCCTGCGTGCCACAACTACTGAAGCCCACATGCCTAGAGCCCGTGCTACGCAACAAGAGAAGCCATCGCAATGAGAAGCCAGCGCACCACAATGAAGAGCAGTCCCCGCTCATCACAACTAGAGAAAGCCCGCGTGCAGCAAGGAAGACCCAAAGCAGCCAAAATAAATAAAAATTTAAAAAATAAAAAAAAATAATAAAATCTCCCCTCCTCCTCACCCTAGAGCCGCATTGTACTCCAAGATGATCATTATTCAAAACTTCTTGAGTATCCTTCCAAAACTTTGTCAGAGAATTTCCTAAACTGACCCGTGAACACTCATTTCAAGGATCTCAAGTTAGGAACTCATAACAAAGGTAAATATTACTACAAAATGAGATCAGAGAGGGACAGAACACACAGCAGATAAACCTTTGAACATATGCTAAAAGCTAAAATCTGATTTTAAATCATGTGTTCCTAAACAAAATTAAAAGATTCCTTGCTGATAAAGAAGTCAAGAAACACCATCTCCAAGAAACACAATCAAGAAATAAGCCCCACCCTATTAACGAGACCTTCTACTGAGGCCCAATCTAGGATAGAACTTTGAAACTCCATGTACAACTGCCCCAAGAGTAAACTAACTGAAAATGGGGATCCAAGAAAGCAAATAGTGTTTTTGCAGGAGCCATCAATGTCCTGCCCATCTCCAGCACTACCCATCTAGGGAAAGAAGGTGCAGATCACAAGAGTCCCCAGCATGAGGAGCTAAGAGCCGGGTCTTTCTTTCTCTTCTGGGGTCTGGTGTTCAAAGTGCATAATTTGTTGAAACATATGCCTAGATAAATGGAAAAGGCTATCTGTAAATTAAGCTAGCCCAGAAGCCACTGTGCAATTATCTCACAAATGTGAATCCCCCCCAATTTAACTCATATTATAAAAACTGAATGAAATAATTGAGTTTTAAATGTCTGACACAGAATGTTACATAATATAAATTCTCATTAAATGTTTTAAGAAAAAAATTAAATGAAATACACATCAGGATACAGTGAGTCTCATGTGCTTTCATTAATTTTAACCTAGCAACTATCAGTTAACTTTTGAAGTTAATTCCAATAATCTAAAATCCAGCGGCTGTTAGTTAACATTTGAAATTCGCAAATCAGGAATACACAGTCCAGAATAGTTAAATCTAAAAATGAGAGACATGAGGAAGACAGGAGCCATGACAGCACTCTACAAAGGTAATGGTTCTCCTGCCTTTACTTCAGTCAGGAGAATGTGTTAGGTAGCATAAGGAATGTCAGAAGTTAAGTTTTCATCAGTGAAATAAACGATGTCCAAGTTAATGTGGCTTGGCTAGAAATACTGTAAAGGCGTCTCCACCTCTGCATGAACAGGGTCTAAGAATCAGCAAATCCAGGATCCCAATACTCTCCAGAGTGTACACATACTCTAAGAGTCCCATTCAGCCTGTGTTCCACCACTGATCAGGTGATTCTGGGGCTAATGCCTACTGCTGCTAACATATTGCTACATGTGCCTCCAAAGCACCTTTCCAGCAAGGTCCTTGATAGACTACCTACAAGGACAAAGAGCTGGGACTTCCGTTGTCAAGCTTCACCAACAGGTTCCTGTGACTGCTTTTGTGCATGCTTGCTAATCAATGCTTTTTATGGGTGGCAAAAAAAGAAAGAGCCATTCTAACTTGTAAATTGTTAAACTGACCTTTATCATAAGCTTTCAGGATACTTCACACTTTTCTTCTGCCACTGATGTTTTTGTGATAGTCATCCTTATACTTATCTCACCCTTTTAGGGAACTGTAAGTTTTCAATGCAGACAAGGGATATCTATGTTATCTTCATATTCCCTGCATAGAAGACTTGCATTCAGTGTACTCAAATATTTGTTGCTCTAATTTTACTATCGACAAATTACAAACCAGTATAGAAAACTGATACAATTATATGTGAAGCTTCAGTATGAGTACGTAAGACTGTCAGTTATATATTCATTAAATAAACTCCATTGATTAACTAGTCTACAAATACATGTGGATCTTAAATAACCTAACCACCATTTCAATTCTTAGACAATCTAGTGGTGTTTTTGTAACATAAATTAGTTCTCTGGATACATTTAAAAAATATTAATAATGCAGTCACTAACAACAATTTCAAAGAGCTCAAAGCATCAAAATGAGTTTCAAAGTAAAATAAACCAAAAATAACCTTTTCAAATCTGCAAAATAATACCGGTATTACATAAATAAAAACTAAATGTTACATAATCAAGTCAGAAAAAGGTATTTTTACTCTGTAGCTAGCCAAGCACTGAACCTTCACCTTGGTTCAAAGTGCATGGCCCACCATTCCACTTTACCATCTACATCACAGCAACTCATGTCTCACACAGTTTTTCTTAACAACCTGAAATATAGAGAAGTGGCAGCCAAATGTCCCCTAGTCATTTCAATTTGTAACTGAGTCTAGGGAAAGAGCTATTGGGGCGGGGCGGGGGGCGCGGTTCCGAGCTTAAAAAAGCACATGTTTATATATTCCTGCAATTCTAATGTGTGGCCAGATAAGCAAGCATTTTCTATAATCTCTTACTATAGCTTTATTACCAAGAATGTAACAAAATCTTAGGAAATGTATAGTAACTGCATGAGACTTTGTCCGGATAAATAATAATGACTATAATTGTTTACAAGACAACTTTCCAAACTAGAAAATACTTTTTAAGATGCATCATATTAAAGACCTAATTTTCAAACAAAAAAGTATGACATTATTCTGTGGTTACTTTTGTAACCCAAACACTAATCTCCTTTAGCGCTGGCAATGAATATATTCCTTTAAGTGCCAGCAAACAAAACACACACATAATATAGCATAATTTTAAACATCAACATCCAAATATTATAGTATAAAAAAGCCACCTCTACAACTAACCTAATAATTTTCCCTTACCATCTACATGCAAGTGAACCAAATTTAGGAAAATACATGCTTTAATGGACCTTAAACTACTTCCACTGCCCCCACAATTTTAAATTCCAGCTATTTTCATACTAATTATCTCCTAGGAAAAAAAGCACATACATTTTATTTTTCTTAGACACATACATTTTAAAATGGTAAGCAATCCATAACTACTTCTAGGTATCCTACATAATCTTTCTATTGATTAAAATTATTACAAAAGAAAAAAAATCCCAATAAGAGTATTTAATACAAACTTAAAAATGACAGATACTTCAAAGTGAACAACTATGTATTTTAGCAATAGTTCCCTGACAAAAGATTCCCCAACCCTTTAGCATTATATAACTACTATAAATACATATAGTATTACTATATTCATGCTATATATTACTATATATTATTTTTTAACTCCAATCCTTCTTAACTGAAAACAAGATTAATCCAAAAGATTTTCAAAAATGTACTAAAAGTGTCACCATAGTTAATTTCTGTTAAAATGTTTCACTTTTTAATTACTTTTCAGTAACTCCACTATAATTAAAAAAATAAGAATATTGAATTATGTTACCAAAAGATGGTCAGCATTAAAGAGAAAACTAATCAAGATCAGCTATATTTCAAGAACTCTGATTAAGCAACCACTTGCTGTTTACAATCTTTTAAAAATATTTTAAAGGTATTACTGCAAAATAATATACTGTATTACTAATTTCTTTTTCATCCAAAACCCCAAGCACTGTATATCAAACGGCAATCATTCAAACAAAAATTCTTTCAATGACTCCAATATAAATTAATCTCACAAATGCATTCAGAGACTACGGGAAATCAGCAGTTTAGACAAAGTATTCTCACCTAGAAAAGGTACATATGAGTTTAGAGGCAAGTAAGAGACAGTTATTATTAAATGTTTTAAACTTTCCAAATCTTTTAAGTCAAGAGTTAACCTTTTTTAAAACCTACTAATTTAACTTTAAAAACTTGAAAGAAGATCCAGTAATATATAGGAATAAGAATTTTTGAAAGCAAGTAGTAATAGCTAAATTTCTGTCAAAAAAAAAGTTATACAAGGTGCAGACTAAATTTGTTGGGGGGTCGGGGTGGGGGGGTGGTAATGAGAAAAATCATCGCTAAAAAGAGAATCCTGGGAGTTATTTAATTCCAGTATCTGCTCTTAGGTAAGTAGCCGGAACCTACCCCAACAAAGAAAAGCCAACTCTTATTTTTAAGACTTTCAGACAATAAGAATTCTGAAACTAACACAGCTCAACATTCCACAAAAAACATACTGTTTACCAGGGCTGTGCAAAAGATGGATGACACTAAATAATTCAATACTTCCTATAGCAGGACTCCAGCTCCTTCATTCTATTCAGAATCCAATTCAAACACATGGTGCGAGGTTATATAATATCAAGCTTTACATTACACATTTCACTGGTATGTTCGAGCTCACAAGGACGCAACCATGAATTGCATGCGGTTGCAAGCACATTCTCTAGAATGTTTTATTTTAATGTTAAGGCTAAGAAGCCTTGACCTAAATAGGTAGGACCTCACAAGCATGGGGTCTGAAGTAATGAAGAACCTTTTTTCTTTAGTTCCACAAAACATTTAGTAATCAAATTACCCAGTATTTTATGAAGCCTTCATTCTTCCACAAAACATAATGAAGCTTCGCAAGTCTCTCATTTATAAGATGTTGCTGTATTCAAACATCAAGAAAGTATTGCTCTTGTACAAAAAAATACCTGAAATTGTTCAGTTCTTTTACAATTTAAACTCAGTAGTGCATAATAACTGCAGGGTCCAATATTACAATCTGAAATACAATGTTAAGCACAATCCACTGTGAATCCATCTAAATACAAGCATTCTGAGACATGAAATCAACTAGCATTTTACACATTATCCACGTAAAACATCAGATTCCATTTATTTCTTCATTACCATAACCAAAAGCCGTAGCCTTGGCCAAACTTTTCCAAATGTATTATCTTTGCAAACAGTTTTACCAACCTCCTATTAGATCGGCAATAATCACTCCAAAATAAAATAATGCTCCTTAAATTTAAATATTTTGCTTAATCTTTTGGAACGACAACTTTGACAGCAGTGAAGTATTTTTAAATAAAATATTTTAAATACTCAGGTTGAAACAAATTTCAAGGCTTAGGTCATTTATGCTTAGATCATTTCAGAGCTAGTCGCTATTCATTTTTCCAGCAATAATTTTAATGAAGCCAATTAATACATAGTCAAAGTTTAATTCAACTTTTCTCTATGGGTCAAAGGGACTAGGCTTACTAAAAAGGATTATTTCAGTTTAGCTTTCTGGTCATTATTTGTATTCAAAACCCCTTACACTTAAGTTATTTTGAAACAAAAACGTAAGTGTAATTACAGATAAAAGGTATTAGTGACTCTCCTAAACCAAACTACAGACAAAAATTAGGGACAACTAAATTTTTTTTTAATCAACTTAAGAATAAAATGCAAGGCTTTAGTCATTTCAAACTTCCTTCTCAATTGCAACAATAAAGCTAGGTGTCAAATGCAAAGCCACTGATTTCAGCTAGAAAAGCAAATGTCTTAATGGATGCAACACCTATCCCAGCACACTCCAAGTTTCATGGTCCCAATTAAGAAGCAAGCATACAAATATCATTTCGATCAGATTTTGGTCAAGAGACACAAACTGATGCAGACAGATCGAGACTCCAGTGCCTTTGTTCAATAGCTTACGGGTGGGTAACTAAATGTGCTACAGGTTGATAAGCATTTACCAGGCTTATGAATGCCGCTTCCAAGCTTGAGAAAGGTACAAGAATTCTAGATGCAAATAATCTTGGATAATTTTTATTAAACACCACCGAGCTACACACTCCGAAGGAGAGGCCTATTCATCGCTACTATTTATTTCCATGTTTACCTCTCCTCCCTCCCCCAAACCCCCCCCTTCACTTTCTCCTCCCACCCTGTCCCGCCATCTTGGGCCGACAGGAGCAGCCATTACTTAACTAAATGACAGTGCCAACAACTTTCCACACAAATAAACAGAAACTGCACCCCGAATTCCCCCCTGGCCTCCCCTGCCAGACACGCAGGAAACGAGGCTCCAAGAAGAAAACACATTCAAAAGTAACTGCAGGATTTCTATGGCCGAAAGACCCAAAAAGTAAACAAGTCACCTAACTTCAGGTAAAACACCATACCCCTCGAGATGCATGTCAACAGACCCATGCAAACTCTTCACCGCCCTAAACTACGTGCAACTTCCCCCTTCTGGGAGCGGGGACACAAGAAAGCCCCAAACGTTGGGTTAACAGTACACTTCCCGAACAGCCTTCCTGGAGGAAAAGAATAAAAACCACGGGAAGCAAGTAAGTCGGAAATGCGGGGAAATCTGCACACATTTACAAGCCCTTGACCCTAAACAGGCACCTCGGAGCGATCATCGGTCGCCCCTCCCAAAGCCGTAAAATAACAGGCAGTTTTGTCGACCCAGTTGAGCTCGGCCCCAAAGCGCTGCCGTCTCTGTTCCTCCAGCTACGAGAGGAAAGGGCGATTTCGCAAGGGAGCGAGTGAGGGATCCGGGGGTGTGTGTGGGGGGCGGGGGGAGGGGGGGAGCAGAAGCAGGAAATAGTTTTCCGGAAGCCCCTCGGCCCTCCTTCGCGGCCACAATGAGCGCCGGCCGGGCCGCGGGGTTCGGGGCGAGCGGGGCGCCGGCCGGGGAGACCGTGTCCGCGCTCCGGCCCGCAGCTGCCTTACCTTGCCCAGCAGGGCCTTCGTCCTGGCGCCATCTTCATGAAACCTCACGAAACCGAAGAGGCGGCTGTGGAGAGAGACACACGCGGCTCGTTAAAGGTCCGACAGTACCACCGACCCATCCCTGCCCAAGCCCGAGGCCCCGGCGGCGGCTACAGCACAGAGAGCGCCAAGCCAAGGTGCTCGCCCCGCCGCCGCCAGAGGCGAGCCGCGCTCCGGCCTCCCAGGAGAGCGGCGCCAACCCGTCCGGAGCCGACCGGGCGGGTGGCGGCAGCCCGTACCTGTCCAGTCCGCCGAGCGCCTCCCTCTCCTCGGCTGTCAGGCTCGGGGACGCCTCCTCGCTCTCGCCGCTCGCTTTTCCCGCCGCCATTTTCTTTTCCTCATCACCGAAAGCGGCGGCGGCGGCGGCAGCGGCGGCGGCGGTAGCGAGCGACACTCCGCAGGATTTCATGGAAACGCAGCGAATTCACAACTCCGACGCCGACACCTCCCCCCGGGCCGGGGCCCACAACGACGCCCCCAGTCTCCGCGCGGGACCGGCACACCAACTTTATCGCCGCCTCCTCCTCCGCCGCAGGCGGCAGCGACGAAAAATCCCAACGCGGCGGCAGTGAAGGCGGCGGCGGCGGCAGGGGCTGCAGAGCCCCCGAGTCGGCAGCGGCGGCGGCTCGGCTTGTAGGGTCACATCGCGGGAGCGGGCGAGGGGCAGCCACGGGCGGAGATGGCGGGAACGGCCGGAGCGTGCGGGGTTGAGGGACGCGGGGGGGATTCGTTGGAGACACAAACTTCCCCGGCACCAGCACAAAGTTGTTGTAATTGTGTCACACAGCGAACCCCACGCCGCCGCCGTGACCCCCCCCTCCCCACCCGGCCGGCGCCGCCAATCAGCGTGGCCCGCTCGCTTCACGTGACCTTTGTTGACTCACGTCAGCCGTGGCTCCACTCAACTTGCTAGCTGCCCGAGCCCCGCCCACCGAGGCCCCCACCGACAGGGAGCGGGACGCACGCCAATTCTGGCCGGTGGTTGGCTGCTGGGCCCGTCCGTCCGAGGGAAGGGTTTGTCCTCGAGAGGGAGCAGCTGATTAGGTTGTGCCAGTTAAATACACTGGGGCAGAGAATGGAAGGTCCGGGCCGTGTCACCTCGGGAGCCGCGACGGGCTCGGGAGGGGGAGGGGAGCGGTGGGGAAGGGCGAGGTCCGGCACCGCCCGCGGCGGGCGCGAGCAGTGAGCGAGGACACCATGGACGGCCTTTGCCTGCCCGGGAGCTAGGTGGTGGGCCCAGACCGCGGCTCCGGCATCGTGCGCTTCGGGGGTCCCGGGCCCCGGAGGGCCTGATAAGGGTCGCGTCGCCGGGAGGCGGCGCACGGTCCCTGACCTCCGCCCTCCGAAGGAGGCGCACACTTTTGGCACCGCTGGAAGTAATGGCCTCCGCGAGGAGCGCACTCGGGCAGTGGCTGCTGGCCCCCTGCTCCGCGGCTCAGGCGCCGCCCTAGGCCAGGCGTGCGCTCTCGGCCCCGATCCCCTCGCTCGCGCCCCAAGTGAAGGGGGAAAGGTCCCCTGACCCCCGGCCGGAGGGAATGAAAAGTCACCCACGGGGCTCTGGCTCGCTAACCATAGCTCCCCACCGCCAAAGGTCTGTTGGCGGCACTTTGGGTCCAAAGTTTCATGCTACCTGTGTTTTATCAGTAGTTCATTATAGTGTTGTAAGAAAAAGCAATGACGAAAAATTAAGCGAGATCTCCAGGATGTTGGTTTCTACTGCTCATCTCTGGGGCCTTCATGGAAGAGTTCGGGCTGCTTGTAGACAGACCTGAGAGAAGGCATAATTAAGATAGTCAGCGAAGCTTGCAGCCCAGAAAACCCTTTTCTACCTCCCACAACATGTCTTACACAACAGTAACACTTTCTTGTTCTGACCGCGTCACAGGTGCAAATAAAAGTCACTAGTCTGCCTTTCAATCCATAGTATAATTGGGAGAAAAAGAAAACATGCCTTCGGTCTATTACTCTGTTCAAAAGACAAATTTAATAAGATATGTCTCATATAACAGATCTGTTACAGGGCACACCTCCAGTCTTCAGGGATAGGAAAAAAATTAATGGACATACGAAGACAAGGTTTCCTTTATAGACATGGACACTATATTTTCAATAATGTAACCAATAAACAAGGTATATTCAACTTGGATGTTAAACTATAAGGAAGACAGTTCAGTGCTGACTCAGTAATCCTAGCAGTATTCAGCAAGAAGCTATGGAAATCCCATACTGTGTGTGATTTTGCACACAGTTTTAAATTGTTCCCCTGAGACTAGTAACTAGACTAACAAACTATAGTTTTATATGGATTATATTTCAGGTTTAATTACTTTCTCTGAAACACCTCTTCCACTCTTTATGGTATTCCTTCCATTTTACTTGAATGGGTGAATATACAGGGCTGAATATTTTCTGCAGCTAAATTAGCACATGCATTGTAGACTTTCTCACAACAGATGACCTTCAAAGCCCGGGAGATTTTGACACCACTATCCCCCCCCACAAACCACCATACACACACACACACACACACACACACACACACACACACACACACACTTAGACTTGCCCAAGAAGAGATAGAAATTCTGCCAGTATTTGGCAGTCTTCCTGGAGCTGGTGGTTCTTGACTCAGGCCGTTTCCAAGAATTATAAGGCTGCCCACCTCCAACCCCTCAAAACCTTTTTCCTCACTACATAATCATTACTAGGTAATAGCAGCAGAATTGCATGGAGTGGATGCAATGTGTGGGGTCGAAGTCAGGCAGACCTGGATGCAAATTATTACTCTGCACAGGCTGTGTGTCCTTGGGAAAGTTACTTATCCTCTAAGCCAGAATTCTGTGTCTAGTCCAATTACAGTCCATCATGAAGCATGAGATAATTTTTATACAGTAACATAGTCCTTATATCACTGTGTAATTTTTTAGATCTTGCATAGTTTATATCATATAAATGTATGTACAATAGGTATGTAGCCTCTAAGGTTTAGGTCCTTCACTGGAGAGAGAAATGGCGAAGTGGGATAGATGATTTTATAACAATTATTTCTATGAAAAGTGAACCTGAAAACCCATATGGAAGGCAGAGCAGCTGAGCCAAAGGAGCATGAACTGTGGAATCATGCAGATCTAGGTTCGAATCCTAACTCTGCCACTTGACAGCTGGGTGACCTTCAACAAGTTAGTCTAATTTGAGCTTCCGTTCCCTCATCTGTGAAAAAGAGAAGATAAATCTTTTTAACAGTTTACAACATTATTTTGAAGATTTAATGCCGTAAGGTGCCATACACATAATATTGAAAGACATCAAAAAAAAAAAATAGGAAGGTTTGTATTTCTAAAATCATTTCTAGCTTTCCACATTCTGGGTTCTAAATGTGTTGATCGTCAGTTTACCAATCACTTCCTCCTTATCCCTCCCCAAACTCCCTATAAGCCCAACACACTGGGCAGTCCTAATATACTTTTTGTTTGTGCATATAACCCCAACATTGCTACATCTCTCCTTCTTTATTCTAAAATTAAACCTTATATCTCTTAATACTGCTTCTTGTTTCATAGTTATAACTTAATACACTAGGAGCTGGGGAGAATAATTTTAATTTACCAAGTTGATTTGACTAATATATGCATAGATAAATCAATGTTTTAAAAATATATAAAATTTGTGTTATGCTGAGTCCAATTATGGACTAGTTAGGGCATCGTTTGCAACACTGTGTTAATACTTATGTAAGTACCATCAATTAATATCAGAAGAGAAGCCCACTCAATTATAGGAAAATAAATTTAACTCCTTTTAAGCAACAAATAGTTGATCTGAACTATTTAGGAATATGTAGTTCATTTATATCATTAGTGCCACATAACCTATGCATACAATAAAAAGTCACATAACAGAGTCATGATTTATCTAGTCTTATAAATAGAACTATACTTATCCTTTAAATCAGGATCAAAAATAAATTCAGCTCTTCCTGCACCTACCGGTGTCATAAAGATTATCCAACTCATGTCCAAACATATTGATGACAAACATAAATATAGGGTTAGAGTTGAGGGGAGATAAGGATCCAAGTACAGACAGACTTTCACCTGTTTCAAAAACTTCAGTTGTCAGAATAGTTTTGGGACTTCTGGAAGAAGCCACACCCATCAGGAGCCTAGACTACCCTTACCAAGCTGTAGTGAGGCATCCCAAATCCTACCCCCCACCACCACACTGGGGAGCCTGGGTTTCCACTCCCACCCAGCAGTAATGAGACATCACTCCTTCCTTGCTGAGGTGGTGTCAGAGGAGGCCTACTGGAGGGTCAGAACTTTTACAATGCCCAGTGGTAACAAAGCCACCACTCCCGTGGTGTCAGTGGAAGCACTCCTACACCTCCAGACATGGTGATATCGAGGTAGGCCTAGTGGGGAGCCGAAACTTTCATTCACACCCAGTGGTAACAAGGAGACCCTCCCCCTCCACCAGTGTCAATCAAGGTTGACTGGGGAACTTGGACTTCCACTCCTACCTGGCAGTAACAACACAGTGCTTTCCCTTCCCCAACAGAGTGATGTCAGAAGAGACCTGCTAAAACACAATATTTAGATGTATAATACCCACAATGTCCAGGTTTCAATGAAAAAATCACTCATACCAAGAACCAGGATAACCCCAACATTAACTAGACAAGACAATCAACAGATGTGAACACTAAGGTGAATCAGATGTTCACGTTATCTGCCAAGGATTTTAAAGCAGTCATTAAAATGTTTCAATGGCAATTATGAATCCATTCCAAGCAAATGAAAAACCAGAAAGTCTTAGCAGAGAAATGGGAAGTTTCAGCAAAGAAATAGAATATACAAAGAAGAAACAAATGGACATTTTAGAACTGAAAAATATAATAACCACAATGTAAAACTCAATGTATGGGCTCATCATCAGAATGGAGGGGATAAAGGAAAGAGAGATCTTCAAGACAGAGCAATAGAAATTACTCAATCTGAACAACAGAGAGAAAATAGACTGGAAAAAACAAACAACACCACCACCAAAAAAAGAAACAAAAAAACCCAGAGCCTCAGAAATCTACGGGAAGATAACAAAAGATCTCACATCTATGTCATCAGAGTCCCAGAAGGAGAGGAGAAATAGGTCAGAGCCCAAATGGTATGCAAAGAAATAATGGCTGAAAACTTTCCAAGTTGACACAGTCCCTGTCCTGAACTCTTACTTGGAGAGTTGTATAAATAAATTTTATACTATAAAATAGAGTGATGAGTGCTATAAGCTTTACCCAAATTTCTGTGGATGCTCATAGAAGAGGCAACTTTATCAACCTAGAGGTACCAGATAAAGTTCCTAGAGAATAAAAGATGGATTGTTGGGAGCTAGAGGGTGGATACAGGGGTGGGTGTCTTCCCAGCAGAGGCAGCAACAGATCTGCAAAAGCACAGATGCCTAAGAGTATGAGAGTTCTGGTAAATTCAAGAAGGTGAGCATGGCTGTGACCAAAAGGGTAAGGAAAGAATTGGAACTTGAAGTTGGAAAAGTAGGCAGAACCATGAAGAGTCCAGTAAGGCTTACTAAAGAATCATACCAATGGTTATTGTGATTTTAGGCACAGAAATAGTAGGGTTGCTAGTGGTGTTAGTGCTGCTACTTTAAACAGATTTCCTTTCACCTGGGCTCAGCATCTGGCACCAAGCTCAAAGAATATTGACTAGCTGGCTGGTCTAGCCCCTTTGCTAGACCAGGGATCAGAAAATCCTAACCTACAGGCCAAATCCAGCATACCACCTATATTTGTACAGCCATTTCATCACACACTAAAATTAAATGAAATTCAAATTTGGGTACGCATAAATAAAGTTTTACTGGTACACAGTCATGCTCATTCATTTATGTATCATCTATGGCTACTTTCACAAAACAACACAGAGTTGAATAGTTGCAATAGAGAACGTATGTGGTGCTCTCATCTCTTCACACTGCTGCTTAGTACCCTACAAATCACAGTGATGCTGCAATAACTTGGCAGTGTTTCAAGTGCCACACATATAACACCATGACTTTTTTTTTATTACCAGTACATACCTATCATGTCAAAACCAGAAAAAAGAGAAAAAGGACTTCGTATGTCATGCTTTTAATGCACAGTAGAGTGTGGACTATTTTGTTATCAAATTTGATAGCCAAGCATTTATTATGCAATAAGTACAGTTTTACTAAAAGAATACAATATATGTCAACATTATCAGACTATACTCATCACAATATTCCCAACTGACAAGAAAGCAACAGTGAGAACAATTAGAGAATTTAAAACAGAATATTTCGTCACAGCAGAATTTCTTCACAAAAATAAAAAATGAATATGAGGCTGCAACCAAAGTAATTTTCTGAGTGGCTCATTTCTTAGCCAAATAAGAAAAGCTGTTTAATTAAATTGCGTTTGATTGCAACAGCCAAAGTAATGTGTCCAGAGAAAATAAATTTAAGACTATTAGACTTTCAGTTAGAACAGTTGCTTGAAGAGTTGAGGACATTGGGAGCAGCATCAGTAGTCAATTAAAAACCAAAACAATTAACTGAGTGGTTTTCCTTGGCCCTTTATGAGTTAACAGGTAATACTGAGTTGTTCATTTGAGGAGTAAAGGCCTTGTTTGAAATGACTGAAAAACTAGCTTCTGTGAATAGTCTGCATGGAACAACCACAGGGGGAAATATTTTCAAAGAAGATGAAAAAGTACTGATTCCATACAACATGAAGAGGAACCTGCTAAGATGTGTTACAAGCAGTGGTAGTAAAATATGTGTAAAACAGAAAAATGCTTATTTGAACAAACAACAAAGCTTATGAAAATGTAAGGTGTTTAAACCCTATGGCTATTTATTGTATTATTCGTCAGTGATGACTTTGTGGTAATATTTGAACTTATCGTGTGTTACTGAACCAGTAGTGGCAATGGTAACTTCATTCATTCTCATGTCTTGAACCATCATCAGTTCCATGAATTTTTATCAGAAGTAGAAGCTGAATATCCTGACTTGTTCTGTCACACTGCAGTTCTTATTGTTTGATTGTGATTCTTTTCAGCTCCAGAGCAAAACTGAGAATTATTGAATGAGAAGAACAGCCTTCAACCACTATAATCAAACTATGAATGGCTTTGGAAATTAGGTTTTGTGGGAGACTTGATAATATGTCTTAATGAATTTCACCAATTACGCGGTAAAACAACACTTATAACATGAAACATACTTCAGTAAAATCATTTTGATGATGAGTAACGTTGCTTGAACTACAAGTAATGTCAAGCCACTTTATACACTTCCATGCTATCAGAAGTTAAAATAAGAAGCATATTATCCATTCCTATAGAAATCTGCAGCAGATATATTTTCCAAGCTCAAACTACATTCCAAGCAGCCCTTTTGAGACATCAATGCAAGTGCAAAGGAAATTTCTATACTTCAAAATTCATTTAACTGTGCAATTGAGTTTCTACCTAACCATCAATTGAAAGTGATTAATCTGCAATGTAATGACATACTAAAATGCAAATATCAAGAGAAGAATCTAATAGAATTCTATAAATGCCTTCCATGCAATGAATATGCTCAATTAAAATCATATGCACATGGATTGATGTCAGTGTTTAGCAGTGCCTATCTATATGGAAAGACATTTTCAAAAATGAAATACATAAGATCCCATTACAGATCAGCATTAACAGATGAACATTTGCAAACTAATCTGATGATCAGGAATACTAATTTTGAACCCTAATTAAGCAAAATGTATTCAAAAAACAAAGAATCCTATTCTTATTAGTAGACCTATATTAGCAAAAACTGCACTCAAGGGAATTCCCTGGCAGTGCAGTGGTTAGGACTGTACACTTCCTCTGCCGGGGGCCCGGGTTTGATCCCTGGTCAGGGAACTAAGATCCCGCAAGCTGCCTGATGAGGCCAAAAAAAAACTACACTCAAGTATTACTATTACATTTTAAACATCAGTAAAATATTTGTGGAAATTTGTTTCCTCTCTTGTTATATAGGTACCTAACATCTCTAATTTTGCCTCTTGACCTGCAAGATCTGAAATATTTACTGTCTGGTCCCATATAGAAAAAGTTTGCCAACCCCTGGCCTAGCTACCTTGTTCCGTGGGGACATCCAGTTCAAAATGATATATTGCCTTTTGCCCCCAAATATATCGCAGCCTAACTTCTCCAAAACACTCTCTCAAATCTAGAAAAAACAGACAAGATTTCACAATATCAAAGACTAAAACTGACAGGTAACCTAAGGCTTGGATCTGGGTGAAACTGATGTTAATTATGAGGCAGATGGCCCTAAATGGCTGGATTAAGAAAATCCCAGTCATGAATTACCTTGGCTTCATTTCCTCAACACACTGACTGAAAAAGGTAGTAAGCCACTTATTTAAGGCCCACACCCTATCCCCTGATGACCCACTATCTGCCTCCCAACTCAGAGTCAGTGTCTAAACCAACATGAGATGCCAATTTCTCTACTTTTCAAGGATGCTCAGCAGAAAACTGATCCCCACCCCCGCCTCCACTCCAAATCCTCTAGACCCCTCTATTCCCTGTTTATCTAGGCAGATAGACAAAACAAGTGGGCAGGAAATAGGAGAGGGATTGGGAGGAAAAGGGAGTAGACTTACATTTAATAAGGTGCAGTCCCCATAACCATGGCTGGCTTCATGGATGTGCAACCTGTACAGTTGCACAGGGCCCCGTGATGATAAGAAGGGCCTCATGTTTGTTTAATGCTCTGTTGTCACTGTCTTGAAATTCTTAATTTTTGAACAAGGGGCCCCACAGTCTCATTTTGCGTGTAAATTTCCCACAGATTATGTAGCCAGTCCTGCTCAAAACTTTAAGGAAAGCCCAGCTTCTTAAAGGTCCCCGAGAGAAGTCCTTGCTGGGAACTGTATTGTGCTATGTATCACATTAGTAAAGAAGAGGTACAAAAGGTAAAGTCAGACTGTGTGTAACCCTCCAGCTACAGACTTGAGATGGAGATTCTGTCACTTCTTCCATAGGTGGGTCAACCAAGGCTAGAGGAAGAGCACAGCATCTAGAAAAACATGAATGAAATGAGAACTCTTCTTCACCAGGATAATCCAGGAGAAAATTTTAGAAACCTGTTAACATCATTAAAGCTTCTGCAAAAAAGAAACAGAAAGAATGAAGGCGTGGGACTGATATGAAAATCCAACAGGATGAAATGAAAAGAGAGACACATAGGGTAAGGAAAATGAACAAGTACTCCAAAAAAGCAGGAACAAAATCAAACACAATGGAGACAGTAAAGAGGAAAATTCATCTGGCAGAAAATTGAAATTGGTGTCAAGAACAAAGCTAATGCTAAGATATTGAATGGAGTGTAAAAAGACAGCGATGGAATCAATAAGAGAGAAGATAGCTGTGGAGGAAGAATGGATAAAATGGAGAACCAACATATCCATATCCATATATGGATAATTTGAATTCTTAAAAGAGGAACAAAGGCAAATGGAAGAGACATAATAAAAATAAAATAAAGCAGAAATTTCCTCTGTTGAAGAACAATGTATGTTGACTGAAAAAGCCTACTATGTTCTAGGCAAAGTCAATAAAAGGGGACTCACAATTGGACACATCATGGCAAAAGTTTTAAGCTACAATATTAAAGTGTCTATAATTGTTCAGGCAAAAAAATGAGATCAGATTGCCCAGATAGAAACAAACATCAGTCTGTCTGATTTCTCATACCTAGAGTAGTATTCATCTGCATTGTTTTTCAGGTGTAAAGATGTCAGAAAAACACTCTGCTATTTAAGGGTTCATAAAATATATCACCTTCTTGAAAAAATTTGTTTACAATATTTTTCAACCAACCAAGAGATGAAGTTTAAAAAAAAAGCTCAAGAATGGGGAAGTCACAGAGGGGAGCCTTGTCAAGCCAAAACAGAAATGCATCTAAATAATTACATCATACTTAATTATAATACTATATGTAAAATTTTTTTCTCAAATAGAGTTCTGAATTTTTTTAAATAGGAAAAAAGCATGTGAATCTTAAAACCTGTGTTAACATTTTCATGGGTTAGAATGTGGAAGGAGGTAAAGATAAAATGTGCTAAGTTCTGTATCTCAAAAGCATGATTCAAACTATGCTGTTTTGGGACGTCCCTGGTGGTCCAGTGGCTAAGAATCTGCCTTCCAGTGCAGGGCAGGCGAGTTTAATCCCTGGTCGGGGAACTAAGATCCCACATGCTGCGGAGCAACTAAGCCCGCGTGCCGCAACTACTGAGCCTACGCACCCTGCAGCTCGTGAGCCACAACTAGAGCCTGCTGACCACAACGAAAGATCCCGCATACCGGGAAGATCCCACGTGCTGCAACTAAGACCTGACGTAGCCAAATAAATATTTTTTAAAATTCACTATAAAAAAAATATGCTGTTTCACTCTGGACCCAGCAATTAGATAAAAATAAGTTTAAAAAAGCTTTTGAAAAACTTAAAGGTCCATGCCACCTAATATATTTACTGTATCAATTCAGCAAATAGAAAGGTGTAGTAAAAAGTACAAGTTTCCCCTTCCCCAGGTAACTGCTTTCAACTCATAGAATAAAATACTTTCTAAAACAATGGAGAAGATAAAATCGAAACTGAAAATAAAGAAAATGGCAGAGAAATATTAATAAATAAGTTACAGAACAAAATGGCCTAAAACTAAAGATTTTAGAATTTCAAAATTTAAATCCCCTGTTAAAAGACTTGGTTGACTAGAAGAAATTTAAGTATAATCTAGTTACAGGAGACATACTATTTAAAAAATGGCAATAGTATGTTACAAAGTAAAAAATAAGCAAAGGTATATTAGACAAATGCAGACCAAAAAAAAAAAAAGGGAGGGGGAGGATTTGGCAATATTATTGACTCAAGACAAAAAGCATTAATCAGGCAAAGAGAGTTAGTTTTATATTAGTAAAAGGGTACAAATAGAATTCTCATTGTCTTGACGTTCAATGCCAGACTATCATATTATCAAAATATATAAAGGAAAGCTATTAGAAATTGTATTAGTCAGGGTTCTCCATACAAACAAAGCTAATAGAGATTTATTTGAAGGAATTGGCTCATGTCATTGTGGAGACTGGCAAGTCCAAGGTCTATAGATTTGTAGGGGAGGGCCAACAGGCTAGAAACTCAGATAAGAGTTGCTGTTGCAGGCTTGACTCTAAGATCTGCAGGGCAAGCTAGCAGCCTGAAAACTCAGGCAGAGTTCCTATATTGCAGTCTTGTGACAAAATTGCTTCTTCTTTGGGAAACCTCAGTCTTTGCTCTTAAGGCCTTCAACTGACTGGATGCCGCCCACCCACATAATGGAGATAATCTGCTTTAGTTAAAGTCAACTGACTGCGAATGTTAATCCCATCCACAGATACCTTCACAGCAACATTTAGACTAGGGTTTAACCAAACAAATGTGAACCATAGCCTAGCCAAGTTAACATGTAAAATAAACCATCCCAGAAATATAGGGAGAAATTGACATACAGACAATAGCAATATAAGACTAACATACCTCTTTATTATTTTATTGGGCATACCAAAGCAGGCCAAATATAAATGTGAATATAAGGAATATGAATACTATTAAAAATTTATATAATATACTATGGATTATATACAAACTATATATGAATATAACATATATTTGCTTATATTATAAATTATATAAATAGATAAGAATGGTGGTAGCAATCTAAAAAAAAAGTAATGTTGGACCCATATCTCACACTTTGTACCAGAATATAATCCACGTGGATCAAATATTTAAATGTTTAAATTGAAAACATGAAAGTACTTGGAGAGCCATGATAGACTTTTTAATATAATCTTAAAGTATGGAAAGTCTTTCTGGGAGTGACGCAGAACCCAAGAGTCATAAAAATAATAGCATAAATAAATAAATTTGACTAAATAAAAATTATCTCTGCCTGGCAAATCCATTATAAGCAAAGTCAAAAGACAATTGAAAAATTGGAGATAATATTTGAAATTCTTATTACAAACAAGGCCTTATTTCTCTAATAGAGTTCTTACAAATTGATAAGAAAAAAAGACTAACAATGTAATAAAAAATTGGTATGAGTAGCCGGTTCATAGAAAGAAAAATACAAATGGCTCTTAAAAGAACTGAATTGTAATAAGAGACATGCAAATTTAAAAGTAAACCGAGATACCATTTTTCACTAGTCAGAATGGCCAAAGATATAAAAGTGTGATAATACCCCATGCTGCTGATTCTGTGAGGAAGCAGGCACTTCGATACGTTGCTGGTAGGTGTTAATAACATCCATAGGAATTAATCTGGCAATGTTTATCAAATTTTCTAATTGTGAAATTAGAACCTGTGAGATAATAGAAAAAATATATATTGGTCTCTGCCCCCTCCCTCCCCATTCCTAAAAAATCTTGTCATTTCTTACGTGATAAGAGCACTAGAAGCATCTTTTATCCTAACGAGGTGACTCGAGCTGGGCCTGGATGGCTCCTGGATGGAGCTGGTCACTACAAAGACCAAGCCATGGTTAGAAGCTTAGGATTTTCAGCCTCCACCCCATCCTCCAGAGAGGGGATGGGGGCTGGAAATGGAGTTAATGCTCCATCCTGCCTATGTGAGGAAGCCTCCATAAAATCCCAAAAGCATGGGGTTCCAGGAGCTTCCAAGTGGGTGAACACATCCACATACCAGGAAGGTGATGCACCCCAACTCCACAGGGACAGAAGCTCCTGCACTTGGGACCCTCCCAGACCTCACCCTATGCATCTCTTCATCTGGCTGTCGATCTGTATCCTTTATCATGTCCTTTAATAAACTGGTAAACCTAAAGTAAGCATTTCCCTAAGTTCTGTGAGACATTCAAGCAAATTAATGGAGCCTGAGGAGGGGGTTGTGGCTGTGGGTAACCTGGGGACCCACTAGTTGTAACTGGCATCTGAAGTTGGGCGGAGGGCAGTCTTCGGAGACTGAGCCCTTAACCTCTCAGATCTGATGTGCTCTCCAGGTAGATAGTGTCAGAATTGAGTTAAATTATAGGCTACCAGCTGGCGTCACAGAGAATTGCTTGATGGGGTAAAAAAACTCCAGGTATTTGGTGACCAGAAGTGTCAGAAGTGAAGTGTTCTGTGTGAATGTATGTGGTAGTTGTGTGAGCAGTCAAGGAGACACACGGGTGGAAAACAAGGTTTTCATGAACACAGACCCACTAATTCCATTTCTAATAATGCTCTGTGGATATATTTGAACATGAATAAAATAATTTATGTATGTAAACTTAACTACAGCAGTTTATTTATTGCAATATTATTTGTAATAGCAAAATTCTGGTAACAGCCAAATGTCCATCAATAAGGGACAGATTACATGAATTATGATACTTCCATACAATGGAATACTGTGCAGTTGTAAAAGAGAATGAGAATGTTCTCTTTTACTGACTTAGCATGATCTGTAACATGTATTACTAAACAGAAACAAGACAGAGAACAGTGTGTAAAGTATGCTACCGTTTGTTGAAAAATGAGAAAAAATACATATGTAATTCCCTGCAAATTCATAATGTAATATCTTAGAAGGATACAGGAAAAACTCATAATATTTACTGCCTTTGGGGAGGAGAACTGGTTGGCTAGAGGACAGAGATGAGGAGACTTTTCACTCTATATACCCTTATGTACCATTTGAATGCTGAATCACAAGTATATTATCTATTCAAACATTAAAATTTTTTAAATAATAAAATATGATAAAAACATATATATACACTTAGAATCCTACCAGTAGATAATACACTGTTCAAGAAAGGGCTAATGAGAAAATCTCAGTGCTATAAAAGCAAAAATTATACACGCCATATTCTTTGACCACCATGCAATAAAGCTGGAAATGAATGACGGCTAATGAGAAAATCTCAGTGCTACAGAAGCAAAAATTATACACGCCATATTCTTTGACCACCATGCAGTAAAGCTGGAAATGAATGCAAACTCTCACTGTCCCCAGCACAGGCCCCAGACATGCCTAAACTTGGAGCCTCCAGGGTTCAATCAAATTGATCACACAGGCCTTCTAACTCGATCAAGTTCCATGCTCATTTTTTATTCCCTCACCATAGAGGTTATTGAAGAAAGAAGCCAACTGTGAGTCCAGATTCTAACACTGTTAAGCCCTACTTCAGAAAGTCTTGTTAAATACACTTTCTGAGCACAGCTACTTGACCGAGACTTTGATGCATCTCTCCAGGACCTGGCAGGGAGTCTGGCCCAAGCACCAAAACATTACCATAAAATTCAAGTTTTCACTGCCTTCTCTCCCCTTATCAGGCAGTTACCAAAATGTGATCAAGAGGTCACCTCCCCACATGCCTCTATCTCATGAATAGGGGACTAGTGAAGGCATATGGGAAGGAGACACTGAGGTAGCTGGAGATGGGCTCTTAAGGACCCACAGGTAAACATAGCCCCCTTATTGTATATCTTTACTTCTTTACCTCAACAGCGTAGGTCAGAACGGATAATCATGTGATGTCACAGATGTCTCATTGGTAATATAACAGATATGATGGTAAGTGTTTTAGCAGGCAAAAACTGTTTTTAAAAAATTGAATTGTAAAGAGTTGAATGAGGGTGTGTGTGTGTGTGTGTGTGTGTGTGTGTGTGTGTTTTAGTATACTAAATTATAATTTTCTAGCAATATGAGCCTTTGGAATTAAGATACACAAGCTCCAGAAATATGACTAATATTCTACTGATCAAGTTTCACATTCTGGGTGGATGATCTTTCATTTAAATATTTAAATATGTAGAAACACATACAATGTGTGTTCTATTTTTGCCTTTCAGTCCTCTAATAACTGGTTAAACAGTTCTTTATATTAGATTTTCTCTGAGAAAATAACTATTATGGTTTCTGTTTTCCTGATTCAACCTTGACTAATACCCAAGAAAACAGTAATTCCAGTCAAAACTGCCATAACTAATTTGGTAAAGTAGCAGGATACAAAATTAATGCTCAGAAATCTCTGGCATTCTTATACACTAATGATGAAAATTCTGAAAGTGAAATTAAGAAAACTCTCCCATTTACCATTGCAACAAAAAGAATAAAATATCTAGGAATAAACCTACCTAAGGAGACAAAAGACCTGTATGCAGAAAATTATAAAACACTGATGAAAGAAATTAAAGATGATACAAATAGATGGAGAGATATACTGTGTTCTTGGATTGGAAGAATCAACATTGTGAAAATGACTCTACTACTCAAAGCAATCAACAGATTCAATGCAATCCCTATCAACCTACCACTGGCATTTTTCACAGAACTAGAACCAGAAATTTCACAATTTGTATGGAAACACAAAAGACCCTGAATAGCCAAAGCAATCTTGAGAACGAAAAATGGAGCTGGAGGAATCAGGCTCCCTGACTTCAGACTATACTACAAAGCTACAGTAATCAAGACAGTATGGTACTGGCACAAAAACAGAAATATAGATCAATGGAATGGTATAGAAAGCCCAGAGATAAACCCACACACATATGGTCACCTTATCTTTGATAAAGGAGGCAAGAATATACAGTGGAGAAAAGACAGCCTCTTCAATAAGTGGTGCTGGGAAAACTGGACAGGTACATGTAAAAGTATGAAATTAGAACACTCGCTAACACCATACACAAAAATAAACTCAAAATGGATTAAAGACCTAAATGTAAGGCCAGACACTATCAAACTCTTAGAGGAAAACGTAGGCAGAACACTCTATGACATAAATCACAGCAAGATGCTTTTTGACCCACCTCCTAGAGAAATGGAAATAAAAACAAAAATAAACAAATGGGACCTAATGAAACTTAACAGCTTTTGCACAGTAAAGGAAACCATAAACCAGACCAAAAGACAATCCTCAGAATGGGAGAAAATATTTGCAAATGAAGCAACTGACAAAGGATTAATCTCCAAAATTTATAAGCAGCTCATGCAGCTCAATAACAAAAAAACAAACAACCCAATCAAAAAATGGCAAGAAGACCTAAATAGACATTTCTCCAAAGAAGATATACAGGTTTCCAACAAACACATGAAAGAATGCTCAACATCATTAATCATTAGAGAAATGCAAATCAAAACTACAATGAGATATCATCTCACACCAGTCAGAATGGCCATCATCAAAAAATCTAGATACAATAAATGCTGGAGAGGGTGTGGAGAAAAGGAAACACTCTTGCACTGTTGGTGGGAATGTAAATTGATACAGTCACTATGGAGAACAGTATGGAGGTTCCTTTAAAAACTACAAATAGAACTACCATACGACCCAGCAATCCCACTACTGGGCATATGCCCTGAGAAAACCATAATTCAAAAAGAGTCATGTACCAAAATGTTCATTGCAGCTCTATTTACAATGGCTAGGACATGGAAGCAACCTAGGTGTCCATCAACAGATGAATGGATAAAGAAGATGTGGCACATACATACAATGGAATATTACTCAGCCATAAGAAGAAACGAAATTGAGTTATTTGTAGTGAGGTGGATGGACCTAGAGACTGTCATACAGAGTGAAGTAAGTCAGAAAGAGAAAAACAAATACCGTATGCTAACACATATATATGGAATCTAAGAAAAAAAATTAAAATAAAAGGTCATGAAGAACCTAGGGGTAACACGGGAATAAAGACACAGACCTACTAGAGCATGGACTTGAGGATATGGGGAGGGGGAAGGGTAAGCTGTAACAAAGTGAGAGAGTGGCATGGACATATATACACTACGAAATGTAAAATAGATAGCTAGTGGGAAGCAGCCGCATAGCACAGGGAGATCAGCTCGGTGCTTTGTGACCGCCTGGAGGGGTGGGATAGGGAGGGTGGGAGGGAGGGAGACGCAAGAGGGAAGAGATATGGGAACATATGTATATGTATAACTGATTCACTTTGTTTTAAAGCAGAAACTAACACACCACTGTAAAGCAATTATACTCCAATAAAGATGTTAAAAAAAAAACTGCCATAACTATTAAAATAATTCCTTCAGAAGAGGAAGAGAAGGAATCTAACAACAACAACAACAAAAAGGCCTCTGAAAAAGAAGCATTACTGTGGGGGAGAGGTGGGGAGGATGTCATTGCTCTACCAAACGTTACAGCCTATTATGAAGCTGCACCAATTTTAAGGAATGTGATACTGGCACAAGAAGAGATAGACAATGTAAAAAATCAGAAGGAACAAAATGAGACACAGATATTTATGATGGTTTTGCAACATCTCAAATTTTAAAAAATTAAGAGCTCCAATTTATACCATATACCAAAATTAGTTTGGGATAGATTTAAGTGTTACATGTCCCCCAGTGTAATATTGATTGAGGCAAGTAATGCTAATATTACTGGATGAAAGAAACAGGATATTCACATGGTATAAAAGTATCACCCTACAGATTACTTACTGGTTTTAAAGGCAGGTATCTGGTGGTCACCACCCTAACTAAGTGGTCAAAGTAAGAATCATTGCTCATGGGACAAAGAGACGTTTGTGCCTCCTGACATGATGTAACATGACAGCACCTCTGAAGTGTTCTAGGAAAAAAACTTAATCCAAATCTAATCAAACATCCAGACCTAACGTCCAGTTTAAAGAAAATGCAGGTGATAAAGGAACAACAAGCAAAACAATAACATGAGGAAATAATTGAACAAATCCAGAATGCTGGACATTGTACCACAAAATTGTTCTGGACTCATCATAAAAATGTGGGAAAAAGAGTGGAAGCACTGTTCTAGATTAAAAGAAATACGATAATGAAATATAATGTGTGATCCTAATGGCATCCTGTTTGGGAAAGTAAAAAAAATAGCTATAAAAGACATTTTGGGTATTAAGTGAGAAAATTTAAATATGGATTGATGGTAGAGAACTACTGTTAATTAATTGGCTTAGGTTTGATAATGATATCATCAGTGTGTAGGAGAATGTCCTTATTTTTAGATGATGCATTTTGAAATATTCAAGGGTGAGGGGCCATGATATCTGCAACTTACTTTCAAATAAGTCAGAAAATAAAGTATTATATTGAGAGAGAAAGCACATATGAAGAAAGGCTAACAATTGATTAACATTTTTGGATGTTTGAAAATTTTCAAATTAAAAAATTGGGGGAAAAGGTTTAAAAGTGAAAAAAACATTAATGAGGAGAAAATAATAGTTAACGTTTTTATGATTATGCAATGGAGAAAACCTTTCAAGTATCATTCAGAAGCAAAAACAATTCAGTTAAAAGACTCACAGATTTTACTACATACAAATTTAAACTTTTTTTTTTGCGATACGTGGGCCTCTCACTGCTGTGGCCTCTCCCATTGCGGAGCACAGGCTCCGGACGCGCAGGCTCAGCGGCCATGGCTCACGGGCCCAGCCGCTCCGTGCCACGTGGGATCCTCCCGGACCGTGGCACGAACCCGTGTCTCCTGCATCGGCAGGCAGACTCTCAACCACTGCGCCATCAGGGAAGCCCCAAATTTAAACTTTTGAATCACAAACAAGCACCATAAACAAATGGCACGTGATAAACTGGGGAAAATATACGCAACATATTTGACAAGGAAAGTTGACTATCCTTATGCTATATTTCAGTTCCTACAACTGAAAAGAAAAATAAGAGATTTACAATCTGATAGAAAATTGTCTAAGGGCATGAATAGATCATTCATAAAAGAAGGAAAATGATGAGAAGATATGGAATACCTAGTATTTACATATTCACTACTGTTTGATGTTTCTCAGCCATTATCAGAGTCATCTGAGATGCTTGTTAAAAATGCAGCTTCCTGGGGCTTCCCTGGTGGCGCAGTGGTTAAGAATCCGCCTGCCAATGCAGGGGACACAGGTTCGAGCCCTGGTCTGGAAAGATCCCACGTGCCACAGAACAAATAAGCCCGTGAGCCACAATTACGGAGCACGTGTGCCACAACTACTGAAGCCCACACGCCCAGATCCCGTGCTCTGCAACAAGAGAAGCCCCTGCAATGAGAAGCCTGAGCACCGCAATCAAGAGTAGCCCCGCCTCGCCGCAAGGAAGACCCAACGCAGCCCAAAATAAAATATAAATAAATAAATAAATTTTTAAAAAAAAAAAATGCAGCTTCCTGGGGAATTCCCTGGCGGTCCAGTAGTTAGGACTCTGTGCTCTCACTGCTGAATGCCCAGGTTCGATCCCTGGTGGGGGAACTAAATTCCCATAGGCTGCTTGGCGTGGCCTAAAAGAAGGCAGCTTCCTGGAACTTACCTATTACCTACTGAAACTAAATTTGTGCCGCTGAGGCCCAGGTATCTGTATAATAAAAGAATCCCCAGGTGATTCGTATGTATACTATTTGGTAATCAAGGGTATGACTCAAATTTTTCCTTTCTTCAATCTACTTACCTTTGTCTCAAAAGAAATGCAAGAAAAGAGAACCCAGTGTGCATGTCACCTCCTCACTCCTGAGCTGTGTGCTGCCTTGGCAAATCCCTTAAACTCTTGGAACCTCTGATTTCTCATTTGTAGGAGGTGGACCACCTTGAAGGGCTGTTGAAAAGGCTTGAGACACTGTTGTAAAGTGCCCAGTACTGTGCTTGGTATATAATAGCTTCCTAATAAATGGTTGTTATAGGGTCATGCTGGAGTAGAATGAGCCCCCAATATGACTGGTGTCCTATAAGAAGAGGGAAATTTGAACACAGATATGCACAGAGGAAAGACGGATGTGAAGACACACTAGGGAATGTGGCCACACAGCCATGCGGCCACAGAAGCAGATACGGGAGTGATGCATCTACAAGCCAAGGAATGTCAAGGATTTCTGGCAACCACCAGAAGCTAGGAAGAGGCAAGGAAGGATTCCCCCCACCGCCGACACCCTACCCCCGACAGTTTTCGGAGGGCTCATGGCCCTGCAGAGACCTCCATTTAGGATTCTGGCTCCCAGAACTGTGAGAAAATATATTTCCGTTGTTTTAAGTCACCTAGTTTTTGGTATTTTCTTATAGCAGCCCCGAGGAAAGTAATACAAAGCCAAATATCCTTCACAGGTGAATGTAAAACAAACTGTGGTACATCCATACAATGGACTACAACATGGGTAAATCACAAAGACTGAGAGAAACAGGTCACCAGAGGTTGCATCCTGTATGATTCCATTAATGTGACATTCTGTTAAAGGCAAGTCTATAGGATGGAGAACCAATCAGTGTTTGCCAGAGGTTGGGGTGGGGGCCAGAGTTTGATTACGAAGGGAAGACATGAGGGAAATTTTTGGAGTCATGGAACTGCTCTGTGTCCTGATTGTGGCAGTGGTTACACAAATGTACCCATTGTTAACACTGATAGAACTGTATGTCCAAAGAGAGTTAATTTTATGGTGTGTTAATTTAGGTATTAAAAAAAATGAAAATGCACGCACATATATATATATATACAAACAAATTTCTTTTAAAAATGCTTGAAAAGAAATTTTCTTTCTGGGTTTCTGCCAGAAAGGCTGCTTTGTGGAGGAACTGCCACACTAGCCCTTGTGTTTTGTGAGCCTGGTCTTCCATCTGTAAAAGGAGAGGATCCATCTAGAGCAGAGGTTTTCATAATGTCCCTCACCCTCACTGCCCCAAATTGCATCCCTGGACACTCCTTTTGTGGAAGTGGGAGTGGAGATGGGTTTGGAGAGAAAGGGGTCTGGACCCACAGGTCTGCATCAACCAGAGTGGTTGTGCTCTTTGTCTCATATTGTTTACCTAGAGCAATTCTCGATTAGAATAGCTGCTCCCAAGCCAGAGCCAGATACCTGGGGATTTTGAACAATCCTGGATTCCAGGGCCTACTTCTGGGGCCCACTCATTCATCCCTTTGGCAAGTGCCTTCACGGATCCTGGTGGAACCCCAGGGTGCTGGCTCTAATGGTCAGTGATTATAAATAAGGCCTTTGGGTAGTGGACAGGGGGCCCTGGAATGATGCTTCTTGCTTTCACATGGATTAAATACAATGACACAATAGGATCGCTGAAAAGGCTCTAAATGTAGGCCTCCTCTGAGGTAGGGTCCAAAAGAACCTTAGACCGTTTGTTTTTATAGACAGGATGATTTTTTAGAAGAGCGCTGTGTAGACAACAAAGGGCTGTATACAGATGGGGGAAAGGCCGCTGTGAGGATGGATGTGCTGACCCCCAACCAGCAGGGCTAAAGATTATCCTTAATAACAAGAGCAGCCCTTTCCTCTAAGCAGGAAACCATTCGCCTGCTAGGTCCCATGCTAAGGAATCTAATCCTCACAGCAACCCTGGGAGAGACAGGCTCCCACTGCTTTGACAGGTAAGGAAATGGAGGCTCTGAGAGGCCCCAGTTACAATGGGAGGAGGTGACAGAGCCAGTCCTGGCCAGCAGCTCCAGCCTACCATGCCAAGGCCCATGAGAGCAACGGAGGCCTTGTGTCAGGCGGGCTCTCTCTCTTAGCAAGTGCCCTGGAGAAGGGGATTAATGTTCCTTTTTCACAAAGGCTGGTGGGGATTGCTGAGGGCAACTCAAGACCTTGCCATTTAGTACAGCACTGGAAAAAATATTTTTGAACTTTATATAGTGGAATTGTTTTTTTTTTGAAAACTATTTAACATGTAAATCTAATCTAGAAAATCAGAGTTGGGTCACTGTGGTTGAAGGTGGGGTCAGGGGTGGCCTGAGGCTCCCCCAGGACTCCCAGAGAACCCCAAGAAGGCCACTTATCCAGTAGGTTGGCACTTACTGTAAGAAGCACACAGTGGGTACCACAATGTCTAAGCCTCTGGCTTTGGATTGGGAAGAACCAGGTGGGATTGGGGCGCTGGGTGGGTGGGAGGAGCGGCTGCGGGTGACTCACCCCTGGGTTAGTAGTCTGCTCCGGCAGGTCCCAGGGTTCAGGTCCATCTGAGCTGGGCACCACCTTCGGCACCCTCCTCTCTTGCCAGGCCGCAGCAGCCATGCCGTGCTGCTCACAGGATAAGAAACATTGTCACCATTTTACTTTTAATGAATTTTATTCTTTAAAGATAAGGCATACTGAGCTAAAAACTCCCCCTGCCCTTTTTGCTTGCCCTTCTAAAAGGTGGTTTCTAGTTCCTTTACCAACAAAAGTTCAACGTTCAATGTTGATATAGGATTTGCAGCAGATGTCAGGGGCTGACCGGGATGGCTCACATCGGCATCATCAAACAGACCTCTTTCTCGTAGGTGTCCGGAATCATACCCACCGGGGAACTGATCATGTGAGCGGTGTTCTTACTAAACAGCTTGAATTCATAATGGATAAGCTGTTCCCAAAAGCCGATGTTGGGCCGGATGATGGGGCGGCATGACTTGGTCCACGTGTAGGCGTCCAGCAGCGACATGGAGTGGTACTTCATGAGGCACGCGAGGCAGAGAGCGGCAGAGCGGCTCACCCCGGCGGCGCAGTGCAGCAGCGTTCGGCCCTGCTTCATGTCCACGCTGTGGATGTGATCTGCGATAGGGTCAAAAAAATCGTAGAGGTGCGAGGTGGGAGCATCTACCACCGGCACGTGTACGTACTGGATGTCTTTGAAGAACGTGTTGGCCACCTCTGCCGACACGTTGATGACTGTCGTGATGTGGTTGGTAGACAGCATGAGTTCATTGTT
Organism: Phocoena phocoena; assembly: GCF_963924675.1. NCBI lineage: Eukaryota > Metazoa > Chordata > Mammalia > Artiodactyla > Phocoenidae > Phocoena > Phocoena phocoena. Next base: position 39,379,484 of record NC_089240.1, on the reverse strand, counting down.
GGCTGCCACCCCATTGCTGATGTATAGACTGCTGGTTATCTGGGAGAGGCCATGGACAGAGCGCTGCCTGACAGCCTGAGCCAGAAGGGGACACGGGGGTGTTGTCATCAAGATGGCGGGACAGTGGTCTCTCCTGGCTGCTTTGGGGCACCGCTCCCGGGAGCGAGTTCAGGAAGCAGCAGCTCGGTGGAGTCTCTTGGAGAGGGTCTGGGGGACAGTATACCAGTCACAGGTCACCACCCCGTCTCCACCCCGAACCCCCACCCCCCCCAACCCCCGCCGCCCTGCGCGGGAGTCACAGGCCCCCACTGCCCTTCCCACTGGTTTCCATGGCAATGGCAGCTCGCTACAGGGAGGACTTGGCCACAGAGCCGGGTCTTCAGAGAAACCCCAGATCTCTCTTCTTTTTATCTTTCTTCATAGTCATTTATTTTCCGAGCCCGAATTCTCATCTGTCTTGATGTTTTAAAATGTTCTGTTACCAGATAGCTATTTTATGCTTCAGTTTTTGGATCACACTGAACTCAGTATCTATGAATGCTTCTATTTTATTGGTGTTGAAGAGCAGGGCTTACACTTTTTCTACAAAGTAACAGTATCATATTTTTACACTGGGGCACAGCATTTGGCTCATGTGATATGCTAATCTTTATAAAACTGCAGCGAGATAGGGGTTTGGTTGGGCTTGGTGAGCTAGCCTGATACTTCTTTGTTGATTGTAGCCATAGAATTATTTTCCTGCTCGCAGACACATCAGGACTGTTTCTAAGGGAACATTGCTGATATATAGCCCTTTATCTATCATGAAGTTGGCCTGTGGTGAACAATTGTGACTAATTTAGCTGTGTCACTGTCCATTTGCGCATACAGCCCAAATGATTTATCACTTGATTCTACTTTATTACATGAAACAACAGCTCAAATTTTCTTGTCTACTTTCTCCAAAAAGAATGCCCACATACTTTGTAAGCTACAAGTCATTTTGACCGCCACCAGTGGTTTCTAACCAGTAATGTTAAAAATTCTGGAGCCAGTCAATGTTACATCATAACTGGGCCAAAAATAGATTTTTAAAATGCTCCCTGAGATTTGCATTTCCTCTCAGCTAAGATTTTTGTAGAATTTGACTGAAGATTCGAAACAACTATAACCTAAAACTAACAAATTCTTTCACAGAGCAGCTCAGAGACTCATCACTTCCCCATCACTCCTTGTCATCTTGGGGTTGTGTGCAAAGGTGTGCTCCTTAAATTTTAAAAATGTAGTAAAATCACGGACTTCCCTGGCAGTCCAGTGGTTAGGACTCAATGCTTTCACTACAGTGGCCCCGGGTTCAATCCCTGGTCAGGGAACTAAGATCCCACAAGCCACGCAGCACAGCCAAAAAAAAAAAAAATATATATATATATATATATATATATATAGTAAAATTAACCAAAATAAATCCATACACTATTCTCAAAGACAAGCATGGTTCATATTAAATAGATTCATGTATTTTTCCAGCCAATGTTCTGTGATGCCCTTTCATCTGAGGGATTTTGGATGTCTTAAAACTCCACTGTAGGGCTTCCCTGGTGGCGCAGTGGTTGAGCGTCCGCCTGCCGATGCGGGGGACGCGGGTTCGTGCCCCAGTCCGGGAAGATCCCACATGCGGCGGAGCGGCTGGGTCCGTGAGCCATGGCCGCTGAGCCTGCGCGTCCGGAGCCAGTGCTCCGCAACGGGAGAGGCCACAACAGTGAGAGGCCCGCGTACCGCAAAAAAAAAGAAAAAAACTCCACTGTAGGACTTCTCCTGGGTGGATGAGAAGATGTTTCCTCCTCCTGAGTTTGGAAATTGGTCACTTTCAGACTTCCACTTATCTCTACTTTTCCTTGTTATTTAGGGGGAAACATGTACAAGGGACTTGCTGAAGAACACACTCTCTTCCTGACACTGGGAAAAGACCCTGGGTGTCAAGAACTAGCTAACACTCAGATTTCTCAATTCAGTAGTCAAGGCCCTTTCCTCTCTGATCTAAGCCTGCCTTTCCGATCTCATTCATTCATTTACTCACCAAGTTTTTATTAAGAATCTATTGTGTGCTAGGCATTTTCACTTATGTAAATCTTCAGTTCTGACCAAACAAATCAAATGTTCTTGGTAATTGCAACATATACATTCCTGCTTCCTTACCTTTGCTCATGCCACTCCTCTCCCATGAGATAAGGCTCTTGCTCCTTCTTGCTTACTGAATCCTTTCCAAGCCTCAAGAATCAGCTCGATTAATTTTTTAAAAAAAGCATCAGCTGAGCATCCAGTCGGTGTCAGGTACAGTTCTAGCATTGTGTAGATCCAACACAACACACAGGCCCAGATATCAAAGAGCTTACAGTTTAGTCAGAGAGATACATAATCATGAAAGAGTCCGGAAGAGAGGGTGATTCATTGTTTTATGTGTGTCTGTGCTCGGGGACCGGGGCAGCCAGGAGGGATATCATGAAAGGCTTCACAGAAAACATGACCTGGAACAAAGCTTTTTGTTCATTTGTTTGTTTTTATTCTGTCCAAGTTTTTGTTTTGAAATATTTCAAACCTACAGCAAAGATGAATAGAATAATGTGCACCTGTGTACCCTTCACCTGTAATTTCTCTATTGTCAACACTTGCCATCGCATTTCCTTTGTCTCTCTATTTAGATATACAAACACACATATTTATCTGTTTACTTGTTTCTTTTTGCTGAACCACTGCTAACTGCAGATATAGCAACACTTTAGCCCTTTCAAGGCGTCCTAAGAACAAGGGCACTCTCCTCCATAACCACAATACAATGACTGTACTCAGGAAATTTAACATTGACCCAACTTTATTATCTAATGTATAATCCATATTCAAAATTGACCAGTCCTCCAAATAATGTTATTTGTAGCTTTTTTTTTCCCTTTGATCCAGGATGGAATCAAGGATCACACATTGCATTTAGTTGTCATGCTTCTTGAGCATCTTTTAATTTGGAACCATTTCTGAGCCTTTTGTTTTGCTTTGGTCTTTCCTGGACACTGACATTTTTGAAGAGTTCAGGCCAGTTTTGCAGAACATCTTTCCATTTGGAAGTGTTTGATTGTTCTTTCAGGATTAGATTCAGGTGAACTATTTTTGGCAAGAATAGTACCAGATCGCACCATTCATTGGGGACATATGATGTCTGTTTGTCCCATTAACGATGATGATAAATTTGACCACCAGGTTAAGGTGGCATTAGCTAGGTTTCTACATTGTAAAGGTAACTTTTCCTTTTTGTAATTAATAAAGAATATGTAGAGTGGTACTTTGAGTTTCTGGGAATATCTTTGGAATAGGACTTTGAAGGATGAATAGGAGTTTTCCGGGCAGATAAGAAGGCGGGAGCATTCTACACAGGAAGGGAAGTATGTGCAAAGGCACAAGGGTGTGAAATGATGTCAGGAGGGCAGAAAACAACAGCTAAGAATTACTAGAGCAGACAGAGTGATGCAGAAGTGATAGGTGGAATGGCTATAGGAGCGGCAACAGAGATCACAGAGGGCCTTGCAAGAGGCACTTGGGCTTCATCCCATAGGCCATGGTGGCACACTGGAGTATTTTATGCAGAGAAATGGCAAAACAATTAATTTTTAGGAAGCTCACTTACAGCTATGTGGCTGGATTTGTGGAGCAGAAGGTGCAGTGGTGAGAAAGGCAACATGTGAGGGAGTGAAAGCTATTGCAATAGTCTAGGTGAGCAATGATACACCCATTGCAGACTCTTTTCTGCCATGGAAGCTGGATCAAATCCAAATATAGTTCAACTCCTCAAGTGTACACATAGGCCAGGCTACATAAGAGAATGGAATATCAAGCTTCCTGTGGATCAGTGTCTGGAGAGCTTGGTGTTCTGGGGGGCAGACAGTGAAGACAAGAGGCAGAGAATGTAGGTAATATGTTTACGTTGAAGGGTGGTGGTGGTGAGAAAACCTAAACGAGTATGGGATGAGGGCACAGGAGAGCTAGTAGGTAAAAGGAGTTGCATGTTATATTGTCCAATGGACAGATAGGATAGGTAGTCCCCAGCAGAAGGCTCTAAGGCAGAGGTGGGAGTTGGCTTCCCTGAGTAGTGAGAGTTGTATTTTAATTCCATTTCCCATTCTCAACTGCGGCTGAGTCAGTTACACCACTGTACACAGCTAGCAGCAAGCCAGCTTCCTAGGACTCATTGCTGGGCTCAGTTTGGTCCTTAGTTTTTGGATGGTGAAGGGAGACAGATGGATATGAATGTGGAACTCTTTAAATAACACTCTCCAGTCCAGAATACAGATATTATGAGAAAATGATTGTGACTTATGTTTGGTGAAAAAAACTAGTTTATAAAAAAGTAGTACCTTTTCTGTAAAGGTCAAATATATACATATGTATATTTACCATATATATGTGTGTATATATATATATCTCACACGTATATTAAATATGTATTAGTGAATCCTGTTTGTGAAATATTAGGTATCAAAAGCTGCCCTAGGTATATATAGAGTAAGAATTTCACAAATGTCAGATATTATTTGATATTATATTTGAGTGGTGGGATTAAAGGGAATTATTCTTTTCTTTTTGTGCTTGTCTATGTTTTCAAATTTTCTAAAATAATTTGTGTTATTTTTATAATTAGAAAAAAATGAATCAAAATGTATTTAGACCTCATCAACAGATATCTTATTTTTTTGGCCTAAAAAATTAGCAAAGGTGGGCTTCCCTGGTGGCGCAGTGGTTGAGAGTCCACCTGCCGATGCAGGGGACACGGGTTCATGCCCCGGTCCGGGAAGATCCCACGTGCCGCGGAGCGGCTGGGCCTGTTGAGCCGTGGCCGCTGAGCCTGTGCGTCCGGAGCCTGTGCTCCGCAACGGGAGAGGCTGCAACAGTGAGAGGCCCGCGTACCGCAAAAAAAAAAAAAAAATTAGCAAAGTTGAAAAACTGCTAATACTTCATGGTGACAGAATTCAGAGAAATGAGCACTCTCCTACATCATCAGCGTCCGAGATGGGGATTAGCAACACTGGCCAAACCACGTGGTGGTTAGGATGTAGAGCAAAGAAAACTCTCACAGTACTGGTGGCAGGGTAAGGTGGTACCACCAATCTGGAGACCAACCCAGTAAAACTGAAGATGCTCGTAGCCTATGCCCCAGCAATTCCAGCCCAGGTAGAAACTCTTGCTCAGTAAACACAAGACGATATATACAAGAATAATTATTGCAATGTTGTTTATAACAGTGAAAAAATGGAGACAATATAAATGTCTACCAAGAAGAAAATGAAAATTTGACTGCATAGTCATATAATGAATACCATAGAAACAGCTATGAAAACAAATGAACTACAGCTACATGTGTAAACCTGGATAAGCCTCAAAAGTATAATGTTATTCCAAAAGAGCAAGTTGCAGGAGAAAATGTACAGCAAGAAGTTTAGAAACAAGTAGAACAGTACCATACATTGTTTACGCTTGCATATACCTATAAATGCATATATACATATATATATATATGCATACATATGTAGGTTAAAAACCCACATGCGACTGAGAAGCACCAAATTGAGGGCAGTGATTCCTCCAGGGAAAGAATTGGATATGGGTGCGTGAGATAGGGTGTTCCAATATGTCTTAATATTTTATTTTGCTAAGAAGATAGATCTGAAGCAAACATGACAAAACATTAAGGTCTGACAAACTGGATGTTGGGTACCCAGGTATTTATTATCATATTCAGCAGGCTTTAGGATTGCTTGAAGTATTTCATAATAAAAACGAATGGGGAAAAATGCACGTGTGCTTTGAACTAGCAATTTCCCTACTGGTAATTTATTTATTTATTCTAAGGAAATCCTCACAAATGTGTGCAGAGATTTACCTACCAATATGTTAGTATTGTACATGTTATTTACAATATAAAAAACTGGAGAAAACCTAATCTGGGAATAAGGGCTTGTGTAACTAGATTATGAAATCTTGGTAAGGTAAAATATAATGCAGCTCTTTAAATGACTACCTAGAAGAATATTTATTCTCGTGGAGATATTTCATACTATTTCATTAATATACTATATTAATGAAAATACTATAAAGTAGTTTGATCTCAATAAAACTAAGTAATTTTTTTTTACCTATATATGTGGATTCACACATAGAGGAAAGCAAAGAAGAATATACACAAAAATGTCCACAATCGTTATCTCTGAGCAGTGTTATTGCAGGTGCTTTTTATTTTCTGGATGGACCAAGCATGTATATAATAGATATGTAAGAGCTTTATAATTTGAAAAGTTATATATTTTAAAAAGAGGATAATAAAATGGTTTTGGTGAGAGATAACATGGAATGGGACAAAAAAGCAGCAGCTGCAGGATGAAGAAGAGACAAAATAAGATTTAGAAGGTATAATTGACAAGATTTTCTAACAGATAAAAAAAAAGAAGGGAGGGGGAAGGGAGGAACATCATGATGACTTGGTGCTTTCTGACTTGGACGACTATGCAGCCAAAGAGATCCTTCCCTGAAGTAGGAAATGCATGAGGCGGATTAGATTCTGCCTGAAAGATGAACAGGCGTACAGTTTGGAGCAGGAGGAGATTGACAGGCCCCAAGACTAGCATTCACAGTGTGAATGGGCTCCTATCCTGCATCCATTTCTTCCTTGTCTACTCCTCAAGCAGAGCCGTAATGCTCAGGTACTTGCCCCTCTCTACACAACCATATGCTTCAAGGGAAACTTCCCCCATTCCCAGTTTCTAGAGTGGCAAGGTGAGCATTCTGATCATTCTAAGCCAGTTGTGCAAATCTATTCCTCTTGTCAATGACTGGTTTAGGGATGGGCAACTTACCAAACTCTGGCAAATGATATGCTAGTGCAACCGTGCACTTCAGTTTGGGACTTGAACCCACAGGCCAGGACTCGAACCCAGCCAAAACCCAGATTGGGACTTGAACCCATGGTCTTTTAATTAGAATCACTAACCTGGCATCTGGACTTTCAGAGGTCAGATTCTTTATATCTCAGTACAGAAGGAATTCAGGGAGAGGCAAGAAGTAGATTTATTATTATAGGACACTTGTGAGGGATACAAGCAGGCTGACAAGGTGCTCTGCCCTGAGCATTAAGTGGGCTACATTTTTATAGTTAAAGGAAAGTGGGGCAGGGGGTGGGGTGGGGTGGGGTGGGGGAAGACCGCCTTCTTCCTCATTCTTTGAGATGTCAGGCTTGCATCACCAGCTCCTCCTTCGCATTAGGCAGGAGAGTGTTTGACCCTATAAGGTCAAACTAGAACTGTCATGGCGCTTATTCAAATCAGCAGAAGGGTGGTAACATATACTAAAATATTTAAAATCATCTCAGATTTCAGTATAATGAGGGTCTCCTGCTTTGGAATATCACCTTTCCCTTATATTCCTGTCCTTGGTTCTAAGGATCCTTATCTTGCTGGACTTGACCAGCAGGATGCAGACCTCATTTTTTCACTTAATGGCCTGGGGTGTATCTCATGCTTTTACTAAGGGCTTTATAGTTAAGCAAGCTGTGCTTCGTTCCATGATGTTCTGATAGCTTTCTTGAGTGATCATTAACTTACAGTGGTCTCCCAAAGTTCCCTAAATTTCCCTCTCTATCTACAATTCCCTAGCGGGATTTCTAAAACTACCTGTGTAACTATCCTACCCTATCCCTATGATTAGTGGAAACCTACAGGAAAGGTTTCCTGGCTCCTAAGGAAGAGCCAATAGTACTAGAGACAGCTTTTCTTCCTCAAGATAAGTCATTTCTGGGTGTCATACCCAGATCTCAGCAACCATCTTGCAGCCAGGTGGGGAAGCAGCCTGAGGGCAAAGCCAACATCCTGAAGATGCATTTTGAGTCAGAATTTTCTGCCACTCACAGCATTCATCTAAAGTGATATAGATAATCCTGTGGAGGTGTCCATGAGTAGAACAAAGGCTTTTGAGAGGGAAACTTGCCTGAGGTTCTCAGTAGCAGAGTCTGGATCCTGCTGAAAACCTCAAGCAAGTTATTTGGTTGATTTAAATTGTCTTGAAATGTAAACACTGTATAAAATATTATATGTGTTATGTTTCATTTATATAAATCCAGGCTTATTTTATTTTAAATCTAATAGTGTAGAAGTTTATAGAGTGAAAAGCGAAATTCTCCCTTTCATTCACTCACCAAACCTATTCCTTTTCTCAGAGGTAACTGCTGAGAATAATATTGTTACTGAACACAAGTTCATGTGCCTGACACACAGTGAGGTCAAATAAACCTAAACATGGGATTTTGGAGCAGAGAAAGGCATTAAGACTTGATAAACTGGAATGGATTATGTTACGGACTTGATTCTAGCCTGCTGGCTGTTACTGAACACAAGTTTGTGTGCCCAACGCACAGTGAGGCCAAACAAACGGAAACATCAGAGTCTGGAGCAGAGAAAGGTTTATTGCAGGGCCAAGCAAGGAGAACGAGTGGCTCATCCTCAAGAACCTCAAACTCCCTGATGGTTTGAGGGTAGGTTTTTATAGGCAAAATTTGTGGGTGAGGGCTGCAGGGTGTGTGACTTTCTTCTGATCGGTGGGTGGTGAGGTAACAGGGTGGTGCTCCAGGAATGTTGTGCTCAGCCTGAAGTTACCATCCTCCACCTGATTGGGGGCCTCAGTTCCTGCAGAAGAACTCGAAGATATTGTTATATATATTCCTTGAGCAGGGACCAGGACCCTGCTTTAATTGCTGCACTATTGTTACATGACTGCTTCTCCTTTTGAAGGGCTATGTTCTACTTTGGTAGAAATAGGACTGAATTGATGCCTTGCCATTAGGCCGTAGTGCTGCTAGGATTGCATCGATCTTCCTGTTTGTACTGTTTGTAACTATGGCCCCATCTTAAGTATTCCTAATTGAAAAACAAAGCCTCAGGAAACCGAAACTTAACCAGCCGCTCTCGCTTCTGTAACTATGCTTGCTGAACCCCCTTTTGCAACCATCCAACCAATCAGACGGTGACTAGTGTCTTTGTTTAAAAGTTAACCAATCAGTGACTAATGTCTTTGTTTAAAAGTTAGCCAATCAGTACCCCCCACCCCTGAAGGTCGCGAGCTTGTTTGTACCTGTCTATAAAAGAGCTGTACTAAACTCCATCGGGACCTCTTAGCGTCACCGGCAACGAGTGCGCGGAGGTCCAGGTTCGAACCTGCAATAAATGACCCTTGCCGTTTGGCTTTGACTCTTGTCTCTGGTGGTCTTGTGGAGGGGTCTCGTGACCGTGGGCATTTCATTTGGGGGCTCGTCCGGGATGCCCCCAAGCCCACCAGACATCAGGTCAACGGGTCATCGCTGACAACCGATCGGTAAGTAAGCTGGCTCAAGGTACCTTCTGTTTTGGGGACTAGGACAGTCCTGGCGGACGCGCTATAGGACACCTAGTCGGGCGTGGTTGGAGACGTCCACCGCGACCCATCTGGGGGTTGATAGCCCATCTGAAGCGCGCACGCGATAACCTCCCTTCCTCCTTTTACAGGCTCCGCTATTGGGACTGCTCTTAATCACTTTCGTTTTCAGAATAACCTTTTCTAACCAACCTCTTCCAGGACCTAAACATGGGCCAAACACAGAGTACCCCTCTCTCCCTCCTTCTCACTAATTTTGGGGATGTGAAATCCCGAGGACACGATCTCAGTCTGGACATCCGGAAAAGAAAACTTATTACCTTCTGCCGCTCTGAATGGCCAACTTTCGGGGTTGGTTGGCCCACCGAGGGTACCTTTTGTCTTCCTATAGTCCTAAAAATTAAATCTAGAGTTTTCTTACCAGGGAAAGAAGGCCATCCGGACCAAATCCCCTACATCTTGGTATGGCAGGACCTGGTAGAAAACCCACCTCCCTGGATGGCCCCCTTTTTGTCATCAGGGACATATAAGATCCTTACGGCCCGACCAACTAAACCTCCCAAGCCTCAGACCTCAACCGCACCCATACTTTCTGACAGCCAAGACCTCCTTCTCATAGAACCCCCTCCATATCAACATCCTCCTTTGGCCCCACAACCGGTCCCCCTTCCTGCTCCTGACCCTGCTCCTCTCCCCTTGGAAGAACCTCCTGTGGCCCCTCCCGAGAGGCCACCCAGGTCAGAACTGGAGGAGCGAGAGGCAGAGGCACTGCCGGCCCTCCTGCCCAATGAAAATAACTCCCCTGGGCCGGCTGGACGCACCCGTGGACGCACTCAGCGCGACCCAGGGTTCCGCCATCCAGATTCCACCACAGCCCTACCCCTGCGAGAAATAGGCCCTCCCGATGAGACAGGGAACCCCCGACTCCAATATTGGCCATTCTCTACCAGTGACTTATATAATTGGAAAACCCAGAATGCTCGTTTTTCTGATAATCCTAAAGACTTGATAGCTCTTCTAGATAGTGTTATGTTTACCCATCAGCCCACCTGGGATGACTGCCAACAGCTTCTCCGGATCCTGTTCACTACCGAGGAACGAGAACGAATCCAGCTGGAGGCAAGAAAACTGGTTCCTGGAGATGATGGTCAACCCACCGCTAACCCTGATCTTATTAATGCAGCCTTTCCCTTAACTCGCCCCCCGCAGGATGATTGGAACTACAACACCGGAGAAGGTAGGGGACGACTGCTCATTTATCGCCAGACTCTAATGGCGGGTCTCCGGGCTGCCGCGCGCAAGCCCACTAATTTGGCCAAGGTATATTCAATTGTACAAGGTAAAACAGAAAGTCCCTCCTCTTATTTAGAAAGATTAATGGAAGCCTTTAGGCAATATACCCCTATGGATCCAGAGGCCCCCGAAAATCAGGCTGCCGTTGTAATGTCCTTCGTTAACCAGGCAGCCCCTGATATTAAAAAGAAACTCCAGAAGTTAGAAGATCTGGAGGGCAAACAGATACAGGACCTACTCCGTATTGCTCAGCGCGTCTTTAATAACCGAGACGCCCCAGAGGATAGACAACTTAAAGCCACTGAGAAAATGACTAAGGTCCTGGCCGCCATTGTTCAGAAAGATCAAGGGGGCCCCCCAGCCACTCGACCTCCCAGGCGACCATTGGACAGAGATCAATGTGCCTATTGCAAGGAAAAAGGCCATTGGGCTCGGGAATGCCCCAAAAAAAGGCAGCCGCGCCCCAACCAGGGGCAATGGCAACCGAAGGCCACCACCCCAGTCCTGTTTACACATGATGCAGAGTAGGGGGGACGGGGTTCGGACCCCCTCCCCGAACCCAGGGTAACCCTACAAGTGGAGGGGAAACCAGTCCAATTCCTGGTGGATACAGAGGCACAGCATTCGGTCTTGGTTAAGCCCCACGGGAAAATTTCTGACAAAACCTCCTGGGTCCAGGGAGCTACGGGAGTTAAACGTTACCCCTGGACCACTCAGAGAACTGTAGACTTGGGCACGGGAAAAGTAACCCACTCCTTTCTGGTCATTCCCGATAGCCCTTGCCCCTTACTGGGGAGAGACTTACTTACTAAAATGGGAGCGCAAATTCATTTTCGGTCAGAGGGGCCGATCATAACAGACCCTCACAACCAACCCATATCTGTGCTCACCCTGAACTTGGAAGATGAGTACCGACTTCACCAGGAACCACCCTCCCAAAATCAAGATATAAAGTCATGGCTTCAGCAGTTCCCCGAAGCATGGGCAGAAACAGGTGGGATGGGACTAGCCAAACATCGCCCAGCCCTATTCATAGAAATCAAACCAGGGGCAGATCCTGCACGTGTCCGACAATATCCCATGCCCATAGAGGCCAAAACTGGTATCACTCCACATATTCGCCGGCTTCTTGACCTAGGTATACTGCGTCCCTGCCAGTCGGCCTGGAACACACCCCTGCTGCCAGTCCGCAAACCTAACAGTAAAGACTACCGCCCAGTACAGGACCTGAGGGAAGTTAACAGACGAGTCATAGACATCCATCCTACCGTACCCAATCCATATACTCTTTTGAGCGCCCTTAGTCCAGAAAAACAATGGTATACTGTGCTGGACCTCAAAGATGCTTTTTTTAGTTTACCCTTAGCACCCAAAAGTCAAGAACTCTTTGCCTTCGAATGGTCGGACCCCGAGAGAGGCATAAACGGACAACTCACCTGGACCAGACTTCCCCAAGGATTCAAGAACTCACCTACCTTGTTTGATGAGGCCCTACACGAGGATCTCAGTGAGTACCGGAGACAAAACCCCAATATAACCCTCCTGCAGTATGTTGATGATCTCTTAATAGCTGCTGGGACCACTGAAGCCTGCCTGCAGGGAACCAGAAACCTCCTACAGACTCTCGGCACCCTGGGATACCGGGCCTCTGCCAAAAAGGCGCAGATCTGCAGGCCTGAGGTAACTTACCTGGGATACCTACTGAAAGGGGGGCAACGATGGCTCACAGATGCACGGAAAGAGACTGTCCTCCGCATCCCCAGACCCACCACGCCTCGACAGGTGAGAGAATTTTTGGGGTCAGCTGGGTTCTGCCGTTTATGGATACCCAAATTTGCTGAAATGGCCAAACCACTATACTTAGCCGCCAAAGAACAGACGCCCTTTGAATGGACAGAGGAGGCTGAGCAATCGTTTCAGCAGATCAAAACTGCCTTGCTATCCGCACCCGCCCTGGGTCTCCCTGATGTCTCCAAACCCTTCCACCTCTTTGTGGATGAAAACAAAGGCATAGCTAAGGCCGTGTTGACCCAACCCCTCGGTCCTTGGACCAGGCCTATCGCTTACCTATCGAAGAAATTGGACCCCGTGGCTGCAGGCTGGCCTCCTTGCCTCCGGGTGATCGCCGCCACAGCCCTAATGGTAAAGGATGCCAACAAACTAACTATGGGACAGGAATTACATGTCACCACCCCCCACGCCATCGACGGGGTTCTCAAACAGCCTCCCGACCGATGGATGAGCAATGCTCGATTGGTCCACTACCAGGGTCTACTGTTAAATCCTCTCAAAATCAGCTACACTCCACCACGGGCTTTAAACCCTGCCTCTCTATTACCTGACCCAGACTTAGACTCCCCACTCCATGATTGTGCAGAGGTACTGGCTCAGATCCATGGGGTTCGGGAAGACCTATGTGACCAGCCCCTATTAGATGCACAAGTCATATGGTTCACTGACGGCAGTAGTTTTGTCCAGCAAGGTCAGAGGTATGTGGGGGCAGCGGTAACATCGGAAACTGAGGTGATATGGGCAAAGACTCTCCCCCCAGGGACCTCAGCCCAAAAAGCTGAATTAATTGCCCTGACCCAAGCTCTTAAGATGAGCAAAGACCAAAAAGCCACCATATATACAGACAGCCGGTATGCTTTCGCTACCGCACACATACATGGGGCAATATACCGAGAGCGGGGACTACTCACAGCAGAGGGCAAAGACATCAAGAACAAAGAGGAAATCCTGGCCTTGCTAGCGGCCATATGGGAACCCAAAAAGTTAGCCATTGTACATTGCCCGGGGCATCAAAAACCCACAAATCCAGTCGCCCGGGGCAACAATTTGGCAGACCAGACGGCTCGAAAGGCGGCATACACTCCAATACTATTACTTCCCCTACAACTGCCGGATCCAGGGCCCCGGGAATTACCGCCCCAACCCGACTACTCGGAAGATGACATTAGATGGATAAACAAACTCCCTCTAACCCAGGTTAAAGACGGATGGTGGCGGGACGCTAAGAACAATATCCTCCTTCCAGAAAAACTAGGAACCTTGGTCCTTGAACGGATCCATCGTAGCACCCACTTGGGCGCCCGACGGCTACAGGATCTCATCAGACAGACTGGACTTAAAATTAAAAATGTCTCCGAAAAAACTGAACGACTGGTTGCTGGCTGTGCAGTCTGCCAACTCCGTAATGCTAACACCCACCCACCAACCGCTGGCATCCGGGAAAGAGGGAACCAGCCCGGAGCCTACTGGGAAGTGGACTTCACGGAGGTAAAGCCTGGCAAATATGGATATAGATATTTACTGGTGTTTATAGATACCTTTTCAGGTTGGACTGAGGCATTCCCGACCAAGAATGAGACAGCACAAATAGTAGCTAAAAAGCTACTAGAAGAAATCCTGCCCAGGTATGGCTTTCCAGTTATGATAGGGTCAGACAACGGGCCGGCCTTCGTTTCTAAGGTAAGTCAGGATCTGGCTTCCATACTTGGGGCTGATTGGAAATTACATTGTGCATACCGCCCCCAGAGTTCAGGACAGGTAGAAAGAATGAATAGAACTCTAAAAGAGACCTTGACTAAATTAACCATGGAGACTGGCGCTAACTGGGTAGTCCTACTCCCCTACGCTCTGTTTAGGGTGCGAAATTCCCCCTATAAGCTAGGATTTACCCCCTACGAAATAATACATGGTAGGCCTCCTCCTATTATCCCTAACCTAAAGACTAACCTTATCCAATCGGACCCAGAAAATAATCTCCTGTCTTCCCTCCAAGCCTTACAGCGGATACATGAGACAATCTGGCCCAAACTAAAAGAGCTATATACAACAGGACCCCCGCCTACTCCACACCAGCTCCGACCAGGTGACTGGGTCCTTGTCAAACGCCATCGACAAGAGACCCTAGAACCCAGGTGGAAAGGACCTTACCAGATCATCCTGACAACGCCGACGGCCATCAAGGTGGACAGCATAGCTGCCTGGATCCATTACACCCACGTCAAGCCGGTGGACCCACTTTCTGACCTCATCAAGTCCACTAAAGCTGACGTCACCTGGACGGTTGATCGGAGTAAGGACAATCCCCTCAAACTGACCTTACGCCATACCCTCCCCCATGAGGACCAAGGTACTGCTGATAGCTCTAATGACAGTCCTAACCCTCAACCCTCGGGCCACGAGGGGAGGATTCAACCCCCCCCCCCAATAAGAATGCTTTAATGCAACAACTATATGGTGCACCGTGCGAGTGCAGGGGAGGTACTAGCGAGACTCCTGTTGTTCCCCGAAGGTATACTCATATGCAGGATTGCGGGGGAATAACTGCATACCTTGTTCAGGTATATGGAGGCACCGGGGTCAAAACCAGCTGGCAATGCCACCATAAGCCTAAACCACTCCCCCCCCCCGAGCTATTTGTCCCTGTTCTACTTTTCAGGAATCAATACATAGCACGTGCTACTCCTCTTACCAGCAATGTACAGGGACCAATAACAAGACTTATTTCACAGCCACACTACAAAATAATAAAAGTCCCACCATTAGTGATAATAATAAATACCTTCAGGCTGGATGCATTGGCACTCCCGGGACCCCGGTGTGCTGGAATACCAGGGCCCCCATACATATGTCAGACGGTGGAGGGCCCCAAGACGAAGTGCGCCAGATAGAAACCCGAAGACAAATAGAAAAGGCCTATCAGGATCTGTACCCACAGCTCAGCTACCACCCCCTAATTCGCCCTAAGGTCAATCCCTCTGAACTGGACCCCCAAACCACGACTATACTAGAAGCTACTTTTGCGCTTTTAAATACCACCAACCCCAACTTAGCACAAGATTGCTGGCTCTGCCTTCCTCAAGGACCGCCCCGCCCTATAGCCATCCCCATTTTCGCCAATTTAAACATCAGCAAACAATGTAACCCAACTTTACTCCCGGAGCCGTTTCCCATACAATTTTCAAAGTTTCCTCACTATAGGCCCCTGTATATTCAACAAAATCATGGATTTCGTCCAAAAAAGAATAAACACAGTTCAGCTAATGGTATTAAGATCACAATATCAGCCATACGAGGACTTAGAAAATGAAGAAACTGAGCCTTGAGGACCCAAGATTGGCTCCTCTGGTTCATGAAAGAAGGGGGAATGAAGGGCTATGTTCTACTTTGGTAGAAATAGGACTGAATTGATGCCCTGCCATTAGGCCGTAGTGCTGCTAGGATTGCATCGATCTTCCTGTTTGTACTGTTTGTAACTATGGCCCCATCTTAAGTATTCCTAATTGAAAAACAAAGCCTCAGGAAACCGAAACTTAACCAGCCGCTCTCGCTTCTGTAACTATGCTTGCTGAACCCCCTTTTGCAACCATCCAACCAATCAGACGGTGACTAGTGTCTTTGTTTAAAAGTTAACCAATCAGTGACTAATGTCTTTGTTTAAAAGTTAGCCAATCAGTACCCCCCACCCCTGAAGGTCGCGAGCTTGTTTGTACCTGTCTATAAAAGAGCTGTACTAAACTCCATCGGGACCTCTTAGCGTCACCGGCAACGAGTGCGCGGAGGTCCAGGTTCGAACCTGCAATAAATGACCCTTGCCGTTTGGCTTTGACTCTTGTCTCTGGTGGTCTTGTGGAGGGGTCTCGTGACCGTGGGCATTTCACTTTGTTTCTGCATTCCCTCACTTCTCTGATTAGCAACTGTTTGAATCTGCCCTTTGGAACTCAGGGAAAGTCATGGAGGCTGAATGAAGCCTATTTCCTACAAACAAGAAGTGGAGTACCCAGGAGGTCCCCACAGGGTCCTGCTCAGTTTCCATACGTTGAGTTTCCTTTCAGATCTTTTACTGGGCATTTACACACACACACACACACACACACACACACACACACACACACACACACATTTTTACCAAAGTTAGAGGGACTACTCAAGACGGTCTAAGGTAAAACGAAGGCCTTGAGTCACACCTGAAATTGCTCTGGTTATGCAATTAAAGAGAGATAAGGCAGTCATCTTCTGGAAGAGAGGAAATAATATGTCAGTGGGCCTGTGGGAATGCTGGGCAAGAAATACAGACATATGGATTGAGATGGTGTGTTCAGAGAAAATAAAAAATACTTCAAGTCAGAAGTCTTGCCATTAGACTTCAATTTTCAGGTATTGATTTCTGAGAAAGATACTTCTCATGTGAGCAATTCAAGACAGCATGCTCCAGGATGAGTTGTTTTGGAGCATCCTCCAGGGTTCTTCAGGATGAGTTGTAGTAGCAGAGATTTATTTGTTTAAGGATGAGTAATATAGGAGTAATACTGGGGAAATTAAGGAGTATCTTATTTATATAATTATACTACACATATTAGTCTGCAAATTTTTTCTTTTTTTTAAAAAAATATTTATTTATTTATTTGGCTGTGCCAGGTCTTTAGTTGTGGCGTGCAGGATCTTTAGTTGCAGCATGTGAACTCTTAGTTGCGGCATGTGGGATCTAGTTCCCTGACCAGGGATTGAACCCAGTCCCCCTGCTTTGGGAGCACAGAGTCTTAGCCACTGGACCACAAGGAAAGTCCCAGTATGCAAAGTTTTTCACTTGACAATATATCTTGGATATCTTCTTTTTGTTGACTAAAAAAAAAAAAAACACAACCTAAAAGTTGAAAATTATGTTTTATTCAGCGGATTTCTGAGGACTTCAAGCATGGGAGACAGCCTCTCAGATAGCTCTAAAGGACTGCTCCAAAGAGGTAAGTGAGGAGCCAGGATATATAGGAGTTTTGAAACAAAAATCAGGTAGTTGGGATATCAAAAGATTACTGTTAACTGAAGAAAACCAGACATCTTAAGTTAATGAATTTAGCACTTTTCTATGTATGGGAAGATGTAAAAGTCTGGACTCATTGAAATCATTCTTTTGATACGTACGTCAGCTATCTGGGGCCAGTATCCTGTGTTTGGGGAAGGGTGTTGGTGGCTTGATGGCTGCAACATCCTTTGTTTACTGATATGACAGACATTTTTCATTCACACTTTTTAAAGGCTTTGTGGTATTCCATAGTATGGTTGCATCACATATTATTTAACCATTACCACCTTGACTGATGTTTGAGACGTGTAGAGGTTCACAATATGTCACCCCAAAATGCCATTTTGGCATATTGATTATTTTGAATTAAAGATCCTTAAGAAACAGCTGGTACAAGAAGAATACTCTGACCCTCTTTTGTCCCCCAGAAAGCAGGAGATAAGTCCCCCCTGTGAAAAATACCCTTCCTGTACCAGGAGGATAGAAAGTATCCTTATCACCAGAGATAGGGAATTTAAGACAAAAGGCTATTTAAACAAACCTTGCTTCTTCTTCACCATTTTATTACCCTTATTTACTAGTTAATATCCCATGTACATTTTTTCTAGTCTTTTACTGACAATCTATAGGAACTCTTAAAATCATAGGGGTTTTAGTTTTTTGTCTGTTATTGTATATATTAAACATATTTTCTCCTAATCTTTCTTTCCAGTTTTTCAATTTTGTTTTTAGGAGCTTTGGCCATATGTAAACTTAAAATTGTTATGTTGTTTTATCTGTGAATCTTTCCCTTTGAAGCTTCTGGGTTTTTGTTTTCCTTGGGAAGACTTTCTAACACTAAGATTTAAACAAATGTTTACTTCCGGTATTTCATAGTTTTGTTTTTTATGTTTAGATTTTTTTCCTTAAAAAAGCTTTTTATTATGGAAAATCTCAAAATACTGTGATGTTGTGATTGACGATAGGAAATATACATTTGGTCTTCATCCCTGTTTCTGGCAGTGAGCTCTTAAAATCCTCGGAATTTCCTAAATAATAAGAGAGATAAAGGTGTAATGGGTGGCTTTTGTTATTCATATAAGCACACCTTAGTTTATGTTAATGAGTTGGCTTTTGGAAAGCCCCTAGGTAACCTAAGGAGTGGGGCTGGTTGCCACGGGAACCAACCTACTGATTAGAGGGTTGTAATTTTCGGCCTCTGGGGAGGGGAGAGGGGTTGGAGGTGGAACTATTCATCAATGGCCATTGATTTAATCAACTATGCTTATGTAATGAAGCCTCCATAAAAATCCAAAGGTTGGGTTTCCAGGTTGGTGAACACGTGGAGATTCAGGGATAGTGGTGAGCTCAGAGAGGGCACTGAAGCTCCGGACCCTTTCACCATACCTTGCCTTATGCATCTCTTCCATTTTGTGCTCCTGAGTTATATCCTTTTATAACAAACCTGTAATAGATTAAGTAAAATGTTTCTCTGATTTCTGTGAGCCGCTCTGGCAAATTAGTTGAACCTGAGGAGTGGGTGGTGGGAACCTCTGATTTATAGTCAGAAACACAGGAGAAAACCTGGACTTGTGATTCTTGAAATTCTCTCTGTAGCGCTCCCCACCAATCTCATTCGCTTACTTAGAGGTAACTATTGATAAGATGTTTCCTTTTAGGTCTTTGCCGGACATTTATACACACATAGATTTTTTACCAAAATTGGAGGTGTGAAATAAAATTCATATTTTATGGCAAGACAAGAAAAATCTAAACATAAAAAAAATTCTTCTCTGCCTTTTGGCCTCTTCTCTCCCCTGACTGTGCATTGTGTATCTACATTATGCATCAACCAAACCTTCCCCATGGGCAGGAATACCTGCTCAACCATAAAGAGCAACATTCTCCTATCAACAAGACAGCTCCTTAAAAGATAGCATTCTTTCTTTCTTTCTTTTTTTTTTTTAGCATTCTTTCTTGCTCTTGTAAGGAGTCACATGACCCACCACGATGCCGGCTTAGATGCCCACTTAGATTATGTAAATTATCAATAATATATCATTTGATGTGCAGCCTTCTGTCTCAAAAAACTTACATAACAGTGTCTTGACTTCTAACAGGCAGAACAGTTCTCAGAGTTTTCTAAGGTGCTCTTCTTGGGTTATAATCCTCAAATTTGGCTTGAATAAAATTTTCCATTTCTTTTTCAGATCGACTGATCAATTTTTCATTGGAAGAGGGAATATTTAAGAAGATCTAAGGTAAAACACAGGCCATGAATTATTATCTTAAAGTGGATGTAATGTGTGTATATATCCATAAACAATTTACCTTTTGTCTTGTGTTTTTTTTTTTTTTTTTTTTGCGGTACGCGGGCCTCTCACTGTTGTGGCCTCTCCCGTTGCGGAGCACAGGCTCCGGACGTGCAGGCTCAGCGACCGTGGCTCACGGGCCCAGCCGCTCCGCGGCATGTGGGGTCTTCCCGGACCGGGGCACGAACCCGTGTCCCCTGCACCGGCAGGCGGACTCTCAACCACTTGCGCCTTTTTAAATGTTTTATATATATATTTATTTATTATTGTGGTAAATTATACATAACAAAACTTACCATTTTAACCATTTTTAAATGTGCAATTCAGTGGCATTAAGTTTATTCACGTTGTTGGCCAGCCATCACTACTATCCGTCTTCAGGGCTTTTTCATAATCCCAAACTGAAACTCTGTCCCCATTAAGCAATAACTCCATATTACACCCACCCCAGCCCCTGGTAATTCTTCTGTTTTCTATCTCAATAAACTTGATTATTCTAGGTACCTCATATAAGTGGAATCCTACAATATTTGTCTTTTTGTGTCTTGCTTTGTTTCCCTTGGCATAATGTCCTCAAGGTTCATCCATGTTGTAGCATGTATTAGAATTTCATTCATGTTTAAGGTTGAATAATATTCCATTGTATGTATATACCATTTTTTGTTTATCCATTCATCTGTTGATGGACATTTGGGTCATTTCCACCTTTTGGTTATTGTGAATAATGCTGCTATGAACATTGATGTGCAAGAATCTTTTTTAAGTCCCTGCTTCTAATTCTTTTGAGTGTGTACCCAGAAGTGGGTCATATGGTAATTTTATGTTTCATTTTTGAGGAATCACCATACTGGTTTTGTGTATTTTAAAGGTTTACATATATAAATTAATCTGGTAGAACTTTCTGTCTCTATACAATCATTCCTTTCTTGAACATAATATGTTTGGGTCCTCTTTTCTGTCCTTCCATAGTTTATACTTTTCTTTATAAAGGATTCACATACTTCATGGTGAATTGTAGGTATTTTATGAATTTTGTAGCTATTGTAAATGGTACCTCTTTTTCATCTTTCCCTTCCGTCCTCCCTCCCCCTCCCTCCTCCCTCTCTTCTCTCTTCCTTTCTTTGGTTAACACAAGTTGGCCATTACCTAATGCAGACTACCTCTCCATTGCTTATTCTAATTCACTAACAGAAATGTCTCAACCCACATGGCTGGAAGTTTTGACCAGGGACCTTAGTAGGTATGAAGTAGAAAAACAAGTCTTCCATCTAGTGAGCCCATTGGTGCTAATAAGCCAATTCACTTGCTAATGCTTATAATGAAATATGGTCCAGACAGGAAAACCTGAGAAATTCATAAAAGAATTTTCCTGATTAATTAAAAAAATTAAAATTATGATGTTGGAAATTGGAATAAAATGTTAAGGTGTGTATTTATATATTTGCTATCTAAACTTTATAACCTCAAAATAATTTATTTATTCAATTCTATAGGAAAGTTTTAATGTAAAGTCATTTATAATGCAATGAAAAATTGTCACATAGCAAGATACAGTTCTGCTTCTAGTGGCACTTACATTGCAAACTAACAGAGTGAAAGGGATCTTAGGATACAAGTATTTCTTCATCTCCCTTAACATCTAACACAGTGCCTTGAGCTTGGTAGGTACTCATAAATATGTGCTCAGTTTATAAAAGGAAGACAATTTTCACGAAGAAAATGACTTTTAATGTAGACTGCTTTCTGTAGGGATTTTTGATCTACAGATTGGTTGAGATATTCTTACTTCCCCAACTAGTTTTCATAGGAATACGAGTGAAACAAACAACGAATAGCCCCTTTCTTACCACTCAGATGATTCAGGTTAAAAAAAAAGGAAAAAAAAAAAAAAAGAAAGTGAAAGGTTTTGGAAATAGAAAAAAAATTGAAATGTGTTATTTTCTTGGCTGTAGGAGCTGGAGATCCACAGTATTTGTTACCAAACCAGGTTCATTTGCCTGAAGTGCAGCAAGCCAAAGGCTGAGATGTCAAGGTTTGCAGCATAGAAAGTGGTTATTTATGAGGCAGCCAATGAGGAGATGGGAGAACAAGTCTCAGACCTGCTTCCCCAAAGGTGAGGTGCTCAGGATATTTATGGGATAAGGAAGCAGGGTGGTCTGAGGTGTGGGGAAAAATGATTTGAGGCAAGAAAAAGGTGAAGTAATCAGTGTTCTGAGCAGGCATATCTGAGTTACATGCTTCTTCATGGGATGCACGGTCAGAAAATGGTGACCTTAGCATGATCTGAGGGTGGAGTTTTGGTACCTCTGAAAGAGCATTCATCAGATACTTGCTCAGGCCCAGTTTGAAGGTCGGTGGTCCCAACCAGTCTTGGCCGGCACAAACTGGATGAAACCTAACTCCAAGTTCCTGAAAAACAATTTAAGCCACCATTACTACATATCTATAGAGGGTGGTTAAGGAGTTTTGTGATATATTATCTTTACTCCGTGGAGCGTGGATGGTATGCAATTTGCAAAAACAGTTAAAGGCAGCTTAGTCAGTGAAGGCAGTTTACAGGATATTATTTATTAAGCAAGCTATATTTTAACAGATCTAGCTGGTGACTGCCGTCAGTTTCATATTGAAGAACATTTTACTTTTCTCCGAAATGTGTAATCATTAAACGTATGATGATTTAAAATAACATAATATACAAACAATTTTATCTATATAGGCATATTTCCCTAGCCCATTTGAACCATTAGAATGGCACAGCTCTTTCACTAGGTAGCTGTGTGACCTTGAGCAGATTCTTAAAATAGCTTAGCCTTGGTTTTCTCATCTGTAACATGAAAGAGCATCTCTAGGGTCTCATTCAGCTGTAATTAAAACCAATGTAATGTTTTGGTAAAATCAGATATCAAATCTTGACAAAGTAGATGAGACCATCAGGGTTGAAAAGTTGTTTACGGTTTACACGTCAATAAATACATGCTATAACAGTAATCAGATGGAAGCTAGCCACCAAAATATGTAATTTCCTAAGCATAGTGGTGAGATCGAGGGCCCGAGAGCCTTCCTTCCATCTCTCCATATTTTCCTAACAAAGGATTATATGCATGTAGTTTAAATTGTCAACTAGTTCTATAAGTTTTGTTATAAAAAAACCACTTTCACCTTTTACATGGTTATTTCGGAACTTATCTGCCTCTCTCTAGATCAGCACCGTCCAATACAAATATAATGTAAGCTACATATATTATTTTAAAATTTCTGATAGCCAAAGTTAAAAAGTAAAAGGCTGTTTAATTTTAGTAATATATTTTAACTCAATATATCCCAAACACTATCATTTTAGCAAGTAATTAATGTAAGAAATCATTGAAATATCTTACGTTTACTAAGTCTTTGCAATATAGTGTGTACTTTAGACTTACAGCAGCACATTTCAAGTCAGATGTTAAATTTTCATTGGAAATGCTTGATTTCTGTTTTTAGATTTCATAAAATTTACAATTGACAAAGTAGATTCACATATGCAAGTTGTTCCAAACATTCTTAAAAATCTCCGGTAACTGGATTGAGTGGCAATTTTAACATTCAAATTGAGCTAAGTTAAGTTAAATTAACATTAAAAAAAAAGTAATTTCGGGAATTCCTTGGCAGTCCAGTGGTTACTCCACACTTCGACTGCAAGGGGCACAGGTTCCATTTCTGGTGAGGGAACTAAGATCCTGCATGCCACGTGGTGTGGCCAAAAATAAATAAATTTTAAAAATAAAATAAAATAAATGGACCAGGAGGCACTGAGAACATTGAGGGAGCTCTTTGGAGGTGGAAGGTCAGCCCCTAAAAAGCAAAAAAAACAAAAACTGTCTCTCATTTCTATATTTCAAGTGCTCAATAGCTGCAGGTGGTTAGTGGCTACTGTTTTGGACAAAGCAGTTCTGCATAACCCATTTTTTAAAAATCACTCTTTCTTTATTTTTAATTTTTAGGCATACATTTTTAAAATTTAGGCATAAACAATTGTCTTTGCACCAGGGAGGACAGAGAAGTTGGAAGGATAAAATCAAATGCATGGGATTAGGTCTCCCTTTTGGTGCTGTAATCAAAGTTTTAGATTTAAATAACTTGATAATAATTTTTTTTCTTTCTATAGGAAAATAGGACTGAAAAATATTTTAATGTTCAGCTTGATTTGATGACCAAATTTATGCTGTGTTAGGTATGTAGAACTAATAGAACTTGTAACAAGGCTTGGCAGATTGTATTTTCCAAAGAAGGCGGGATAATGTCTACCATTCCACCTGCTCTTCTGAGAACATGATCTTGACACTTTTCCCATCAAGAGGTGGGTCCATGTCTTGTCCCCTTGAACATGGACAAGGTGTTCCTTGGTGGGCTTTTGGGACTGTTTCAACCACGAGTGACAGTGACACCGTGAGACTTCCAAGGCTGGGTCCTGACAGACAATGCAGCTCCCACCTGCTTTGCTGGAAGATTCTCTCTTGAACCTGATAGCAGCTATATAAGCAGTCTGACTGCCCTGAGACTAACAAAGCAGTCAACACAGAGAGACTACACAGAGTGACGCTGAGACAACGTGAACATGTTACAGAATGAATCGGGTCCCACTGTTCGCCACTTACACACTCAATACTCACAAAAGTCAATAGAAAGAAAAGGCGCCTTTAATCAGAATGTTGGCAATCTGGAGAGATGGTGAACTCAGCATCCCCTAAAAACCACCTCCGAAGATTCTGCTAGGCCATGAAAGTTTTTAAAAGGAAACAGAAGTGATCTCAGAGTCGCCGCCATCCGCCCCTGTGTGCAGGCTTATGTGCAGGCTTGCCGACTCCTTGTGATTTTCCTCTAGATGTTATCTTGTTCACACAGTTTGGTCACACAGTTTGTTTGGCAGATTTCTCAAGGGGAAGCTAGGGAAGAGATCTGGTCATCTGTTAATTACTTACTCTTCATTTCTATTTCTTTGATCTACGGAAAGAACCAACGAGTTAGGCAAGGTATTGTGTGATTAAAAGATGTGAAAGGTGTGCTTGGGCGGGGAGGTGAGTAGAGCATGGGGGTGCCTGTTTTAAAATTTAGTTACAGTATAGCTTTGCTAAAGTGACAAGAAAACGGGCTTTCTGCTAAGGGTGGTTTCCTGCAAAGAGCTGCTTACAAATCCCCATTTGTCAGACATCATTCCATTTCTATGGGATTAGAGGCAGGCGAAGGTCTACCTTCTGTAACTTCTTCACGCTGATATAGGGCGCCGTATTCTCAGAGTGGAAGATGTTGACATGGGTCTGTAGCATCTCTTTGCTGACAATTTTAGTTGCCCATTTACATATACGGGCAGAGCAAGCTACAATTATTTTGATGTCCACAAAGATGTAGATTATTATGAGCAGTAATATTAATCCCATTCTCTTGAGGCCAGCTCTTAGAATTGTGCTAGCCGTAGATTCAGTACTGCTCAAAATGGAGCAGCTTATGTCATGGCTACAGTCTGGTCATAATGCAGTTAGCTTTGTTTTTCCTCTGGTGGCAGTTACAGTGTCTGTAAAACAACTCAAGAATGGGCATCAGACCCTGAGTCTGTGACTCTATCATCCTTGTCATTAACTGCTCGGTTTTGTAGTTGGGGTGGTGGTGGAGGGAACTGCAGGATTCTGTTCAGTTCCGAAGGGACAACCAGGGCAACGCAGCTGTTCCAGCACCAGCCACCATTTGACTGCAACCCAGTGACCGACCTCAAGCTAGAACCTCCCAGACGAGCCCTTGCCATGATCCTGACCCACAGAAACCATGTGAGAATAAATGAATGTTCTCATTTTAAGTGTCCAAGTTTGGGATGATATGCTAGTATCAACAACTCTCTGTGACATTTTGGTACCCTGTCTCTGGAACTCAGCTTCTTAATTTGAGTGATGTCTAAGGTTCCTTGCAGTGCGAACATTCTCTTTTATTGTATCCACTTTGTGCTTCATTTTGGGACCATTTGTGAATTAATGTTCTGCTCGTAGCCAATTGAGTCTTGTTGAATTTCAAAAGAATTTCATTAGCATGATTTTAAAATCCTATATCATTGTTATACTTTACATTTGCAAAGCATTTTTAACTTTTCAAAACTCCTGTATATGCATTATTTCATTTAATTCTCCCAACAGACCTATGAGGTAAGCAGGGTGGGTATTAATAAATGAGAAATTGAAAAACAAGAGGGTTGCATATAGATCAGATGCTTGAATAACAGACTGGCAGAACTGGAAGGATCCTGAATGATAATTCCTTTGAAAGATAAGGAGACTGAGGTGTGGAGATTTTCAATGACTTGCCCACATTCTAATAGGTAATGGAAAATTAGAATTAAAACTAAAATCTTCTGATCTTGTTTTAACTCATTAAAATTGAACTCAATTTTGCTTTACATTAATGCCCTGATTATGTCCAAATTTATTTTACCCTGAGACATGCTAAGTTGTATGGAGCTTGACAGAAGCCCGCTGTTCTTACGTTAATGGAAAATTTTCTCTTTCTTCCTTATTTGCTGTCTTTAAAACTTCATTAGTGTCTAAAACATTTCACCAAAGTGTTTCATTTCAGTGTTAACTCAGACACAAGTGATGATAATTATGTTCCAAAGTTTAGAAAATTATGCACAAATTATCAATTAAGCAAATGCTTCAACAGTTATATGCCTCATCAAGAGAAATTATGCAAACTCTGGGAGAATGACAATTTTACACAAGATGTTTTTATTTATTACATTTCCTAAATTGTTGTGGATAATTTCCAATAACTTTATCAAAATATCACACCATTTACCTTCCAGATGAAATTTTGTAATCAGAGATTTTTCTCAATGTGTTATAAATATAACACCCATGTCAATCTTAGGCACACATGTGAATTATGAAAAGTTTGTCAAACTCAATATATCATAAATTCATGTTTCCGACACATCTCCTTTCTCCTCAGTGTTCATTGTTTTGGCGAACACTACCATCAGGTGCCTACTTACCTGAATTAGAAACCTTGTAATTAATTCTGGTGTCTTCTTCCTCCACCATATCTAATATGTCAGCAAGTCCCATTGACTGTGAAATATTTCCCGAATCTGTCTTCTCCATTTCCTTTCTAGTTGAAGCTCATATTCAGACAGCAGTAAAGCAATAAAACAGCTTTATTTTTTAAATTTTTGTCTTTGCTCACATTTAATTTTGATTTTTTTAATGCTGCACAACACCATATTTATTTATTTTCTTCATTTATTTCTCTTATTTCTTTATTTTTGTTTGCTGCTGTTATTTTACTTACTTAAAGAGAGAGGGAACGTTTGTGGCCTTTTTTTTCTTTTTCTGTAGGCTGCCTTAAGCTTTCTAAATTTGGAATATTTAAGCAAGCTGAAGGGTAAAGGAAGTTTTGCAAAATCACTTGAGGGAAAGGAAAGATTGCTTTGTTAAATCATGCCCTATGGTGGGTGATCAACTGCGTGTACAATTACGTTTCACTCCTAATTAATTGTGCTTAAGGCCTTAATCAAATTTGGAGGTTCCCTTCTTAGAGCAGCTGATACAGACGGAGGTGCATGTGCTGGATGATGTCATGGCAGTCACAACGGCTTTATTTATTTATTTATTTTGGCTGCACCTGTTGGCTTGTGGGATCTCAGTCCCCTGACCCGGTATGGAATCCGTGCCCCCCCGCAATGGAAGTGCACAGTCCTAACCACTGGAACGCCAGGGAATTTCCAATATAATGGCTTTAAGAGGCTGGGTATAAGTGTTTAAAATACAGTTCTCTTACCACTATGGAGAACAGTATGGAGGTTCCTTAGAAAACTCAAAATAGAGCTACCATATGATCCAGCAATCCCACTCTTGGGCATATATCCAGCGAAAACCATAATTCGAAAAGATACATGCACCCCAATGTTCATTGCAGCACTATTAACAATAGCCAAGACATGGAAGCAACCTAAATGTCCATCGACAGAGAAGTGGATAAAGAAGATGTGGGGTATATATATATATATATATATATATATATATATATATACACAATGGAATACTACTCAGCCCTAGAAAAGAACCAAATAATGCCATTTGCAGCAACTTGGATGGACCTAGAGATTGTCACACTAAGTGAAGTAAGTCAGGCTGAGAAAGACA
Organism: Phocoena phocoena; assembly: GCF_963924675.1. NCBI lineage: Eukaryota > Metazoa > Chordata > Mammalia > Artiodactyla > Phocoenidae > Phocoena > Phocoena phocoena. Next base: position 39,351,513 of record NC_089240.1, on the reverse strand, counting down.
AATACCATATGATATCACTTATATGTGGAATCTAAAAAAAAAATGATACAAATGAAATTATATGCAAAACAGAAAGAGACTCACAAACTTACGGTTACCAAAGGGGAAAGGTTGGGGAGAGGAATAAATTAGGAGTTTGGGATTAACATATACACACTACTATATATAAAATAGATAATCAACAAGGACCTATCATTATGAACAGTGATGTAAATATCCCAAATAAAATACTAACCACTCAAATCCAACAAATATATGAAAATAATAATAATTCATGACTAAGTAGGATTTATCATAGGAATGCAAGGAACACAACATCAGAAAATCTATCAAAGTGGTGCACCACAATAACAGATTAGAAGAGAAATATATACATGTATAAATATTACATATATATATATATATATATATACACATAAATAATTAGTTCAATAGATACACAAAAGACATTCTAAAATTACACAATTAATTCATGATTAAGATCTTAGTTTTAACTGTATCTGTCAAGTTTAATTTCCTTAAAAGATCTGGAACAGCAATATTGGCAAAATTTTAATAATTATTGAAGCTGGGTGATGGACATTCATTATATTGTTCTATCCACTTTTGTTTATGTTCAAAATTTTCCATAATAAAAAAGGTTTAAAATGCTCAAAAATTAAAAAAATAATCTGAAGTAAATAAGGCAAAATGGTAGATGGGTATATGGATATTTAATATATTATTCTCTATATTTTTTATGTTTGAAATATTTTACAATTAAAAAACAATTAAAAACACACAAAAATAGTCATGGAGTCCCCCAAAGCGAAGTTTCTTTGGGTCTGTAAATAATTTGAACTAGAGTCAAGAAATGGGGGTAAATAATATTGAAGAGTTAGGAAAAGATAAGTAAGAGTTAGGAAAAGATAAGTCTTTAAGGGTTTTGTGTACGATGATAAGAAAATTAGACTTCTTCCTGCAGGGAATGACTGAAAGGGAAGGTTTGCGTGATGTTATGTGCCAGGTTCTGTTCTAAGTGCTTTACACACACTGACTCACTTAATATTCACAACAATCCCTTGACCTTGGTTCTACTCTAAGCTCCCTTTTACAGATGAGAAAATGAAGGCACAGAGAACTTGCCAAAGTCACATAGCTGGTAACTGACTTCAAGAACTCACTTAAGGAAACCATCTTTGAGTCTATGCTCTAGTCCTGTGCTATCCGATGTGGTAGTCACTAACCTTATTTAATTTAAATTTGTTAAAATTAAATAAACTAAACATTCAGTTCCTAAGTTGTACTAGCGATATTTCAAGTGCTCAATACCCAATATCATGGCTATTGAACTGCACAGATATAGGAAGTTTCCATCATTGCAGAAAGTTATAGGACAGCACAGCTTTAGTCTTACTATTATTATCATTTTATATCTGGCTTCTTCTGGAGGCACTAAAGTTATTTCGACATTCATCAAACCAGAGTTTCTCAACCTGAGCACTCTTGATGTTTGGGGCCGGGTGATTATTATGGGAGACCGTCCTGTGCACTGCAGAACGTTTAGCAGCATCCCTGGCCTCTACCTACTAGATACCAGTGGCACCCTGTGTCCCAACTTGTGACAAACAATATCTCCATACACTGCCAAATGTCACCTTTGGGGGGTGAGTGTGTGTGTGTGTGTGTGTGTATGTGTATGCACTGTCCTTGCTTGAATTAGAGACAATATTTTCTTTTTTTTTTTAAATAAATGTATTTATTTATTTTTGGCTGCGTTGGGTCTCCGTTGCTGCACACGGGCTTTCTCTAGTTGCAGAGAGCGGGGGCTACTCTTCGTTGTGGTGTGTGCTCTGCTCACTGAGGTGGCTTCTCTTGTTGCAGAGCCCGGGTCTAGGCACATGGGCTTCAGTAGTTGTGGCGCATGGGCTTAAGTTGCTTCATGGCATGTGGGATCTTCCTGGACCAGGGCTCGAACCTGTGTCCCCTGCATTGGCAGGCGGATTCTTAACCACTGTACCACCAGGGAAGTCCTTAGAGACAATATTTTCTGAACTAATGTTTTACTTCTACTTCAGTCCTTTAAATGTGTTCCTGGAAACCTGTTATTAATGAGGGTACAATGATATACACAATACTAGTGAAAAAAAATCAGAAATTCTTATTTGTAATAGTTGCCACATCTGTGGTCAAGGTGAAATTTTCTTTAGTGGTTTTGAGAAGAGGACAAACTCATCATAATATTTACAGATTTCTGGTCCTGACTTCTAACACCATAGATTAATTTTGCCTGTTTTTGAACTCTATAACTTTGTTTCTTAAAGAGCCAGGTAATAAATATTTTAGGCTTGCAGGTCAGATGGTCTCTGTCACAACTCTGCAGTTGAAGCACTAAAGCAGCTGATGACAATACACCAACAAATGAGTGTGACTGTGTCCCAATAAAACTTGAATTGCAAGGCATGTATCCAGCCCATGGGCTGTAGTTTGATGACTCCTACTTTATAGAAATGGAACCATGTAGTATATGTATTATTTTTTGTGGTCTGGCTTCTTTTGCTCCACATTATGTTTGTGAAATTCAATCACACTATTACACGTAGCTGCAGTTCATCATTCTGATTGCTCTATAGTACTCCATTGTATGAACTCATTAAATGTATTTATTTATCCAGCCTGCCATTGATGAACATTTGGGTTATTTCCAGTTGGAGGTTTTTATAGAAATTGCTGCTATGAACATATGTGTGGGTGTTAGAGTCGCTGTTACGGGTATGTTCATTTTTTAGTAAATACTGCCAAATGGTTAATCCGAAATGATTGTACCAATGCATACCAGCAGTGTATGGGAGATTCACATGCTCCATATACTCGCTAGCACTTGGTATTATCTATTTTTCATTTTTTCCCTTCTAGAGTGTGGGTAGAAGTACTGCTTTATGTTTTTTATTTGCATTTGCCTTAGACTATTTGTAGTAGCCAAATTGAAATGTCACATGCTAACACCTGTAAACACTGAGAACATTAAAAAAAAACATAACCCCTTGCTCACTGTTTCAGTATTGCTTTGTAATATTTTACTACTTACTTCTCTAGTCCTTCCTAGGAGGGATTGAAGCTTAAAAGTTATTCTTCAAAAAGAAAGACAATTTCATAGAAAGTCTTAATCAAAACATTTTTACTGTTTGAAACCATCCTATGTTCTTGAGTTAATTTAATCCTATGGTAATTATTCTTCATTTCATCGAACTAATTATTATCTCTGTCAAACCTGCTATAACTACTGAATTTTTTACTTTAAGTAAAAATAGCCCCATGACTTTAGTCACTCAGACCAGAAAGATCAGAGTCACATTTAACTTTTCTCTGTTTTACTATCATGCTGGTTCTAGCATGACAGGGACTCTGTTATCCATCTCTGCCTTGGACCTCATTCAAGCTTTTATCACCCTAGACCAGACCGATCCCAAGGGGGAAGGTAGAACTGCTTTTGATCACCCACCTTCTGCTCAGAGATCGTCAGGACGAGTCACATCCCTGTGTACCTCAGTCACCAGTATTTATATTCACTAATGCCTCTGTACATCCCCTAGTATGACTCACTGTCCTGCTCCATACCTACCCCAAATCCTTTGTGATGGTTAGTTTTTTTTCTTTTGTTTTTAGGGCTTCAAATGCTTGGCTTTTTATTTATTTATTTATTTATTCATCTTTGGCTGTGTTGGGTCTTCATTTCTGTGCAAGGGCTTTCTCTAGTTGTGGCAAGCAGGGGCCACTCTTCATCGCGGTGCGTGCGCCTCTCACTATCGCGGCCATTCTTGTTGCGGAGCACAGGCTCCAGACGCGCAGGCTCAGTAGTTGCGGCTCACGGGCCTAGTTGCTCCGCGGCATGTGGGATCCTCCCAGGCCAGGCTCGAACCCGTGTCCCCTGCATTAGCAGGCAGATTCTCAACCACTGTGCCACCAGGGAAGCCCTGTGATGGTTAGTTTTATGTGTCAACTTGACTGGGCTAAGAGAAGCCCAGGTAGCTGTTAAAACATTATTTCTGGGTGTGTCTGTAAGGGTATCTTTGGAAGCGATGAGCATTTGAGTCTGTAGACTGAGTAAAGCAGATTGCCCTCACCAAGGCCAGTGGGCATCATCCCAATCAGTCGACCGCCTGAACAGATCAAAAAGGTGGAGGAAGGGTGAATTTACTCTCTCTGCTTGATCTGGGACATCCATCTTCTCCTGCCCTAGGACATCTTGGGCCTTTGTATTTAGACTGGGGCTTACACCAGCGGCTCCCCTTGTTCTCAGGCCTTCAGGTTTGGAATGGAACTACAGCACCAGCTCTCCTTGCAGCTTGCAGATGGCAGATTGTGAGACTTCTCAGCCACATAATTGCATGAGGTCACCCTTCATAATAAATCTCTTTCTATGTATCTATATATAACCTATTGGTTCTGTTTCTCTGCAGAGCCCTAATAATATACCTTCCACTGTGCACTCAGGAACTCATGGTCAGTTATCAGGAAAACGTTCTAAATCCTCAATCTCGTCTCTAAATCTGCACTTCAATTTCCTGCTCTAACCGCAGGACACTGCTTCCCCTGCAGCCCTTTAGGGAAAGGGGTGTGAGCGCTTTCTCTCCCTTACCCCTCATACCACTGGGTTTCAAGGTGTTCTCTTTACCCTTCCTTGCTGCTTACAGAGCATTTTTGCTTCTTCCTCTGCCTTCACAACCCTGGTTCCTTTGCAACCTGAACAATTAAAGTCTGTTGTCTTCCAGTCACTCTCACGCACTGAGAACACAAACCCCTGGTTCATGGTCCTCTGTGGTACTTGAGGGGACAAAATCCCAGCTCTGGGTAAACCTAACTCTCTGCCTACTCTATGTCTGCCCTCATAGCTGAGTGTGGATGGGGAAAAATACACAGTATTGGCAAGTAGTCTCACTTTAAATATATTCTATTTTGCGATTATCTTTTAATTCTCCTTTAAAAGGTCTTTTGATGAATAGAAATTCTTAATGCTATCATAGTTCAATTTATAAATATTTTCTTTTACATTTGGTGTTTGGGGTACCTGGTTCAAGAACTATTTCCCTACTCCATACTCATGAGTGATCTGAGAACTGGACTCATGGAGAGACCATCCTTGGTCAGGTTTTTCTCTCCAGCTACTTAAGGGCACAGAGGAGAGCAATGGTTACAGAAACTCACAGTAGAAGTTTTTTAATGTAATCATTTTTTGTGCATCTGCTATGCATGATGACTGAAAGGCTTTTTTTGCATTAAAAAAAAGTTATAGTATGGAAATTTTCAACCGTATGCAAAAATACTATCCATCAGCCAGTTTCAACAATGGTCAACATTTTACCATTTTTGTTTCATCTATCCCACTCCCATTTCTTTTTTTTTCCTCTGGAATATTTTAAGAGGTATCTAGACACCACACCATTTTACTGATAAAAGCTTTGGTGAGTATTTGTGATTTTCAAAAACATGACCATAATGCTATTATCATACTTAATAAAATGAATTATAATTTCTTAATATCTTATGTGTTCAGCTTCTCCCAAATGGCTCAAAAAATTCTTTTAATATTCTTTTTTTTTGTGGTACGTGGGCCTCTCACTATTGTGGCCTCTCCCGTTGCGGAGCACAGGCTCCAGACACGCAGGCTCAGCAGCCATGGCTCATGGGCCCAGCTGCTTTGCGGTATGTGGGATCTTCCCGGACCGGGGTACGAACCCATGTCCTCGGCATCGGCAAGCGGACTCTCAACCACTGCGCCACCAGGGAAGCCCTTAATATTCTTTTTAATATTCATTTCCATTATGGTTTATTACAGAATACTGAATATAGTTCCCTGTGCTATACAGTAGGACCTTGTTGTTTATCCATTTTATATGTAATAGTTTGCATCTGCTAACCCCAAACTCCCAATCCATCCCTCCCCCATGCCCCCTCCACCTTGGCAACCACAAGTCTGTTCCCTATGTCTGTGAGTCTGTTTCTGTTTCATAGATAAGTTCATTTGTGTCATATTTTAGATTCCACATGTAAATGATATCATATGGTATTTGTCTTTCTCTTTCTGACTTACTTCACTTAATATGATAATCTCTAGGTCCATCCATGTGGCTACAAATGGCATTATTTCGTTCTTTTTAATGACTGAGTAGTATTCCACTGTGTGTGTGTGTGTGTGGGTGTGTGTGTGTGTGTATACCACATCTTCTTTATCCATTCCTCTGTTGATGGACATTTAGGTGGTTTCCATGTCTTGGCTATTATAAATAGTGTTGCTATGAACATAAGGGTGCATGTATCTTTTCAAATTACAGTTTTTTTCTGGATATATGCCCAGTAGTGGGATTGCTTGATCATAGGGCAACTCTATTTTTAGTTTTCAAAATTTTTTTATATTTGGTTTGTTTGAATCAGAATTCACAATTGGTCTACCCATTTCATTTCATTGATATACCTAAGTCTCTTTCTGGGTCATTGCTTTACAATATTCCTATGGTCTACATTTGGCTGATTCCATCCTTGTGGTGTCATTTAGTGTGTTCTTCCAGCCCTAATCTTCCACCGTATTTTCACATATTCTTATGGAAGCTTGATTAAATTCAGATTTAGTCCTTTGGGCAAAAATACTATGTAGGTAGTGTTGTGTACTTCCCATTGTATCACATCAGGAGATTTCATTTCGTGTGATGTTAAGATGAATCAGAGGGATTAGGTACTGTCAGTTTGATCCAACCTTTTACCTACATGACTTTAACAGTTATTGATGGTCATTGTCTAGATCCATGATTTCATTTGTGGTTGCAGAATGGTAACTTCCTAATTCTAACATTCCTTTTGTATTCATTGCCTAGAATTGTTATATCAAGAAGACTGTTCCCCCACCAATTATTACTTTGTGTTATAGACTGCATGTCTGTGTACCCCCAAATTCAAAAGTTGAAACCCCTATCTCCAATGTGATGGTTTTTGGAGACAGGGACTTTGGGAGGTGATTAGGTCATGAGAATGGAGCCTTCATGAATAGGATTAGTGTCCTTATAAGAGACATGAGAGAGCTTGATTCCTCTCTTTCTGCTCTCTGCCATGTGAGGACACAGCAAGAAAATGGTAGTCTGCAAACCAAGAGACAGGTCCTTATCAGACAATCGATCTGCAAGCACCTTGATCTTGGACAAACATCCAGCCTTCAGAACCATGAGAAATAAATGTTTGCTATTTAAGGCATCCAGTCTATAGTAACTTTTTTTATATGATATTATTTGTGGAATCTATAAAAATGACACAAGTGAACTTATTTACAAAACAGAAATAGACTCACAGACAGACAATAAACTCACTGTTTCTAAGTCTATAGTAACTTATATAGCAGTCTGAGCTGATTAAGACACCTTGAAATACAGTTTGTAGTTTGTACAATCTGATTTGTTCCCTCTCGTATTCGTTTTCTATTGCTACATAGCAAATCACCACAAATGTAGCAGCTTAAAATAACATTCATTTATTATCTCACAGTTCTAGAGGTCAAAAGTCCAGTCAGGCTCCACTTAGGGTCTCACAAGGTCAAAGTCAAGGTATTAGCTGGGCCGAAATCTTATTTGGACGTTCTGGAGAAGAATCTGCTTCCAAGCTAATTCAGGTTTAGGCAGAATCTACTTCCTTGCTATTATAAATCTGAGGTCCCTGTTTCTTTGCTGGTTGTCATCTAGAGACACTCTCTGCTCCTAGAGGCCACCTGCATTCCTTCCCATGTGGCTCCCTCCATCTTCAGACCAACAACGGCCATGGAGTCCGTCTCACACTTAGAAGCTCTCATTTCCTCTTCTGCCACTAGCTGGAGAAAACTCCCAGCTTTTAAAGGGCTGACCTGATTGAGTCAGGCCCACACTGATAAATCTCTGTATTTTAAGATTAACTAATTTGGGATTTTGATTACTTCTGCAAACTCCTTTCACAGCCATACCTAGTTTACTGTTTGAATAACCAGGACATGGGAATTTTCGTGGGCCATTTTGATAATTCTGCCTACCACAGCTCTATATATCAGTTTGCAAAAGAATTACTTGATACCCTAGCAAAGTTGACTAATGAAGTTTGTTCTCTTATTAGCATCTTTATGATGTACTGATTTTATATATTTGATGTATTTCAACCCATTACACTCAGTACTCTTTTGGTGCTCAAATTTTCCCATCTTTGGCCACTGGAAGTATCTTCAAGTTGGTTCCAGTGTCATGTTAACAAGATCTCAGTAATCGTTTTTCTCTTTTTAAAAATAAATTTATTTATCTTATTTATTTATTTTTGGCTGCATTGGGTCTTTGTTGTTGCATGCGGGCTTTCTCTAGTTGCAGCGAGTGGGGGCTACTCTTTGTTGCGGTGCACAGGCTTCATTGCGGTGCCTTCTCTTGTTGCAGAGCACGGGCTCTAGGCACGCGGGTTTCAGTAGTTGTGGCGTGAGGGCTCGGTAGTTGTGGCTCGCAGGCTCTAGAGTGCAGGCTCAGTAGTTATGGCGCATGGGCTTAGTTGCTCCGTGGCATGTGGGATCTTCCCGGACCAGGGCTCAAACCTGTGTGCCCTGCATTGACAGACGGATTCTTAACTGCTGCGTCACCAGGGAAGTCCTGGTCTTTTGTTTTAGAGTCTTCATATCTTGTTCTCTCCTGTCCATTTCTTTCTTCTCCATGTAGGTCACCAATAGTTTACAGGCTCCCTTGGTAATTTCTACGTGTCACAGAGTTGAATGCAAGATGGATGAGAGTTAAGACAGCTAAAGAAGGCTAAGGCAACATACGGTGAGAAGAAAATCAATACAAGGAGAATTGTTAATTTTCCACAAGCACACTAAGTTTATTTTGGGATGTCTCAGAGGACACCTTTATTTTTTTAAATTTATTTAATTTAATTAATTAATTAATTTATTATTATTTTTTTTGCAGTACGCAGGCCTCTCACTGTTGTGGCCTCTCCCATTGCAGAGCACAGGCTCCGGACGCGCAGGCTCAGCGGCCATGGCTCACGGGCCCAGCCGCTCCGCGGCATGTGGGATCTTCCCGGACCAGGGCACAAACCCGTGTCCCTTGCATCGGCAGGCGGACTCTCAACCACTGCACCACCAGGGAAACCCTATTTATTTATTTTTAAATATATTTATTCATTTTTTAAATATTTATTTGGCTGTGCTGGGTCTTAGTTGAGGCAGGTGGGTTCCTTAGTTGTGGCTCCCGGGCTCCTTAGTTGTGGCATGCGAACTCTTAATTGTGGCATGCATGTGGGGTCTAGTTCCCTGACCAGGGATCGAACCTGGGCCCCCTGCATTGGGAGGGCAGAGTCTTAACCACCGCGCCACCAGGGAAGTCCCGACACCTTTATTTTAAAGTAATAATTTGAAAACTGTGTTATAATATGGAAAGAGAAATAAATTATGAAAAATAGAAATAATCACCCTGGTAAGACCTAGCCATTAAATGTCACCAGATTTAGCAAATAAAAATACCAGTTATCCAGTTAAATTTGAATTTCTGATAAGCAACGAATAATTTTTTATGAATAATTTTTTTAGTGTAAGTATGTCCCAATTATTAGACTAAAAATGTATCCATTGTTTATCTGAAATTCAAATTTAACTCGGTACCCTGTATTTTATCTGGCAATCCTATTTGAAACTCTGATCAAGTAGGTAGGGCTTGTCCTGATATCTGGAATGAAGAAGTAAGACTTGGGCTGATGTAGAATCAGTTTCTCAAAGCTGTTAGGCACAGTTGTGTGCTGGGAGAGGACAGGCTTCGACTTCTTTCTGGGTCATCTCTTGCTTTTCCATTATAGACACCCCCCACCCCCATACTGAAATATCTGTAGTCCCATGCACTGGCCACACAGCCATCATTTTGCCCATGCTGTTCCCTCTACTCTTCTAACATCCTTCCCTCAATCTCCATTTGACTAATTCCGATTGGTCCTTAGAACAAGAGTTTCAGACTCTAGTGTAATGAGTAACGACCATAGAAGTAATATGCTCATTTTTATTTTCTTGAAACAGGTGACTGTCTTGGTCTACCTTTCATGTTTCTCTTTTATATAGAGCTATAGATTCTGAGAAATAGTTCTCTATGACAAGAAAAACAACAATTCAAGTGTGATGATAAACGGCAACTGATTCTCATTCCCAACGCTGGGGCAGCAAGAGGTAGTAGTGGGGATTGTTCTTAGCTAGAGAACTTAAAAACCTTCTAAAAAGAGAATTCTACCAAATGTTGCCACATGGAAACGTGTGCCTAATACTGTCAGATTGTTTGGTTTTTCAAGAAAATCCAGAAAACTGAATTTTTTTGTGTGTGTGAAATCTTCCAATTTACAAATGTTAGCTCTTTTTTTTTTTTTTAAACTCTAAGTAGGCCACATAAAACTCACCTTCACATTGGATTGAGCCATAAGTCCACCAGTTTGAGATCTTGCATTAAATGTTCAAATGTGACATCATTTTTCAAAGGTGTGTATTAAGTGTACTTCCTATGGGCTGGGCTAACATCTCTTGCTTAACTCTATCTGAGCTCTGGAGGACAATTGTCTGCTCTCTTGTTGTTCTCCCTGAAAATAGGAACTTTGCATTTTATTTTCTTAACCTCAGCAGCTAGCAGAACGTCTGAGACATAGTAGGCATTCAGATGAATGAATGAAAGAATGAGTGAGTGAATGCGTCTAGGTCACCCCTTTTTCCCAACCTGAAGATGTAATTTTCAAGGGCAGAAGAACACTAATATTCCTTTCCCATACTGGAATAAAACTTTTGGACTTAAAATTTTTTTGTGAAGTATTTTTTAGTTCAAGGCTGGTAAACGGTGGAAATTTAATAGCTGATTGCATCTTGGAAACCGCATGTGAAATAGTCAAGCTTCTGGAATTTGGCACTGTTTATAGTTCTACTTGCAGTGGTTTTAAAATAATGTGACTTATATTCAGTGTGAATGCATTATTGTTAATATTTTATCAGAGAGTTGTTTTCCCTTTGAATATGTCTCATTATAGGCGCTGCTGCATTAGTAAGTATAAATGTATTACATCTAAGGACCAATTTTCCCACCCCTGAGGTATGTTTTTCAGATTCTATAATAGAAGTCAATGGGTAAGTCAGATTCATTGAATCCAAATTTACTTTACAGCACACTTTTTTGGAACGCATGTGTTCTTTCATTTGAGGGATACCTGCATAATCATGTAATATATTTTATGTTCTGCAGCAGAATAAAGCAAGCAAATGGAGTCAGCTTCACGGTTAACCCAATGGAGCAGCTGCATGGTGACTGCAGACATCACTGGATTCATCATCCAGGGGCTATCAGTCATTGGTACAATCAAGAATGAATCTCCTTCCAAATTTTCACAAGGAAACAATAGCACATCCCGTATACATGCTGGTATTTACATGCCTCTTTCTGGTAAATATTTTAAGTCAAATATGATTCAACTCTGTTAAAAAGTAATGTTTCAACTCTTCCTACAGAAATGTTATCCAAAGACTAAAGGAGCTTTGGTCTATTTAGTAACTATTTTCTGAATTTATAAGCAATCATCATTTTAAAACTCTAAAGTGTTAAGTATGCCTTGGGCGAATGAGGATGGCACAGGCAGAGCCATCCCCTGCCATATTGCTTAGCTGAAACCTAATTGAAGAGGGAAGCTTTCAGTGGACAAGAATATGTGTTAGGAAAAATTTACCCTAGATATAGGATTCACTTTTGCCTTCTATCACCTTTGAAATCATTATATTTCCTATAATTTAAATTCTTCTAGAGAAGGATTTAAAATATAATTCATTGTTGAGATGAAGAGTGTGATGAACCAGTCTGGTGGTCAATGCACGGGCATCAGTCTTGAGGCAGAACCAGATTCCGGAAGGCTTCTGTGTGGGCCCCAGCCCCTGCTCTCCCACTGTGCCCTGAGTGCCAGACCCTATTTCTGGCACCTACATCACTGCCTCTTGGAAATTAACCCGTGTATGATAATTCAGAAAATACAGAATTTCAACAACTTGAGAATGAGAACCTGTTCAATGGGAGAAGCTTAGCAAATAGACTTTTAAATGTGCTATAATTTTTTCTCCTCCAATGCAGCTGGGCCTAGGAGATTCCAAGAATAGTAAAATGAAGGAAATCAGTTTTCTTTTTTTATTGTGGTGCCTCTTAACTGTTCTGTCATAAACTCGTTTTTCATTGGAGGAAGATGTTTCGATTAAATCAGTTTTTCCCAAACCATGGTCTGAGATCTTCAGACAACTGGCATGAGAGTCAGGTGGAGGCTTGCTTGCTGAAAATGAAAATTCCTGGGCCCCAACCTACAGAGTCAGTCTCTGAGTCTGACAAATCTGCCAATTCTAGCTGTTTTGTATACATATCAGAGTTTGAGATCCACTGGGCTAGGTGAACCTCAGGGCCCTTTCCTCCTACAAAATTCTATGAGGTTTTGGTGGTCTTTCCAAAGTTAAGCTTGTTGGTAATGGGAATTTCTACTCCTCCCTTGCAATAAACTTAATAAACCTGAAAAGGGCTTCTCCAAATGGGATTTAGTTAACAGATGAGGTTTGGTATCTAGAGATCTGGTCAATCTTGGGTTATTGAACAAATAGCACTTAAATATTTATTCAGGGAATTAGATTTAAAATAGACCAATCACGTAACTTGAGTCTGTGGACATCGCCTGCCATATCAGTAAACAAAGGATGTTGTGGCCATCAAGCCATCAGCCACTACAGGCACCACCCCGCCCCCCACCACACACACACTGTGCACCCTGAGAGGATTCTGGATGGAGAAAAACAGGATACTGGCCCTAGGAGCATATCAGAGGAATGATTTCAATGAGCCCAGACTCACGTCTTCCCATACATAGAAAAGCGCCAAATTCATTAACTTGAGACGTTTGGTTTTTCTTTAATTAGCAGAAATCTTTTGATGTTCAACTACCCGGTTTGTTTTTGCAAACTCCTGTGTGTCTTGGCTCTTCCCTTACCTCTTCGGAACAGTCCCTCAGAGCTATCTGAGAGGCTGTCTTCTGGGATGAAGTCCTCAGTACATCTGCCAAATAAAACATAATTTTCAACTTTTAGGTTGTGCATTTTTTTTAGTCGGCAAGTCTCAGAAATTCTCATGATGTCTGGGAGGCAGATGAATTTTTGTTTTCGTGCATCTTCCATTTAGTTTCAACAAATCCAAATTCATTCAGGTTTGCTCCTCTCTGGGTAGAGTTTGCTTGTCTTCAACACCTGTAAGAGATTGAACGAGAGTTCTTGGGGAGCCACGTGAGGCCTTAGGAATCTAATGAGGAAGTTGACATCAAGAAAGAAGAGGAGAGTCTTCACTTCAGCAAGTCCTTCCTTCTATATGATGATTAGATTAGAACAACACCCACTTCCGGTTGGTGAGGCTTTGGAGCAACTGGAACTCTCATATATTGTTGACAGGAGTGAGAAATGATGAACTTAAAAATGCGCCTTTCCTATGACCTAGCAATTCCACTCCTAGGTATTTACCCAAGAGAAATGAAAGCACACATTCAAACAAAGACTTGTACTGGAATATAATTAGCAGCTGTATTCATAATAGGCAAGATCTGGAAAGAGCTTAGATGTCTATCAACAGAATGGCTAAATAAACTGTGGTATATTCATACAATGAAATATATCCTCTACTGATATACCTAAGACATAGATGAATTTCAAAATATTATGCTGAATGAAAGAAGTCTTACACAAAAGATTACATACTGTATGATTCCATTTACAATACATGTTCCTACTTCTGTTTATTTGTTCTCTGTGCAGACATAGTTCCAGGCTGCTCCACAGGAGAGAATCTGGCCGAGGGCCTGGGCTGGAAACAGCACACAGTTGCAGTAATAACCACCATTATTGAATGCTTACGGGCCTGGCACTACCCTACAATTTGAGTATTACTCCTATTTTGTGGATGAGAAAACTGGGCCTCAGACAGAGCATATGACTTGCCCAAAGCTACACAGAAAATAAGCACTCTAGCTAAGTTTATTTCTAGCTCAAGACTGTCTTCTTTCCAGAGCAGCAGAGTTTTACCCTGAAGGTGCTTTTGTCAAAAAGAGGATATTGGTAATGGCAGGAAGAGGAATCAGCCTTGATTCTCTCCCTGGGGGAGGGGAGGAAGAGCAGGAGGGGGAATATTAAAGAAGTTAAGTTATTGTCTTGTAGATCTTTCTGTCAAGGCTAGAGACTGCCTTCACCCTGCTTCACAATACATTGAACAATTGTTAATTTGTTTCTCACAAAAGCCTTGAAGTAGATAAAGAAATTGTCCTGAAGAAGTAAATTGCAGTGGTTCCTAGGTATCCTCTGGGGATTGGTTCCAGGACCACTCCCCACCCCCATACCAAAATCCATGGATAATTAAGTTCCTTATATAAAATGTATTTGCATATAACCTACACACATCCTCCCATATACTTTAAATCATTGCTAGGTAACTTATAATACCTAATACAATGTAAATGCCATGTAAATAGTTGTAAATACAATGTAAATACTATGTTAATGGTTGCCAGTGCCTGGAAAATTCAAATTTTGCTTTTTGGAACTTTCTGGAATTTAGGGGGTGAGGGGGAGTATTTTCGATCTGTAGCTGGTTGAATCTGCGCCTGTGAAACCAAGGGATATGACAGAGCGCCAACTGTACAAGTTCCAAGAACTGGGTTTTGAACTGGTCTACAGATCCCATGGTGCACTTCCTGGTAGACTAAATTACTACGAGGGAAAAAGATACAAAATGTTTTACAGATTTTTTTTTATGCTTAATTGCTTCAGAGGGTAATAAACAAAGGGGCGTGTTTTCTAGTCTCTCCTGAGGACAGCTGGGAATAAGGGTGGAGGTGTTGTTGAGGTGGTGGGGAGGATGAGAGGGTCAGATTCTGTCAGTTCTGTTTTTCTGCCCTCATCAATGCCAGTTCCCATGGCTTATACTAGTGATTCTGTTGCAGGAAAATGGGGCGTGAGAGGGTGGTTATGTCCCAGGTCTCAGGTGAGTTCCTGGGATGGGCCACCAAGTGAGGGTTCTTGGTTTCATGCGGGAAAGAATTCAAGAGTGACCTACAATAAAGTGAAAGCAGGTTTACTTAGAGAGATACACATTCCATAGGCAGAATGCAGGCCATCTCAGAAGGTGAAGTGGCCCCTGGGGTACGGGGGTGGTTAATTTTTGTGGGCTGGGTAATTTCATAGGCTAATAAAGGAAGAGGCGGGGATTTCCAGGAATTGGGCACCACCCACTTTTTGGCCTTTTATGGTCAGCCTCGGAACTGTCATGGTGCTGGTGGGTGTGTCATTTAGCATACGCTAATGTATTACAGTGAGTGTATAATGAGGCTCAAGGTCTACTGGAAGTCAACTCTTCCGCCATCTTGCACCTAGTAGCTTCTAACCAGTTTTTGTTTTGTCCTCAAAGACTCTGTCATTCTTTTAATGGTTGTGCCCTGCCCTCTTCCCTCCTGTTTCAATTCCAAAGCCAGTGCTTCAGATTCCTTAACAGCCCTCCTAACAAGATAAACATCTTCTGAAGCCCTAATGAATGAATCTCTGACATGGGAACTCACTTGGTGGAAGTGTGTCACAGACTCTTTGAGAAGATGATGAAAACCTTGGAAGCTTTCTCCATACAAATGAACCTACATGTAAATTTCTCCATGCAATGTAGAAAGGTTGATAGGCCTACTAAAACCCACCAAGAGGGTCCCTGTTAAGAACCCCTGCATTTGTCGATGATAGCCTGGAAACCTACCTGGAGTACCTTGGGGTGAGGGTGAGGGTGAGGATGGGACTCCAGCAGAGTAGTCCTAAGATTGTGACAAGTATAGACCTGCTGTTTAAAGAGTCTTGGATTGGGAACAGAAGTTTCAGCTTTGCTGCTTTACCAGCTGTGTGGCTTCAGATGAATCCTTTCTGAGCCTTAATTTCCTCGTCTAGAAAATGAGGACAATAGTGTCTGCCTTCGCTGAGAAGAATATCAGAGTGAGACAATCTCATTCTTTGTAAACTTTCAATCATTTGACAAACGTTGATTGTGCCAGACACTGGTCTAAGTGCTGGGTTTACAGTAGTGAGTCAATCATTAAGAATTTCCTGCCCTCGTGGGGCAGGGAAACAGGCGACCAGTGATGAATGAAAGAATGGATGAATGAATTAAACAAAATGAAGCATATAATTACAAAGTATTCATTACCTTCATAGCTTTTGTCACTGAGTGTAGCAATGGGAAAGAACATGGTGGAGAGGTAGAAAACCACTTAGAATAGTTAGGGGAAGTTCCTTGTAGGAGGACCCATTTAAGTCACTAAGTCATTAAGAAAACAGAAGTGGCAATGGAGATGGGGAGGAATAGGCAGATTGGAGATACACTTTATTTTATTAAAATCTGTCTGGGACTTCCCTGGTGGTTCAGTGGTTAAGAATCCACCTGCCAATGCAGGGGACACGGGTTTGAGCCCTGGTCCGGGAAGATCCCACATGCTGCAGAGCAGCTAAGCCCGTGCACCACAGCTACTGAGCCTGCCCTCTAGAGCCCGCATGCCACAACTACTGAAGCCCATGCACCTAGAACCTGTGCTCCTCAACAAGAGAAGCCACCACAATGAGAAGCCTGCACACAGCAACGAAAAGTAGCCCCTGCTCGCTGCAACTAGAGAAAGCCCGCTCATAGCAACGAAGACCCAACGCAGCCAAAAATAAATAAATAAATAAATGAATAAAATCTGTCTAAAAATTTTTTTTGAATAGACAATACATTGACATGATTCAAAATTCAAAAGGTCCAAAAAGAAATAGAGTGAAAATTTCCCTTCTAACCAACCACCTAGTTCTCCCCAGAAGTATCACACTGTATCCACTGCTTATGTATTCCTCCAGAGATTTTTTTTATATGCAAGCAAATACATTTCCACAAATGTTAGTATATTTTATGCAGTGTTCTGTACCTTGCGTTTTTTCTTAATGCATCTTGAAGCTCCGTATTAGCATCTCAACAGATACCTCACTCATTTTGATGACTGCATCGTGTTCCATTGAGTTCATGTACCATAATTTATTTGACCTCTTCCCTAGTGATAGACATTTTGGTTGTTTCCAAACTTTCACTGTTACAAATAATGCTGCATATGCCAATTTGTGCAACATGTAAGTATATCTGTAGGATAAATTCCTCAAAGTGGAATTCCTGGGTGTATTTGTAGTTTTTTTTTTTTTTTTTGCGGTACACGGGCCTCTCACTGTTGTGGCCTCTCCCGTTGCGGAGCACAGACTCCGGACGCACAGGCTCAGCGGCCATGGCTCACGGGCCCAGCTGCTCCGCGGCATGTGGGATCCTCCCGGACCGGGACACGAGCCCGCGTCCCCTGCATCGGCAGGCGGACTCTCAACCACTGTGCCACCCGGGAAGCCCAGTATTTGTAGTTTTGACAGACGTTGTCACTCACCCCTCCCAGAGGTCCTACCGATCTGCAGTCCCAACGAGCAATGTCTGAGAGACCCTTTCCCCCACATCTTTGCCAATTATTGGATTATCAGATTTTTGGAGCTTGTGATTCTGATAAATGAAGAATTTCTCAGTGTTCCTTTAATTATTTATTTCTTTCATTACGAGCAATGTTGAACATTTCCCCCCATATTTAAGAGCCATTTGTATTTCCTTCTCTGTGAACTGCCCACTCATAGCCTCCAACAATTTTCTTCTAGGCTGATGGTATTTTATTTTTGATTCGTAGAAGCCCTCTATATATGTCATTTGCATTGCAATCATTTGTTCCAGTTTGTTGTTTGTCTTTGCTTATGGTGCATATTGCCATACAGAAATACTTAATTTTTTGTCATCGATATCAATCATTTCTTTTATGGCTCTGGGTTCTGGATCAAATTAGATAGGCCATTCTACACTTATAAAAGAGCGCTTATATGTTTTCTCCTAGTGCTTTTACTTTTTTTTTTTTTTTTTTTTTTTTTTTGGCAGTACTCGGGCCTCTCACTGCTGTGGCCTCTCCCGTTGCGGAGCACAGGCTCCGGACGCGCAGGCTCAGCGGCCATGGCTCATGGGCCCAGCCGCTCCGCGGCATGTGGGATCTTCCCGGACCGGGGCACGAACCCGTGTCCCCTGCATCGGCAGGTGGACTCTCAACCACTGTGCCACCAGGGAAGCCCGCTTTTACTTTTTATTTTTTTAATTGAAGTATAGTTGATTTACAATATTGTGTTAGTTTCAGGTGTATAGCAAAGTGGTTCATATATATATATATATATATATATATATAATTTTTTTCAGATTATTTCCATTATATGTTTTTACAAGATATTGAATATAGTTCCCTGTGCTTACAGTAAATCTTTGTTGCTTATCTATTTTACGTATAATATTTTGTATCTGTTAATCCCCCACTCCTAATTTATCCCTGCCCCCCTTCCCCTTTGGTAACCATAAGTTTGTTTTCTATATCTGTGAGTCTGTTTCTGTTTTGTATATAGATTCATTTGTATTATTTTTTAGATTCCACATATAAGCAATATCATATAATATTTATTTGTCTTTATCTGACTTACTTCACTTAGTATTCTCTAGGTCCATCCATGTTGCTGCAAATGGCAATATTTCATTCTTTTTTATGGCTGAATAATATCCCATTGTGTGTATATATATATATATATATATATATATATATATATATCACATCTTCTTTATCCAGTCATCTGTTGATGGGCACTTAGGTTGCTTCCATGTCTTGGCTATTGTGAATAGTGCTGCTGTGAACATTGGGGTGCATGTATTTTCAAATTAGAGTTTTTAACTTTTCTGGATATAAGCCCAGGAGGGAGATTGTTGAATTTTATGGGAGCTCTATTTTTAGTTTTTTGAGGAACCTCCATACTGTTTTTCATAGCGGTTGCACCAACTTACATTCCCACCAACAGTGTAGGAGGGTTCCCTTTTCTCCATACCCTCTCCAGCATTCATTATTTGTAGACTTTTTTTTTTTTTTTTTTTTTTTTTTATGCGTTACGCGGGCCTCTCACTGTTGTGGCCTCTCCCGTTGCGGAGGACAGGCTCCAGACGCGCAGGCCCAGCGGCCATGGCTCACGGGCCCAGCCGCTCTGCGGCATGTGGGATCTTCCCGGACCGGGGCACGAACCCGTGTCCCCTGCATCGGCAGGCGGACTCTCAACCACTGCGCCACCAGGGAAGCCCCTGTAGACTTTTTGATGATGGCCATTCTGACTGGTGTGAGGTGATGTCTCACAGGGGTGTTTGATTTGCACTTCTCTAATAATTAGATTACTGAGCATCTTTGCATATGTCTGTTGGCCATCTGTATGTTTTATTTGGATAAATGTCTGTTTAGGTCTTATGCCCAGTTTTTGATTCGGTTGTTTGTTTTTTTGATATTGAGTTATATGAGCTGTTTGTATAGTATTTTTATTTTTAAAAGCTTTCTTCATATACATCATGCAACTATTTTAAGTATATTCCCAGGTATTTTATCTGTTTTTTTAGTGGCTTTTGTAAATGGGGATCTTTTCTTCCAATAGCTCTTCTGTTTGTGTATATGAAGGCTATATATTAATTTTGCATATATGTTTCTATTTATTAATTTTGTATCTATAAATTTTATTGAATTATCTTATTTCTATAATGATTTTTCAGTTGATTCTTTTGATTTTCTAGGTATACAATTGTATCAAATGTAAATAATAATTTTACCTTCTCTTTTCCAATTTTATTCCTTTAACTTGTTCCTTTTGCCTAATTACATTAGCTAGTATCTCCAGATTAAGTTTAAATAATAGTAATAATAGTGAACGTCTTTGTCTTATTCCAGTCTCAAATGAGAATACTTTCACTGTTTTCCCATTAAGCATGATGCTGACTTTGGGATACAAATAGTGGTGAAACATACATAACATAAAATTGACCAGTACATTTCAGTGGCATTAAGTACATTCACATTGTTGTGCAACCATCACCACTATCCATCTCCAGAATTTTCTCATCTTTGGCCATGTTTTTATCATGCTGTTTTGTCCTTTCTATTGTATTTTGTAGAGATTTAAAAAACAAGAATGGATGTCAAATTTTATTAAATATCTTTTTAGCATTTATGAAGAAAAGTACATGATTTTAATTCTTTGATCTGTTAATCTAATGAATTGTTTTAGTAAATTTCCTAATATTGAGTCATCCTTGAATTCCTGGAATTAACCGGTCCTAGTCAGGGTGTGCTATTCTTTTAACGTGTTTTTTCTTTTAATTAGGATTTTTAACTTCAGTTTGGCCTATAGGTTTCCTTTTTTGCCTGTGAGATGCTTTTAAGTGGCAGAAATAACAGAGCTTGCTGGTGGATTAGATGTGGAGATTGAGGATAAAAAAGAAATCAGATGAAACCCAGGTTTATGGCCAGCTAGGGGCATGTTGGTACCTTTTACTGAGCAGGAGAAGACTAGGGGTGGGAGGACCACACTACATTTAGGTCAACAGTGAGACTTCAAGGGAGTGGGGAGGAGGGATTATCAGAATCACCTCGTGAGCATTTTTTTTTTTTTGCCTAGGTCGCGTGGCTTGC
Organism: Phocoena phocoena; assembly: GCF_963924675.1. Classification (NCBI taxonomy): domain Eukaryota; kingdom Metazoa; phylum Chordata; class Mammalia; order Artiodactyla; family Phocoenidae; genus Phocoena; species Phocoena phocoena. The sequence continues at coordinate 39,330,906 of NC_089240.1, read as the reverse complement.
AGGATCTTAGTTTCTCCACCAGGGATTGAACCCAGCTGGCAGTGGAAGCACACAGTCCTAACCACTGGACTGCCAGGGAATTCCCATCATGAGCACTTTTAAACTTAAATTATGTTGTAAGCCTTCAGTTCAAGAGAGTGGACTGTTTAATGTATAAGCCAATAACAAAGAAGAGACTGTAAGCAGTGAGGCGTGTGTGGTAGGAGTGGGGAATATCCGTGCATGAGGGATTCCAGTAGGTTCCAGGGAGAGAAAAGCTGATGGAAGGCTGAAGACTGATGTGGTGGGGAAGAGGGACTGCTGGCCTAGAGTTTGTGTAACGCAGGCTACAGGCAAGGATGGAGCACACTTGGAGAGCTGGGAGACATGAGAGTCAGTGGAAGTGAAAACGGGGACAACCAGATTGCTGCAGAGGAAGTATTGCTTCCTCATCCCTCTCTCACACTTCACGCAGGATGTCCAGCAGCCAGGCGTCTAGTATCTAAGCAAAATGAACATCAATAACGACAGCAATAATAATAAGACAATAAAATATTACGAATTGGCAGGTTGTTCTCTAAATACACGTAATAAATGATCTTGGTAGAAGCAGGGCAGGTGAGGGCAGGAGAAGCATTAACTCCCGCGTGCAAAGATGATGACTTCTAGCATTTTGGGGTCCCTAAGACAATAGCCTATTCACCCTAAAGTGGATGAAACTCAGCCAGTCAATGAGACCCATCCTAGTATATGTAGTCCATAATCCATTTTTCTCATACCTCATTCTTACATATGACAATAAAGGATTACTAGCCTTTTCATAAAAGCTTGCAACATTCTAAGGAGAGAAATACAAAGAAAATCAATGAAGGAGCTAAAAATACACTCTAATCATATTTGAAGAGAAAGAGTGTTGGGTTGTGTGTGTGTGTGTGTGTGTGTGTGTGTGTGTGTGTAACTGAGCTAAACTCTCAGCTGTCATGCCAGTAAGTGAACAGAAAATATCTAAAATGATAAATCAACAGTGGTAGAAGCAGATTATTTACAGATACAGAGATAAACCTCAGAAGATAATCAAAGAGTTAAAGGAGGAATAGATAAAGGTAGAGCATTAGGGGAAGGATAAGAGAAACCATTCTAGAGTATTTGAGGTTTTAACCATGTGCAAATTTTACTTTAATAAAAGACATTTTCAAAGTATTAAAAAAAAAAAGCAGAAAGCAAAATACATGTGGTCAGGCTTTATACAGAATATGTATGAGTGGAGGGGGGTGGGAGGAGCCTGGCACACATATGTGGAAAACGCTTTCCCAGACGATTCTGATCTGAGTCTCCCCACTCCCCTTGGGGCTATGGACCCAGACAGATGCTGGCCTCCTCCGTGGGGTAACTGTGAAACAGATTCCTGATAGATACTAAACTTCTTGAAGTCAAGTTCATAACAACTACCATGTCCTCCCACAAATAAATGCTTTGGAGGGCATGAAGTATAAATAACGGATGGGAATAAACTTAGGTTTGATAAGGGCTCGTGAACAGAAATCTAAGATTGAGTAGTTATACATTGGTCTGTACGTTCCTGGCTAAATTTATAAAAATCAAGTGATCCTGAAACAGGAGTGAGGAAGAAATAAGAAACCAAAACCAAAACCAAAATCAAACAAAAATCTTTTAACTGTCCCAAATACTTAATTGCAGTTGCAAAGAACTGGGACCAGAACAGGAAGGAAAGAGCTCTTTTTTTTTTTTAAGATTTATTTATTAATTTTATTTATTTTTGGCTGTGTCAGGTCTTATCTGTGGCACACCAGTTCTTCGTTGAGGCAGGCAGGATCTTTCGTTGTGGGGCATGGCCTCCTCTCTAGTTGAGGCGTGCGAGTTTCCTCTCTCTAGTTGTGGTGCGTGGGCTCCAGGGTGCATGGGCTCTCTAGTTGCGGCACACGGGTTCTCTAGTTGAAGCGTGTGAGTTCAGTAGTTGTGGCGCGCGGGCTTAGTTGCCCTGCGGCATGTGGGATCTTAGTTCCCTGACGAAGGATCAAACCTGCATCCCCTGCATTGGCAGGCGGATTTTTTTACCACTGGACCACCAAGGAAGTCCCTCTTTCTGGAATTTTACTTGCTGTTGCCAGCACCCCAAATGCTCTTCCACAAGATCTTTGCTTGGCTACCTCCTCGTCTTTCAGGTCTCAGTTTAAATGTTATTTCACTCTTTGATCCAGCATAATCGTTATCGAGCAGCTTTCAGTGTGAGGCACTGCTCTAGCTGGTTGGAGAACTAGGAGACACCACAAAGCCCTTACTACTCTCAGGGAACGTTGTGGGAGACAGAGAACAAGCAAAGAAATAGATAAATTATCACAGGTTGGATTCCTCGGGTACCTAACTCTGAGATGTGTCAAAGACAAAACTAAGTCTGAGACAAAATTAACACAAGCTCTTCACTTATATACTTGGGACGAGGGAACCCACCTACCATCACTTTCATTTCAACCTGGGTTCAAGGGTGTTAGAGAGTAAAAAGAGGAAATGCTGAAATGGTCTCTGATCGATGTGTTCTATTATGGAGGGATTTTTGGAAGTGGGGAGACTTTCCAATTGATACTCAGGTACATTCAGCAGTCTTTGGTTGGAGCCATTTGGGGGTGTTTCAGAAGAGGAAGGACTGTTCAATGTTAAGGGCCGAGAGTTTTCTATGGCTGGTTATTTGAATACAGGCTGTTCATTAGGGAACACCCTTGGGATCAACACCCGTGGGAGGCAAGGAGAGCAAGCAGGAAGAGTCCAGCTGCCATGGTCCAATAAGGTCACTCTTTCTAGACATTTTCAGTGACAAGAGCTTGGAAATATTAATATATATGCTTTTTTCTATAAAGATAAAATACATCATGAATTCATACATAACACTTCTAATTCAATTTCAGGACTACAGGGCTTTATTTAACACTTTATTCAATCTGTATCTCTATTTATTTTCTCACACCGAAAGTTTTGGTTCCCAATTTTATCAACATATTACATGAAATAGTCTCAGAATACTAACACCAACACTACCACTAACATGATTGCTGAAAGGAGTTAAAGTGTTTTTGCTTTTGCCTTTAGAGAATATCCCTAGGGATATATAGACAAATTACTGTACTTAAAAATAGTAACTTGAAATAATTATTCTCTGTGTGGTTTTTCTGCCAATTTGATAGATAATTTGGTTCATTTGTTTCATGCAGTTTTTGGTTTTTAAGAATTGCTCTTGAAAAATTTAATTTTGTTTTCTAATTAAAAGAAATGGTTTCAAAATCAAAAATACAAAACAAGATATATTCAGAGAAGTCTAGCTTCCATTCTTTTCCTTCCCACCCTGTTCCCTCTGTCTCTCTCTCAATAGCTCTAAAAAATGTTTTTCATTCTCAGACATAAATTGTAGCAATATTTTCTGAGATCAGTCTCCCAAGGCAAAAGAAATAAAAGCAAATAAATAAATGGGACCTAATCAAACTTAAAAGCTTTTGCATAGCAAAGGAAGCCATCAATAAAATGAAAAGACAGCCTACGGACTGGGAGAAAATATTTGCAAACAATGCGACCAACAAGGGGTTAATATCCATATACAAATAGCTCATACAACTCAATATTGAAGAAACAAATAACCAAGTCAGAAAATGGGCAGAAGACCTAAATAGACATTTCTCCAAAGAAAACATACAGATGGCCAACAGGCACACGAAAAGATGCTCAACATCATTAATTATTAGAGAAATGCAAATCAAAACTACACGGAGGTATCACCTCACACTGGTCAGAATGGCCATCATTAAAAAGTCTACAAATAGTAAATGCTGCAGAGGGTGTGGACAAAAGTGAACTCACCTACACTGTTGGTGGGAATGTACATTGGTGCAGCCACTATGGAAAACAGTATGGAAGTTTCTTAAAAAGTCAAAATAGAGCTATCATATGATCCAGCAATCCTTCTCCTGGGCATGTAACTGGAAAAGTTGAAAACACTAATTCAAGAAGATGCATGAACCCCAATATTCATAGCAGCATTGTTTACAATGGCCAAGACATGGAAACGACCCAAGTGCCCATCAACAGATGACTGGATAAAGATGTGATATATATATATATATACACACACACACACACACACACACACACACACACACACACACACACACACACAGAATGGAATATTACTCGGCCATAACAAAGAAGGAAATACTGCTATTTACAACAACATGGATGGACTTAGAGAATATTATACTAAATGAAGTAAGTCAGACAGAGAAAGACAAATATTACATGATATCACTCATATGTGGAATCTAAAAAAAAATATAATGAATCTATATAGAAAACAGAAACAGACTCACAGACATAAAAAACAAATTTATGGTTACCAAAGGGGAAAGGGGGGGAGGCATAAATTAGAAGTATGGGATTAACAGGTACAAAGTACTACACAAAAAATAGATAAGCAACAAGGATTTGAATATAGGAAACTATATTCAACACCTTGCAATACCTATAATGGACAATAATCTGAAAAAAAGGATAACTGAATTATTTGGTTGTACACCTGAAACTAACATAATATGGTAAATCAACTACACTTCAATTAAAAAAATGTATTTGTTTACCCTTCCATTTACAAAAAGTGTAAGCAAATGCATGTTGGTAGATAATTATGCATGGTTCTCTCATGCTTCTGTACATCTTGTGAACAGTCACTGATTGCTTTTGTTCCAGACTATCTTTTCAAAGATGTTTGTATCACTAACAGCTTTGGAAGATAGAAACAGTGTCTCCTTTGGGAACCCAGGACAGGCAGGTTTACTTCCCATTATAAAATATTCAGGCTCCCTAAGCTCAGAGTTCCTTTCCTGTAATGTAACCTACTGCACGTGCAGGTATTACATGATCCTTTTCATGTCACCCTTGGAATTGGAGCTTGGGAAACCAGCTCAAATGCTGATACTCTGACTAATACTATTTCTGTGAGTAATAGATCTCTTTGTCTCTCTTTTGTGATCAGAGAGTTTTGAGCAAAGAAGTGCCTTGATCTTACAGGGGCATAATCTTACACACTTTAAAAGGATCATTCTGGCTACAGTGTAGATGATCTCATGTAGGCCTGCAAGGATGGAAAGAGGAGGCTGTTGAAAAACTAGTCCAAAGGAAACAAGGATGGGCATGGAGCAGGAAGTTAATGACCAAAGGACTGATTCTGTACACATTTGACCCTCTTGAATTTCAGATATTAGATGTGTCAAATTCAAACTATAAAATGAATATATTTTAAAAGTTATTTTAATTATTATTATTATTTTTTTGCCATGCCACGTGGCTTGCAGGATCTTAGTTCCCCGACCAGGGATTGTACCTGGGCCACGGCAGTGAAAGTCCCGAATCCTAACCACTAGGCCACGAGGGAACTCCCTAAGTTTAATTTTATCAATTTAATCAATAGGTCTGAAATGACATCAAAAGAGATGCACTGAAAAGTTTTCTTTCCAACCTTATTCCACAGTCATTCAATCCCCTCTCCAAAGGCAATTAGAGTGACATTAGTTAATAGTAAAATTAGTTAAATTGTTGAAAGAAATAGGAGATGGAATTACAAGACCCAAGAATCTTGTGTCTTCTGCCAGAATCGATGAAACTGTGGCAGTCTAACTTGTTAGCTTGCAAGTTGGATAAGTCTCAGACCTTCACAGTTCTTGAAAGCATTTATATTTTTGTATTCTACCCTACCCATTTCTTAGACAAATGTTAAGTGTTCTATACATACTTTGTTTATTTAAGGGTAAAGTACAGAATATATTTAAAATCAAGGGACTGGATGAGATCTAGGGAGTGAATGCAGATCAAAAAGAAGTCCAAGGATGATCCCTGGGATATTCCAATATTTGGAGGTTGGAAAGATGAAGGGAAATCCTTGTAGAAGACTGAGAAGAAGCAGCTAGTGAGGTAGGAAGGGAATCAAAAAGAATGATGGCCCAGATTCTGAATCTTTCTTAGCCAGCATCCCTGAAAAACTCTAAAGTGGCATTCTACCCCCAATCCAGTCCCTCTGTGTTTATCATCTGTTTTAAATATTTCATAACATTTATAGTCATCTGAAATCGTGTATTTGTTTATTTAACTGCCGCATTAGATCATATACTCCATGAGAGTAGAGAATTGTCTAAAAGGGTTACCACTGTAACCTCAGCAACTAAACTAGGGCCTGACACAAAATAGGCACTCAACAAATATGTATGGAATGAATGAGTGCCCGCATGCATACAGGGGTGAATGAATGAGTACTTTCTGGACTAAATTTACTTGAACAGACTCTTAGATGAGCCCACCCTTTTCCAATTTCCTAGTAAATAGATTAACTTATAGTGAGGATCCAGCACAAAATAAAATTAACAACGTTTGATAATATTCATCTCAGGGAACTTAAAGTTGTGGTGAATTTCACTAGATACCCCAGTGCTCTGAATTTTTGACAGTCCAGGAGGATCTCTACAGCCTGAGACAGGGTAGGTTGTGTGTGAGCGTGCATGCATGCGCCCGAGCATGTGTGTGTGTGTCTGTGTGTGTGTGTTTTAAAACGGGGAAACAAGGTATAATACACGTAATTATATACACTTAGATACTTGGGAAAATACCAGAACAAATTATAAACCAATCAATTTTCCAGCACTTAAGAAAGCAAAAATCACTGTGTGGCTAGCATTATAATCTCATGGTGAACCAGTGTGCCAGACTGATTCTGTTTTCTGCTATGACTGCCGTGTCATGCTGATCCTGGGGAAGCAGTAGATGTAATCTATTCAGACTTCATTAAGGCTTACATGTCCTCCAGCATGCTTTTCTAATCAACAACCTAGACAGATAAGGTCTATATCTACCGTGTCCAAGAAGACTTTCCTGCTTGCCAAAAATGTAGCAGGGACCCAATCATATTTATTACCACTCTTTAGAGCTAGTAGCACCCTGGAGAGAGAGAGTGGTGGAGAAAATGATGGGCTCATAGGGAAAAGGTAAGCACAACAAAATCAAGTGAAGGGAAGGTATGATAATACTTTGGCTCAGGTATTGTTTATCATTTATGCACAGGAATATACTCAGTTCTCTCCATATGGTACTTGACAGATACAATGGATGACCTTGGTCTAGCTCTAGGGCTTTGATAGCAGAGCTTATCAGGTTTAATAAATAAATACAGCTTATAAGAAAGGGATTTTATTTTTCAACCTATAGTACCTTTAAAAGTTTTATTTTTTTTTTCCTGAGGACAGATACAATTAACATCTTCTAAAAAAAGAAAAAGTACACAAAAAAGCAGAGTATAGTAAAAGGCAATATACTCTTACTATAATACTGTTTATATACTCTTACTTAAATAATGTTTATATGGTATTTAAACAACCATGAACTTTGGTGCCAGACAGTACTGGGTTCAAATCCAAACTCTGCTACTTGATAGAACTATATAACCTATATCTTGTCTGAGCCTCAATTTCCACAATAATAAAATGGGAATAGAGAGGGAAGACAGCAGAAGCAAGCACTACAATTCTGCAGCTTGTGGAATGAAAACCACATTCACAGAAAGATAGGCAAAGTGAAAAGGCAGAGGACTATGTCCCAGATGAAGGAACAAGATAAAACCCCAGAAAAACAACTAAATGAAGTGGAGATAGGCAACCTTCCAGAAAAAGAATTCAGAATAATGATAGTGAAGATGATCCAGGACCTCGGAAAAAGAATGGAGGCAAAGATCGAGAAGATGCAAGAAATATTTAACAAAGACCTAGAAGAATTGAAGAACAAACAGAGATGAACAATACAATAACTGAAATGAAAACTACACTAGAAGGAATCAATAGCAGAATAACTGAGGCAGAAGAACAGGTAACTGACCTGGAAGACAGAATGGTGGAATTCACTGCTGCAGAACAGAATAAAGGAGAAAGAAAGAAAGGAAATGAAGACAGCCTAAGAGACCTCTGGGACGACATTAAACACACCAACATTCACGTTATAGGGGTCCCAGAAGGAGAAGAGAGAGAGAAAGGACCCAAGAAAATATTTGAAGAGATTATAGTCAAAAACTTCCCTAATGTGGGAAAGGAAATAGCCACCCAAGTCCAGGAAGCACAGAGAGTCCCATACATGATAAACCCTAGGAGAAACACACCAAGACACACATTAATCAAACTATCAAAAATTAAATACAAAGAAAAAATATTAAAAGCAGCAAGGGTAAAATAACATACAAGGGAATGCCCATAAGGTTAACAGCTGATCTTTCAGTGCAAGCCAGAAGGGACTGGCAGGACATATTTAAAGTGATGAAAGGGAAAAACCTACAACCAAGATTACTCTACCCAGCAAAGATCTCATTCAGATTCAACAGAGAAATTGAAACATTTACAGACAAGCAAAAGCTAAGAGAATTCAGCACCACCAAACCAGCTTTACAACAAATGCCAAAGGAACTTCTCTAGGCAGGAAACAAAGAGAAGGAAAGGACCTACAATAACAAACCCAAAACAATTAAGAAAATGGTAATAGGAACATACATATTGATAACTACCTTAAATGTGAATGGATTAAATGCTCCAACCAAAAGACATAGGCTCACGGAATGGACACAAAAACAAGACCCATATATATGCTGTCTACAAGAGACCCACTTCAGACCTAGGGACACATACAGACTGAAAGTGAGCGGATGGAAAAAGATATTCCATGCAAATGGAAATCAAAAGAAAGCTGGAGTAGCAATACTCATATCAGATGAAACAGACTTTAAAATAAAGAATGTTACAAGAGACAAGGAAGGAAACTACATAGTGATCAAGGGATCAATCCAAGAAGAAGATATAACAATTATAAATATATATGCACCCAACATAGGAGCACCTCAATACATAAGGCAACTGCTAACAGCTATAAAAGAGGAAATCGACAGTAACACAATAATAGTGGGGTACTGTAGCACCTCACTTACATCAATGGGCAGATCATCCAGACAGAAAATTAGTAAGGAAACACAAGCTTTAAATGACACAATAGACCAGATAGATTTCCTTAATATTTATAGGACATTCCATCTGAAAACAGTAGATTACATTTTCTTCTCAAGTGCACATGGAATATTCTCCAGGATAGATCACATCTTGGGTCACAAATCAAGCCTCAGGAAATTTAAGATAATTGAAATCATATCAAGCAACTTTTCCAATCACAACACTGAGATTAGAAATAAATTACAGGGAAAAAACCATAAAAAACACAAACACATGGAGGCTAAACAATTATTACTAAATAACCAAGAGATCATTGAAAGAATCAAAAAATATCTAGAGACAAATGACAATGAAAACATGAGGACCCAAAACCTATGGGATGCAGCAAAAGCAGTTCTAAGAGGGATGTTTATAGCAATACAATCCTACCTCAAGAAAAAAGAAACATCTCAAATAAGCAATCTAACCTTACACCTAAAAGAACTAGAGAAAGAAGAACAAAAAAATCCCAAAGTTAGCAGAAGGAAAGAAATCATAAAGATCAGATCAGAAATAAATGAAAAAGAAATGAAGGACACAATAGCAAAGATCAATAAAACTAAAAACTGATTCTTTGAGAAGATAAACAAAATTGATAAACCTTTAGCCAGACTCATCAAGAAAAAGAGGGAGAGGACTCAAATCAATAAAATTAGAAATGAAAAAGGAGAAGTTACAACAGAAACTGCAGAAACACAAAGCATCATAAGAGACTACTGCAAGCAACTCTATACCAATAAAATGGGCAACCTGGAAGAAATGGACAAATTCTTAGAAAGGTATAACCTTCCAAGACTGAACCAGGAAGAAATAGAAAATATGAACAGACCAATCACAAGTAATGAAATTGAAACTGTGATTAAAAGTCTTCCAACAAACAGAAGTCCAGGGCCATATGGCTTCACAGGTGAATTCTAAGAAACATTTAGAGAAGAGCTAACACCAATCCTTCCCAAACTCTTCCAAAAAATTGCAGAGGAAGAAACACTCCCAAACTCATTCTACGAGGTCACCATCACCCTGATACTAAAACCAGACAGAGATACTACAAAAAAAGAAAATTACAGACCAATAACACTGATGAATATAGATGCAAAAATCCTCAACAAAATACTAGCAAGCAGAATCCAACAACACGTTAAAAGGATCATACACCATGATCAAGTGGGATTTATCCCAGGGATTGCAAGGATTCTTCAACATATGCAAATCAATCAATGTGATACACCATATTAACAAACTGAAGAATAAAAACCATATGATCATCTCAATAGATGCAGAAAAAGCTTTCAACAAAATTCAACATGCATTTATGATAAAAATTCTCCAGAAAGTGGGCATAGCAAGGGAAAAAAAATGGGAATAATAATGCTTAATTTGTAAATCTGTTGTAAAGGCTAAAGAAGCTTGGGTTTTCTACTTCAGATAACATGAAAGACCAGATAGTCCAATAAACCTTTCTATAATAATGCATCTAGAAATCCAAGATACAATACTAGCTCCCTAGAAAGTAAAGGAAATCTCCAAGAGCCAAAAAAGAACAGAAAACAGAAACCATAGTGATAGGCAAGCCCAAAAGCTACTCGTGGTTGCTGCTGTTAGGAACGTAGAACTCTGGGGTTTTTTTGTTTTTGTTTTTATAAATTTTATTGAGGTAGAGTTGATTCACAAGGTTGTGTTTAATTTCTGCTGTACAGCAAAGTGACTCAGTTATACATATATATTCTTTTTTATATTCTTTTCTGTTATGGTTTATCACAGGATATGGAATATAGTTCCAAACTCTGGTGTTTAATACTTACCAGGGACACAGGATGCAGGGCTTCAGGACCGCACAAAGAAGAGTGCTACAACTTCACATGAAGTCAGGACCCTCTAAGGACTGCAGCCAAGTGAAAAGGTAGGCCAGAAAACCGATCTGCTTGCAACAAGTGGAGAAAATGAGTCTTGTTTGTCTCAATTTCCCCTTTAAGAGGAGAAAAATGTCTCCCCTAAAAATTTATAACGAGAAGCCTGCGTTTGTATGTGGTTCAATTTCAAATTTATATCACCTATGAAGTCCCAGGGATTTAATTTAAAGTGGTCCTGGGTTCATAACACACTGTGGTGCTTGATACAAGATAATGGAAATTCTCTCTGGAAGAATTTGCCCCTCAAGCCAGATTCCTCAGGATTTCTACAGATACAGTTCATCCAAGCAGAAGTCAATATAAAATTAGGAAGCACTCGAAGAAACAAGCCACTAACAAGCAGAAACAAAAATAGCAGAATTGGACCTCCTGAATTTCAGATATTAGATGCACCAAATACAAACTATAAAATTAATATGTTTAAAAAGTTGTTTTGAGTTTAATTTCATCAATTTATTCAGTAGGACTGAAATGGCACCGAAAGAGATGCGTTGAAAAGTTTCTTTCTAACCTTATTTCACAGTCATCCACTCACCTCTCCAAAGGCAACTGGAGTTACCAGTTAGTTAAATTGTCAAAAGAAATATGAGATGGAATTACAAATATGAGCAAGGAACAAGAATACATAAAAAAATAATCAAACAGACTTTTAAAAAGGTCCAAATAACATTTTTAGAAATAAAAGTTGTAATCATGAAATTATATACTCAATGAATGGGTTAAAGAGATTAGATAGATCTGAAGATAGGACAAGTGAACTGGAAGAAAAATCTGAAAAAAATATTACACAGAATTCAGCACTCAGAGACGTAGAGAGAGAAAATATGAGAGGATAAGAGACATTAAGAATACAGGGCTTCCCTGGTGGCACAGTGGTTGAGAGTCCACCTGCCGATGCAGGGGACACGGGTTCGTGCCCCGGTCCAGGAGGATCCCACATGCCATGGAGCGGCTGGGCCCATGAGCCATGGCCGCTGGGCCTGCGCGTCCAGAGCCTGTGCTCCACAGTGGGAGAGGCCACAACAGTGAGAGGCCCGCGTACTGCAAAAAAACAAACAAACAAAAAAAGAATACAATAGGAAAATTCAATATATATTTAAATGAATATCCAGAAGGAGAGAACAGAAAGAATCGGGGGAAAGGTAATATTCAAATACATAATGGTGGAGAATTTTCTAGAATTGTTGAAAGACATAAATCTTTAGGTTGAAGAATTGCAATGACCTCAGAGAACACTAATAAAAAATATACTCTTAGACTTATCATAGTCTAAACTGGAGAACACCAAAGACAAAGAGGAAAATCTCAAAAGCAATTAGATAGAAAGAAAGAAAAAAAAAGGATTACCAAAAAATGAAGAGCAATTGGATTGACAACAGATTTATCAACATAAAAAATAAAACCAGAAGACAGTGGATTATGCCTTTAGAGTGGGAAAACAAAATATCTGTCAACCTAGAATTGTATCCTCAGGTGAATTATCTTCTTCTTTTTTTTTTTTTTTTATCTTCTTTTTTTTAACAAAACAATCTTTCTGTTTGCCTCCATTAAGTTCAGTCCATGTAATAAGCCAGTTTCATAGACAAAGATATGTGTATAAGAAATGTTTATTTCAGCTTTATTTATAGAAGCAAAACATACCCATAAATATGGGATGGGGTATATTATATAAATTATGGTATACTCATAAAATGGAATGTTATATAGTTATTATAATGATACAGAAATATATTTAGTACATATTTTCAAATTATAAAAATCAAGTAGCCCAGCTACTTGTGCATATTATGATCCCATTTTTGTAAATAAACACATACATTCATGTGAATTAAAATCGTATGGAAGAATATACAAGAATCTGTTAGCAGTGGTTATATCTTGGTCTGAAGTCAGATGGTAGAGAGTAGGTGGAGGGAATTTGATTTTGAAATTTATATTCTTCTCATACTCTTTTTTGTTTAAATTAAGACTTACTTTTTTTTTTTTTTTTTTTGCGGTATGCGGGCCTCTCACTGCTGTGGCCTTTCCCGTTGTGGAGCACAGGCTCTGGACACGCAGGCTCAGCGGCCATGGCTCACGGGCCCAGCCGCTCCGCGGCATGTGGGATCTTCCCGGACCGGGGCACGAACCCGTGTCCCCTGCATCGGCAGGCGGACGCTCAACCACTGCGCCACCAGGGAAGCCCACTTTTTTTTTTTTTTTTTTTTTTAAATAGAATTGTCTTTTAAGAGTGAGGGGAAAGTAAAGGTATTTCCAGATTAAAAAAACCCTAAGAATTTGCTACCATATTTTCTTAAAGAAGAAAGATCCCATAATAAAGATCTGAGATATAAGAATAAATGATAAAGGTACTTCCTTGATGGTCCAGTGGTTAAGACTCCGTGCTTCCAATGCAGGGGGACTCGGGTTTGATCCCTGGTTGGGGAAGTAAGATCCCACATAGTGTGAGGCGCGGCCGAAAAAAAAAAAAAAAATCCAGGTTTGTGCTATTTACCAACAATATACAATGCTTCAGAAAGATCGAAAATAAAAGGTTAGGAAAAGATAATTTGGTAGCAAGGACTAACCAGAAGAAATGTTGTGTAGTTATATTAATATCAGACTGAAATAGATTGTCTCTTTTGTATACAGTTAGAGCTGGGAAGTGACTGATACATCAAGGAATAAATTTCAAGTCCTCCTTTCCTCTACGAGTGGTCATATGACTAATTATTGCCAATCAACCATGAGCAGAATTGATGCCTGCTAAGTACAGGACTCTGCACATACTGGCACAAAATCTGTATGAGAATTTTCCTAGTTTTCGTTGTTATAAAAAAAATTTACCCCAAATTCACCAGCCAGTATAAAAATTTTATTGTACTCCTTTCTAGGTTTCTCTAAACATAATTCTGTAAACATAAAAGAAAGTGGAAACTCATTGTATACATGGACTTGTCTGGATTCCTCATAACACCCTATATTGTTGCTTCTCTTCCATGTTACCAAGTGCTCCTCCAAAGCATGACTTTCAAGCTTGCCACAGCAATCTGTAACTCAGCACAGTTCCAGGCACAGGGTAACCTTTAATAAATGTTAGCAGTGAGTGATGAAGAGAAGGGGCCTGAGGATGGCAAGGAAGGAGATGAAGGAAGTAGCATAGTTCACCCACCCGCTCCCTTGAAATCCACAGTAATGAATGTCACTGCCTATATCTTTGTTTATCTCTGATAATTTCCCAAGGACAAATTGCTAGAAGTAGAATTACTGGGTCCAAGAATACAGGATGTTTAAGACTCTTGATACAGATTCTCAAATTGCTTTCTAGAAAGATTGCATCAATTTATAATTCTCACAACTGCCTTTTAAAATGGGACTCATTATTGCCATTTAACAGATCAGATAAGCAAAGCTTAGAGAAGATTAAGAAACTTGTTCCAAGTCACTGCTAAAGCTGGGCTTTGAATCCAACTACGAAATTATTATTCCATTCCTTTTTATTTTTATTTATTAAAAAATTTATTTTATATTGGAGTATAGTTAACTATGTTGTGTCAGTTTCAGGTGTACAGCAAAGTAATTCAGTTATACATATACATGTATCTATTCTTTTTCAAATTCTTTTCCCATTTAAGATGTTACAGAATATTGAGCAGAGTTTCCTATGTGATATAGTAGGTCCTTGCTGATTATCTATTTTAAATATAGTAGTGTGTATATGTCAATCCCAAACTCCCAACTTATCCCTTTACTTTGGGGCTCAGTATTCCCCCCCCCCAAGATTTATGCCAAATCTACAAAAGAACTGGCCTCCTTTCCTAAAATCATGTCAATTTCATGAAAGACCAAAAAAGAAACAAAGAAAAACAACTAGGAACTCTTTTAGATTAAAGGAGACTAAAGAGACATGTGTGTGATCCTTCATTAGAAACTGGATTTTAGGGAAAGTTGAGAACATTTAAATATGGACTGTAAAAAAAAAAAAAAAAAAAAAATATGGACTGTATATTAGACGACAGTATCACATTGATGTTAATTTTGCAAATGTGATAACTACATTGTGGTTTTATAAGCAGAATGTCGTTATTCTTAAAAGATACATATTGAAATATTAGAATTAAAGTGTCATGTCTGCAATGAACTCTTAAATGGTTCAGAAAAAGAAAGAAGGAAAGAACAAGGGAAATATGGAAAAAAAGAAAAAGAAAAGAAATATACAGTATATAGGGGAAGAGGAAAGAGAGAGAGGGAGAGGGAGAAAGAAAATGTGTCACATTTGGTGAATCTTGGTGAAGAGTATATGGGCGTTCAGTTTACTACTCTTTCAACTTCTCTGAAGGTTTAAAATTGTACAAAATAATATGCTGCTGAATAAAAAACATGGCATTGGGACTGGATCTTTACGATGATTTTTAAAGCTGTAAAGACAGCACAGGTTTGCTTTCTTTATAAAGCATTTGAAAAAAATGCTTTAAAGAGAGCCCAGTACGCTATAGACTCAAGGGACCTTAAAGAATTTCCCCCGTTGAGCTGATTTTTTTGGTTGTTAAATAACTGCTGCTGACTCGTTTGCTTGTGGTCCCTGCATTTTGTAGTTTAGTCCTCTGATTATTGTTGTCTTGGTGATTAGCAATCTCTTACATAATGAGAGCTGGATTTTTTTGTGTCTTCTTTTTTCATCCCAGGAGGCAATTATAACTCGGCCCTCGGAGGATCATGGCTATGGGCACCAGGCAGTGAGAAAGGATAGGATTCTTTCCTATATGTTTATTCCTTTTCTTTTTTATTAGCTAGCTGCATCTGTCATAAATAGGTTGAAGGAAAATTAAAGTCTTAAGGTGTAATGCATTTTTCTGACACACTCTATTTTCCAACCTAAAACATGTTAACTAAACTGTGCACATTCGTTGACAACAATTGAGATATAGGTTCTGTAATAGAAAATTCTATTCTCAATTGTATAAATATACACCTCCTGTTTTCCTTTTTGAGGGAGAGACTATTTTAAAATATACTATTAAAAGCAGATTTGTTGAAAAATGAAATGGCAGTCCCTTTGCTCTTGTCTAAATAAGTAGAATTTAATTTTATAGTGCTAACATTGTCATATTTCTGCAGTAGGGGAAAAAGAGACTTGAGTCACCGAAATTCCTTGAAAAGTTTGGTATAAGCTAATTTCTGGGGAGTTGGCAGGTATAAGTCTCCACGAATGCATCTTGTTTCTAGGTCAGTTGTACTTAAGAGTAACACTGAAACTGGGGTGTAAACAGCTTGGCTAATGGGTGCATTTGAACCCTGTTTGCCTATTTCAGACCCTGGGGGTTGCTTTGAGGAAGTACAAATCTCTCAGAAGGTCCATCGTTCAGCTCAATGTGGTGTTTTCTTCTTTTTTAGGTAGTAATACTCCATTTATTTATTTATTTATTGGCTGCTTTGGGTCTTCATTGCTGCATGCGGGCTTTCTCTAGTCGAGGCGAGTGGGGGCTACTCTTCATCGTGGTGCGCAGGCTTTTCATTTGCGGTGGCTTCTTTTGTTGTGGAGCACGGGCTCTAGGGCATGCAGGCTTCAGTAGTTGTGGCACACGGACTCAGTAGTTGTGACACATGGGCTCAGTAGTTGTGGCTTGCGGGCTCTAGAGCGCAGGCTCAGTCGTTGTGGCGCGTGGGCTTAGTTGCTCCACGGCATATGGGATCTTCCCAGACCAAGGCTCGAACCCATGTCCCCTGCATTGGCAGACGGATTCTTAACCACTGCACCACCAGGGAAATCCTGTGGTGTTTTCTTATAGCAACACCCCATTGCATAATATTTGTTGGTGAGAAAACAAGAAGGACTTTGATAAGGAATCAACATTAACTTGGTGTGAAATATTTATGAAAAATTTAACCAAAAGGCTTGCATAGTTTGAGTTGAATTAACATCTGCCTATTTTGGGGCAGGGTGTATAGTTGGAGTCCCAGAGTTGTCACTATTGCAATATGTTTTTTAGGTTTATTTTTTATTATATTTAATTTAAACTTTTTACTTTGAAGTAATTTAAACTTACAGATGAGTTTCATTTAGAAAATAAAATAGTATGAAGGTCTTGGGTACATCCTTCACTCAGATTTACTAGTTGTTAACATTTTGCAAACACTTGCTTTATTATTTTATCCCTCTCTGTCTCTGTCTCTCTCTGTGTAAATATTTATGTATATATTTATAAATATGTATTTGTGTATGTACATTTAATTATCTTTGTTATTGTTATTAGTTTCTAAACCATCTGAGAGTAAGTCACAGACCTCGTGCCCCTTTTCCCCTTAAATACTTCAATGTGTACTTTTTAAGAACAGGGACATTCTCCCACTGACAGATGAATGGATAAAGAAGATGTGTATATATTCCATATATACAATGGAATACTACTCAGCCATAAAAAAGAATGAAATAATGCCATTTGCAGCAACATGGATAGACCTAGAGATTATCATACTAAGGGAAGTAAGTCAGAAAGAGAAAGACAAATACCATATGATATCATTTATATGTGGAATCTAAAATATGACACAAATGAACTTATCTACAAAACAGAAACAGACTCACAGACATAGAGAACAAACTTGTGGTTGGCAAGGGGGAGAGGGGGAGGGAGAGGGATGGACTGGGAGTTTGGGATTAGCAGATGTAAACTAGTATGTATAGAATGGATAAACAAGGCCCTACTGTATAGCACAGGGAACTATTCAATACCTTGTAATAAACCATAATAGAAAAGAATATGCATATATATATGTATAACTGAATCACTTTGCCGTATAGCTGAAATTGACACAACATTGTAAATCAACTATACTTCAATTAAAAAAAAAGAACAGGGACATTCTCATAACCATATGAAAATAATCAAATTCAGAAAATATAATATTGATACAATAAGATGAGCTAGTATACAGACCTTACTTAAATTTTGCCAGTTGTCCCAGTAATGTCTTTTATAGCAACTTTTTCCCCCTTTGATCTAGGATCAAATCCAGGATCATACTCCACATTTAGCAGTCATATCTTCTTTAAGTTTTTAAAATCTGGGACAAATTTTCCATTGTTCTTTGTCTTTCATGACGCTGAGATTTAAAAACTAGAACGGACCAGTTGTTCAGTAGAACATTCTTCAATTTAGGTTTGTATGTTACTTCATGCTTAGATTCAGGTTGTGCCTATTTGGTAGAAATATCAGAGAAATGATATTGTGTTCTTTCCTGTGCATGAGATCAGAAGGTCAGTTTGTCCCATTACTGATGATGTTAACTTGAATTACTTGGTTAAGGAAGTTACCTCCAGGTTTCTCCACAGTAAAATGACTATTTTTCCTTTTTAATGCAATATGTCTTTGAAACTGCTACTTAATATATTACAGTGGCTAAGGGTAGTAGTGGAGATTACAAGTGGTGCGGTTATAAATCTGGTACAAAAACAACAAAGGTAACTCTACTATTCCAAATAAAATTTAGAAATCTGATTATAGAGTCAGCCGTTGCGCACATAATCTTAATAAGACTGTGTTCGTCTCACATGGAATGGTATTATATGATTATTTGTCCAAACACTTTTTAATTTATTTTTTAATTTCTTTGGCTGCATGGCTTGTGGATTTTAGTTCCCCGACCAGGGATGGAACCCGTGCCCCCTGCAGTGGAAGCGTGGAGTCCCAACCACTGGACCACCAGGGAATTCCTGTCCTAATACTTTAAGTAAGCAATCTATTTCATATGTTCCAACTTTGTGTCTAATCTTACTCTCATTGGGAATGCTCTTGGGTATAGATAATATAGTTCTGTTTCAACTGCAATTATATTTTATATGCTTATTCTAATGTGGCTTCTGGGATAGGGGATATCAAGACATTTGTATTTTCAATAAACATTTAAATAAAGCAATTGAATACATCTTTCTTAATGTCTACCTGAGAAATCTTGAAAACCAAAGTAAACATGAGTTTGATCACAATGCGGACGCATGGAACACCTGAAAAATAACACAGATCACAGAAATATGCTTCTATATGTCAGTGCTGAAAAATTTTTTTCCCTAAATGATCTCAGGCAACCATCCAGTGATGATAAACAATTATTAGTAATAACAAGGAAGCATCTCTGTTGGGCTCAGGCTACCAGCAGCCCACGTTGCACATCATTAGGGCATCCCTGATGTATTTCTCTGTGGCTTCTTTTCTCTGACCACATCAAAGCCTGAAGCAGAATATAGTGATTTGAAAAGATAGATGCAGTCAACGGATTGACCCCTGAAATCAGCTGCCTGCAAAACTGTGGCCTGCTTCTTGCTCCTGGGAACCCTTCTTAACGACTCTGTCTCTTAATTTCTGCCTGGCTCGAATTGCATTTCAATAGGTTCTGACTTAGTTGGAATGGAGAGTAGGAAAACTGCCACCTTGGATAATGAGATTGGAATCTTAAGCTTCTGTGTGTTTCAGGACAACCTATCAGTATCATTTAAAAATAGCTTTACATATTCTTATCCCCTCCATATACAGAGATGACAATATATAGAGTCCTTGAATTAGAATCTGTTTTCACTTTTACCCGACTCTTGGTCCCCTTTTCTTTTTTAAACATGATCAATATTAAATGCAAAACATCCACAACCCTCTGAAGGAATGATTCCCAGAAGCAAGTAGGGAATTTACAAAGTTTTGAGCACCATTTCAGCTGGTCTGTAGTAATGCCATAACTGCTGGTTTTGGAGTTTTCTGACTGAATTATAATGTTATCATAATTCATGTGTTATTATTCCTGGGTTAACAAATCTCTATTTTTAACCTAATTATTAACCTTTAAAATGGATCTTACTTCTCAAGAGTGGATTTGGATTTCAGGCCACTTGTTAGTTTCTATTGCTGTTACAACAGATTACCACAAATTATCACAGCTTCATGCCTTTAAACAAGCCGCATTTATTAGTTCACAGTTCTGTAGGTCAGAGGTCTGGGTACAGCATGGCTCAACTGGGTCTTCTGCCTAGGGTCTAACAATACCCAAATCAAGGTGTTGGCAGGACCTTTCTGGAAGTTCTGAATAGACTCTTCTTCCAAGCTCATTCAGATTGTTGGCCAAATCTAGTTCCTTGTGACTGTAAGACTGAGGTCCCATTTCCTTACTGGCTATCAGACAGGGGCTAGCCTTTGCTCCTAGAGGCTGCCTACATTCTTTCTCATACTTTCCATGTGACCCCCCATAGCAATGGGAGGTCAAGTCCTTCTTATGCTTCAACTCTCTCTGGCTTTTCCTTCTGTCACACCTCTCCTCTGCTTTGAGTCAAAGTTCTCTGCTTTTAAGGACTCATGTGATTAGATTTAGCCCACGTGGATAATCTGAGATAATCACCCTATATTAAGGTCTATAACTTTAATTACATTTGCAAAGTCCTTTTGGCCATGTAGTATAATGTATTTACTGGTTACAATGGTTAGGGTAGGACATTTTGGGGAGGCCATTATTCCACCTGCCACAGGCCAGGAAAAAAAAAAAAAGACCAGACTGAAGGTTTATCGTGAAAGTGGGATTTTCAAACACATACATCAGCAGCTTTCTTGAGTTAGTGTATAGCACCTACTATAAAGCTCGGTACCTTTTTATGTGACTGACTTTTCCTGTTTAGCAGGTGAATATAGGAGTTCAGAGTCTTGGAGGTGAACAACAGAGAAGCTCAGATATTGTTCTAAAATGGATCAGTTAATCAGGGACTTTGGAGCGAAGATAGGGATGAATTTGTAGAGCTTCAGTCCCAGAGTTTGACTCAGACCCCGAGAGAATGGCAAACCTTCTGGGAAAGATCTGTGTGCCTTCTTGGGTCCCTCGGTGACCTCTTCAAGAACAAAACAGCCACAGAAAATTTTGTGCATGTAGGGAGATATGACAAGAAGATTTTAAATGAGATTAGATATTCTCTGGTTAACATAAACATTACTTTTATTTACCAGTTATTGGATAAAATGTTTAAAAATCCAATAAAATATTAATAACTACCAACCTTCATCATCATTTTAATTTGGGTGAATATAATAACAGCCCATCACCATTGGCTGGAATGGCCTTATAAATAAGGTCACAGGAGGATCTTCACTTGAAGAGAAGAAAAGTTCCAGATATTTTTTGGTTTCATTATAATGTTTTTTCCCCAAGGATGGACAAATAGAGGAAAGATACATTAAAAATTAGCTCTTTGTAATTAAGAAATTTCTAATTTTGATATAGGTTGATTTAAAAGCTGTTAGGCCCTTTAATAGTGTCAAGTTATTTGTGGGGGAAATTGATTCAGAAAACCCAGCATTCATGACATATTGATAAGTGAAAGCAGAAGACTACAAAATAGCATGCACATTAGTCTTTATTGTGTGTATATCTCTATATATCTCTATATCTCTATAGATAGATATCTATATCTATACAGATATAGATATCTATATCTATATCTATATAAAGATATAAAAGAATGTGAGGGCACAATACCAAAATGGCAGCAGTGGTTATCTGAGTGGTAAGATTATAGGTATTCAGAAATTTTTTCTTTGTGTTGTTCTAAGTTTTCAACTTTTCCTCCCTTGAGCATGTATTACTTCCACAATTAGATAGAGCTGTGTAAAGATCAAACAACAAAAAAGAAAATCAAACTCAAGATGGAAAGAGTGAGTAGGAACCACTCAAAAATGTTACTCTCAAAAAAAAAAAAAAAAAATGTTACTCTCCAAGCTCTTTAAATATTATTTAAGGGGCCTCAGAGGAAACCAGCCCTAAGGGCACCTTGATTTTGGACTTCTAGCCTCCAGAACTGTAAAAAAAATTAATTTATCTTCTTTAAGCCACCCAGTCTGTGGTATTCCGTTACGGCGGCCCAAGCAAACGAATACACTGACAATATAAGGACCTATTTGAAAAAGAAAAAAACTCAAACCTATGCTTTAGTTCATGCATTCATGAAAAACCACAGCCAGGGTCAAGGAAGTGTGAGGCCAACTGGCCAGTTACCAGGAAGGCAGAAACTCAGAAATCTGAAAGCAGTTAAGGCACATACAGAGACTCACAGGTCAAAAGCCAGGGGAGTGGGCAAGAGACGGAAAGCAAAATTCATGTCCAAAGGTCAGCACAATAGCCCACAAGGAAGGCAAGAGCAAGAGTGATTGAACGTAAAGGGTGGGCAAGTAATGAAAGACACCGGCTCCAAAGAAAACAGATTCAAAGACAAACGTTTTCTTTTTGTTTTAAATAACATGTACTTGTTTTTATTTGGCTAGAGAAGAATTATATGCTCATTGTAGAACATTTGGAAAATACAGAAAAGAATTAAATTTACACACACGCATGAATAAACCTCACCAACAAACCTCAAACCTAGAGATAAGCACTGTTGCAATTTGGGTGCATTTCCTTCTGGTCATTTTTCTATGTATATATAACACATTAAAAAACATTCTGACTAGCATGTACTGTGTTGTCTGTTTCTATTGTGCATCCATTTATTTTACTTAACAATGCAGTGGGAACCCTTCCCACGTCAGTCTTCTCATATGAGCCTCAGGGGGGGTTGGTCTGCCCAGGGCTGGCAGATAGAAGGGGAATATGGCTCAGCAAATTTGGAGGGATACTTGAACTTGAAAATAAGGTCAGGTCCTAAAAACAAAATAGATTTGCATCACTTCATTCAAGGAGGTCTCCCATGATCTTATCATTTATTCACTGCTTGCATGTGAAAAAATAAGTCTCAAGTTTTAGAAATCCATAATTCAGATATTTTTAGAAAGTCACCTTAGTGAGATTGTATTACAGTTTAATGAGTTTAGAAATTCACCACTGACTCTGCCTTCAGCCTTCCCAAGTTTTTTTTTTTTTTTTAAAGCAGCCTGCATTTGTCAAAAAATTACTCTAAATAGCTTGTAAACCACTTGAATCTGCCCCTTTTATGTAGTAAAATTGGTCAGTTTCCCAACAGCAAAGAAGAAGGAAAATATGGATTGGCAGTAACCAACACCACCCTGAGAACAACGTTGGCTTTCTAAATCCAGGACGTCTAGTAGGAGACGTAAGTAGTTGCAACCTAATATAACTCTTAACTAAGGTTTTCAAACCCTGGGAAAAAAGAGCGTTCTTTTTTTTTTTTTTCTTTTTGGTTTTTTTTTTTAACACCTTTATTGGAGTATAATTGCTTTACAATGATGTGTTAGTTTCTGCTTTATAACAAAGTGAATCAGTTATACATATACATATGTCCCCATATCTCTTCCCTCTTGCGTCTCCCTCCCTCCCACCCTCCCTATCCCACCCCTCTAGGTGGTCACAAAGCACCGAGCTGATCTCCCTGTGCTGTTGAACTCAGGACTGTAATTTCTCACCCTGCTGGGCCAGTCAGGGACATTGGTGACTTTTCACTAACCAGATCTAGATTTGCGGCCCCAGATGAACACTTTAAGTCACACCCAGAAGCAAGTTGGAAGCCCTTGTCTTCTGATAAGGCTGGACATTTTGTGAGATGATTATAACCTTCTGCATTTGGGCTTGAACTTGGCCCAGACTTCTGTGGTTGTCCCCTGGTGAGAGCCTTTTTGATTTCCACTTCAGACAAAGCAAAGGAATCACTGGTCTCAGGTGTGTGTGTATGTTTGTGTGTTTAATTGGGGAAAATATACATAACATAAAGTGTATAATTTTATCCATTTTTTAAGTGTACAGTTGTATGGCTTTAAGTATATTCACATTGCTGTGCAAACATCACCACCATCCACCTCCAGAAATTTTTCAGGTTCTCCAATACCCATTAAACACAAACTCCCCATTCCCTGTCCCCCAGCCTTTGGCAACCATCATTCTATTTTCTGTCTCTGTGAGTTTGACTACTCTGTGTACCTCACATAAGTGGAAGCATACAGTATTTGTCCTTTTGTGACTGTCTTATTTCACTTAACGTAATGTCTTTAAGGTCTGTAAATGTTGTAACATGTATCAGAATTTCACTCCTTTTCAAGGCCAAATAATATTCCATTGTACATATATACCACATTTTGTTTATCCGTTGATCTGTTGATAGACACTTGGGTTACTTCTACCTGTTGGCTAGTGTGAATAATGCTGATATGAACACAGGTGTGCAAATATCTCTTTGAGTCCTTGCTTTCAATTCTTTTGGGCATATCCCCAGAAGTGGAATTGCTGGATCATATGGTAATTGTATGTTTAATTTTTTTAGGAACTGCCGTATCATTTTTGCCAATGGTTGCGCTATTTTACACTCCCACCAGCTGTGCACAAGGGGTCCAATTTCTTCAGATGTGTTTTAAAGTACCCACATTCACATCACCAAATCACCATTTTTATCATCCCCCAAAGCTTTTTAAAACGTGGTTGCCAAACTCTACTGTGGATAAGAATAACCCAAGGGGTGTGTTAAAAATGCTGATTATTTGCCTCACCCCGGACCTTCTCATTCAGTAGGTCTTCCGTGGGGCTCAGGAATCTGCATTTTCATACAAGTTGTCCCAGATGGTTCTGATGCAGGTGGGTCTATGAGCTACGCTCTGAGCAAAACCGAGGTAAAAGGTCTACTACACTCAGAAGTGACTCCCTCAAGAGCCAAAGCTTAAATTTTTGCCTCTTTCTGAATTCAGCCCTCTTTGATATGTCAGCGAATTTTTGGTCTGTGCTTGAGTGATTGTGTGCAGCCAATGTTGGAAAAATTGATTACAAGACTTCAGGAAAGAATGGCTGTAGAAGCTGTTTCCTGACTTTTTCAGCTGTCTACATTTTAATCATCTGTTAAAGTTTCTCCTATTTTCTTTTCTGTATTTTCCAAATTTCCAATATTAAACATGCACTACTTTTATTATTAGAAAAATGATTCTCAAATCACGGAACCAAACAAAAATTCTGTAAAGGTTCAAATATTTCCTCTGTGAAGTTTTTTCAGCTCCCACTTCCCTTTCTCCCAAGACATATCAATCACTCTGAGTCCATGCCTTCCTGGCATTTAGTTTATAACTCTTCTAGTCTACATCTCTCACTGAATGACAGTGGTTGCACTTAATAGAAACTTCAGACAGGAGACTGGTTTGACTCTTCAACAGAGCCTCACGGGTGATGGGATTCATGTTGGAGGTGGGGACAATGGATACTTTGCATCTGCTATGCCCAGACTCCCAATCCATCCCTCCCCTACCCCCACATCCCCCGCCCTTGGCAACCACAAGTCTGTTCTCTATGTCTGTGAATCTGTTTCTGTTTCGTAGATAAGTTCATTTGTGTCATATTTTAGATTCCACATATAAGTGATATCATATGGCATTTGTCTTTCTCTTTCTGACTTACTTCATTAAGTATTTTATTCTTTCTGATGGTATTATAAATTGAACTGCACGGGCTTCTCATTGCATTGGCTTCCTTGTTGTGGAGCATGGGCTCTAGGCGCACGGGCTTCAGTAGTTGTGGCTCGTGAGCTCTAGAGCTCAGGCTCAGTAGTTGTGGTGCACAGGCTTAGTTGCTCTGTGGCATGTGGGATCTTCCCGGACCAGGGTTCGAACCCGTGTCCCCTGCATTGGTAGTCGGATTCTTAACCACTGTGCCGCCAGGGAAGTCCCAGTTTGGCATCTTTTCGCACCTTTTATTTCCCTCCTTTTGAGATAAAACTTTAGTAACCAATTTATATAATGGTTTGACTTATTCGGTGGACTTGTTGAACGGCCAACTTTGCAGATATGTTTTTCAGGAAGAAGTGTTATTTTAATAACATGAATTCTTGCTCCCCATTGCAAACTATTCAAAACTCATTGTCCAGGAAGAGTGTCCTGCCACTATCACTGCTGGAAAGAATTCATGGGCACTCTTTCCTTCACTGTGCCCAGCTGTTAAGCTCCATTAATTGCGAGCTGAGTTTTATACGTATATATTTGGCAGCACTGTACAGCTTGTGGGATCTTAGTTCCCAGACCACGTATCAAACCCAGGCCCCCAGCAGTGGAAGTGCAGAGTCCTAACCACTGGACCTCCAGGGAACTCCTGCCAGCTGACTCTTTATTGTTTTCAACAATGTCCTGGCATATAAATTTGCTCCACAGACTGATCCAATCAAATTCGGCATCATTTGAAAGTATACTTCTTGAGGTCAGTGCTTGAGATTTGCTCTCATCCTAGAAGGGCTCCTCCCAGTTGTCTCTTCCCTTGGTTCTCTCTAGGAAATTAGCCAGACTACAGTTTAGCCTAGATCTTCAATGATTCTATCGATTTCCTTCCAATTAATTTTACTACAACTCCCACTATTTTTGAGATTGCCCTAAGCTTGAACCTTCCACATTGTTACAAATGAAGTCAACTCCTTTGGGAAGAGATTAAGAGCTCTCTGTTTTGTAGCCTATCTCTCCCCCGGGAGAATTTCTGAGCCACAGCTCTAGAATTGTGGGTAGAAACAATGGTGTGTTTCTCCCTGAATGACATCCCCACTTTTGGAGTTGTTGGGTGTAAGAGAGCAGTAGCCTCAGGTCTCCTCAGCTTGCCTCTCCCCCCATGGAACCTCTGCTTTATAAGCTGGGGCAAGGGCAATTGGGGTCCCAGTATTCTCAATAGTGCTGCATCCATAATAGAAACTCCATCCCACAAATGGGAGCTGATGAAAGAAGAAAGCCCCTACCTCTTGGCTGTACTTGTCTAGAGCTTAGCCTCCGCAGTAGGTAGCTGGGGACAGGGTGAGAAATTCTCACATCCTGCCCCTTCCAAGATGCTAACTAGCCCTCTGACTATGAGCTGGGGAGAGTCCTGAATACTTGGCTACAGCAGCCTAGAGTGGAGTTTCCATCTTGCTGAGCTGGGAAGGGGGAAGAAGAGAGCAGATTATTGGTCCAAGTACCACATACTCTATCTGTCCTTACCAAGTTTTAGTAGACTTTTTAAAATAAATGTTTCTTCACTTGCTGTATGCCCTTAAGACTATTACCAGAGGCTTTGAATGAGTGTTTTTAAAAGTAAGTTTCACCAGAACTTCCCTGGTGGTGCAGTAGTTAAGAATCTGCCTACCAATGCAGGGGACACGGGCTCAAGCCCTGGTCCGGGAAGATCCCACATGCCATGGGGCAACTAAGCCTGTGTGCCACAACTACTGAGCCTGCGTTCTAAAGCCCACGGGCCACAACTACTGAGCTCGCATGCTGCAACCACTGAAGCCTGAGCACCTAGAGCCCGTGCTCTGCAACAAGAGAAGCCACCGTGATGAGAAGCCCACGCACCGCAATGAAGAGTAGTCCCTGCTTGCCGCAACTAGAGAAATCCTGGGTGCAGCAACGAAGACCCAACATGGCCAATAAATAAATAAAATAAATAAATAAGAGAAATATATTGAAAAAAATGTTTCACCAATTTCTCTGGGGAAGGGTCTGTGTGGATTAGAAGTGGTAATCCTTGCCTTTGATTTTGACATTAATCCATGATTACTTGTTTTATGTATTTACTCCTTTAGGCAAAAGTGAAGGTAATGAATTGTATCCAGTGTGAAATAACACTATAGGCTCAATTACCTCGATAAACTAATAGATCAGTTTGAAGAATTTCCATGAGAAAGGAACCATAACTGACCGGTTAACAGGGAAAGAGAACCATATACAGAACATAGTATCTGGGTGATTGACTCACTGTGTCACAATGGGCTACACTTTCTTTCTTTTCGAGTAGAACATGTGTTTAGAGTATTTGATTGAGTTGCTTTAGTCACTATTAGGCCAAATGCACCCATGAGGGAACAGATCCACAATTACTGACTCAGCACAAAGGTTAAAAAAAATTTCAATTCCTTTACTTCTTACATAACCACCCAGTTTGGCATCTTTTTTTTTTTTTGGCTGCGTTGGGTCTTTGTTGCTGCGTGCAGGCTTTCTCTAGTTGTGTTGAGTGGGGGCTACTCTTCGTTGCAGTGCACGGGCTTCTCATTGCATTGGCTTCCTTGTTGTGGAGCATGGGCTCTAGGCGCACGGGCTTCAGTAGTTGTGGCTCGTGAGCTCTAGAGCTCAGGCTCAGTAGTTGTGGTGCACAGGCTTAGTTGCTCTGTGGCATGTGGGATCTTCCCGGACCAGGGTTCGAACCCGTGTCCCCTGCATTGGTGGTCGGATTCTTAACCACTGTGCCGCCAGGGAAGTCCCAGTTTGGCATCTTTTCGCACCTTTTATTTCCCTCCTTTTGAGATAAAACTTTAGTAACCAATTTATATAATGGTTTGACTTATTCGGTGGACTTGTTGAACGGCCAACTTTGCAGATATGTTTTTCAGGAAGAAGTGTTATTTTAATAACATGAATTCTTTCCAGCAGTGATAGTGGCAGGACACTCTTCCTGGACAATGAGTTTTGAATAGTTTGCAATGGGGGAGCAAGACTGAACTTGTAGGATTTACCTAGCCTGAAGGTTTATAAAACCTACTCAGTGTTTACTCCTTATCAAAAATGATCAAAATGGCATTCTGTTTTAGTTTTGTCTCCTCTTAACAAACCTATTCCGGAGGCCTCTAGCTCATACACTATTTTTAAAATCAGAGACTATAAAGGAAGGACGGGATTACCATTTCTCTGGCTCTTTGGGAGCATTGTCCTATGGCATGAGATCATGAATTAATTTATCACAAATGATTACTTTTTAGTCCAAGTTATTATTGGACTAAAAATAAATTGAAATAAATACCAACCAAAGCACATACAGCTATTGTAGCTATACTAGTAAATATAACAGAATTCCAAAAATCTCCAAAGACAAAGTCTCCTCTGAGACATATCCCGGCAGAAATAAGAGAGTGCAGTTGGCCCTCTGTATTCGTAGGTTCCACACCCAGAGATTCAACCAACCCCAGATTCGCAGTTGGTTGAATTTGTGAATGTGGAACCCGTGGATACAGAGGGCAGATTGTACTACCCCATTTTGTATAAGGGACTTGAGCATCCATGGATTTAGATACCCACTGGGGAGTCCTGGAACCGATCCCCTGTGAATATCATGGATGACTGGATATGGTTTTCTAAGATTGCTTTCCAGAAACAATATAAGCATTAATATCACCCCTTTTCTTGGGTAATAAGAATGCATGTGCAGATGGATAGAGCAGGCAGAAGACCTTCACTCCAGTTACCCGGCTTTTGATTCTGAGATTTCACCTTTGACACATCATATATATTATATATTATATATATAATATCTATTACATATATAATATCTATAATATATAATATATCTTATGCATATATCCAGACACACATATATCCAAAAAAAATAATAAATACTAAACCTCAGTGCAAAATCTTTTATAAAAAGTAGATTCCCCACTGGGAGCAAACTCTCTGGTGAAGTGGTCTGTAGGCAACAAAAGCTTCTAGAGAATTAATATTTCCTTTCAAAGATTTTTTTGTTAAGTCTACAAAAAGCACCCTCTTAACATGTTTTTTTGTTTTTGTTTTTTTTTTTTTTTGCAGTACGGGGGCCTCTCACTGTTGTGGCCTCTCCCGTTGTGGAGCACAGGCTCCGGATGCAGGCTCAGCGGCCGTGGCTTACGGGCCTAGCCGCTCCGCGGCATGTGGGATCTTCCCGGACCGGGGCACGAACCTGCGTCTCCTGCATCGGCAGGCGGACTCTCAACTACTGCGCCACCAGGGAAGCCCTTAACATGTTTTTGAAAAAATAAATTGATAACAAATTTCATCGTTTTAAAGTTCTATTAAAATGCCAACTGATTTCTTTCAGTCATAGGTTAGCTTGTTTCAGCCTCCAGAGTGGTACAAATTTTCATCATTTGCAATGCAAGCCCTCACACTTACAGCGAATGATCAGCACACAGTTATATTTAAAGGGAATATTATTTAAGTATTGAAGGGTATGGAATTATATTCATTGAAACATAATTAAAGTACAGAGACATATAATAATAAGTGGGTGGAAATATGTGTAATAATAATTCAAGGTAATCACTGCATTATGACCGTGCTGCAGATTAGAGCAGAATATAATGAGGTCTCCATTTAATTAGAACACTTTAATTCTGAGGCAGATTAGAGGCAAAGGGTACTTTAGAGAAGCGCCAGTTCCTATTCTTACTATAGAAGCAGGTGAAGATGGTGTTCTGAAAAGATTCTAATTTGAGTTTAGAAGTAGCCAGTGAAATGAGATATATAATTTTTTAACCTCTCATCTCTCATTCCATCACTCTGTTGTATATACATAGGATAGAATCCTATGTTAAGACCATGCAAACAGTTCCTGAGTGGAGCACCTGATTATCTCCCAATCAATCAAGCTCATCTACCCCTCCTACCTTAGCTCACATTATTCCTTCATGGAGAACCTCTGCTCTGGCCAAATGTCCTCGGCCTTGGCACTGGCAATACCCTGAACGCTTCCCAAGGACACGTATGTCAAGGCACCTGGTGAAACGAGAGCCCAGGACCAAGGGAGCTATTCAGCCAGAGTCTTCAGAGCTTCTCTGGGTCAGCCATCCTACCCCTGCATCTGACCACATCCCCTGATTCCCAGGAGGTCTTGAATTCCAACTTCTTTCAGCCCCATTGGCCCTGCCAACAGCTTCCCAGAATTGCTGTCAGGATCCACTCGTATGAGAAAATGATACTCTGGCTCTCTTAAATCAGTGCCCAGACTATTTCTGACTTTTCCCACCTCCTGGTTAAGGCTCTGCACAGCACTGAAGCGCCCAGAGGCGTCACCAATTCTCCCTTCTAAGTCCCTTGCCGGAGCAGCTTCCCACTCTCTCCTCCCTGACGAACTCTTAGGCCTCAAAAGTCACTTCTACTTCTGAAAGCCTCTGACTCTAATTGTCTGGGAGACTCACAGAGCAATTAGTGGACGGATGCTGAAGTAATACATCATACAACATTCTTGCCAATAACATTGTAAGCTTTCTGTGAGGACAGTTCCTCCAAGGCTTTTATCCTCAATGGCTACCACAGTGTCAGTTGCCTAGAGTGGTTATTTATTTGGCACAGTGGTTAAGAGTGTGGGCTCTGTCTGCATAAGAGTCAATACAAAGGGGGATCTGGGCTGGCAGACACCACGTTAACCAAGTGATAAAAGTTAACATCGCCAGTAATGGAACCAACTGACATTATGTGCCTCCGGATTGAATGCACAGAGAAAGACACCGCATCATTTTTGCAGTAGTTTTGCCCCAAATAGATAACCTGAATCTAAACCTGTGGAAATATCAGATAAACCAAATTGAGCCACATTCTATAGAATAACCGGTTTATACTCTTCAGCCATGTCAAGATCATGAACGGCAAAGAAAGACAGGAAATGTTCCAGGTGAAAAGCGACTAAAGTAATGTGACAATTGAAAGCAATGTGTGATCAAAGGTTTGATGCTGAACCACAAGACCTTTTTCTATAACAGACATAATTGCAAGAATCGGCAGAATCGAAGTGAGATCTGAGGATCTGATAATAGTATTGTTTCAATGTTAATTGACAGTACAGTGACAATTATACCGTGTTTATATAAGAGAATGTCCTGGTTTTTAAAGAAAACACTGAAGTATTTAGGGGTAAAGAAACTTCATGTGTTCAATTTACTCAGATGGTTCCAAAAATGATGATTATATATGTACATTATATATTAATACATACAGAGACGGAAAGAGAAGAATAGAGCAAATCATGCTAACATTTGGAGATTCTGAGAACAGGGTATATGAAATTCTCTTTACTATTCTTACAACTTGAAGTCTGACATTATATCAAAATGAAAGTTTTTGTTTATGTGTTTTTGTCGTTTTTGAAGTGTGGACTGCAGTATCAGGCTCAGTGGATTGGAATCCCAGCTTGGACATTTACCAGTCATATGACCGTAGGCAAGTTATTGGGCCCCTGACACTCATTTTCCTCATCTATATTTTGAGGATAACAGTATTGTCTTGAGGGGCTACTATAAAGCGCTCAGCAGGTGTTTGGCCCAGAGTAAGCTCCTGGTGAATGATAGCTTCCATTATTCAATGGCCCAGTCCACGTTTCCTGTTGCTTACGACAAGGATGATGTTAGGGAATCGTGAATTACTAGGGTCAGGAGGGAATACCAGATGAATCTCTTGCCTACTTCCAAGGGGCCTTTGCTGGCTGCTATGAGCCCTGAAAGTACATGGGGACTCCTGTCTCTAATATTTAAGATTGTTAGCATGTTCAGATTAAAGAAGTCTTAGTTAGCTTTGGACTCCCATCCAGGGCTCAAGGACAATAGGGTGAGTGGTCACCCTACAGATAGATGACACGTGGCTGCCCATTAGGACTCTACCAGGCCCATTCCCAGAATGGGATTTAACACATCGCCAGGTGAATCACGTGTGCTTTGGGCTGGATGTGGATATCTGTCCTTCTCTCTTACCCAACAGAGAGCCATCTTGAATAGTTCAGATTCTCATTTCCTTTCTCGAACCTGAGTTCTAAATTCAGAGTGACACCTACATGGGAGAGAGAGGAAAAATTAATTATAGAATCAACTAGACCAAGTCCTGTATTTTACCAAAGAGGAAACCAAAGCCCAGAAAGCCAATGACACATGTTCGCGATTACACACCATGTTCTAGCACAGGGAGGGCTAGAGCAAGATTCCTAACTCTCATGTCATTGTCCTTCCCACCAGGCCACATTGCTTTGCAGCACTGGGATCGGTAGAGTCAAGGAAGGTTAAGGAAGTCAGAAAGGGCATGTGAAGGGAACAGCACGAAGAAGGGCCAATGATCCCCGTAATAGGCTCATGCCAGTCAGAGCTAGAGGGCTTCTCTGCTGAGACAACATTTGCGAGGACCCCATGTCACAGCAATGCAGGAAAAACAAGATGGCAACATTCACTGATATTTGGCAGTAGCTCTCTGTAGGCCCAGGTAGTGAATTTCATGTTCCTTCAAATTTCGTTGTGTTTCTACTCCACTGATCCAGATAAAGTGTTCGGATTTCGTTACACAGTTTGCTCCCCTGTTTTTCGTACCTTCTTTTTTATTCCTTAATCAAAAGGCTAAACACTTTCTCTGGTTCTAGTTTCTGCCATGCTGCTTCAGCAATCTTCCTAGTTTCTGCTTTGCTGTGACCACCTTGGACTTGAGATATTAAGTGTGGCTTTGGTATCAAGTTCACAGCTGACCTTGACCTTGACTAATTCAGGGAGTACAGTACTGCTGTAGAAGGAAAATTCAGAGTTCACTTTTGTTACTGGTTAAGAAATCTACTTCCAAAACCAACTTGAACGTGGACTTGAAAAACCACAGACTCTTGGAGCTGGACATTTCTTTAGAACTCATCCCATGGGCTGAGAGAATTTTCTGTTGTCTCAAACACCTGAAAATAAGGGCGATCAATTTTTATTAAATTTTCCTGGAAAGAAGGTGATACAATTAACATAGAAAATAAGTGGAAGGATTGTTTTTTCCTTCCAGCATATAGCTGCTACTTTGAGGGAACGTCTCAGGGCTGAAGAGCTAAGTGAGAATCTGATGGCAACCAAATTCTAGAATGTTTGAAAAAAGCAATCTGTTTTGACTGAAGCGTGCACCCGTAAGAGAGCAAAGCAGATTTCTGAATTTGCTATGAGGCTCATGTTATTTGCTTGGCAAGGTGTTAAGACACATTTTAGAATCTTGCGTAGACTGCCAATGCAGGGATGTGGTGAATATCACACGTGGTGCTCTCACAAGTACCTTTACTTTGAATATAGATAGATAGATAGATAGATAACTAAAATATCAGGAGTCAGCATCTCTAAGTTTGAATTGTAAAACATTGGTATTATTAAAAAGTCAAATAAATTTACCCAAAATCTAGACTCTTGGCTCTCAGCTCTTAGATCTGAAGGTATTCTCTTAAGGAAAACATTCAGATGCCTAAGCTATTAGATTGTCTCTTGGTAAGAGTGATACCTTTTTGTAGAGAAAAATCATAAAATGTAAAGGTAATTTCTTTTTATCCATTTAGTGATGTGAATAGTTCTGGTGAAAATGAGAGCGTTTCACTTCTGGCAGCCTTGGCTTCCAGCAGAGGTATGCAGCCGGCCACTTGTCTTCAGGGCAGACGCTCAATGGCAGAGGACCCCCAAGGAGTCAGTGAGCCATGGACAGCAGTCGGCAGCCAGCATTTGCTCAAGTGGAAAATGGAGAAGAAGCAATCGCCCAGAAACCCGGGTTCTCTGCTAAGTATCAAGAAGGCAGGTTTGAGAGAAGTAGAACTTCGTTAAGTGGCCATGACATAAAACTAAATTTTGAAAGCTATGGGTGTGGAGTAAAAGAGACATCTGACTATCTCGAAGGGCCCAAATGTCTTTTTTCTTGCAAATCTGGTTTGATCTATCCTATTCTATTTCTTCTGCCACCACCTGGAGTCAAGATCTCATTCTTAGCCATTGTAATAACTGGCTAAGTGGTCTTAAGTCTCTCTCTCATCTAGTCCAGACTCCGTACTGCTGCTGGGCTTGCTTTAATTTTAAAAAGGCAAAAAAAAAAAGCTTTGTGGAAAATTGGAGGCAGTCAGGATGTCCAATAGCAGGAAAATAATTGGAAGAACTTTGGTTCATCCATGTGAAGTAGTATTTATTGTGTAGCCATTGAAGACTAAGCTTTGGAAGAGTTCTTCATGACCTGGGGAATGGTCATGGTAGGGCACTGGGTGACAGAAATGGTGTGGCCTATGTGATCTCAATCAGGTTACCTGGATTTGTGTATAAACTTAGCTGTGCCTGTCACATTTGGAAAGGTGAGAAGCCACTGTCTATTACCAGAAAGAAAATCTAAGTATAGACCACATTTTCTCAGCTGCAGTCTTGTGAGGGAATTAAGCCCTAGGGCATCCATTGTATGTAATAAATGAATTTCTCTCCAATCTCTCTAGAATGAAATTAGTTATGTACCATCTTTAGGAGAATTGAGTAAATGATCACTTGAATCACTTTTCTAAGTTGTGTGATTTAGAAGAAGATCCCAAGGAATTCCCTGGTGGTCCAGTGGTTTGATCCCTGGTCAGGGAGCTAAGATCACGCATGCCATGCGGCTCGGCCAAAAATAAAAATAAAAATAAATTAGAAGAAGATCCCAGATCGTCATACATATGCACAGAGTCTAGACGATGGGGCCAAAGAGTGTTTTACTTTTGCTATCGAGTCAACTATCATCAGAGTCATCCTCAGGCAGGCATCAGAGTCCCCATTCCTTGTTCTCTCACCCAAGGTCTTCAATGCCGTGATGCCCTCCCTGGGTCTTGTATTCCTCGGCCCAACTTCCGAGTTCCAATGAACTCCCCAACACCAGTCCGTTGTTCCCAAGTGCCAGTTGACTGTGAGCTCAGGTCCTGGAGTGAGGTGGCAGAAACTAGACCAAACACTGGGAAGAAAATATCAAAGGAAAAAAAATTCCATAAGGTGGATAGAAGCCAGGGGGATGTTCAAGGCATTAGAAATGGCGAGTAAGGGAGTCATTTATTCAACATATATTTACTAAGAATCTACTAAGTGGCAGGCAGGTACTGAGCTGGGCACTGAAGATACAATGATGAGTAAGACAGATGCTATCTTACGCTTGTTGACAAGGAATTTACACACTAGGCAGGCTAAACAATAGGAGAAATGACGAGGTTTTACAAATTCCAGAGGAAAAGCACATTCATCCAAAACTTTGCAGGCAGGCAAAAGAAAATAATAAATGAGTTGGGACCAGATTGCCCAATGGACGCCTGCTGATCCAGGCAGCTCTCACTGACATAGTGACCAAAAAGACTATATGGGACACAATCTCCTCGAGGAGGAGGTGGGAAACCCCTCCACCGGCACACTTTGGCCTCTGTAACGAGCAGCAGCGCCAGGGTGGGCACGTCAACTGTATGCCACTGGGAACTCATCAGGTCCAGCCACTTCTGGGCCAAGTGTGCTTGGCCTGTTAAGTCTGCATAGGAAGCTGCTTTTTGTATCTTGTATCACATCCCCTTGGCCCTATCTGACTTCAGCTGCAGTCGCCACCAAGGGGCCTTGAGCTCCAGGGCATCTTAGCTTCTCTAAAGCTTTTACCAAAGCTTAGTGAACTTGGCTCAGCTCATAACGCATCCAGAAATTCAGAGGAGGTAAAGCCCCAGGGGCATCCACCAACCAGTGGGAGACTGAAGTCCAAGGATAAACGATCTTACCTGTTATCCTCTGGAGGGATAATGCTGGGGCTCAGTTTATATGATTGATTCATCAGTGGTTCCCAGTGAAAATGAGTCCACAGTGGTAACCAGCTCGTGGCGCCCTCTCTTTAGCTTTTTCTCCTTCTCTGTCCCACTCTCCTCACCCCCTCACTCTTGTTCCTGGGCTCACCTTCCAAATAAATTACCTGCAAACAAATCCTTGTCTCAAGCTCTGCCACTGGGGGAACTGGAGCAAGGACAGCTGTCATATACCCTTCTGTAGCACTACCCTAGCCCAGAAGAAAGAGGCACTGCAGACCAAGTCGGGGAGGGATGGGCTCTCCCCCCACCTTTCAGGTGAAGATGCAGCACAGCATGGATAGGAAAGCAAGAACCTAGGGGCCAGGAGGAGTACCTGGGGCTTGGCTTGGCAAGTGCCAGCATGCAAGCCATGAGAAGATGGAGAGTGAAAGATAGCAAGGAGAAGGAAACTCACAGGATGCAAGTAGGGTCTCCAAGGACCCTCAGACTGTCAGGGAGGGAAAGAAGTAGTTCTAGGATTCCAGTGAATCTTGAGGGTCTGGAGTGTGACCGTTATTCCTCACCATAATGAACCTTGTTTCTTCCTTTGGGGCGCATAACCCAATGCAAGTTACGTGTGGAACAAATCCTCAAATCGAGGATGATCTCCCCACTTTCTTCTTTCTATTTATTCAGGGCCCACTTCTCCCCAAGGATGAAGAGGAATGACATCTGCTTTGCCCTCTCCCTTTCTCCCAGAGGCGCTTAGTTTTGAGCAAAACTTTATGTTCCTTATAGCAGGTGGGATCCTTCTATTT
Organism: Phocoena phocoena; assembly: GCF_963924675.1. Taxonomy (NCBI): domain Eukaryota; kingdom Metazoa; phylum Chordata; class Mammalia; order Artiodactyla; family Phocoenidae; genus Phocoena; species Phocoena phocoena. The sequence goes on along the minus strand of NC_089240.1, from coordinate 39,293,985 downwards.
GCGCGGTAGTTGAGTGAGCCTGTTTCTGTGCATTGAAGATCAGAAAGCAGACAGGCTGGCTCCAGGAGAGGGGAATGAGAGGACTGTGGTCCTACCCGCACTGAGCTAGAATGGACATTACTAGGATCCAGGTGCACAGAATCCCACTCTCTTTCTCCCTGCTCCAGGCTACACCAGCTGGCACTCGGGGCCCCATTACCTCGAAAAAGTCAAACCATTCCCTATTCCGCTTATAGAGTGAGTGGCATTGTCCCTGTCACGGGACTACGATTTGCTTTTTCACGTGGACAATCAGCTCTTTGCCCATGAGATGAAGAATTAGTCTCAATTTCATTGGCCTTTGAGTCTTCTTCCCTCCCAAAGTTAGTAGGTTGTCTATCTTTGGTTTTCACAATAATTCAAAGTAGAGACATTCATTCATTTCACGTCTTACAAATCAAGCATTCCTGACTCTGAAATGGTTTTCTGGATTCAGTGTCTCAGAACCATAATAACTGAGTTGGCAATACGAAAAGTCATTTACAACGAAAGTATGATGAGGCTCCTCTTCATCTGATACTAGAAATGTCTTCCATAAATCCCTCTTATTAAAACAATGAGTCTTTCATAATATCTATGCAATTTTCAAATGAGATGGTCAAAAAACATAGGTGGTGATATTTTTTTCTTTTCCATTATAGTTTATTACAAGATATTAAGTATAGTTCCCAGTGCTATACAGTAGGACCCTGTTGTTTATCTATTTTATATTTAGTTATTTGTATCTGCTAATCCCCAACTCCTAATTTATTCCTCCCCTACCCCGCTTACCCCTTTGGTAATCATAAGTTCGTTTTCTATCTCTGTGAGTCTGTTTCTGTTTTGTAAATAAGTTCGTTTGTATCATTTTTTAGATTCTACACGTAAGTGATATCATATGATATTTGTCTTTCTCTGTCTGACTTACTTAGTAGGAGAATCTCTAGGTCCAGATGGATGGTGATATTGAACTGTTTCTTCATACCATACATCAACAAGATGATATGCTTTTATTTCATTTTTTCTTAGTCTTTTCTAGTTAGAAGAGACATCTTCCATGTTTATGAGTGTAATATTCATACATCTTCACATATTTTATCGCTATAGATTTTTATTGAGATATAATTCACATACCATACAGTTCACCTATCTAACGTGTATAATTCAGTGGTTTTCAGTGCATTCTCGGAGTTGTGTAACCATTCTTGTGATCAATTTTAGAACAATTGTGTCATCCCCAAAGAAACCCCATTCTCATTACGATTTCCATTTCCCCTCAATATATTCCTCTTGCCACCCTAACCAAATACTAATTCACTTTCTATCTCTAAAGACTTGTCTATTCTAGACATTTCATATAAATGGAATCATACAATATGTGGGTTTTTGTGAATGATTTTTTCCCTTAGCATAATGTTTTCAAGGTTCATACATGTCGTGGTATGTAACAGTACTTCATTTTTTTTTTTTTTTTTTGCGGTACGCGGGCCTCTCACTGCTGTGGCCTCTCCCGCTGCAGAGCACAGGCTCCGGACACGCAGGCTCAGCGGCCATGGCTCACGGGCCCAGCCACGTCGCGGCATGTGGGATCTTCCCGGACCGGGGCACGAACCCATGTCCCCTGCATCGGCAGGCGGATTCTCAACCACTGCGCCACCAGGGAAGCCCAGTACTTCATTCTTTATGGCTGAATAAACATCTTCACGTCTTTTGTGTTCTAAGGTTCCATCTAATACATTTTCACGACCGTTCACTTACTCACTTATACATTCATTCCTCAACAAACATACGCATGCAAGGCATCACGTGGGTGCTTTAGGGAATAAAGATGGAACAAAATGATTCTTAATACTCAAAAGCTCACAGTTGTTAGTGATGGTAGGGATGTGAAAAGAGCTAATCAAAATGGCGCCCAGAAGAGAATAAATGTGAAATAAAACTGTGATCACTCTGCTATGAGAGTGAAGAGAGAGGAGCAGTTACTTCTAGCTTCGGTACTGAGAGAGCTTCATAAAAAAACCAGTAACTCACCCTGATCAACGGAAATCACCACTGCAAGCAGCTACCCAAGCCTCCCCTGACACAGGAAGCCATCTTTTCAAAGAATGATCCAATTTCCTCCTTAAAGATGAACTTGATAGTGGCCTCTGTTGTCATTTGATAGGGGAGAAGTAATCAAATTTCTGCCACAACAGAGCAGAAAATGAGAGGATTTATGTGGATATACTTTACAAAGCCCACAGTAACTTACGACTCTAAGGTATTTATTATGATTGCTCTTATTTTTAAGAACCCCTGCATCATGAACAGAAATGACTATGAAGGGACCACTTGGTGACTCTGGGGCACTTGTAGACCTGAGCTTTCTCACTTCCTCGCTGGGTTCTCTGAAATTATCACCACTGTGGCTTCCATGTAGGCCTTGGCTCTGGGGATCTTGCTCTGAGCAGAGCTGCCTCACTGCCAGGCCTCTGGGAAGGGATAGTCCCTAACTCAGCCCAGTCACCACTTCTCTTCTTCCGTTTCAGATTCATCCCCAAATAAGCGCCTAGTCAGTTGATGCATTTTGGGGAGATGCTAGGAAGAGTTGCTCACTGGCTAGAATGATTAGGAGGGAATGGAATTAGGTCTGGAGTTGCAGTATGAAAAAACTTGATCTAGCAATAGCTGTTGTCCCTTCCCCAGGCAGACAGAGTCACAGACTGTTTTTTTTTTTTCTAACATCTTTATTGGAGTATAATTGCTTTACAATGGTGTGTTAGTTTCTGCTTTATAACAAAGTGAATCAGCTATACATATACACACATCCCCATATCTCTTCCCTCTTGCATCTCCCTCCCACCCTCCCTATCCCACTGGACTGGTGCTTTAAAATGTTCCTTGCAGCAACTTGGATGGACCTAGAGAATGTCATAGTAAGTGAAGTAAGCCAGACAGAGAAAAACAAATATCATATGACATCACTTATATGTGGAATCTAAAATAAAAATGATACCAGTGAACTTATATACAAAACAGAAATAGACTCACAGACATGGAAAACAAACTTATGGTTACCAAAGGGGAAAGGGGGGAAGGGATAAATTAGGAGTTTGGGATTGACATCTACGCATTACTATATATAAAATAAACAACAAGGACCAACTGTATAGCACAGGGAATTATACTCAAATTTTGTAATAACTTATAAGAGAAAAGAATTTGAAAGAGAATATATATATGTATAACTGAATCGCTTTTTTGTACCCTTGAAACTAATTCAATATTGTAAATCAACTGTACTTCTATTTTCTTAAATTATAAGAAAAAAACCATTCCCACAAATTCTTGGACACTACAGCTACAAAGGTGAACTCTATCACCTCCCCTTGAATGTGAGCTGGCCTATGGTGACTCACTTCCAATGGATAGAAAGTGGAGGAAGTGACACTGAGTGACTGTTGATGCTGGGTCATAACAGGTAATACAGCTTCTGCCAGGCTCTTGCTCTCTTGAGACACTTGCCTTGGGATCCCAGACCCATCACATAAGAAGTCTGGCTGCCGCAGGCCTCCATGTTAGAGAGACCACATAGAGATTGAGAGAGATGCCCAAGGAGCAACAGCTGTCTCAGCCCACAGCTGTGTGAGTCTCCCCAGTATCAACCTCCAGACGTGTGAGTGGGTGAGCTTTGGATGGATCTGGTCCCCAGCCTTTGAGCTGCCCTTGCTAATGCCAAGTGGAGCTAGCCTTTGAGTCACCTCAGCTGACACGGAGCAGAACAGTGACAAGCTGTCCCTGCTGAGCCCTGCTCAGATTGCAGATTTGTAAGCAAAATAAATGTTGCTGTTTTAAACTACTAAGTTTTGGGGTGATTTATTACACAGCTGAGGAACTGGAATACCTACTTAATTCTGTCATAGAATCTGTTTTATTTTCCCCTGAATCCACCAATCTGACTTGTTTAGCCGGGTGTAAACAGAGCCAGACTTGTTTTTGGATATGAAGTTTTCAGAGTGGGTCTTCATATCTGGGGCATGTAGGCCATAATATTTCAATCAACTCATTTAGTAGCAGTGAAGTAGGCTGACTTTTCCTCCCTCTTTTTATTATCTATGGGAAAAGCAAGATCTGTGTGTTTGAATTCAGATCTTTTCTCAATTCCATGTCAGTTTTGCTTGTTGCAAGCTTTCTTTTCCCACAAGGAAATGTTTTCATCCATTTCCTGAATTTAGCACTGCCCACTGCTCATTTTGAAATCACAGCATTTAATAGTGATTCATTTACAGAAAAAGTCATCTGTATATAATTTTCTCTCTCTGTGACAGTGTACATTTTAATGCTATTTTTTTCCCGCATATTCATTTGCTGATTTAAGGCGAGGAGGGGTCCATGTTTTTGACTTCTTGTAAATGGCCTAAAATAGTGGAGTGAGGACTCACAGACAAATGGTTATTTAAAAATGGAAAGAAGAGAATGTAATCTAGAAAAGAGATAATATGAAGGAAAGAAGTCAAAAAATACCTCAGTTCTTATAAAATATACTTTTGGTAACTCAACCACCTAGTATACTTCTGTGAACAGAGACAAGCGAACCTGGGGAAGAAAATGACCAGTGTGTAGAAATACCTTGGATGAGTGTTAAAGAGCTCTCATAACTTATTCATGGATGAGTTCCCCAGCCTTCTCTCAGAGCCTATTTTTTCACAGAGCAGTGAATTCTAGCTTCTGAATTTGCAAACATTTTATACAATATTGTAACATTTTTGGTCATCTGATTTTCCAAGCCATGGTAGATTAGAATTAGCAAATAAGCAATGGAGGAGGTGCTTAAGGGGAAAAGACGCTAGAGATAGGCACAGGGACAGCCGTGGGGAATAACGTCTGAGAACATGAGAACAAAAATTAAGAAATGACCTCAGAAATCAACACGTGTTAGGCTGGTGCCCGTGGCATAGGGGCAAATAAGCTCTACAGTCCTCAATGGTCCAGGAGAACATCATTGATATCCAATCATTGATATCCAATCATTGATAACCTTTACTTGGTGACAAGTAAGGGTTAAATTTTGTTCAGGACACTCTTTTTATAAAAGCAGGAAAAAAATTGCTTCCACCATATTGTAAAGAGCCTATAGAAAATGATCTAGGGGACTTCCCTGGTGGTACAGTGGTTCAGACTCCGTGCTCCCAGTGCGGGGGGCCCGGGTTCGGTCCCTGACCAGGGAACTAGATCCCACATGCATGCCGCAGCTAAGGAGCCCGTGAGCTGCAACCAAGGAGCCTGCCTGTCACAACTAAGACCTGGTGCAACCAAATAGACTTTAAAAAAAAAAAAAAAAAAAAAAAAAGAAAATGATCTAAAAGAACATGCTTTAGCACTTAAAGTGATAATGTTCAGTTACCTAGAAAAATCACTTATGTGGAAACATTTTCTCATATATTGTTAAATCAGGACTTGCTGTGTTATGGATATTCATCTGAAATGACTGTGGAAATCATGTTGATTAGTACGAGGTCTCAAAGATTAGATTTTTGTCTCTAATGAGACCGTAGGGTTATCTATTCGTTCCTTTTGCCCAGCGCCCTCTTTTCTTCTGATGCAAGACTTTGCTTTCTTCTGGGAGTTGTTCATTTAACCCTACGGTCAAAGGGGAATTGTCGTCTTCTGACAGACCCCACCTCCTCGGCCACAGTGATTGGCTAGAGGTGGCACCTGACTAAACAGGCTTGATCCCTGGCCACAGTGATGGGACTCAGGGATGAGCTTGTGACCTAAGACAGACCTGTGTCCTCCAGGAGTTTTTAATTAGAACAAAAGAAAGAGGCCACTTTCCCATTAGGTGGTGAAATTGAATGGATGTGAGCCCGGAAGCTGCCAGGGCCTTGGTCTCAGCCTCTGGGCAAGAGCTCGTCTGAGAGAACGTCACAGATGTAGAGAGAAGCGTAGAGGACAGATGCCGAGACAGCACACTGTTTTTGAGGAACTTTCCAACCGATGAGGTCCCTGGAGCTGTCCTGATTTTGCCTCTGAGATTCTTGTTTGTTTAGCAAAAATCGCTTGATTCTAGGAGCTACACAGCACAGTGTCCTTTCAACAAATCCTCCTTGGCATCAGCGTTTTCAGTTGGCTTTCTGTCATCTGCAGCTAAGACTCCTGCCAAGCACAGGGAACTCTGGAAATCGCTGAGGCCCCTCTAGCTGCCCACTGCAATACTGAGGGTCTGACGTGGATAACAAGAGAAGAAAAATGAGAAGCAGCCCCTGTTTGTGTAACTAATCAGGAGCTGGTATCTCTCAAGCCACGTGATTGAAAGGAAGAGCTGCCGCCTAACGGAAGGAGGAAAAGACCGCCAAGGCTGTAATAGGAGTCCATGGAGCAATCTGCCTTATCAGATTTCCCCTTTCTGAGCAATTCAATCCAAACACTCAGCCTTACTCTCCCGCCCCGCCCCCTTAGGCCTGAAGAGAGCATTGGCCCGCATGCGCCATCCCAGCTCAAGGAAGAGAGCGTGGAGGGCAGCTCTCTGAGAACCCTTCCAGTTCTAACTTTCTGAATCGGTGCAGGCTACTGAAATCTCTCCTGTTGTCCGCCACTGGCTTTCTCAGGACCAGGAGAGAGGAAAATGGTCCTCATTGCTAAAGGCCTGCCTCCACGAGGACAAGTTCATAAACAATGTCGAGAACAATAATGATAGCTAACACTTAGGGAGTGCCAGGCACTGTTTTAAGTGATTGACATGTATTATTTCATTTAAACCTGGCAACTCAATGAGGTGGTATATACTAATATAATTCCCATATTAGAGATGGGCAGACTGAGGCTTAGCAAAATTAAGAATCGTGCAGTAGGTGATGCATTGAATACAGTAGAGCCAGGTTTTAAACGCAGTAGTCGGAATCCAGAACTTTCTCTCCTAAACACTATGCTCCATTGCCTTCTAGACACGGGGCACTGGCTGGGGCACGCAGGTGACACGCTCCATCTGTTCAGCCTGCTGTCGTCATATGAGTGTTGTCCCTATAAGTGGATGAGGCAGATTTGGGGAGGTGGGGTCTACCACTCTGCACTCTGTGCGAAGTTCCCAACATTTTTCTGTGTTCAAGTCAGGCCTGTTAACCTAGTCTTATGTCCCTCATACACCACTGGTGCCCTTAACCTCAAGAATGGCTAACTCTGGGTGGAAACCGTGAGCCACAACCACTCTACGGACAATAATAAAAACAGAAACAATAATGGCAGCTAACACTTATGTAACTCTATGTGAAGTATTTTTTTTTTTTTTTTTTTTTTGCGGTACACGGGCCTCTCACTGTTGCGGCCTCTCCCGTTGCGGAGCACAGGCTCCGGACGTGCAGGCTCAGCGGCCATGGCTCACGGGCCTGGCCGCTCCGCGGCATGTGGGATCCTCCCGGACCGGGGCACGAACCCGTGTCCCCTGCATCGGCATGCGGACTCTCAACCACCGCGCCACCAGGGAAGCCCCTATGTGAAGTATTTTACATATACTAATTTACTGATGCCTCACAACAACCCTATGGGGTAGGTACTGTTATTATCTCCATTTTGCAGAGGAAGAAGCTAATGAACAGAAACGTTAAATGACTTACCCCGGTTTATACAGGCAGTAATTAGTGAAGCTTGAGGTTCAAACTTAGGCATTCTGGTTTCATAGTCTACTGTTTCAGCTTCCAAGTCATACTGCTTCCAGGTATATCTGTCTGTCTGTTCATCTATCCATCTATCTATCAAATATCTGTCTATCTGACATACGCACAAACTACTGGATTTGGTTTGCTAATTTTCTTTTTGCAGTCAGGGGTTTGTATACCAGTCTTTGTAAGAGTGATTGGCCTATACTTTTCCTATACTGTCTTTTTTGTTATTGGTATCAAGGTTGTATTAGCTTCATAAAATGAGCTGGGTAGCGTTCTCAAACTTGCTAATTGTATTGTCCAAGTCTTCTATATTCTTACTAGTGTTTTATAGTCTTAACTTATTAATTTCTAATAGGCCTGTTAAAATCCTCCACTAGAATTGTGTTTTACATATTTCAAAATGATATCAATATAAAAAAGAATGTAAAGCAAACTCCAAAATTAAAAATAAAGTGGAACAGATGAACCTAAGAGTATACCAAATCAGTAGCATTACCCATAGAGAAAAGAATTATTTTAAGTGACTTGAGCACAATACTCTGTACATTCTTGGTGGAATATATTAGGAAGACACAGAAGACTGCAGACACAGCTTAACCTTCCTCAGTCACTTTATTTTCAGAAGTAATATTGACATTGCAATTTTGAAACTATATATTATAGGGTAAAGCAAAATATGTAACTACGTCCATGGTATTAAGAATCAAGACTTTCAGTTAAGAAAATAGAGAATCAAATATAAAAATCAAAGGTGTTAAGAAAACACTTGAAGTCCAGTTTGAATTAAAAACATAATCATGGGGCTTCCCTGGTGGCGCAGTGGTTGAGAGTCCGCCTGCCGATGCAGGGGACACGGGTTCGTGCCCCGGTCCAGGAGGATCCCACATGCTGCCCGCGGAGTGGCTAGGCCCGTGAGCCATGGACACTGAGCCTGCGCGTCCGGAGCCTGTGCTCTGCAATGGGAGAGGCCCCAACAGTGAGAGGCCCACGTACCGCAAAAAAAACCCCCCAAAAAACATAATCATGGAATGCTATTATTACAAAATATAATTCCTACATGTTTACACCAGGGTTGGCAAACTTTTTCTGTAAGTGGCTGGATAGTAAATAGTTTAGGCTTTGCAGATCATATTGTCTCTGTTGCAACTATTCCACTCCGCCCTTGGTGCATGAAAGCAGCCACAGACGATGTGTAAACGAATGAGTGTGACTGTGTTCCAATAAAACTTTACTTACAAAACCTGGCAGTGGGGCTTCCCTGGTGGTTCAGTGGTTAAGAATCCGCCTGCCAATGCAGGGGACATGGGTTCAAGCCCTGGTCCGGGAAGATCCCACATACCGCAGAGCAACTAAGCCCATGCGCCACATCTACTGAGCCTGCGCTCTAGAGCCCGCGAGCCACGGCTACTGAAGCCTGCGCACCTAGAGCCTGTGCTCCACAACAAGAGAAGCCACAGCAATGAGAAGCCCGCGCACCACAACGAAGAGTAGCTCCCGCTTGCCGCAACTAGAGAAAGCCCAGGCGCAGCAACAAAGACCCAATGTAGCCAAAACTAAATAAATTAATTTAAAAATAAATAAAATAAAAATTAAAAAACCGACAGTGGTTTAAGGGCCACAGTTTGCTATGTTTTCTGACCCCTGATCTAGACTCCATGCCTGTGTCCCCAACAGCAGTGAGAATATTTAGCACCTACATCTTGGTTTCTGAATTCCATTTCCCACTAACAGGAATCAAGGCTTCTTGGAGAGATAGCTGATTCCAGGTCTAAGGTAGGAAAAGTTTAAGATAAGCCTGGGTTGCCTTGTGTCTGAAAACAAAATAAAAACAAAAAACCTCTAAGATTAATGGAGTCATTTCAAAAGGATATTAGCATCATACTGAAGGGATTCCCACTGGCCAATTTGACTGAGCAATTTGAGCATCAAATAATGATAATGATTGGGAGGTGGAGATACTGAATAATACCCTCCAAAATGGGAAGGAACTTTGAAACTGAAAAAGGAAGCAGGCTGCTCCATAAAGTGCAATTGTGAAGTTTATCGTGGGTAACTTACATACAGGCAGGACTGGGCGGATGACGATCCAGAGGCATTTGGAGCTGCACTCCACACTGATGAAAGGGGTACAGGGGAATTTAAAAGGGCCAAAGCTAAGAACAGAATCTGACTACTAGAGAGAAGCACATCTGCATGGATGGGAACTGGGGAGATGGGGGGATGGTTCCTCCCCCCGGGGGGGTCTCATGACCATTAACCATCTGTTTCAGCAAAAGGCACTCTTCCACTTTTCAGTTCAGATGAAGGTGTAAAAGGTGATAGGGAACTTATCTGGCTTGAATGCATTCCTCATGAATAAGCGCAGTTATGTGGAACGGGGTGGGGGTAGGACTGCAGGCCTAAGATGGAGATGACAAAATGGAGTCAGTGTGGCTCAGCCACACATTAATAATGATGATGATGGTAACAATAATAAATATAATTGATTGTTGGGAATTCCTTGGCGGTCCAGTGGTTAGGACTCTGTGCTTTCACTGCCAAGGGCCTGGGTTTGATCCTTGGTCGGGGAACTAAGATCCCACAAGTTGTGTGGCATGGCCAAAAATTTTTTTTAAATAAAATAAAATAAAGAAATATAATTGTAAATAAATAAATAAAATGAATAAGTTTTTTTAATGTTTATTTTATTTTATCTTTGGCTGCGTTGCATCTTCGTTGCTGTGCGCAGGCTTTCTGTAGTTGTAGCGAGTGGGGGCTACTTTTCGTTGCGGTGTGCAGGCTTCTCATTGCTGTGGCTTCTCTTCCTGTGGAGCACGGGCTCTAGGCGCACGAGCTTCAGTAGTTGTGGCTCACGGGCTCTAGAATGCAGGCTCAGTAGTTGTGGCACACGGGCTTAGTTGCTCCGCGGCATGTGGGATCTTCCCAGACCAGGGCTCCAACATGTGTCCCCTGCATTGGCAGGTGGATTCTTAACCACTGCGCCACCAGGGAAGCCCAATTCATAAGTTTATATTGATAATAAAAAAGAAGAGAAGAAAGGGAAAGAAAAACTCTCATTTGCCAATATTGAAGATGATTTTTACATCAACTTTTTCTCTGGAGATTTTTAATTAGAAAAAACTAAGTATTTCTCCTGTTCTAATTGAAGAGAGAAGCCCCTTCTTTACAGAAAAATTACAACTGATAACTGTAAAGGATGATCAAATTAGAAAATCACCATTGTACAAGCCCTAGTGACACAACTGATTCAGGAAGGGATTATCAATGGATGGCAAAACCATTAGGTGTCAGGCTGTTGGTGAACAGGATGGTTGCATGGTGCCAACTTGTCACCTCAGAGATAATTTGCTGCTTATAAAGGAAAAAGCATACCTTTGAGGTGGACAAATCTGGTGGTTGTCACTTTAAGTCAGGAATCAAACTTAACGACAGTAAGAGTGTGACAGTCTGACATTTTGTACTCCTAGTATGATACAATATGAGATAAACAGCATAATCTGTGACATACTGTTGTCTTCCAACCTTTACATGGAATACAGGGGCTAGAAGAACAAGTTAAATGATACCGCACGGAAATTGTCAAATCCTGAATGATGGAAGACATTCTACAGGACTACAAATTGATCTTGCCTCTTCAAAGTCATTGAAATGCAAATTAAAAAGACGTGGATTGGGCTTCCCTGGTGGCGCAGTGGTTGAGAGTCCACCTGCAGATGCAGGGGACACGGGTTCGTTCCCCGGTCCGGGAAGATCCCACATGCCGCGGAGCGGCTGGACCCATGAGCCATGGCCGCTGAGCCTGCGCGTCCGGAGCCTGTGCTCCACAAAGGGAGAGGCCACAACAGTGAGAGGCCCGTGTACCGCAAAAAAACACAAAAACAAAAACAAAAAAAAGACGTGGAGATAGTTCTAGGTTAAAGGACACAAAAAAGAAATTACGGCAAATACACTTCATAAACTTTGGATCTTTTTTTTGAAATAAAAGTAGTTATATAAAACATATTTGGACAATTGGGGAACTTTGAATATGGACTACATAGTAGATATTTTAAGGAAATGTTATTACTTTTCTTAGGTATGATAATGGCATTGTGGTGATATAAGAAAATGTACTTATTCTTGGGAGATGCATGTTCAAATATTCAGGTGTGATATCATGATACTTGTATGTAGATAGAAAAGGTAATATAGCAAAATTTTAACTCTTGAATATAGTTGGTAGATATATATGTGTACATTATACTGTTCTTTCTACTTTTTTGTATGTTTGCAAATTTCTAAAGTAAAAATTTTGGGAGAAATTTTTCTCTGTGTAGGAATATCTCTTGCCTTCAAATTTAGGCCAATTATTTTGCAAACAAACCAGCTTTCATTTAAATAGGCAGAATCCCAGGAATGGCTCCTTCAAGATTCTATGCCCTAATCCCAGATCCTGTGAATACGATAAGATCACTTCCCTAATTATGCTATGTTACATAGCACAGTTGGCCCTAAAATAGGGAAATTATCTGAATGAGCCTAATCTAATCACGTGAGTCTCTTTAAACAGCTTTTTTCTGGTTGGTGGCAAAAGAGGAAATCAGAGAGACCCCAAGCACAAGAAGAACTTGATGCACTAATGCTGTTTTTGAAGATGGCCAAAAGAAAGCCGCAAGCCAAGAAATGTGGAGAGTCCTAGGTGACAGCCAGCAGTCCTATAACTGCAAGAAACTGAATTCCACCAACAAATATCAGTGGTCTTCGAAGAGGAATATTCTTCAGAGTCTCCAGAGAGAAATGCCACCTGGCCACCACCTTAATTTCAGCCTTATGAAACCTAGAACAGAGAAAATATCTGAGATTGCCTAGACTTCTGACATACAGAATGGTGAGCAAATAAATGGTGTTGCTTTAAGCCACTAGGTTTGCGGTAATTTGGTATGGCAGCAATAGAAAACTAGTATAGTATCTTAGGACGATCCAGGTGCTGGAAGGAAAATGTGCAGGGAGTTTAGAGTTTGGGTGCATTAACTTGTTGAATTCTGTAAAGTACAAAATGAAGATATGGGTTGCTTTGCTCTGCTGTTGCAAAATCTTCCTTATATTTCTGGATTATATAAAATTTATTCTCTGTTCCTTATTTCTTTGTATCTCCTAAATGTGCCTGCCTGTTAAGGTGTTTTCAGTTTTATTTTTCCAGAACAGATAGCTACTTTAAAAAGTAGATAGCTACTTTAAAATTTCATAAAAAATAAATATTTGACAGATTTTCTTTCATGGGCAGTTAGGTAAAAAGCAGATTTGGAGGAATGACATCCATGGGAATGGTGGAGTAAGGACATCTGAACATCCACTCCTCCATGGGAACAATGAGAATACTGATAAAAACTAGCAAAATCAACTTTTTTAGAACTCTGAAAGTAACCAAAGACTTGCAACAATTCAAGGAATGTTTATTCAAGAAAAAACAGTGGCGTCTCAGTAGTAATAGGGAGCTTTGTGGTACTTTAACTTGCCTCATAGCACCTTCCTCTTCCCAGCTCCTCAGAAGTCTTGAAATCCAACAGTGTCACAACAAAAGGAGCTGTGAAAATTAGCAACCTAGCAGCCACTGGGGACAGAAGAATTTTGGAGCTTCCCACAAGCCCTAGTCCAGGAGAATTGCCATTTTCTGAGTTTTTCTGGCAATTCCCTGGAAACACTCTAATCAAAAGGCAGAGATTAGCAGAATGGATAAGAAAAAATATGATCAACTCTATGGTGTCTACAAGAGATACACATTAGTCTCAAAGACACAAATACATTGAAAGCAATCTATTCCACACAAACAGTAACCAAAAGAAAGCTGAAATGGCTATATTAACATCAAACAAAATAGACTTTAAGACAAAAAAATAAAAACAGCAGGGAGCATTTCCCAAATCAGTCTATGAGTCCAGGATTACTCTGACACCAAAAGCAGACAAAGACATCACAAGAAGAGAAAATTACAGACCCAATATCCCCTATGAACATAGATGCAAAAATCCTCAACAAAAAAATACCAGCACACTGAATCTAGCAACATACAAAAAAGGATTATGCATCATGACAAAGTGGGATTTAGCCCAGTCTGCTAGGATAGTTCAACATATGAAAACCAATCAATTAATGGACTAAAGAACTAAATGTAAGTGCTAAAACTATGAAACTGTTAGAGAAAAAACAGACATAAACCTTCATGACCTTAGATTAAACAATGGTTTATTAGATATGATGTCAAAAGAAAAAGCAAAAAGAGAAAAAATAAATTGAACTTTGCCAAAATTAAAAACTTCTGTGCTTTAACGGACACTATCAAGAAAGTGAAAGACAGCCCACAGAATAGGAAAAATACTTGCAAAGCATATATCTGATAAAAGACTTGTATGAAGAATACATAAAGAGCTCTTCAACCTAAATAATAGAAAAAGACCTAATTAATAAAATGAGAAAGGATTTGAGTAGACATTTTTTCCAAAAAGAGATATACAATGGCCAATAAGCACATGAAAAAATGTTCGTTACCATTAGTCATTAGAGAAATGCAAATCAAAACAACAATAAGATACCATTTCACACCTACTGGGATGGCTATAATAAAAAAGACAGATAATAACAAGTGTTGACAAGGATGGGGAAAAATTGGAACCCTCATACATTGCTGGCAAGAATGTAAAATAGTGAGGCTGCTGTGGAAAATTTTGGTGATTCTTCAAGAAGTTAAACACAGAGTTATTATATGATTCAGCAGTTCCACTCCTAGTTAAATATACAAGAGAAATGAAAACTTAGGTCCATGTAAAAAACTTTGTACATGAATGGCCATAGCAACATTATGTATAATGGTGAAAAAGTGAAAACAACCCAAAATGTCCATCAACTTATGAATGGATAAACAAAGTGTGGTATATTCATATAATGGATTATTATTTAGCCATGAAAAGGAAGAAGTATTGACACATGCTACAACATGGCTGAACCGTGAACACATTATACTGAGTGAATGAAGCCAGATACAAATGTTTACATATTGTATGATTCCATTAATATGAAACGTCCAAAATAGGCAAATCCATAGAGAGAGAAAATAGATTAGTGGTTGCCAGAAGCTAGGGAAGGGAGAACAGAGGGTGACTGCTAGTGGCTAAGGGGTCTTGTTGAGGTGATGAAGATGTTCTGAAGTTAGATAGTAGGAATGGTTGCATAAATTTGTGAATATCATAAAAATCACTGCTTTGTAGACTAAAAGGGTGAATTTTATGGTATGCAGGTTATTTCTCAAAAAAAAAAAACTCTGGAAACTCAATAATAAGAAAACAAAAAATCTAATTAATAAATGACCTAAGAATTCAAAGAGACACTTCATTAAAGAAGATACATTGATGGCAAATAAGCACATGTAAATAAGCTCAGTGTCATTAGTTATTAGTGAAGTTTAAATAAAACCCACAAAGAAATACCACTGCACTCCTATTATAATAGATAACATTCTTTTTTTTTTTTTTTTTGGCAGTACACGGACCTCTCACTGTTGTGGCCTCTCCCATTGCGGAGCAAAGGCTCCGGACGCGCAGGCTCAGCGGCCATGGCTCATGGGCCCAGCCGCTCCGCGGCATGTGGGATCTTCCCGGACCGGGGCACGAACCCGCATCCCCTGTATCAGCAGGCGGACTCTGAACCACTGCGCCACCAGGGAAGCCCCAATAGATAACATTCTTAATGATAATGGCAATGCCAAGAGCTGCTGAGGATGAGGAGCAACCAGAACTCTCGTCTCGTAATTTGCTGGTGAAAATTCAAAATGATACAGCCACTTTGGAAAATGGCTCGTCAGTATCTTGAAAGATTAAACATACACTTCCTATGTGATCCAGCAATCTCACTCCTGGATGTTGACCATAAAGAAAGGAAATTTTATGTTCACACAAAAACCTGTTCACTAATAAACCTAGGCTTTATTCATAATTGCTAACAACTATAAGCAATCCAAATACCCCTCAATGGATGAATACCTATACAAACTGAGTACATCAATGTCATAGAATATTCTTCATCAACACTACTGACACATACAAAAACCTGGAGGAATGTATTATGCAAAATGAAGGAATTCAGACACAAAAACCTACATATTCTATGATTCCATCTCTATGACTGTCTGGAAAAGGCAAACATATAAGGGCAGTTAACAGGTTAGTAGTTGCCAGTGGCTGGGAGTAAGGGCAGGGGTTGACTACAGTGGGGTCTGAGGGCATCTTCGAGGCAATGAGACTTCTCTATATTTTAGTTACAGTATAATTTCACAACTGTATGCGTTTATCAAAACTCACAGAACTGTACACCAAAAAGAGTGAATTTTGCTGTATATAAATCATACCTTTAAAATAGAAAAAAAAAGAAATCTAAGTAATACTAAATAAAACAGATTTGGAGCAGTGCTTCAGGTTCTGCCTCTTCTTGTCTACCAAAGTAGCATCTTTGCAAATCCACTTCACCTAGATACAGAACAGCCTGTGTTATGCGGTAGATAACCTACATCAGATGCTGAGAAAGGCGAAGTTTTTAGAAAACTTTTGCCCATCTTAAAATGACCAGGCAAATACAGACCAGGAGAAAGACCACCCAATAAAGGAAAAACCATGAAAAATCACACCAGCGGTTCTCAAAAACGGGTGAAGGAGTGGCTTGGGTAGGACAAGGTAGGCTCAGCAAATCCAAATTACCTGGCGAGACCCACACCCACCACTTTGGCCAGTATCACAGAATCAGAGATAATAGGTAGTGGACAAGAGGGGCAGATAGGTGGCAGTCACAAGGCAGAAATTGTGTGAGTTAAAATGGTCCTTGGAAGACTGGGATGTTTCACCCATCACATCCCACCCTCCAATCCCTGGGCTAGGTGAGGAGAAAGAGGTTACCTTTTATCCTAGCCTTTATTTTTGTAAACAAAGAGATTTTCTTCCAGCCAATGATCAAGGCCACAGTTGTCAAGTCTCCCTCAAAGAGGGACAGAAGCCAAGGCTAGCTGTTGCTGGACCAACACAGTGTAGATTCCTTCCCATAGCCTCTGGGGTACCCTTGCTGTGGTGTACTCTTTCTCAGGCTGGAGAGTGCCCATGACCTATATGGTTAAGACTGCTCCATAATCAGGGCCTCACCCTGACTTAGGAGTGAAGGTAAGTGTTTGGGTTTTTTTCTCCCAGTAACATTGGAGAGTATAACATTTTTTATGTCTGTTGGATCCTGAGAACAGCCCACTTCACTTGTGCACAGAAAGAGAACAGGATGCTAATAAAGACTTTATGAAGCAAAACCTGCCCAAGCATCATGGTAAGTATGGAGAATATACGAATAGGCCTTATTCAGTTGAGTAGAGGAAAATGACCTTCGATATGGAATCCTTATTTATTTATTTATTTTTTCGGTACGCAGGCCTCTCACTGTTGTGGCCTCTCCCATTGTGGAGCACAGGCTCTGGGCACGCAGGCTCAGCGGCCACGGCTCAAGGGCCCAGCCGCTCCGTGGCACGTGGGATCTTCCTGGACCAGGGCACGAACCCGCGTCCCCTGCATCGGCAGGCGGCTCTCAACCACTGCACCACCAGGGAAGCCCCTTATTATTTTTTTTAATTCAAGAATGTTTCTGTTAAAATTACAGTTGAAAATTTCTGTTTCACAAAGGAAAATGTTTTCATTTGGTTTGTCTAATTTTTCAACAAGAATTTTAAATTATACAGTCAATCCTTGTTGATTTTAGAGTATAACATAGATAATCAATAATAACCTAGAAATGTTTTTATTTATTAAAGGTTTCAACAATTGTAGTATATTAAAACATTCTACAGAAGAAATTTAAACCAAATTAGCAGTTATGTGTTAGTGGGTTTTCATTTGTTTGTTTGTTCTGTCTTTTTTGGAATTTTTGAAGGACAGTATAAGCCTCTTCTCAACTATCTCTTTCAATAATAAGGTCCAAATTCCTTTGCATAGAGAATTTGTCTCCAGATTCCCACTTCTGGAATGGTGGACTAGGGGATTTGGCCCATGTACATAACTTCAGGACAGCTAGAGAAGATGGGTGAGATAGAAATGGTCTGTGTAAAGGCACTAGAGTGCTAACTAGAGCTACTTGCACAGGATCTGGAAGAAGGAAGCCCAGGAAGTTGCTTTGCCCCTGGGCATTTATACTAATTCCAGTAAGAAAGCTGAGCAGATCTTTTCACAGCCTTGGCAAGCTAAGGAACCTGTCAAGGAGATAGGAGAAGACTTGGGTCTTTACCCCAAAGGGTTACATCCTATAACCAGAGGTAAACTCTCCCAAGAGCTATAGCTCAGCCTGGAATCATCTCCGTCACTGAACTTGGCTAGTGACTCTGGGCATCCCAAACTGCTGGCATGCTCAGATACCACACTGAAGTAAACATAAATCTTCTCTGGAGGAAGAGAACATCCATACATCAAATCATTTCTACAAACAATTTTGCAAATACAATGTCCAGCATTTGATGAGAAATAATGAGACACATAAGAGAGAAAGATACCATTAAAAAAAGCCAGCAGAAATTATAGAAAATAGAAACAGACCCACATAGGTAGATATTAGAATTATGAGATGCAGACTTTAAAATAATTATCTTTCCTATGCCCAAGGAGATAAAAGACAAAATTAAGAATTTGGCAGAGGACTGGCAACTATTAAAAAGAATCAAATAAAAATTCTAGAACTAAAAACTACAATAACCAAAATGAAGAATGCAGTCATTGGATTTAACAGAAGATTACACAAATCTGCAGGGAGAATCAGTGACCTAGTGTAACAGGGAAGAACAAAATCTGACTCCATGTTGGATCTGTTTCTTTTACTTTGACCTTTGCTTTCCATTGCTTTTGTTCTATCTATAGCTATAGGCATACATAATGCACTGCCTCAGGGAACCCTACCTTTCTGCCGAATGTTAAACTAAAGTGTTCTTTGTTCAGCTCACAGGGAAACACCCTGACCTGCCCACCTGTGAATGGCTGCAGAAAAGAAATAATTAACACATCGCCTCCTGAGGCTGGCCAAAACCAGGAGATGTTTTGCTAGACTTATGGCCTTTTTACTTTACTTCCTCACCTCCTCCCCTGCTCTGTTCTATAAAAGAAACTAGCATCCAGACACCGATAAGATGGTAGTCTAGGACACTAGTCCGCCATCTTGGTCTGCCGACTTTCTGAATAAAGTCACTATTCCTTGTCTCAACACCTCGTCTCCCGATTTATTGACCTGTTGTATGGTGAGCAGAGGGAGCTTGAACTTGGTAACACTGGAACAGGAGTCAGTAAACTAAAACCTATGGGCCAAATATGGCTCATGGCCTGTTTTTGTATGGCCCATGACATAATGGTTTTCACATTTTTAAAAACTTAAAAAAAAAAAGAATATGTGACAGAGACTATACTTGACCTGCAAAACCTAAAATATTTACTGTCTGGCCCTTTAGGAAAGTTTGCCAACCCCTGTACTATGTGGATGAAAAATGTCGCCTGCCATATCGGTAAACAAAGGATGTTGTGGCCATCAAGTCACCAGCCACTGCAGCCACCCCAAGTGTGCACCCTGAGGGCATTCAGGATGGAGAGGAAAAAAGATACTGGCCCTAGATAGTTAAGGTGCATATCAAAGGAACAATTTCAATGAGCCCAGATTCTTGCATCATCCCATGCAAAGAAAAGTGCTAAATTCATTACATTGAGATGTTTGTTTTTCCTTTAATTAACTTATTCTTCTAATGTTCCCACTACCTGGTCTTTGTTGCAAAAATTCCTATATATCCTGGCTCCTCGCCTACCTCTTCAGAGCAGTGCCTCAGAGTATCTGAGAGACTACTTCCAGGCTTCAGTACTCAGCAAGTCAGACAAATAAAACATAATTTTCAACCTCTAGGTTGTGCTTTTTTTTTTTTTAAGTCAACAACTAGAAGGCAGGTGAGCAGAGCATGTAGAGGGGCCGGGGGAGGCCTGAGGAGGCATCCGCAGCTAGTATTGCACCCAGCTAGTGAGACTTGGCTACACTGACCCTCCAGCTGAGCCCTTCCAAGAGTGTTTTTTTTTTTAATATAAAGTTATTTATTTATTTTATTTTTGGCTGCGTTGGGTCTTCGTTGCTGCACGCGGGCTTTCTCTAGTTGCAGAGAGTGGGGGCTACTCTTCGTTGCAATGTGCAGGCTTCTCATTGCAGTGGCTTCTCTTGTTGCGGAGCACGGGCTCTAGGAGCGCAGGCTTCAGTAGTTGTGGCATGTGGGCTAAGTAGTTGTGGCTCGCGGGCTGTAGAGCGCAGGCTCAGTAGTTGTGGCGCACGGGCTTAGTTGCTCCGTGGCATGTGGGATCTTCCCAGACCAGAGATCAAACCCGTGTCCTCTGCATTGGCAGGCAGATTCTTAACCACTGCGCCACCAGGGAAGCCCTTCAGGAGTGTTTTGACCATCATTCATTTATTTGTTCACTCACGTATTTAATATATGTACAGTCAATTCCCATCTCAGTGCTAAATAGCACAGACTTTATGGTCATACTTGGGTTTAAATCCCAACTTCGCCTCTTCACAGGAAGAAAAGGGAGATAATAACAGGGCCTGACTGACTGACTGGTAGTCATGGGGACCAGAAGAGATAAAGCATATCAGACACTTAGCACAGTGTCTGGATATAGTAAGGGCTCTCTAGATGTCAGGTGCTATTGTTAGCAACGAGTGTGCTCAGGCCATGCCCCAAACTGACCATGCCCCAAGCTGACTGTAAGTCCCAGAAGAACACCCTGCTGGCTGCATTGGGGGTGAGGTGAGATGACAGTAGGACACGGAAGAAAACAAGGGCAGGACCATCCTGAATACGGGAAGTCAAGGCCCAGTGCAAACTTTATACTGTTCTTTTTCCCACAGACATTTGCCTACATGTGAAGTACAGTGAAAAGTGAGTATCACCAGCAAAGCTTATTTAAAATAGCTAAAGACGAGAAGCAACCTAAATCTCCAACATTTGGGGAATGGTTGAGTGAAATTAGCATTCAAAGAGCATTTAATGGACTGGGTATCTATAGACATTAATAAAAAAGAATGTCAGAATAAGTGCTATGTAAGATACAAAACTGATTAAATAACTCACAGGGCAATAAAGCCATAAACTTTGGAGTTATCCTTTTAACCAGACAAAAATAATCTCCAAGTTAACATATAACTTCACAGTGTTTGGACTCTAATCAAGTAGTAAACAGTAAAGTCAAACACAGGTGTGTTCTTCTAGAGAATTAAATAATTTTGTTACACAATGCTCTCAGTATGACATGCAAAAGACATGTCTCCTCCCCTTTCCCTTATTTCCAGTGTTTGGATATTTTTCTTAACAAATAGTATATCAACTGTATAAAATATGTTGTATGTCTAAGTATTAGTCAGGGTCCTGACAGGAAATTCATGTCATACCAAAGGATTTGATCTACTACTTACAGAGGTGTGTTAGGGTTAAGAAGACCAAAAAGAGATGTTGAGGTTTCCAGGCACTAGTAACAGCTGGGAAACCCTTTCTACCCCTTGGTCTGGAGTGACAAGGAGGGGCAGAAATGGAGCAAATAAATACAGTAAGTCCCCTACATACGAACCTTCAGGTTGCGAACTTTCAAAGATGCGAATGTGCATCTGGTTCCAGCAAGGAACCAGAACCTGTGCCAGGCATGAGTGAAATTGCAGCTTACCTTCCGTCTCCTATTGCTGACGATCCTTCAGCTCTACCGTCTCCCACCTCCTCTCCCTTCTCCAGTCAGTAACTCTTCTTGCCTGTTCACTCGATGCCAGCCCTTGTATGCCAGCTGTTGTACTACTGCACTCTTCAAGGTACTGTACTATAATATTAAAAATGTTTTCTTTATTTTTTGTGTTTGTTTTTTACGTATTATTTGTGTGAGAAGTATTGTAAACCTATTACAGTACAGTACTATATAGCCGATTGTGTTAGTTGGGTACCTAGGCTAATTTTGTTGGACTTACGAACATATCGGACTTATGAACGTGCTCTTGGAACTGAATTCGTTTGTATGTAGGGGACTTACTGTACCAAATATCTCCCTCCTTCTGCTCTCTGATCTTCTCCCAGTACGTCCTATTGGCTCAACCCAACTGGAAGCCAGAGGGAGAGGGGCCATTGCTGTCATTTGTAAAGGTCACCCTTTCTGGACACAGAGCAAGACCAAGAGGTGGAAAATGGGGAGCAAACAGAATAATCAGCTCAGTCAATACATCAAGTACTGTTATGCGTTGAATTGTATCTACCCCCCCCTCCAAAAAAAAAGGATTTATTGGAGTCCTATCCCTCAGTACCTTAGAATGTGACCTTATTTGGGCATGGAATGTTTACAGAGGTAATTAAATTAAAATGGAGTCATTAGGGTGGACCTTAATCCAATGACTAGTGTCCTTATAAAAAGGGGAAATTTAGACACAGAGACAGATATGCATAGAGCGAAGATGAAGTGAAGAGACAAGGAGAAGATGGCCATCTACAAGCCCAGGAGAGAAGCCTGAAACAGATCCTTCCCTCACAGCCCTTAGAAGGAACCAACTCCTTCGGCACCTTGATTTTGGACTTCTAGCCTCCAGACCTGCAAAGGAATAATTTCTTTTGCCCAAGTGATCCAGTTCGTGATACTTTGTTACGGTAGCTGTGGCAGACTAATGCAGGTATGTAAAAAATACACACAGAAGGAGGACCTATACCAAGATACTAAGTGTTACCTCTGTGAGTGGTATTATGGAGTGATTGCTATTTTGTGTTTTTCTTTATTTCCTAGCTGGTATACTTTTACATCAGAACAAATGAACAGTTTCCTTAAAATTAACGTCAAGGCAATAGCAGGAGGAAGTCACTCATGGGCAGCCTAAGGGCGTATATGGCAGAGGCAAGCGCGGGGATGTAACATTGATACATGGGCTCACATTATTTGTGTCCCAAAGGGACGTTTCTCATTTCTTGCCCCAGACTGAATCCCAGGCTTTCTATTCCTTTCACGTGAGAGGCTTGGCTTTTGTCTCCTCTCCAAAGCTGCTGTCCCACTGGTAGGTCCCCTGGGGCTTGGTTCAAGGCCAAAGTTTAGCACATAAGACTGCTTCATTTAAGAGTGTGTTATTTAAAAAAAAAAAAAAAGTGTGTCATTACTCCTCACTAAATGAAAGAATTAAAAATAACACAAATTTGGTCCTCCCAGAAAATGTTTGCTAAATGAATAAATGGTGTAAGGCTTAAGGGCTCTTGCCTAGTTTGAAAAGTTAGGATACCTAATCCATAGGTCCCTGACTCTTTCCTTAGACTTGAAAGTGCATCTGGACTTCAGCCCACTGTCCTTATGCCTTAAGGTGGAACACTCCTTAAGGTGGAACCCCTTAAGAAAAGAGGTTAACTCTTTTCTCACTCTTAGTCATAGCCAAATCTTAGCAGATCCTTCCAGACTATCATTCTGTCCTCCACTGACCTGCATCCACTCTTCTCCTTTGCCCTCTCTCCCTGAGACTGTGATTTCCTTGAGGGGAGGGGACATGGCTTATCTCCACTTGACTGACACTGATGGGTAATAACCAAATGCTACTCGAACCTGAAATATGACTCAAGAGACCTTTGAAAATGGGGATAGGCAAGGAGATAAGCATTGTACCTCAGGAAATTGAATGATAACCTATTTTTTTTTTAAACAAGTAAAAAGGAAATGAAATGCTCTCAGTATATTAGCTAAAGGATCCCAGGGATTTCAATGAGAAGAGAAAAGATCTGTAGGCGAGTCTGAGAATCAAATACCTCTAATTTACAAGTAATGCATCCCCTTGTCCTGTCCTACTGCTTGAACCCAAGGCTTCTGTTTTATCAGCAAAGGGAACAGAATAAGGGCTGAATAAAAGTCATTACCACATTGGTTTCTATGGTGATTATTTTTTTCTCTTCAAAGATTGAAGGTATTTTTTCCTTACCTCAGTAATTTTTCCTTACCTCAGTAATATTTCATTTTGTTTTTCATATTGAAGTTCTCTGTGATCTGCTTTCTTTCCTACAGGAGTAGTCCAGAACCTACTTGCCTATAGGTAGAAGTGTGAGGTGTTAAGTGGCACTAAGGTATAATTTTCAAAAAAGGTCAAATCCTGACTCTTATGCATATATAAAAGAAACATATGCCAAACATTTTATTCAACTTAATTAATGCAGGAACAAGTAGGATATTAAGACTGGTTTGAAGAGCATGTGAAGAGCTCAGTATATATAGGTAACTTAAGGAATGTTAGGATAAAATGGCTGCATTTGATACAAAACTTTCTTTCAGGGCAAAGAACCTATAATCTTTGGAGTTATTTTTCCACTAGACAGAGATCATTTGCATCGCTCCTGGACAAAATTCTTTAAGTTTTTATGTAACTTCATGAAGTCTTTGACTTTCAATCAATGATAGAGTGAGCAAATGAAGTACATTTCCATAGATAATCCTTCGGTGAGCCTTCTTCTCCATAATCTATTGAAAGGATGTGACACTTACCCTTTTGTCTTGTCTGTAAATTTTGTATAATTTTTCTGAACAGTGACTACATGGAGGATGTAAATCATTTGGGGGCATATAAATCAAAACCTTTTTAAGAGAAGATGCAAGGTTTGCATGTAAGACAGTTTTTTTTTAAGGTACCTCTTTCTTAAGAAAATTATTTTTTGTTGAAGTATAGTTGATTTACAATGCTGTGTTAGTTTCAGGTGTAGAGCAAAGTGATTCAGTTTTATATATATATATATATTCTGGTGATATATATATATATACATATATATATATATATATATATATCCTTTTACAGATTCTTTCCCCATATAGGTTATTACTAAATATCGAGTATAGTTTCCTGTGCTATACAGTAGGTCCTTGTTGTTTATCTATTTTATATATAGTGGTGTGTATATGTTACTCCAAAATTCCTAATTTATCCCTCCCCGCCCCCCTTTCCCCTTTGGTAACTATAAATTTGTTTTCGAAGTCTGTGAGTCTGTTTCTGATTTGTAAATAAGTTCATTTGTATCATTCTTTTCAGATTCCACATGTAAATGATATCATATGATATTTGTCTTTCTCTGTCTGCCTTACTTCACTTCGTATGATAATCTCTAGGTCCATCCATATTGCTGCAAATGGTATTATTTCATTCTTTTTTATGGCTGAATAATATTCCATTGTGTGTGTATATATATATATATATATATCACATCTTCTTTATCCATTCATCTGTTGATGGACATTTATGCTGCTTCCATGTCTTGGCTATTGTGAATAGTGCTGCTATGAACGTTGGGGTTCATGTATTTTTTCAAATTAGAGTTTTTAACTTTTCTGGATATATGTCCAGGAGTGGGATTGCTTGATCATATGGTAGCTATACTTTTAGCTTTTTAAGGAGACTCCATACTGTTCTCCATAGTGACTGTACCAATTTACATTCCCACCAACAGTGTAGAAGGGTTCCATTTTCTCCACACCCTCTCCAGCATTTATTATTTGTAGACTTTTTGATGATGGCTATTCTGACTGGTGATACCTCATTGTAGTTTTGATTTGCATTTCTCTAATAATTAGCAATGCTGAGTATCTTTTCAAGGCAGGTTTTCAAATAGCCTTCAGTGCATCAGATCCCTGGGGAGTTGACCCAACAGCAACTAAGCAGTGAGGAAAAAGAAGATCCTTTTCTTGCATTTACATAATTTTGCAATGAACCATGGTCCTGTCAAAGAATGAGGCAATTGTTATGGTGCTAATATATCAGAGACGGATTGAATTGCTTTGTAAACTTGGAGTATGTTAAAAGCGGGGAGGGGGAAGATGGGAATTGGATGAAGGTAGTCAAAATGTACAAGCTACCAATTATAAGATAACTAACTGCTAGGGATGTAATGTACGACATGATAAGTATAATTAACACTGTTGTATGTTATACATGGAAGTTGTTAAGAGAGGAAATCCTGAATTCTCATCACAAGAAAGAAAAAAATATTTTTTCTATTTCTTTAATTTTTGTACCCATATGAGATGATGCATATTCACTAAACTTATTGTGATAATCACTTCATGATGTATGTAAACAAAATTATTAGGCTGTATATGTTAAAATACAGTGCTGTATGTCAATTATATCTCAAAGCTGCAGAAAAAAAGAAGTTAACAAAGCATGTTTGCACAGACTAATACAAATATTTTGTGTATGCGACAAAGATCTTATGGAACAAAGTGAAATAGCAATGAACAAATTGCTGAACTATCTGAATCATAGAAAATAATATTTAAAATCATTGGGGAAACTGAAAATATGTATGGCTTTTATATCTACTTATTCTATTTTTTAAAAGTCAGATATTTAGGAAACATCAAAGCAAGATGTACTGTTCATTTTGCATTAAAAAGCCTTTTAAGCCCTTTTGGAAGAACTGCAATAATGAAGAACTTGTAATAAGCTCACAAAAGTCTCTTCTAATGAATTAGTCAATTTTAATACTCTTCAGAATTCCCCATAAGAACATCATTCTCTTTTTTTCCGGCAAAGCCTAGCTCTCTCGTCTCTTGACAACCTCTCCAAGATATTTTAGATTTCTTTTAAGAGAGAGAAAATTTCATTTATTAAAGACAGACTTGTACTAAATTAAAATCAATCATTATAATAATTTCCTCTGCCTTAATACATACTAGCTGCTTTAAAGAGGATCCTACAAACTGACTTCCATTTTTGTAATGAAAAACAGTTTGGATTCTATATGTTCTGATTTGGTTTCAGAGGTTTATCTTCATCCTGCAGTTTAGATGCAGTTATAGTTCACCCTACCTTAAATCTTCTAAAAATATAATAGGAACCAAATTGCATATTTCTATTTCAAACTTCTATTACCACCTTTCTCTTCCAAAACACCCCTACTATCATAATCAGTGGGATTTGAATGCATCTTAACTAGAAATGGACTTATTTGACCTTCAAGATATAAGCAAGCAAGAGACATTTTCTGCCTGACTCCTTTGTCCATATATATCCTATAGTATTTTAATGTATTTATCCAAATAGCTATAGTCTATTTTCATCTATCCTACAAATACTTATCAAGCACTTCATTTGTGCCAGGAAAGAGTTCTAGGGTTGGAATGATGAACAAGACCAAAGTCCCTTATGAAGAAAGAACATGTTCCATTAGAAGAAAATGGATGATAACTAAGTAAACAAGGTTAATATTCTATTTTTAAAGTGGTACCTATACATAACTGCATAGAACATACACTTTTTTTCTCAGTTACATCTAATATACGAGCAGTACCAGCTGAATACTGAGAGACTGGAATTTTGCTTTACTGCAGGGAAAGACGTAGCCTAGCTGGCTAACCAAATAAAGGATCTGGCTATCTGTAAGGTTTCCTTCTCCTTTAGCCTGGATCATGGTTGAAGTTCGTTTTACTCTATCAAATTGAACTCTCTGAGAGCTATCAGACAAACTCATCCCTGTTGAGGTATAAATGACTGCAAAGGCTTCAGCAGCATACTTTCCAGCAAGGCTTTCATTGTATAGAAGATGGAGCCTAAGGCCCAGAAGAAGTTCACCTTTGTGGAAACTTAGGTCGTTAAGTGACAAGCTTGACCATCAAGGCTGTCCTCACTGTGTTCTCCAATCCAAATTTATTATGTCATAAAACTCTGCCCAATCCCAATCGATACTCCACCTTGCAAGACTCCTCTTAAAATCACCCACTCCACACCTTAAAACCCTATAACTAACCTCTGCTCATTTCCCCCTTTTGAGACACTCATTAAGACACAGTAAGGATGGGTTTGTCCTCACTGCAGTGAGTCACCTTAGCTTTGATTAGCCAACTTATGGTCCTTAAATGGTGGTTTTAGTGGGTTGAATGGTGGCCTCTGAAAAGATATGTCCACATCCAAAAACCCTCACTCCACCCCCCAAGAACCTGTGAATGTGACTTTATTTAGAAAAAGGGTCTTTGCAGATGTAATTAAGTTAAGGATCTTGAGATGATAGTATTCTGGATTTAGAGTGGCCCCTACATCCAATAACGGGTGTTCTTATAAGAGACAGGCAGAGGGAGATTGGAGACCCAGAGGAGAAGATGATATGAAGGTGGGGGCAGGGATTAGAGTGATGCATGTATTAGTAAAGGAAAGCCAAGGATTGCCAGCAACCCCCAGAAACTAGGAGATAGGCATGGGACAGATTCTTCCTTAGAGTCTCCAGGAGGAACCAACACTGCCAACATGATGATTTCTGACTTCTGGCTTACAGACCTGTTAGAGAATAAATTTCTGTTATTTGAAGCTATCTAGTTGTGGTGCTTTGTTACAGGAGCCCTAAGGAACTAATAAAGTGGCTTTTTGGGGAGTTGAAAGAGTCAAGTAAAATAGGCAATGATTGCAGTGCAGGTGCCAGAAGCGGGTTCTTGATGCTGCTTTGGCATGATGATGAATGTGGTTATGATAATGCCGAGGATGAAGATGTGGATGCTGGTGACTGTGATAAATATAAAGTAACCAGCCGAGTCCAACTTCCAGCTTTTCTCTAACGTTATTTCTGCGTACATCTCTGCTCAACTCTCTATCCTGACAAAGGCAGCTAAGATCATCTTGGTAACAGCTAAGACAACAGCAAAATGAACTCTAGATGAGTGCTTCTCAGATTTTAATGTGCAAAAGAATCCCCTAAGGATCTTGATCATATGGGTATTGAGGTTTTTTTATTTTTTTAACTTTTATTTGTTTAATTTCAGGTTTATAGAGGGTAATTGACATATAAAATTGTAAGATATGTAAAGTGCACATTCTGGTAATTTGATATACGTTGTGAAAGATTCCCTTCCATCTGGTTAATTAAGAGATTCTGCAGTTCCAGCAAGCTCTAGAGTGATACCAATGCTGCTGGTCTGAGCACCCATAATTTGGGGAATAAGGATTCAGATCAATGTTTGGCAAAATTTATCTAGAAAAGGCCAGATAGCAAATATTTTAGGGTTTGAGGAAGTATTCGTTTCCTATTCCTGCTGAAACAAGTTACTACAAACTGTTAAAATTTTCCACAGACAATGTACTGATCTAGAAGGCTTTTGTTCAGTGATTCATGAATTAGGCAGCATCCACTTTAGCAGATAGAGAGGAGCTCCAAAGTACTGTACAAGGTGAGAGATTTTTATGGACCAAAGTGAGCAGGGACATGGAAGTCATACTAGGCATTTGCTGATTGGTTATACGGTGAAAAGGGAAGTGTTGGACCAGGTCAGGTATCTTGTGCAGAGCAGGCGAGCGCTGATTGGCTGACTTAGGCTTTCCTTTTCCAGAAGATCCGAGCACAGAAACTTAGTTAAGTTAGTTTGGTTTGCTGACATGGGGTTTAGCATGAGTGACTCCATCTGGGGCTTAATCCGGTTACTTTATCAAAATTTGGCAGCTTAAAGTTAACACTCATTTATAACCTCTTAGCTCTTTGGTTAAAAGACCAGCACTGTGGAACTCAGCATATTAGCATCTCAAAAGACAGAAGTCAAGGTGGTGGCTAGGCCGTGTTCCTGGAGGCTCTGAGGGCAGAATCTGCTTTTCAGTTCATTCAGGTGGCTGGCAGAATCCAGTCCAATATGGCTAGATGCCCCCACTTCCTTGCTGGCTGTCAGATTCTCTCAGCTCCTTGACACAGCCTACAGTCCTTGTTACGTTGTCCCTCTATCTTCACGTTGTCCCTCTATCTTCAAACCAGCAACAGCACACCAGATCCTTCACATACTTTGAATCTCTCTGACTTTCCCTCCTGTCACATCTCTCTGACTCCAACTGGAGAAAATTCTCTGCTTTTAAGAGTTCATACGATTAGATTGGACCTACCTAGATAATCTAGGACAATCTCCTCATCTCAAGGCCTGTAACTTTATTTCACTTAGCAGAAGTCAAACAGAGATAGACAAATACTGTAGGATATCATTTATACATGGAATCTAAAAACTACAACAAACTAGTGAATATAACAACAAAGAAGCAGACTCACAGATATAGAGAACAAACTAGTGGTTACCAGTGGGGAGAGGGAAGGAGGGAGGGGCAATATAGGGGTAGGGGATCAAGAGGTACAAACTACTAGGTATAAAACAAGCTACAAGGATAAAACAAGCACACCTCAATTAAAAATAAAATCTGTAACCTTAGTCACATCTGCAAAGTTCCTTTGCCATGTAAGTTCACAGATTCACAGGTTCCAGGGATAAGGCACTGTTTTCCCGACCACAGAGGGCCACACCGTCTCTGTCGCAACTACTCAACTGAAAGTAGCCATAGACAATATGCAAAATGAGTGAGTGATGCAGTGTTCCAACAAAACTTTATTTATGGACACTGAAACCTGAATTTCACATAGTTTTTGTCATAAAATGATATTCTTCTTTTGAATTTTTTTCAGTGATTTAAAAATGTAAAAATTATTCTGAGCTCATGGGGTGATACAAAAACAGGCAGTAGACTAGGTTTGGCCTGGAGTCTGTAGTTTGCTGGCCTCTCATCTAGATGTTAATCCTCCTTGTTTCAGACTGGAAGCCTGTAAAGGACCGGGATGTTCTCTCTGTCATTTGCTGTACTGCGGATGCTTCTTAAAACAGTCAAACATTTGACCAAAGCCCTTACATGTAGGAAAATTCCAGATATCAAGGTGGTGTTTATGGGGAAGGGAGAAATAGAAAATGTTGTCCAGGAAACTGGTTCTTTTGTAAGGGAAAAGATGTGTTATATTTGAGAAAAGAAGCTTTTACAGGGAGAAATGCAAATATGCAGTTGTTAAATTAGCTGTGTTCTACTTTGAGCTTTCATGACATCCTTAGGTAGGCAGGCAAAAATAATGATGGGAGTAATAAGATCTCATGCTTCAGGAGGTTAGCAGATAACCCAAGATGATGTAGGAAATTGTTTCTTTTGCTACCTCCATGTTGGTCTACCTGAAACATTGTAAATTCCATTTACAGTCTTTTAAAATACTAGACCCTAAGGGCAGGGCTTCTGCATTAACTAAATTGGTAATATGATTAGGTGTGTGGTAAAACCCATTTGCTCATAGAAGCAAGTTATTTAAATTATTATATGTCATAAAATAATTACATAATGAGGTATCATCTGGAGTATTTTCAATGTATCAAATGTGGGATTGGAATTTATAATAATGGTACTCCAATTTCTCAAATCTATTTGTTGGGAAAAATCAAATTTTCGTGTCATGTTACAGCCACTCCAAATCAAATAAATCATATGTCTTTGGTCGTGTTCTTCAGAAAGGGATCCTGAGACATGGGTTCACATACAAATGACTTATGAAAAAAGCATTCCTAGGAGAAACCAGTAAGGGTGTGGGAGAAGTAGAGCCTGGAAGGGAAAGAAGCCAAGGAAATGTGCAGTTTCAAGCAAAGTCCCAGCCACAGCCCGATATTGTGAGGAGCTCCAGAACATAGATTATACCTCCAAGTTTGTTCAGATCAGAGGCAAGGAGCTAGGATTTCATACTCCTGCACTGATAAATCATTGGTTAAGTGTGCCCTGGGGGAAGTAAATTTCCAGGCGTTTCTTGCTCTCTGCTCTATAGAGCAAAGTAGCTGGACCAGCCCAAGGGCAGGTCTCCAAAGAGTGTCACAGGTGCCAGCCATTATAAGCAGAGCACACAGAAGTTGGGAATGGTGAGAGCTCTCAAAATATAAAAGGGATCCCAAGGGGATTTGCGTAGAGCACCAACAGGGGTGATTACACCATGCTTATGTAAATGAATTGGGATTTTCCCTCTCTCTCTTTCTCTCTCTCTCTCTCTCTCTCTCACACACACACACACACACACACTGCTGAGAATGCCTTTTATACCTGGGGCTCACATTGTCATATTTAACAGAGAAAAAGTCCTAAATGCTAGAAAGTTGCCTCTGGCGCTCATAACTCCAGGTTAGCAGGAAGGGAAACATAGATTCTTTCTTGTTTGTTTTTATTTTACCATTTTCTGTTCATTCTGTTTACTTCTTTTTAAATTTAGCTTTCGGATAGGTAATGCATTGTGTGTTTCAAAAACCTGAAAGTACAAAGGATAGACAGTGAAAGCCTCTTGCTAACCCTTGACCACCATCTGCCAAGAACTCCCCTCACTAAGGTTCTTAGTTTATATGTGGACATACAAGCAAATATACATATCGACTTTTAGTCCCCTCCCTTTTATACCAAAGATAGAATAGTATAAAAATGGTGCTACATATAAAAACTTGTATTTTTTCACTTAATATATTTTAGAGCTCTTTCTTTTTTTAATTGAAGTATAGTTGATTTACAATGTTGTGTTAATTTCTACTTTACAACAAAGTGATTCATTTATACATATATATACACTCTTTTTCATATTCTTTTCCATTATGATGTATTACAGGATGTTGAATATAGTTCCCTGTGCTATACAGGGGGACCTTGTTGTTTATCCATTCTATATATAATAGTTTGCATCTGTTAATCCCTAACTCCCAATCCCACCCTCCCTCATCCCCTCCCCCTTGGCAACCACAAGTCTGTTCTCTATGTCTGAGTCTGTTTCTGTTCTGTAGATATGTTCATTTGTGTCATATTTTAGATTCCACATATAAGTGCTATCATATGGTATTTGTCTTTCTCTGTCTGACTTACTTCACTTAGTATGATGATCTCTAGGTCCATCCATGTTGCTGCAAATGGCCTTATTTCATTCTTTTTTATGGCTGAGTAATATTCCATTATATATATGTATATATACCACATCTTCTTTATCCATTCATCTGTCGATGGACATTTAGGTTGTTTCCAGGTCTTGGCTATTAATAGTGTTGCTATGTAGAGCTCTTTCTAAATCAGTACCTAGCGAGCTTTCTCCCTACCACCCTTTTTTGGACATCTGTATGGTATTCCATTGGATGAGTAAATAAACATTTATTTAACTAGTTCCCTACTGATGGACATTTGCATTGTTTTTAATCTTTTGCAATTACAAATGGAGCTTCGTTGAGAGTAATCTTGTACTTATATCATCTTCCGTGTGTGCAAGTATTGCTGTAGAATAAATTCCCCCAAACTTAGTTGCTCATTAAAGGGCAAATAAATTTACAATTTTGATAGCCATTACTAAATTACCTTCCAGAGAGGTTATATACCAATTTGTGTTTTCACCAGTAATACATGAGTGTGTTTATTTTCCCATGTCCTCACCAACACAGGGTGTTATTAAATTTTTAGATTTTTGCTAATCTCATAGGTAAAAGATAGCATCTTAGCACAGTTTTAATTTGCCTTTTTAAATTTTTTAGAAAATTGAGCATCTTTTCATATGATATGTAAACTCTTTAATATACTAAAAAATTTCCTGTTAATTCAAAGAGTGATATCCTTGCCTGCAATTAGAAAGTTAGAGTGAATGCAGACCTTAGCTTTCCTGGACACATGTCAGGGTCAGAAAGCACCTTAGTGGTCATCTAGTACTATCCTGGTCTGATGCCTAAATGACCATGGATCCCTGCCTTCCTCAGCAGAGGTGTTCAGAGTTAGGGAGTTCACAAAATTGAAAACATCATCCGGTGGCCCTAACATTTAGAAAGTTTTTACAGAGCCAAAATCTTTCTGTAATTACTGCAGGACAGTAATTACAGTATGCTCTTGTTAAAGTGCACTATTCTTCTAGAGCACAATGAATATACCACAGAGGAATAATACTGGCTTAAAATAGAGGGAGAATGGCCAACTTCTCCCTCTCTCAGTAATGATTCTTCACCTGCTAGAGTCTTTAACTTATATTACATATTGTTTTCATCACAATTAGAAATAGAATTTAAGATGTGAATGCAACCTATGTAGTATTCCTGCTAAAGATGCATAACCCCAATCTAACCATGAGAAAACCTCAGATTATACTAAATTAAAAGACATTTTAGGAAATAACTGGCCCGAACTACTCCAAAATGCCGAGCTTATGAAAGCCAAGGAGGGGCTAAGGAGCTGTTCTAGATTAAAAGAGACTAAAGAGGGCTTCCCTGGTGGCACAGTGGTTAAGAATCTGCCTACCAATGCAGGGGACACAGGTTCGAGCCCTGGTCCGGGAAGATCTCACATGCCACGGAGCAACTAAGCCCCTGTGCAATAGCTACCGAGCCTGCGCTCTAGAGCCCACGCCTCGCAACAAGAGAATCCACTGCAATGAGAAACCCGCCCTCCACAATGAAGAGTAGCCCCTGCTCGCCCACAACTAGAGAAAGCCCGCGCACAGCACCGAAGATCCAACACAGCCAAAAATAAATAAAATAAATAAATAAAAGAACTAAAAACATAAAAAAAAAAAAAAGAGGCTAAAGAGATGAGATGTGACAATTAATTGCCATCTATGATCCTGAATTGGATTCAGGGAACCCAAAGAAGGGGAAAACATGCCATAAAGGATATCATTGGGAAAATTGGCAAAATTCAAATACAGATTGTATATCAGATTAGAGCATGAAATCAAGATTAAGTTTTAGCTGTGATCATGCAAAAGAATGTCCTTGCTGTTAGGAAATGCACACTGAAGAATTTAGGGGCAAGGGGACGTGATATCTGCAATTTACTCTCAAAAGGGTCAGGAAAAAATAGAGAAAGAAAAAGACAATGATAAAGCAAATGTGGCAAAATGTTAATTGCCGAAAGTGGGTGAAGGTTGTTTGGGATTTCCTTGTATTATTCTTGCAAATTTTCTGAGTGTGTTTGAAATTATTTAAACATAAATTGAATATAAATACTTTTGGAAGAGTAACTTAAGCACGATATCCTTTTAGAAGAGTGACTGAAGTTTCCACCAAAATGTCCATGACTGCTATAGGCACATTTATTGAAAAGGGACAGGTGGTGATTGACTAAGTTCAGACTGGTTGGAAATTTTGTACGGTCCCTTAGAATCACTTCATAAACTAGACTAAGAGAATCAGTGAGTAGTTGGCTTTTGAAAACTGGCCTCTGTATTTTCCTTCTGAAGATACTTGTTTGAATTATTTTACCAGTAAGACGGCAGCGTACATAAGGGTAGAGAGGAACGGTGACCAGTTGTGTTACCTCCAGGGTCACGGTGCCACCAATCCCATCACAGAGGTGGTGGTGGATCAAGCAGAAGTGTGTCAGAAGTACTAAGGAGGAAAAAAAAAGATGAGTGTGGTGGTATAAAGCCATATTAAGGAGAAAGGGGATGGAAGAGGAAAAGATGGTTGTATTTGCTATAATTAAATATAGGTGAGTGTGTCTGAGTGTGTTTCATGGGTGGGAGGAATTGGTACCTAAAATAAAAAAGCAAATGAGTGGGTTATCCATCAGTTATTGTCACAATCTTACTGTAAAACAAACCACCTCAAAATCCAGTGCCTTAAAACAACAATCGTCTATTTTCACTCACACATCTGCAGGCTGGGCTCAGCAGGGGTTGGCTCAAAGGTCTGCTCTGCCTGCCTCTCCTTCTTGGACCAGCCGGCTCCCCAGAGTATGTTATCCTCATGGAGATGACCAAGAAAAGGAAAGCAGCCCAGCTGTGCAAGTACATTTCAAGCCCCTGCTTGTATCACTTTTGCTAATATCCCTTTGGCCAAAGTGAATCACATGGCTGAGGCTAAGGTCAAGGAAAGGAGAAGTAGACGCCATCCCTAGTGAGAAGATCTGCAAAGTTACATGGCAAGGGATATGGATACTGGGAGGGAGGACGTGATGGAATAATGCAGTCCTCCATGAGGGAGTCAATTAGCAAGGGGAGAAAGACTTTGTTTTTTTTCTCATTAGAAGGCGAATTCTTCCAACCATTTGTGTTTGAAGATTCATCCTTTTTTTTTTTCCAGATAAGTTTATGAATATAGCATCAGGCAAAATCTTTCTGACCCATGGAAAAGAGACTGTCCTTTGCTGCCAGCCCTGTCTTCTTTGCCAGCCTGCTTCACAACACAGGCAACATAGATGAAGAGAGGCCGTGTAGTTTAAGGGTTTAGAACACATTTAAATCTTGGTTTCACATGGATTCAACTAGAGATTATCATACTAAGTGAAGTATGTCAGAAAGAGAAAGACAGACACCATATGATATCACTTATATGTGGAATATAAAATATGGCAAAAATGAACCTATCTCTGAAGCAGAAACAGATTCACGGACAGAACAGACTGGTGGTTGCCAAGGGGCAGGGGACTGGGGGGGGGGATGGAGTGAGAAGGTGGGGCTAGAAAATGTAAGCTTTTATATATAGGATGGATAAACAACAAGGTCCTAGTGTATAGCACAGGGAAGTAAATTCAGTATCCTGTGACAAACCATAATGGAGAAGAATATTAAAAATATTATTAAATATTAAAAATAACTGAATCACTTTGCTATACAGCAGTAATTAACACATTGTAAATCAACTATACTTCAAAAAAATAAATAATTAAAAATATATTTACAGTAAGGACATAATACCTATCTATCCTTCTTTGCTAAGTTGTATCATTATATTAAAATATGAGAAATATCTTTTAAAAAATTAGTCACTTGTGGGCTTCCCTGGTGGCGCAGTGGTTGAGAGTCCGCCTGCCAATGCAGGGGACACGGGTTCGTGCCCCGGTCCGGGAAGATCCCACATGCCGCGGAGCTGCTGGGCCCGTGGGCCATGGTTGCTGAGCCTGCGCGTCCGGAGCCTGTGCTCCGCAACGGGAGAGAACACAACAGTGAGAGGCCCGCAAAAAAAAAAAAAAAAAAATTAGTCACTTGGCTTTCCTCTCGGAGTGGTTTACAATTTTTATTTCCTAATTCTACCTGCTGTGTGTATGTCCAAGCTGGAAATTGGGCTAAGTTTTCCTCAAGGAAATGGGGCTTTTCTGCTCTTTCAAGCTTCTGTTCTTATCTCCTCATTTCAGATCTAGAACTAGAAAATAAATTCAACCTGGCAAAATTTGAGTGCAACACCTTTCTCCTCAAATAACACCAAAAACTTCTCATTTACCCTGCATCAAAATTATCACAAGTTCAGAGTCAGTGGAATCCAGATTTGTGAGGGTTTGCCATGTTTCTTCTCTGAGCTCCTTGGAAGGCGCCCATGCCACGTGTCATGCAACGCTGTGCTTTTCGGTTTATGAAATCAGAAAACACAGTCTAAGGGAGCAGGGCCAAAGAAAGGTATTAGGAAGATAATGTTAAAACCTATAATAAAATTAAAACGATGAATATAGCTAGGGGAACTGTCCATCCAGGGAATAAGCATATTAGTGTAAATGGATTAAGAGTCAGAAATTAGTGAGGTCTATTAATTGAGTTGATTCCTGTAATCTGGTAAAATGCAAATAACATCTTCTTGTAATCGGCCCGTGGACTGCCTGAATGAATACCACTAGAACCACTAGAAAGCCAGTTTGGCTTAGAAAGAAAACAATACTTAAAATCTTTTAGCAAGGCCACAACGAGGGTAGCTGAACCACCATTTGACTTTGGAGCCATGGATTCCTGGAATTAATAAGAGTAATAACAATAGTGAGCACTTATAGTAGTACCTATGTGCCAAGTATTGTTCTAAGTTGACTCATTTAATCTTCATAGTTGTGCAGTACGTGCCATTATCATCGTCCCCATTTTATAGACGAAGAGATCATGACATGGGTAGGTTAAGTGATTTGTCCAGGGTCACATACCTAGTAAGTATTGAAACCAGAATTTATTTTATTTTTTATTGAAGTATAGTTGATTTACAATGTTGTGTTAATTTCTGCTGTATAGCAAAGTGACTCAGTTATACATATATATACATGCTTTTTTTAAAATATTCTTTTCCATTATGGTTTATCATAAGATATCGAATACAGTTCTCTGTGCTATACAGTAGGACCTTGTTGTTTATCCATCCTATATATAAAATCTTACATCTGGAGTGTGACCGGGATGGTGCATTTTCTTGCACTGAGTAATTCAGTGTCGCTGGCAGTTGAGCAGGGCGGAGAGTTCTATGGTGAAGTGAGGGGAGGGATTCATGTAGGAGTCCGGGGGAGCCTTGTTCTGAACTCTAAGGTGGGAAGTTGATGCTGGGGACTGCTACTCCCAGACTCGCAGCATGAAAGTTGTGATATCATCCTCGAACCATCAGCTTTGAAATTTAAAAAGAGTGGAGAAGACTCAAGAAACAGGCCAAAGAATTCTTCTAGAACCTTACAAGTACTTACCTCAGTTACCAGGTAAATAAGTGAGAAGCAAACTTTCACAGACAATTAATCATTGGCTAAAAGTTCCCAAAGACAAGCTGCAGGTTATCATTGAAGTGACAGAAATGTTGCATAATGCCAGTTTACTCATTGATGATGTCGAAGACAGCTCAGAACTCCGACGTGGCTTTCCCGTGGCACACAGCATCTATGGAATTCCATCTGTCATCAATTCTGCCAACTATGTACATTTTCTTGACCTAGAGAAAGTCTTAACCCTTGATCACCCAGATGCAGTAAAGCTTTTTACTCGCCAGCTTTTAGAACTCCATCAGGGACAAGGCCTAGATACCTACTGGAGGGATAATTACACATGTCCCACTGAAGAAGAATATAAAGCAATGGTCCTGCAAAAGACAGGAGGACTATTTGGATTAGCAGTAGGTCTCATGCAGTTGTTCTCTGATTATAAAGAAGATTTAAAGCCACTGCTGAATACACCTGGGCTGTTTTTCCAAATTAGGGATGATTATGCTAATCTACACTCCAAAGAATATAGTGAAAACAAAAACTTTTGTGAAGATCTAACAGAGGGAAAGTTCTCTGTTCCCTACTATTCATGCTATCCGGTGGAGGCCTGAAACCACCCAGGTGCAGAATCTCTTGCACCAGAGAACCGAAAACGTAGATATTAAAAAATACTGTGTACATTATCTTAAGAAAGTAGGTTCTTCTGAATACACTCGGAATACTCTTAAAAAGCTTGAATCTAAAGCCTATAAACAAATTGATGCATGTGGTGGGTACCCTGAGCTAGTAGCGCTAACAAAACACTTAAGTAAAATGTTCGAAGAAGAGAATGAATAATATTAAGCCATTCTCGATTAGGTCTGATAGCTTAGTTGACTTTTTTTTGTCTTTTAGCCTATTGCCTTTTGAAAAATTTGGACCAAGCTGTTGGTCTCCAAAAACTGAGTGATAGTGGTGATGTGAGTGAGGTTGTTTCAATTTAGAATCCCTGTGTACAGATAATCAGCATAGTACCAAGTTGAAGGAATCACAAGGAGGCACATATAAATAAGTCTAATTTGGATGTCAGAATGTGCTATGATGGGACGTTGTGGCCAACTCTGCCACGCACGTTCTGTTGATTCTGTCCATAAAGAAGACTTCAGCTTCTAGGAACTTTTATCCACATACTTCCTAACTGTATTATGTGGGCATTTCGCAATTCATCTACCCCATTTCCAAGCCATTGACTACTTGGGACCAGTTTCTATAGCTAGCTGGCCCAATGACCACAGGAACTCCTCTTTCTTCCTAAATGTCGTTGCTTAGAATAGCTCATTCTTCTCCCTGGAAACTCCCTTACTAAAGTCTTCCATGAAAAAGCTGACAGTGACAAGCAAAAAAGCAAAAACAAAAAAAAACTTACATCTGCTATCCCCTACCTCCCACTCCATCCCTCTCCCACCCCCTTGCCCTTGGCAACCACCAGTTTTTTCTCTATGTCCCTGATTCTGTTTCTGTTTCATAGATAGGTTCATTTGTGTCATATTTCAGATTCCACATGTAAGTGATATCGTATGGTATTTGTCTTTCTCGTTCTGACTTCACTTAGTATGATAATCTGTAGTTGTATTCATGTTGCTGCAAATGGCATTATTTCATTCTTTATAATGGCTGGGTAGTATTTCATTGCATATATGTACCACATCTTCTTTATCCGTTCATCGGTCGATGGACATTTAGGTGGTTTCCATGTCTTGGCTATTGTAAATAGTGCTGCTATGAACATAGGGGTGCGTGTATCTTTTTGAATTAGAGTTTTGTCTGGGTATATTCCCAGGAGTGAGATTGCTGGATCATATGGCAACACTATTTTTAGTTTTTTGAGGAACCTCCATACTGTCTTCCATAGCAGCTTCACCAACTTACATTCCCACCAACAGTGTAGGAGGGTAAAGTGAATAATTTTTAAAACTAATACAAGAGCATTTATTATCCAGTTGGCCCCATGGAGAATCAGCAGGTTGGAGATTTGAGGACCAGCTCTGCCTCAGGAGAGCTGGGTTTATTTGGACATGTTGTTTACCTTCTCTGACCTTGTTTCCCTTTTTTTTTTTTTAAATACATTTATTTATTTTTGGTTGCGTTGTGTCTTCGTTGCTGCCTGCGGGCTTTCTCTAGTTGCAGGGAGCAGGGGCTACTCTTTGTTGCGGTGCACGAGCTTCTCATTGCGGTGGCTTCTCTTGTTGCCCAGCACAGGCTCTAGGTGTGCAGGCTTCAGGAGTTGTGGCTCAAGGGCTCTGGAGCACAGGCTCAGTAGTTGTGGTGCACGGGCTTAGCTGCTCCGCGGCATGTGGGATCTTCCTGGACCAGAGCTTGAACCCGTGTCCCCTGCATTGGCAGGCGGATTCTTAACCACTGCACCACCAGGGAAGTCCCTGACCTTGTTTCCTTATCAGTAAAATGGGGATAATTTTTACCCTGCAGAACTACTGGAAGGATTTATTGGAATAATCTGTGTAAAGTCCCTGACATTGTATCTGGTGAGAAGCCAGAGGCTCATTCCAATAATACTGTCAGTACTCAAATTATTTTATTTATTTATTATTATTTGTTTTTTTTGCGGTACGCGGGTCTCTCACTGTTGTGGCCTCTCCCATTGCGGAGCACAGGCTCCGGACGTGCAGGCTCAGCGGCCATGGCTCACGGGCCTAGCTGCTCCGTGGCATGTGGGATCTTCCCGGACCGGGGCACGAACCCGTGTCCCCTGCCTCGGCAGGTGGACTCTCAACCACTGCTCCACCATGGAAGCCCTCAAATTATTTTTTTGAAACTCATATTCTTCAAGTGCCTTCAGATTTAGTTTGAGTTACGGGGGAAAGAAAAGTTTCATTATCCTACAGTCATATTTCATTTTCATATTTCATTTTTGACATTAAAAAATATTGTTCAGGTTGGTCTTTTGACCTACTTATCAAACCTTTGGTGGCTTTTGACTATTGCCAAAAATGAAATCACCATTAAATGACAGAAATGTATTGCCATTCAGGATATTTTAAAAATTACATATCATGATTTGGAGGCAAACCTAACAAAATAAGAGTTTCAAAAATGTTTGAGCAATGATTTCATCAATCTTGGCATTAATAAAAAGCTTCATAAAAAGACTAGCTGGAAGGCGCTAGATCCTCTTAGAAGTGTACATTCTAGCGGGCTTGTTTCAAAAAACACACGTATAATTTTATAGTCTTATCTCATTTAAAGCATAAACTCTTAGCTTTTATCAGAAACATTGGGTTTTCTATTGTAAAAATAATGTCATTCCCCTGATACCACATTTGGTAAGAAACCAATTTCAATTTCCAAGCATAAAGAAGAGTTTATAAAAGTGCAGTTGTTTCCTTTTATTCCTTTTAATCCTTTGATGCAGAAGAGAAGTCAAACCCTGAGATAGGTTACCAAGAATGTTCCAGAAGGGCCTAGAATCAAAATATGTGATCCAGGGAAATTATAAAGGAAATTATGTGGCATAAAATAGCAGCTATTGTATGGCCATCAGCAGGAGGATGAGACTACCAAGAGGAAGAGCCAAAATACCAAGCAAGAAAAGGTTTTTTAAAAATCTTACTGTGTTTGATTTTTAAAACAGCTTTATTGAGATATAAATCGTATAATATACAATTCACCCATTTAAAGTGTACAAGTCAACGGTTTTGAGTATATTCACTGTGTGCAACCATTACTAAAATCTAATTTTAGAATATTTTCATTACCCATAAAAGAAACCCTTTAGCAGTCATCCTCCCCCATTCCTCCCAAAACCCCCTCTCCCCCCCGCCCTAGGCAACCACTACCCTACTTTCTGTCTCTATAGATTTGCCTATTCTGGACATTTCATACAAGTGTAATCATACAATATGTGATCCTTTGTGACTGGCTTTTTTCACTCAGTAGCATGTTTTCAAGGCCTATCCATGTTATAGCATGTATCAGTACTTCTTCCTTCACACGGTTGAAT
This sequence comes from Phocoena phocoena, assembly GCF_963924675.1. Taxonomy (NCBI): domain Eukaryota; kingdom Metazoa; phylum Chordata; class Mammalia; order Artiodactyla; family Phocoenidae; genus Phocoena; species Phocoena phocoena. Next base: position 39,252,087 of record NC_089240.1, on the reverse strand, counting down.
AATCTTCAGTTCATAGACATTTGGGTTGTTTCTGCTTTTTTTTTTTTTTTTGGCTACTATGTGTAATGCTGCTATGAACATGCATGTACAAGTTTTTGTGTGGATGTATGTTTTCATTTTCTTGGGTATATAGCTAGGAGTGGAATTGCTGGGTCATGGGGTAACTCTGTGTCTAACATTTTGAAGAATCGCCAAACTGTTTTCCATAGCAGCTGCACCATTTTACATTCTCACCAGCAATGTATGAGGGTTCTGATTTCTCCATATCCGTTTGATTTTGTTTTCAATCAGACATTCAAGACTGCTGACAGCCGATTCAGCCTATTAAGATGGAAAGAATTAGAAAGAGATATAACAAACACATGAAGTGTTTCAGGGCTGCTGACAGTGTCATAAGCCTGTTGGATGAAGAATCAGGAAAACATTCAATGTAAAATAAAATATTTCAAACATTATCATCATCAACCAAGATTGCTTGTCACCACCTGTTCTTTTGCGCTTATTGAAAAAGCAAGACCAACTGTGTCTTGGAGACACAGCATACATATTCATATTTAGAGACTTAAGGACAAAAACTGAAAAGGGAGAGAGCTTAATGGAAATAAATAATTGATGATAATTATAATTGAGGAAGAAAATGAAGAACAATTTATGATATTATTTCAATGTGATATATTATCAAGCTAAATGTCCAGTTTCACCTCTGCCATTCCCTCCCTGAAAACTGCATTCCAGCCAGAACCTCAGCTCCCACTGTCCCACCCTCTGATAACTCTACTGTCCCATTTAGCCCGGATTCTTTGGCGGCTTCTCCACTTTTGCCTCTGAACACATAACTTTTGATGCCCATCTGCTTTGCCTCCTTTCCTCACTTCTTGAACTCAGTCACGGTATTCAACTTGTATTAAATTTCCTAATTCACCGAACACAACTTGCCATTATGATGTGAGAATTTCATAACGGCATTCAATTTATCTTTGTTGAGTGATTTAATTCTGGAGCATGACATATACATTTCACTGATGTCACAAGATGACAAGGCACAAATTTTTCTTATCAATTTCTGGACCCTGAAAATGAGCCCCCCCAAATTGTCTATTTTTTAAAACAATATACCAATTTCAGAATAACAGTGCACGCTAGCAGCCCCAAATAAATATTGATCATAAACTGACACCTAATCGAATGTCTGACTCATCCTGTGTGTGACCCATTTCTCGTCTGAGTACACACACACACACACTCCATGCACACAACCTCAACAAAACTTCACCTGTCAACATCTGCCTCTGAGCACACAAAACTTGAGCAGCAACAAAAACTAGGAGTTGCCACTTTCACAAAAGCCTGAACATCTATTCCCAAGACTAGGAAGATAATGTTCATCTTCCTGAAAACCTTGAGAGATTTTATTTGCAACATTTTATGCTGCAGAGCTTATGAAATAAAATAATAATACAACACAGTATACTTTGGTTTTAAATAGCCCCTTTCATCCAAGAAGCTTAAAGAAACTTACAAACATTACTCATTCACCTTCATAAATTTTTTTATTGAATTAACAAGATAGTCTACGGAGCAAAAGTTAAAAGCAATAAAAACAACCATATTTTATGTAACGACTGTTCCAAACATATCCATTTTCCATTTTCTTGACTTACATGAAACTATTCAGACTCTCATTAGTTTCAACCTCCAGGAGATAAGGCAACAATGAACTGCTGAAGTGTATAAATAAAAAAGAATAATTCAGAGCTCCAGTCGCATTTGTCTTCCCCCTGTCTCACTTAGAGCTTTAATTCTGAAGAAGGAAAAACCCGTGATACATTTCTTTCCTTGCCAATCCTATGTGTATTTCATGTTTTACAACAACTCCACTGTCTGTAATGGGGTTTGAGCTCTTGGGGGAAACTCTGTTGATGCAAATAGACATATTCTTAGGATGCTACATAATGCTTTCATGGCCTAGCCATTTGTTTTTTGATCTTGATATTGCAAAGCCGAAATTTGCTTAGGTCACATGTTTTCACGTGGGGGGCTGGGGCTTGTGGGCAGTGCGGGAAATCTCACCCACTGTGGAGGAGGGCGGGGATCGTAATTAAACCTACCTGAGGTTGCTGATTTGTACAGTATAGTAATTGTATTGGAAGTCTGTCTTCTCAGCTACTTCAGTCTATAGACGTCTTAAGACCTGGTATTGTGGCTCCAGTATTCTCCATGGGTGTTTTCTTCAAGTGGGTACTAGCCATTCTAATGAATTATTTCTTAAATTAACATAAAAGCAAGACAATGCTCAAAAGTAATATTAAAATAACAGCATTGTCTTAGAACTGCTTGCAACAGCAATGAGAAAATGGATTTTCCCTAGGAAAGTGGAAGCCTCCACAAATGTCACCCTACCCTCTACCCCAGATTTTTCCAAACCATATTTTTTTTTTTTTTTTTTTTTGCGGTACGCAGGCCTCTCACTGTTGTGGCCTCTCCCGTTGCGGAGCACAGGCTCCGGACGCACAGGCTCAGCGGCCATGGCCCACGGGCCCAGCCGCTCCGCGGCATGTGGGATCCTCCCGAACCGGGGCACGAACCCGTGTCCCCTGCATCGGCAGGCGGACGCTCAACCACTGCGCCACCAGGGAAGCCCCAAACCATATTTTTGTTTGTGGTCTGTTTGCTGGGAAAATTCCTCACCTGTCTGGATGTTGAACTAGATGCTAAATCCAGGCCTGAAACTCTGCAGGTTTTATAATCACACATTCACGAGACTCTAGGCTCTTATATATGTCAAGGCAAATGTTTAGATGACGATAAAGTAAGATATTGCCTGTAGCTTTATTTTTCTAAATGAATTAAATGAATTATTTTTAAAGGAATAGTCAACAATGTTCAAGTGTTCTAGCTGACGTGTGACTTTGGCCCTATTTATGCTATGCCAAAATAGTTATTTTAGTGGGAAACAAGACAAAAAAGTCCCATTTATTATTTGACATGGTGTAAATCAAAAAGAATAAAGATTTGTCAGTTTTAAAATATTTTATTACAGAACATTAAAAACATACGAAGAGAATAATCAACACTTATATACCCTTTACTACAAAAAAACAAACATTAACATTGGCCTTGCTGACTTTATTCTCATAAAATAAAATGAAATAAAATTTAAAAGAATAAGATTCTGCTTTAGCTAAGGCTTTATCCTGTTCCCTTCCTCTCCTTTCCATTCCTGAAGAAAATCAGTATGCTAAAGTGGGTGTGCAGTGTTCTTGTACATATATAAATCCACTGAAAAATGACTAACTTCAGCTAGTTATTTATTGATCCCTAAATTGGTCAAAGTGAAACTTATTTCCACCTTTTCCTACAATTGCAGTGTTACAATAAGCACATATACACTTTTACTTGGGCACATGTGGGAGAGTTGCTCCAGGGTGGATATTGACATGTGGAATCTTGGGTTGCTGGGTAGACGTAATCAGTATGGTCAACCTGCTCTCCAGATCACTCATCTGAAGAATCTTATAGGCTCCAGATCCTCACCATTGCTTAGTGTTTTCAGATTTTCAGACATGTTAAACTTTTGCCAATCTGCTATATGTAAAAAGGTATTTAGTTCACATTTTCCTGATTATAAGAGCAGTTGGTCTTTTAACATATTTCATATTTCATATGTTTTTTTGCCCACTTGGGTTTCTTCCTCTGTGAATTGCGTTTTCAAACTTTTGGGCCATTGTGGGTTTTTTTTGAAGTATAGTTGATTTACAATGTTGTGTTAGTTTCAAGTGTATAGCAAAGTGATTCAGTTATATATATATATATATATATATATATATATATATATTCTTTTTCAGATTCTTTTCCCATATAGGTTATTACAAAATATTGAGTAGAGTTCTCTGTGGTATACAGTAGGTCCTTGTTGTTTATCTATTTTATATTATAGTAGTGTGTGTATGTTAATCCTAACCTCCTAATTTATCCCTCCCCCCGGCCCCTTTCCCCTTTGGTAACCATAAGTTTGTTTTCTATGTCTGTGAGTCTATTTCTGTTTTGTAAATAAGTTCGTTTGTATCATTTTTTTAGATTCCACATATAAGTGATATCATACGATATTTGTCTTTCTTTGGCTATTGTTTTAATGAGTTGTCATTTTTTATTGATATGGAGGTGCTCTTTATATGTTAAGATTACCAGTCCTTTGTTAGTTATATGGATTACAAGAGTCTTCTCCCAGTCTCTGTCTTGACTTTGTTTTTAAATATCATCTCTTTTTCCCTCTCCTTTTAAAACTTCTTTTAATGGAGAAGTTCAAATATATACAAAATTGGAGAAAATAGTGTGCCCCCATGTACCCACCACCTAGCTTTAACAATTGTCAACTCCTGGCCAATCTTATTTGATTTACACCCAACCTGCTCCCCAGCCTTACCCCACCCCCCACCAATTCCTCCTCTTACTTCCTGGGTTGTTTTCAAGCAAGTCCCGGATATCATTACCATTTTGCCCATAAATATTTCAGTATGTATATTTAAAAGGTGAAAACTTTAAAAAGAAAAATGATATGGATTGATTTGTCATTTTGTTTTTATATCTTTTTCATACAGAAGTTTAAATTTTTTAATATGATCTAATATGTCATTTCAGTTTTATTTTTCATTTAGGTTTTTAATCAACTGAGATTATTTCTTTTGTATACAGTGAGATATGACTACAATGTTTAAAAAATTTTTTTGCCTTATTTAGCAAATCGTTCCAGCACCATTGAGTGAGTAGTTCATCCTTTCCAGACTTATTTATAATATCACTTTTGTTAAATATCAAATTTGAAACTATACTTGGCCATGATGAATTTATTTTTGCACCATTAACAATACTTTTTAATTACTATAGCTTCATAATAGGTTTTAACATCTGAAAGACAAATATTCCCTTCTTCTCTTTAAGATTGCCTTGGCTATTCTTTGTCCTCTATCTCCTCTATCTTTCTTACGAATTTTATTTTTAATTATTTAAAAAATTAATTAATAATAATTTAATAATTTTAAAATTAATTTTTAATTTTAAAATTAATAATTTTAAAATTAATTAATTAAATTAATGCAGTTTTTGCTGCATTGGGTCTTCGTTGCTGTGTGTAGGTTTTCTCTAGTTGTGGTGAGTGAGGGCTACTCTTCGTTGTGGCGGCGGGCTTCTCATTGTGGTGGCTTCTCTTGTTGTGGAGCACAGGCTCTAGGAGCATGGGCTTCAGTAGCTGCAGCACACAGGCTCAGTAATTGTGGCTCGCGGGTTCTAGAGCACAGTCTCAGTAGTCGTGGCACACAGGCTTAGTTGGTCTGAGGCACGTGGGATCTTCCTGGACCAGGACTCGAACCCATGTCCCTTGCATTGGCAGGTGGATTCCTAACCACTGCACCACCAGGGAAGTCCAACTTTCTTATGAATTTTAACTTGAGATTGTCGAGTTCCATGAAAGATCCTATTGAGATTTTGACTGAAATCACATTGAATTTATACATCAATGTGGGCATACTTTATATCTTTATGATGTTGAGAATTTCCATCTACAAGTAAAGTATACCTTCTCATTTACTTGTCATCTTTCATGTTTCTCATTAAAATTGTATAATTTTCTTTTATAAATGTGCTCTGAATTTGTTAGATTTATTTCAAAGAAACTTAGCTTCTATTGCTACCTTAAATGTTATCTTTTTTTAATTATATTTTATAATTTTTTGATGATGGTATAGAAGGAGGCAATTGGTTTTATATTTGAAATTTATACTCAACAACTTTGTTGAACAATCTCATTAGTTCTAATAGTTTGTTAATTCCATAGAGATAATCATGTCACCTGCAAGTGACAACAGTTTTGTTTCTAATATATTTTAATTATTTTTCTTTTCTTAATTCACTGGCAAGAATCACTAATATAATATTAAATAAAATAGTGATAGTGGGGATTTTTTCCTTGTTCTTAAGTTTAAAGGGAGTATTTATAATGTTTCATGTAACAGTCAAGGTTCAATCAGAGGAGCAGAACCACTAGGAGATAAGTATTTGTTACAGGGATTTGACCATACACAACTGTAGAAGCTGTAAGGCTGCTGTCCTCCCAACCAATGCTGGAGCTTGAAGTCCAGGGGCAAACGGTGGGGAAGGGAAGATGGATGTCAAGTGGAGGAAGATCAAGGACAGCACTGAACCCACAAACATAAGCTGGAGCCCACAAGGGTGGACTGAAACCTGTCAGTTCTTTTTTTTCTTCTTCCTTTTTAAAAAATTGAGGTATAGTTGATGTACAATATTATATAAGTTTCAGGTGTACAACATAGTGATTCACAATTTTTAAAGGTTATACTTCTTTTATAGTTATTATAAAATATTGTCTATATTCACTGTGTTGTACAATATATCCTTGTAACTTATTTACTTATTTATTTTTATTTTTTTGTGGTACGCAGGCCTCTCACTGCTGTGGCCTCTCCCATTGTGGAGCACAGGCTCCGGACGTGCAGGCTCAGCGGCCATGGCTCACGGGCCCAGCTGCTCCGCAGCATGTGGGATCTTCCTGGACCGGGGCACGAACCCGTGTCCCCTGCATCGGCAGGCGGACTCTCAACCACTGCGCCACCAGGGAAGCCCACTTATTTATTTTTATACATAAGAGTTTGTACCTCTTAATCTCCTACCTCTATCATACCCTTCCCCCTTCCCTCTCCCCACAGGTAACCACTAGTTTGTTCTCTATACCTGTGAGTCTGTTTCTTTTTTGTTGTATTCATTAGTTTGTTTTATTGTCTGGATTCCACATTTTAGTGATATCATACAGTATTTGTCTTTCTCCGTCTGACTTAACTTCACTTAGTATAATACCCTCCAAGTCCATCCATGTTGCTGTAAATGGCAAAATTTCATTCACTCAAATGGCTGAGTAGTATTTCATTGTGTACATATACCACATCTTCTTTATCCATTCGTCTGTTGATGGGCACTTAGGTTGCTTCCATTTCTTGGCTATTGTAAATAATGCTGCTATGAACACTGGGGTGCATGTATCTTTTCAAGTTAATGTTTTCATTTTCTTCCAATATATGCCCAGGGGTGGGATTGCTGGATCATATGGTAGTTCTAGTTTTAGTTTTTTGAGGAACCTCCATACTGTTCTCCATAGCGGCTGCGCCAACTTATATTCCCACCAACAGTGCACAAGGGTTCCCTTTTCTCCACATCCTCGCCAACATTTATTATTTGTGGTCTTTTTGATGATACCTATTCTGGCAGGTGTGAAGTGATATCTCATTGTGGTTTTGATCTGCATTTCTGTGATGATTAATGATGTCGAACATCTTTTCATACGTCTGTTGGACATCTGTATGTCTTCTTTGGAAAATGTCTATTCAAGTCTTCTGTCCATTTTTTAATGGGGTTGTTTGTTTTTTTGATGTTGAGTTGTATGAACTGTTTATTTTGGATATTAGCCCCTTATCAGTCATATCATTTGCAAATATTTTCTCCCATTTAGTAGGTTGTCTTTTGTTTTGTCAATGGTTTCCTTTGCTGTGCAAAAGCTTTTAAGTTTAATTAGACCCATTTATTTATTTTTGTTTTTGTATCCTCTGTCTTAGGAAACAAATCCAAAAAAACAGTGCCGTGATTTATGTCAAAGAGTGTTCTGCAACCTGTGTCAGCTCTTGACCTTGATGGAGTAAAATAAATAGTTATGAGTATTTTTTCCTTATTTTAATGTGCATAAGTTTATATATATTAGCCATATATTTTTGTTTTCTTTCCCTCTGGGTCTTAGTTATCAGAGAGCTTAGATCCCTCTCATCCATCCTATAGTGGCCCTTATTATTGACATAGTTGTGGTCTCCCCTTTTTTCTTTCCCCTTTGTTAACCAATTCATATATTCTGGTGGGGAAAGAGTTAAAGTAGAAATTAAATAATGATTCTAGCAGTAACCAGCTGTGGAGAGCTCATTTATTTTCTTTTTTCTCTAATATAGACTTACAGTGGTGCTACATTTTTTTCCCCCCTTTGGAACATATTATACATAATAACAATAACACAGTGGCTGAGCGAGGTTTGTTTGTTTTTTTTCTAAAGAGGCTTTATCAGTCAAGGTTCAGTCAGAGAAGCAGAACCATGGGGAATGAATATATCTATATGTATGATTTTGTTACTGGTATTTAACCTTATGCAATCGTAGGAGCTGGTAAAATAGACTCTGTAAGGTTGTTGTCTTCATATCTCATGCTTGGAAATTCAAGTTTACAGGGCAAGCAGTCAGCAAGGGAAAATGGACGAAAAGCAGGGGAGAGCAAGACGGAACCACAAACTCAAGGGGAAGCCTATGAGGACAGACTGAAACCCATGTTAGTTCTTGTTGCTGCTGACCTTGATGGAGCACTTGCTGTCACTGCCTCACACCAACAAGGTGAGCCAGAAGACAAGTGACAACGTGTGTGAATTACAAAATGGCTGCCGTTTCACTTCTGCCCTCCAAATGTCACCCAAGAACCTCTCTCATGGGCTACTCTAACTGGAAACGTATAGGAAAGGGAATACTGGGAAATGTACTTCAGCTTAGCTAAGTCAACAAATGACAAACCCACCACGAATCGTTTTGTTTTTTTTTTTTAATCAGTTTTGTTGAGGTGTAATTTACTATAACACACACCTATTTTAAGTGTATACTTTGATGAGCTTTGACGATTGTTACTGATTTACATCCATGTAACCAGTAACTACCAGCACAATCAAGATATAGAATATTTCCATCTCCCCCGAAAAGTTCCCTTGTGCCTCTTTGTAGCTAATCCCCCTCTCACCCTCAGCTCTAGGCAACCATTGATCTGTTTTCTGTCAATATAGATTAGATTTGACAGTTTTAGAATTTTATGTTAATGGAATTATACAGAACTGTACTCTCTTGTGTCTGGTTATTTTCACTCAGCCTAAGAATTTTGAGATTCATATAAGCTATTTTATGTGTGAGTAGTTCATCTTTTTTATTCCTGAGTAGTATTCCAGGGCATGGATATATCATAATTTGCTTATCTGTTCCCCTGTTGATGGACATTTGAGCTGTTTATGTTATTTGGCTCTTATGAATAGAGTCACTGTGTACATTCATGTATAAGGCATTGTATAGAAGTATTCCTTCTCTTGTATAAATGCTTAGGAGTAGAATTCCTTGTCTATTTAAATATTTTGCCCATTTTAAAATGTGGTTTGTTTTTCTTCTTACAATTGAGTTGTAAGAGTTCTTTATGTGTTCTGGCTACAAGTCCTCTGTCAGATATATGAATCATGAATATTTTCCCCTAGTTCGTGGTTTGCATTTTTATTTTCTTAAAAATGTGTGTCAAACAGCAAAAGTTTTAAATTTTGATGAAGTCCAATTTATCAATTTTATTTTATTTATTTATTTTTGTTAGTGCTTTTGTGTCTTAATACATCTTTCCTATCCTACCCCAAGGTACACAAATGTTCTCTTATGTTCTTTTTTTTTTTTTTTTCGGTTTCGCCAAGCAGCTTGTGGGATCTTAGTTCCCCGACAAGGGGTCAAGCCTGGGAGGGATCAAACCTGGGCCCCTGGCAGTGGAAGCACAGAGTCCTAACCACTGGACTAACAGGGAATTCCCTTTTATGTTCTATTCCATAAGGTTTATACTTTAACTTTCACATTTAGATCCATCATCCATTTAATTCTTTTTATGCGGTGAGCACTGAGGTCCATTTTTCAAAATATGGATACCCAGTTGTTCCAGGATTACTTTGTCACCTTTTCCAAAGATCAATTGATCATGTATGTATGGGTGTATTTCTGGACTCCCTATTCTGTTTCATTAATCTATATGTCTGTCCTCAGGTCAATATCTCATTGTTTTGATGACTGTAGCTTTATCATAAGTCCTGTAAGCCCTCCAAATTTGTTCCTCTGTTCCAAAATTGTTTTGGATACTCTTGGTCTTCTTACATTTTCATATAAATTTTATAATCATTTATCAGTTCCTAAAAAGAGCCAGCTAGGATTTTAATTGAGAATGCATTGAATGGCTAGATCAATTTGGGAATTTACATCTTAGCAGTATTGAATGTTCCAAACCATAATCATTTTTATCTTCTTCAATTATTTATGTCTTCTTTAATTTCTCACATGTAGAAGTTTTATCATTTTCAGTGTAGAAGTTTTATGCATTTTGTTAAATTTATCTCATTTCTTTGTTGCTATTTGTAAATTGTATTTTTTTAACATTTCAGTTTCCAATTGTTTACTGATAGTCAGTGATCTCTATTCTTATCTTTAGCATTTCTTCATTTCTTTGAATTTAGTTTTCTCTTCTTTTTCTAGCTTCTTATGGTGGAAACTTAGATAACTGACTTTGAACCCTTCTTTTCCTAAAATAAGCATTTATATCTATAGATTTTTCTTTAAGCAGTGCTTTAACAGCATCCCACACATTTTTTTCTTTATTGAAATATAGTTAATTTACAATATTATATTCGTTTCAGGTGTATAACATAGTAATTCAGTATTTTTATAAATTACACTCCATTTGAAGTTATTACAAAATAATGGCTATAATTTCCTTTGCTGTACAATGTATCTGTGTCGCTTATCTATTTTGTATATAGTAGTATGTATTTCTTAATCCCCTACCCCTATCTTGCCCCTCCCACTTCCCTTTCCCCACTGGTATCCACTAGCTTGTTTTGTGTATCTGTGAGTCTGTTTCTGTTTTGTTATACACATTCATTTGTTTTATTTTTTATATTCCACCTATAAGTGAAAACACAGTATTTGTCTTTCTCTGTCTGACTTGTTTCACTGAGCATAATACTCTCTAGATCCACCCACATGGTTGCAAATGGCCAGTATCTCAGAAATTTGGTATTTTTTCTTTTATTCACCTTGAATTCTTAAAAATTTCTTCTTTGACCCATGGATTTCTTAAAAGTATGTTTTATAACATCCAAATATTTGGGAAATTTTTTAGTTATCTTTCTATTACTGATTTCTAGTTTTATCCCATTGTGGTCAGAGGACACACACTGTACGATTCCAATCCATTTAAATTTATTGACACTTTTTTACGGCATAGCGTATAATCTGTCTTGATGACTCTTCCATGTGCACTTGAAAGGAATGTATATTCTGTTGTTGTTGGGTAGAGTGTTCTATAAATGTCAATTTTGACAAGTTGGTTGATGGCATTTAAGTCTTCTACATCCTTACTGATTTTCTGTCTACTTGATCTATTAATTATTATTGAGAAAGGAGTGTTGAAATCTTGAATAATAACTGTAGATTTGTCTATTTCTCTTTAAAGTTTCCTCAGGTTTTGCTTCATCTATTTTGAAGCTCTGATGTTTATTTGGTGCTTATCCATTTAGGATCTATGTCTTCTTGATGAATTGACCCCTTTATCATTATGAAATGTCCCTTTTCATCTCTGATAGCATTTTTTTTTTTTTTGCTTCATTTTCCACAAGGATCTGTTTGTAGTAAACTCAGCATATCTGAAAATGTCCTGATTAAATGATGGTTTAGTTGGGTATTGAATTCCAGCCTCACAGCTATCATCTCTCAGCACCATGAAGATGTTATTCCATTATCTTCTGGCCTGTAATGTTGCTGTTGCAATATCTCTTCTCAGTTTAATTGTTGTTGTTGTTTCTTTAAGGTGCTCTGTTATTTCTCACTGATGGCTTTTAAGATCTTCTATTTCACTTTGGTAAACACCAAAGTTTGGTATTTTGATGTTTCTTTACAATGTGTCTAGGTTAGTGTTTATTTTTTATTTTTCCTTCTTGGTGTGGATGTACTTTTTACAATTGAGATTTATGATTTTAATGAATACAGAAAAAAAATTGTCAGCCATTATGTCTTAAAATATTGATTCTCCATCACCCTCCTAGCCTCAAAGTCTTTCTATTCTTGCCTTGGGGAGTTCCTTTTGGAGATATATTTGACTATCGAATTTTATCCTTGATATCTCATAACCTTTTTTTCATATACTCCATAATTCATGTATTCCATCTTTTCATCTTGCTGTGCTGCATTTTGAGTAAATTCTTCAGATATATTCACCAGAGAGTTTAGTAATTCTCTTCAGCAATGTTAAATCTAATTTTAAAATGCACTGAGTTTTAAATTTCAATAATTGTATCTTTAATTTCTAGATTAGTTTGGTTCAAAATCTGCTTGTTACGTTTTAAATAGTGACTTGTTTTTATGGATTACAGTACTGGTTTTATGTCTTTAATCATTTTAAACATACTTATTTTATCCTCTGCATTAGTTTATTCTAGTACCTAAAGTATATTAGGGATATAGATCTGCTGTTTATGTGCCCATTTTTACTCAGTGGAATCTTTCTCTCTTTATGTCTTATAATTTGAAATTTAAACTCCACATCCGTGGAGCTTTATCTGTGCAATCCTGTCCATCTCAGACTTGGGATATAGGCCTCCAAAGCATTTTTGCATCTGTTTCTCCCAGGCAATAGAGACTGGGAAGAATTGTTTTTTCTTTTTTTTTTTAAATTGAAGTATAGTTGATTTACAATGCTGTGTTAGTTTCAGGTGTACAGGAAAGTGATTCAGTGATTCAGTTACATTCATTCTTTTTCATACCTTTTCCATTCTGGTTTATCACAGGATATTGAACATAGTTCCCTGTGCTATGCAGTAGGACCTTGTTGTTTATCCACCTATATATAATAGTTTGCATCTGCTAATCCCAAACTCCCAATCCATTCCTCCCCTATCCCTCCTCCCCCTTGGCAACCACAAGTCTGTTCTCTCTTGGCAACCACAAGTCTGTTCTCTATGTCTGTGAGTCTGTTTCTGTTTCGTAGATATGTTCATTTGTGTCATATTTTAGATGTCACATATAAGTGATATCATATGGTATTTGTCTTTCTCTTCCTCACTTACGTCACTTAGTGTGATAATCTCTAGGTCCAGCCATGTTGCTGCAAATGGCATTATTTCATTCTTTTTTATGGCCGAGTAGTATTCCATTGTATATATGTACCACATCTTCTTTATCCATTCTTTGCTGATGGACATTTAGGTTGTTTCCATGTCTTGGCTATTGTGAATGGTGCTGCTATGAACATAGGGGTGAGAGATTTGGAAGAATTTTTATGTTAACTTTTCATTTTAGGTATTCCTGGGCCATGACAAGGCACGTGGTTATACATTTTTTAGGGGAGAAATTTTTTGTCTACTCAGAGGCTGAGTGAAGAAAGACTCTTCATTGTCAGTTTGTGCCAGCAGGTGGGTTTTTTCCTTTCCCACCTTTTACTAATGGTTCATCCCTTCAAGGACCTGGATTTATGTAGAACAGAACAATTCCAATTCCTTGCCTCATGTGAGTCAAAGGGATTCATTATGCAGTTAAAACATCATTCAACCAGGAGCGTTAGATAAAAACATTTATAGGCAAATACCAACAAATTTACCACTAACAAATCATTGCTGAGAAAAGAAGCAAAGCAGTTTCATGTGGAAGAAAGATTTGAACAAAGAAACAAGAAATCTGACAGAAAGCATGAGAACAAAGAAATTAGTAAAAGTATAAGTAAAGCTGAATAAGAAAGTGGTACATATTTTTAATGATAACTAAGGAGACATTAAAATATAATGGAACTAAAATACAGGAGGATGACAGCATGTAAAATGCAGGAGATCATATCAAGTAAGACTAGAACGAAGCAGAAAACACAATCAGAATTGCTTTAAATCATCCAGAAAATTTTATTTTCCCATTAACAAGAAATCCAGAGATAGGTGGCACTCAGGTGGGTTAAATTAGGGACTCCTCAGTGTCATCAAGGACCCAGACCTTTCATGTTCCATCAGGTGTGTACCTAAAAATGGTTAAGATGACCAATTTAATGTTATATGTATTTTACCACAATTAAAAATTTTTTGATTTCTAGTTTGAATAGACAATGCATACATGTGGCACCAAAATCAGAAGGAGCAAAAGGGTATACAGTGGTTTTCCTATGTGCTTTTCTTGTTTCCCAGTCTTCTTACCTGTTCCACAACCACCCAGCCTATCTCTCCTTGGACATCAATTGATAGCACTTTCTTGTGTGTCCTTCAGAGGTATTCTATGATTCATTCTTTTGAATAGCTGCGTGGTATTTTACTGTACCATATGCACTATATTTTCACCATTCCCCTGATAGTGATCATTTAGTTATTTTTAGCTTGAAATCTCATCTTCTAATAAAAAAAATGCACACTCCATTATGCACTTATTTAATTTATTATTTTTATTTTTATTTTACTCATTTTGATAGGCAATGTATTCACAGGGTTCAAAAATCAGAAAGCATAAGAGGGTAAACATTAAAATGTCTCCTTGTTAGTGCTGTCTCCCAGGTCTTCTGGGCTGGGCATTTACCTGCTTCACAAATCCACTTCACAAATCACTGCCCTTTGCCTGCTCTGCTCTGCACTGCAGGAAAATACATTTCCCAGACTCCCTTGCCTGATGGCTTATGGGTAGCTTCAGGCGATGGGAGGAGGGGCACTGGTAAAGACTGGAGGGTGGGAGGAGGGCAGAGCCAATGTGTTTTTCTCTCCCCTCGTGCTTGAGTAAAACGTGCTGCTGCTGCTGCAACTTCTTTTGGCTTTAGCTCCCACACTGTGGTCAGAGGGTGAGTCAGCCTCACCCTCTGTGGTCCCAGCTCCCTCTGGGCAGCCCCCACCGGGGTTCTACCACTGCTGCATTGGCCCAGCTTCTCAGATCTGGTAACACCACTTCCTCCCTGATTCTCTTCAGCCCCATGAACACTAGACAGTTTTTGCTATTAACAATTTCTGGGGTAGCTTATAGTCTCCTAGTTAGCATCGTAACTCTTTATTACCTGTGTAACCAATTTGCTGTATTAAATTTCCTCTGAATGAAATGCCTAGAGTAGTTTCTCAGGTTGGACCCTGACTGACAATCACCCCTGAAGACAGATAATATTATCAATTTCTTATGTGTGTCCTTCCAGAGACATTTAATGCACATACAAGTAAATTGTATCTATTCTCTCCCTCCCATTTCTTTTCACAAATGATAAAATACTATACATACTATTCTACACTTTGCTTTTTTCACTTAGCAATAATCCTGGAACTTGTTCTATATAACATTTCAAAGATCTTCCTCATTCCTTTTAATTCATCATGTGGATCTACTACAATTAAATAAATTGTTGGAACACAGCCATGCCCATTTGCCTAGGTATTGTCTGTTACTGCTTTCACACCAGTCCCTTATTAATGGATATTTAGGTTATTTATGATTTCCTGCTATTACAAATAACCTTGAACTATACCATATCATGAACTGGGGAGAAAACTTGAGAACTGGAATTGCTGGGTCAGAGGGAATGTGTGTTTGAGAACTTTTTAAGTATAAAAGTTCAAAAATATATTCTTGATAGGCATGGGAGCAGAACTTCAAGGGTTCCAAGGAAACAGGATGTTAAATTTCACCTTTTGGTTGTATTTTGCATATGAAAACATAGTAAAAATAATTTCTCATGGAACAGCACAATTTCACATTATTAACTGTTCTTTTAAAGTTAGGTATTTCAAAAATAATCCTTCATGTATACAATCAAGTGAAGGCAAAGGGCAGGACTCTACAATTACCTTGAGTTTTTCAGAAAGTTCACGTACTACTAGGTTAACGGAGTTTATGAGCTCTGTTGGGTTCCCTTGGAATTGGTACAGTGATTTTCCACTGAGGATAACCAATTTGCCTATTGGATGATTTTTTAGAAAATCTCTTAGCATAGAAAACCTACTGCAAGTCTCTTCCCTGGGGAGAGTGTGAGGGTTGCGCGGAGAGAGTGAGCCAGTGAAGACTTGAGAACAGGTTCTAAAAGTGCTAAGGGCACAAATTGGTTTGACTTAAAAGCATCAAGTAGGGCTTCCCTGGTGGCGCAGTGGTTGAGAGTCTGCCTGCCGATGCAGGGGACACAGGTTCGTGCCCCAGTCCGGGAAGATCCCACATGCCACGGAGCGGCTGGGCCCATGCGCCATGGCTGCTGAGCCTGCGCGTCCGGAGCCTGTACTCCTCAACGGGAGAGGCCACAGCAGTGAGAGGCCCGTGTACCACAAAAAAAAAAAAAAAAAAAAAAAAGCATCATGTAGATTTGCACCTTTAAATTCTATTACTGAAAGCTTTACATTCTCTTGTGTCCTCAAGGAATTGTATGGACTGGCCCAGGAACTGCCTATTTCTTCCAGGTAAACAGTAAACCCTTGGGTCAGTGTAATTTCTGGTGACAAAATTAAGTATGGGAAAAAGTGCCATTACTAAATATTCTCCCCAGTGACTCAATTACAAAGTTTTTTCTGTAAAGGGCCAGACAGTATATATTTTAGGTGTTATGGGTCATGTAGTTTATTTTGCAACTACTCAACTCTGCTGTTTTAGTGCTAAAGCATCTGTAGACAGCATATAAATGATCCAGCATGGGTGGGAATGTAAATTGATACAGCCACTATGGAGAACAGTATGGAGGTTCCTTAAAAAACTACAAATAGAACTACCATATGACCCAGCAATCCCACTATTGGGCATATACCCTGAGAAAACCATAATTCAAAAAAGTCATGTACCAAAATGTTCATTGCAGCTCTATTTACAATAGCCCGGAGATGGAAACAACCTAAGTGTCGATCATCGGATGAATGGATAAAGAAGATGTGGCACATATATACAATGGAATATTACTCAGCCATAAAAAAAACGAAATTGAGTTATTTGTAGTGAGGTGGATGGACCTAGAGTCTGTCATACAGAGTGAAGTAAGTCAGAAAGAGAAAGAAAAATACCGTATGCTAACACATATATAGGGAATCTATGAACAAAAAATGGGGCTTCCCTGGTGGCACAGTGGTTGAGAGTCTGCCTGCTGATGCAGGGGACACTGGTTCGTGCCCCAGTCCAGGAAGATCCCACATGCCACGGAGCGGCTGGGCCCGTGAGCCATGGCCGCTGAGCCTGCGCATCTGGAGCCTGTGCTCCGCAACGGGAGAGGCCACAACAGTGAGAGGCCCGCATACCGCAAAAAAAAAAAATAATTATATATATATATATATATATGTCATGAAGAACCTAGGGGTAAGATGGGAATAAAGACACAGACCTACTAGAGAATGGGCTTGAGGATATGGGGAGGGGGAAGGGTAAGCTGTGACAAAGTGAGAGAGTGGCATGGACATATATACACTACCAAACATAAAGTGGATAGCTGGTGGGAAGCAGCCGCATAGCACAGGGAGATCAGCTCGGTGCTTTGTGACCACCTAGAGGGGTGGGATAGGGAGGGTGGGAGGGAGGGAGACGCAAGAGGGAGGAGATATGGGGACATATGTATATGTATAACTGATTCACTTTGTTATAAAGCAGAAACTAACACATCATTGTAAAGCAATTATACTCCAATAAAGATGTTAAAAAAATAAAAATTAAAAAAATAAAATAAAATCTTGACCAAAAATAAATTAAAAACAAAAAAAGATCCAGCATGGTTATGCTCCAATAAAATTTTATCTCCAAAAAGGGCTGGTGGCAGGATTTTGCCAGAGGACTGTAGTCTTGCCCACCTGTGCCCTAGAGTCAAATCAATGTTCTCACAGTGCACCAGCCCCTTAAGCTGTGGCATGCTTGGTGCTCTGGCTCTCCTGACCTGAGCCGAGCTCTCCCATGGGATTGCTGTGGTATCTGAAATGATTTTCCCTGGTGACAACCTGGCTATGCTCTCTCCTTAGCACGGAAGTCTTTTGAATTGAGAGTAAGTAAAGTCAAATTCGGCCTCTGTACCCCAACACCGAATTAAATCTCAGAGACAGAGTTTTGGATGAAGTAGAAAAGAATAGCTTTATTGCTTTGCCAGGAAAAGGTGGTCACAGTGGGCTAATGCCCTCAACACTCTGTGTCCAAACCTGGAGGGGGTAGTGAGAAGTTTTATAGTAATGGTTCAAAGAGGAGGGCGTGGTCAGCTCATAGACATTCTTCTGATTGGTTGGTGGTGAGGTAGGTGGCAGTCAGCATCATCAACCTTCTGGTTCCAACCGTTCTGGGGTCTACGTGCTTGTGGGCATCATACAGTTAACTTCTCCCACCTGGAGGGGGGTTTCAGTATCTGCAAAACAGCTCAGAGATATTGTGATGTGTATCCCTTGAGGCAGAACCAGGACTCTGCCCCAAGGCTGCACTATTGTTTCTCAACTGCTCCTCCCTTGTCTCTGCATCCCCTCCTTTCCCTAATTAGCAACTCTTTGGACCTGCCCTAAGGTCATGGAGGCTGAATGGAGCCTATTTCCTGCAAATAAGAAATAGGGGACACAGAAAAGCTTTTGTGCCCAGGAGCCCCAAAGGGTCCTGCTCGGTTTCATAAGTATACAAGAGATGTTGATATGATGTCCTTCAATGAATTTAGGGACACACGGAGAGAATGTCATTCATGACAGACCATTAGAGAGTGAGAGGACAAGAGTAACAAAACCAGAGACCCCTGGTGTCATTGGTCCCTGAGGCAGATTGTTTGCAAGCATGGCTGCCAGCAATCCCTCTCATCCTCACATGTGCTTGTTGCACCTCCCATCAGGAAGTGAGGTCTGTTTCCCTCCCCTTGAAAATGGGCTGACCTTGGAACTTGCTTTGGCCAATAAAATATGGCAGAAGTGATATGGTGCCAATTCCAAGCCTAGGCCTTAAGAGACTTGGCAGCTTCAGCTTTCACTAAAACCCTTAGGATAATGCCTGGCACCAAGAAATACTTTATAAATGTGAAATATTTTTTGTCATCATCAAGCCCCTCAGTTTCAAGCAGCTGCTGTCAGCAGATCATCCCACCCAGGTATGACCACAGACTCCCCAGGCCCCACCTGAGCCAGTGTGTAAACAATACTGCTCCAAGATGGCTGCCCTGAGGACATCCTATCGGGCGATTCCTTAGAGCACTCTCTTAGCCCAAGACTAGGGGAGGCTACCTGAACTGTGTTATTTTAGCCCTTTGTAGAGCTGCTTTTATTGGATTGTGCTTTAGCACTACACCTTTGGTCTATACTGCAGGGCATTATAAAGAATAGCCCTATGAACTATAGACTTCCCTATCTAGACACCATTGAAGAGATTAATTTCATTTCAGTGCCCCCTATATAGAAAACTTTCTCTCATGTTTCATTGCTAAGAATAAACGTTCTTTTCCTGTAGTTTTTTCACTGTATGGCCCTGTGACATATATGAGGGATCAGGTATTACTTTTGGCCTTTATCTACTAAATTTGTGGCCCTCTAGCAAGTGGACAGGTTCTTACAAGGTATTTTGGGGAATTCTAACTTAACTCCTTGCTTCATCTATTTTTTTCCTACTGTCATTTTCCCTTTCCCCTGGTCACCATGCTTACTTTGTAAAATGGTAATCCAACTCAAATCTTTTTGTTGGACTGAAGCAAGGTAAAAGTAAAGATTAAAAAACTGCTGCTTAAGATAATCCTAAATCAACACCTTTTAAAAATAGGTGGATAACATAAATATACATTCTGCAAGTTTAGAAATCGTATAACTTATCTGGGAGTTTCATTTTGGCTTTGAGTTTTTGAACAGTTAATAAATAAAATTTAAAAGATTTGAGCAAGAAAGTGAAAAAAGATACCCATTGATTCTTGTTTTCAGGCTCAAAAGATGGATTGTTATAACATCTACTATAACGACCCCAGCCACCACTACCATTGAGCACCTACTGTATGCTAGGAATTCTACTGGGTACATTACATCCATTATCTTACTCATGAACAAACAGGTGCCATATTGAAAATATTCAACAAA
This sequence comes from Phocoena phocoena, assembly GCF_963924675.1. Lineage (NCBI taxonomy): Eukaryota > Metazoa > Chordata > Mammalia > Artiodactyla > Phocoenidae > Phocoena > Phocoena phocoena. The sequence goes on along the minus strand of NC_089240.1, from coordinate 39,232,229 downwards.
TCAAATATATACTAGACACAAAAGTGCTGAGGATACAGCAGAGTAAAGCCAGACAAGATCTCTGCTTTCATAGCACTTTGGTGGAATTAGTTATCTTTCATAATGACTTCATAACTGCCTGTCTTTGAGCAAGCTGTCTTTGTGTTCTGAGCTCTTGGAGAGCCTCATGGTGATGATGAAGATGGTGGTGATGATGCCAGTTTACATTTATTGAGCATATATTATATCCCGGGCATTGTTCTAAGTGTTTACATGTATTAGCTCACTAAATCCTCAGACGATCCTATGAGGTATATGTTAGTATTAGCTCCATTTTATAGATTAGGAAACTAAGGCACACAATGGTTACATCAGGGTTTCCGAACCTCCACACTATTGACATTTTGGACCAGATATTTCTTTGTGGTAGGGGGCTGTGCTGTGCATTGTAGGATGTTTAACAGCATCCCTGACCTCTACTCATGACTAAATGCCAGTAGCAACCCCCTGTCCCCAGCTGTGACAACCAAAACATCTCCAGACATTGCCAAGTGTCCCCTTAAGGGCAAAACTGCCCCCGGGTTGAGAATCACTCACTGGGTTAGATGATTTACCCAAACTCACACAACTAGTAAGCATCAGAGCTGAGATTCAACCCAGGCATGCTGGCTCCTGAACCCAAAATATTAACAACACTAAACTCTAGGTGTAATCATCTCGCTCATTATTATCATTTTCAGCATTGGAAATGCAAAAATTGTGCCCTAACTTTCTGAAAAAAAGTGGACATAGCCTTGATGTTAAGATCTCATAATGACTAGCATATTAATTATTCAGTGTATATCAATCAGGTTCCCAGTGAAACCAAGCAGGACCCTGTGGGGTTCCTGGGCACAAAAGCCTTTCTGTGCCCCCAGTTTTTGTTTGCAGGAAATAGGCTTCATTCAGCCTCCATGACCTTTCCTGAGTTCCAGTGGGGCAGGTTCAAACAGTTGCTAATCAGGGAAGGGAGGGGAAGGGACACAGAGACAGTTAAAAGACACAATAGTGCAGCCTTGGGGCAGGGTCCTGGTTCCCCCTCAAGGGATACACAAACAATATCTTTGAGCTGTTTTGCAGACACTGAAAGCCCCACCAGATGGGAGAAGTTAACTGTATGATGCCCACAAGCACGTAGACCCCAGACCGGTTGGAACCAGGTTGAGGATGCTGACTGCCACCTACCTCACCACCAACCAATCAGAAGAATGTCTATGAGCTGACCATGCCCTCCTCTTTGAACCATTACTATAAAACTCCTTACTACCCACTCCAGGTCGGGACACACAGTTCTGAGGGCGTTAGCCCTCTGTGGCCCCCTCTGCCTGGCAAAGCAATAATGCTATTCTTTTCTACTTCACCCAAAACTCTGTCTCCGAGATTCAATTCTGTATCAGGGTACAGAGACCGAATTTCAGTTACACCAGCAGGAAACAAAAGGCATCCCTCTAATTAAGAGAATTTGAGGAGGGTTCAACAAGCCAATTGTCAACAAATATGTGGGGCAGGGAGTAGGGAGACCACAGGGAAGAGTGTAGTTCTCTGAGGCTATTAACAGTGGCGAGTTTTTACCACCTCTAGGCCCAATGGGATGAGGAATTGAGAGGATGAGAAGTGGGGGGCGGGGGGAGAGAGAGAGAAAGAGAGAGAGAGAGAGACTTGAAAGAAACACAATCTTGTGTCGAGGGACCCAGTTAACCCAAGGTGACCCTGTGAGAAGAGTGGAAGAGTGCCAGGGTACCATAACTTCACTCTCCTTCTACCCTCTGATTTTTTGGTGCTGCTTATTTGTTTCCTACTGGAAGCCAGAGAGCAATGGTGCCCACTAATGTGGTCCATTCAGGTCAGCTTCCTGGTTGGAGAGCAGGAGGAGAGGGTGGAGATAGATATCCTCATATCGCAATAACATTTCTCATGGCGTTTCCATCTATCGGCTTTGAGATTTTTAAATGTTCATCTATCAACTTTACTCATTTGTGGTTTTTCTCGGTGAGAAGTCAGTTTCATCTAATATCTGTGTAGATGTTCCATGACCTCCAATTTGTATCGTTGGTTAACCAACTTGTGTAGAATTTGAGGGGAGTAAAAGAAAATCATTGTACTATCTGCTTTGGAAAGATGTCATCAGGATGCATCTGCTGCAGAAACGTTGGACTAGTCACTGCCTTTTTCCTTTAATTTTTTAAAACTGTTACCAAGACATAAGGTTCATTATTATGTGTTTATGTTGGCAGAGCTTCAAATGTGAAAATTCATTTCTAAGCAGTTCTTTAAAATATTTGGATATTTGCTTCAAACTTCTTGCCATGCCTTCAATTGATTAAATTTTCATTTTAAAGAGTCTATGCACAGTGTGCCTGAATTTGTGATCCTTCACCGGACTTTTAACGATCATGTCTACACAAGAAAGATGGCCTGTCCATTCTGGGAAACCAAATCAACTCACAGGGGAAAAAAAAAAATCACCACTGTATAGCTGATTGTGTGGCATCCTGTATGTGAAACGGCTTTTGGGTTGACCGTAATTTTTATTTTTCTCACAGTGGATTTTGGCACTATTGGGCAAAGTTTGGCCAAGTCTCTTTCCTGCTCACTCTTGAGGGCTTCTGTCCTCTGCTTCTCCATCCCTTCCATTATGGTCCTGATACATGGTGAGTTTAGACCATTGCTCTGAACTGTATGTTCTAGAAACATAGCATTTTGGAGTTGAAAATGCCTTTAGTAGCCACCCCGTTCCATCTCCCTTCCAGTGAGCTCCAGTGAGCACTCTCTTGTGTAATGTCTCTGACAGATGGCCACCCAGCGTGTGTTTGAGCATCATCTGAGACAGGGAACCCTCAGCTTTGCAAGGCAGCTTGTTGCAATGTGGGTGAACTCATATGGCTAAACAGGTCATCTTTCCATTGAGCTGAAACTTGCTTTCCTCAATTTTCAAGCATTAGAGAGAGGCAGTAGAAGGCAGTGGTTAAGAGCCCAGGTTCTGGGCCAGACTGCCTTTGTGTTCATGTTCCGGCTCCCCCACTTACCATCTGTGTTCCCTTGCACAAGTTATTTAACCTCCTAAACCAGTTTCTCTGAAATAGGGCTCACAGGACAGTGGTGGCTTAGCATTGTATCAATTTTGCTAAGTTGGAATTGAGATTCCTCAAATTCCCTTCCTTGGTTGGTTCTGGGTTAGGGTTGCCTACAGGAGAAATTGGAGGTCAGAGTGAGGCAAGAAGAAGAGTGTAGAGTCGGTGCTCTTGCAGTTCCCTGGCATCATCACAGACCTTCTGGTTTGCATCATTTGTGCCGGGCAGCCACTGGGCCTGCAGCTCCTCCAACTCCTGCCAGATCTTTTCCGTCACGGGTCTTCTGTCTAGGAATATACAACTTTCTATGTTTTATTAACTTGTCAAATACATTCCTGGTATACTTAGAGTTTTCATGTGTATCATTTTTTTTTTTAAAAGAAGATATTCATTTGTTCATTCATAAACATTTATTGAGCACCTACTATGTGCCAGGTCCACAGAGCAAAACAGAGATAAGTAAAGCTTTACCTTGAATTGTGAATGCCTCGTAGTCCAGCAAGAGAGAAAGACAAGTAAATCACAGGGAGCCCTGAGTATGTGCTGTAATGGGGGATGTACAGGAGATATATTATTTTTATTCTATCTCACATATAATTTTCTCATTTAGAAGATATTATTACACCCATATATATCTTGTATATTATTTTAGTCACATACCTTACATATATTCTGTTCTCATCTGGGTTATATGTAATTGTATGTATTATTTTTGCTTTTAACTGTTATATTTTTACTTTTCTCTAAAGATATTTTATAACTTTCTAAAAAAAAAAAAAGATCTTTTCCCTTAGAATCTCAGAATCCTGGACCAATTTTGTGTGCAGTTCCATGGCGAAGTGTGTCAGCTCTTTGGAAGGTCCCCTGCATCGCGGAAGTTGGAGGCTTAGAGCCCAACAAAGATTTCAGTGTGAAACTAACAGGGCCAATATGAGTTCTGATGAGAGACAGGTGTGGGTTTCAGCTCCTTCTCACTCTTCCCCACTTTACAGCCATTTTCCCTTCCCAACTACTGGCCAGGCTGACTTTAGGTCCAACACCAGATACAGAAGCAAGAGCTATACATAGGCTATCCAGCTCCCATGACTTTGTAAGGTCTAATCCCTAGAATAAATCTCTTATATTACTTACAGTGACTCTGCTTCTCTGATTAAACCCAAATAATACCAGTATATTGTGAGGAATCAACAAAATAATGTATGTAAATCACTTAGCAGACTGCCTAGAACACAGATAAGTACCTATATTTTTCTTCGCCTTTGTGGAATTACCAGCTCCATTCTCCAGGACATTACAGAATGCGTTTGGTTCCTCTTCCACCTGACAATGAATCCACATAATTAAATCCATACTTTTGAGGACTTTTATACATAGAATGCTCTGTCAAGTGAAACTTTATGATAGATACTGGACTAAATATCTGGATTTAGATACATCATCGCATTTAATCTTCACAAAAACATTAGGAATTTTATAGATGAGGCTGCTATCTAGGTGACAGGGTGACATACCAAAAGAATGTCAATCTAAGTTAGTTAATGACCTATGGGAACTCTTGGACTATCTACTGTTAGTTGGGTTTTATATTAATATTTGATTTTTAAATACATTTACATTTTTTTCTTAAAAAGTGTTAAGTTCAATTCGCGAATATTGTTAGTTATGCTATTTATAAATCTTGTAATTGGTGTATAAAATATGGGCAATTACTTTCGATTGTTCTCTGATTAATAGTCAACACAATTCAAAAAGATTAAATTCACTTTAAACAATCTCATTTATAAACTTATTTAATTCCTCTTTTAAAACTATACTCATATATTTAATACGTTTGAACCTGTCAAGCCCTTCAAATGCCTGACAAAGCATAAGTATAATCCTAACAAACAAAATCCTACTAGGTGTTTAAATGACTCTGGTGAAGATAAGAAATTAAGCCTGCAAGTCTGCTGAATCTCGAGTTCTCTTAAACATTTCAATACTGTTAATGCACTTAGTGAAATTCTCTTGTACTTTTTTACCTGAAACTGCAAGTCAAAATAAATTGCTCAAGGCAGATCTGACAGATTTCCTAAAATGGCAGATTCTCTTAAACATTACAAAGAGATCAGTTTGAATTTACATAAAAGCATTACTATGATGGCTATTTACTTCTTTATATCATTCTAAATTCTCCCCAGGGTTGAAAAGTCATTCAGATAAGGGTAGCAGATTTACCGTATCAGGTGGATTGAGCCGAGGTTAGAAGATGGCTTTGGCCATCAGAGTATGTCTGCTTATTAGTCAAAGATTCAAGACCAAGATTTAGGATTTAAGAGCTTCATGCTTCCCAGATGATTCTACTTTAGCCACCAAGTACTAAGGGAACCCTTTCTTTTTTTACATAGTCACTTGGTTCATGGGAGATTCCAATGCCACACATTTCGCTACAAAGTTTTAGCCACCTGATTTGGATAGCTAGAAACCTGCAACCCCACTCAGGTGGCAGCTAACTCCTTTTGCCCCTAATTGGGTTCTGGATTCCTTAAATTTCTATTTAATCCTGTATCTTCTATTTTGATCTGACCACAACTCAAAGTATGAGCTGGTAGAGCTAGATTTGAACCCAGGTCTCCTTGATCCCAGAGCTTAGGCTATGATCCACCATGATATGCTGTTTTATGAATCCCCTCGTCTTTTTTTTTTCTTTTTTTTTTAACATAAACATTTCCTTCTAGTTTTCATTTTATGAATTGTCAAGTGCCCACTATCCTAATTTCTCTCCTCGGCACTTACCTTTGCTGTCAATATTCTTCTTAAAATGTATCATGGAACAAATACCCACCTGGATATAGATCAGAGTGAGCAATGTGAGTTGGATGATCAGTCATCCAAGAGGTTCTTTAAAACTCCATTTGCCAGTGGACTTGCCTCCTTTCCCTCCACCCTCTTATGATATACTTTTTCTTTTTTGAAGTATAGTTGATTTACAATGTTGTGTTAATTTCTGCTGTACAGCGAAGTGATTCAGTTGTACATATATATACTTTTTAAATATTCTTTTCCATTATGGTTTATCATATGATGGAAGGTTAATATAGGCAAACCTTTTGTACTAAGAACATTGTTTTTCAGTATTCCTGAAACCATGGGAATGATTGATAAAGTCATTTGAAAGCCCAAATCAAATCATGTCTTTGCATAGGGAACTGATTAAAAGCTGTTGAAGTTCACATTAAATGGTTTGCTGAGTCATTGTTGTAAAGTATGGATGTTGTCAGCAGATTACTCATGTTCAGTGTTTATTTGCCTTTTTTCCCCTTTTTAACCTAACTGAACCGTTTGGACCTAACCGTTTGAAGAGCAATGTGGATATGTCTATTGGTTGAGTTTACTTATTTTTATTGAAGTATAGTTGATTTACAGAGTTGTGTTAGTTTCTGGTGTACAGCAAAGTAACTCAGTTATACATATATATTCTTTTTCATATTCTTTTCCACTATGGTTTACCACAGGATATTGAAAATAGTTCCCTGTGCTCTACAGTAGGACCTTGTTGTTGATCCATTCTATATATAAAAGCTTACATCTGCTAATCCCAACCTTCCACTCTATCCTCCCAACCCCCCTCCACCTTGGCAACCACCAGTCTGTTCTCTATGTCTGTGATTCTGTTTCTGTTTCATAGGTTCATTTGTGTCATATTTTAGATTCCACATATAAATGATATATGACATACATTTTTAGATAAAGATATGGCCCTGATTTTCTTATTGTCTTAGCCCTTGGTGTGTTGGGATAGAAAGGGTTGCAAATCAGTGATCTTGATACTTTGCTTCTTTTAACAGGGCTCTGGTTTCATTTGGGTTTTAGGGGCCACGTCAAAGTATTGGCTCAAGTTGATCTTATATGGGAATAAATAAAATTCCTAATTCTTTTTATACCCAAATGACCTTGTCTTCTCCATTCTGAACTTGTATAATGGAATTATTTAAACTAAACGTGCAAATGTACATTGAATTTATTCCTCTTAAATTTCATCTTGCTTATGGGGCACATCATTTCAGTCTGTGAAATTCTCTCTATAACCTCACACTGAGGAAGTCTTTGTATCTTCATTTAAATTGCTAGTAAAAGTGCTGAAGATAACTGACCAAGAATAAGTATGATCTTAGAAATTTCCACCCTGGTTGGTGTTGATCCATTAATTAAAACCCTGTTGGTATCGTTACTTAATCAGTTGCAAATTTGATAATTCTTCTTGAATGCCAAAGAAATTTCTACATTTTGTCCATGATATTATGAGACTCTGTCAAATGTCTTACTGAAATCAAGACACTTTATTTCCAGTGCTTACCAGTGTGCCCGACACAGTCTGGCACATAGGTGCTCAGCTTAGAGTTAAATGAATGGATATACCATAGCATTTCAGGATGACTAAGTGCATTCTGGAACATTTTACGCATCCTGTTTCCATGTTCTTGTCTCTAAAATAAATTAAAGAATATCTGCTGAACACTGGTTGGTAAGATAAGTGCAAAATGTGACAGATGTATTACTCATAAGAATACAGAAGGTCTACAATATACAGGACAGTTATGGGTTCCAGTTAACCACAGCCCTTTGACTGTGTTACTATTGTTGTTTTGTATGGTCTTGAAAAGAATGAAATACTGGTTTGTTTCAAGCACATTGTGATTCTTCTTTCCCCTCTAGTTCCCTGAGTTTGGAAAACAAAAAGGAGTTCAATTTCAAGTCAAATGAGTTCTCTCATTTCGTTTGTTTTGTTTGTTTTTATTTGTTTTATTAGAGGGAGGGGCTTTTGCTCCTTAGTAAATTAGTTCAGTTCATTCTAGCTTTGGTTCACAGCTTATGTCAACATAAGTTTTATATGAAGTGGTTTTTTTTTTTTTTTTTTTGCGGTACGCGGGCCTCTCACTGCCGTGGCCTCTCCCGTTGCGGAGCACAGGCTCTGGACGCACAGGCTCAGCGGCCATGGCTCACGGGCCCAGCCGCTCCGCGGCATGTGGGATCTTCCCGGACCGGGGCACGAACCCGTGTCCCCTGCATCAGCAGGTGGACTCTCAACCACCGCGCCACCAGGGAAGCCCATACGAAGTGGTTTTAATCTCAAGATTGCCCCAGCACACTTTAGGGTTTCACAGTTCTTCCATTTGATATTTGACTAGAAAATCCAGGTAACGTTTAGTGAAAACATGAAACAAGTTTTAGTAAGAATAAAATTTGATTCTTAAAAATATTAATGGCTAAAAATAAATTCTCTTTTTCTTCCCTGTTTTGAATTTTCATGGTATTACATTGTGCATTTAATCAGCCAAATTGGCATTAAGTTCTGTTTGGGTAGCAATTTCTCAATGTGTGTGTATGTGGGAGAGAGGGGAGTGCCCTCGTGGCATCTGAGGTAGGATAGTTCTTTACTGTGTTAGACTCCCTCTGGAATTGCAGCATTTTTAGCACCCATAACCTCTAATTACTAAATGCCATTAGCAACAGCAAGTCATTGTGACAACCAAAGCACTCCCATCTATAACACCTTTCCAAGTGTCCCCTCAGTGGGCCCACCTGTTGAGGACCATTGGGTAATACAGGAAATAATATACACAGTACACTGAGAGTTGTTATACCTGGTTTCTGACCTCCACCTGTCACTATTTCCTTTATCTATATTTCCTGTAGTACAATTGATTTCCTTTATCTATATTTCTCTGTAGTAAAATTATGGGGTCGAATTACATGCCAGGATGCCAAATACTGAAGCCCAGGGACATAAATGACTTATTTGAATCTGGGGAGCAGCCCACTTGAACCTTTTGCACACACATGTCTTATCTAATTCAATAGAATTTTAAATTAATTAGTTGGTTCTGTTAAAAAACAAAATTCAACCAAGTAAATTTGAAGATCTAATTGATTGTATTCAATGATTCATGAATCGGGCAGTATCCCACTTTAGCAACTAGAAGCCTGCTCAGAGGAGTTGTGCAAAATGGGAGGTTTTTATAGGAAGAAGGGTGGGGCAGGGGAGCTATTAGCAAAAGAAAAGAGAGAATTATTTTTTAGGGCAAGACCTCTCCTTTTGAGAGGAAGGGAATGGCAAGGGTTTTATCATGTAGATTGCCTCTTTTTCCTCTGGGGAATGGAGAGGGCCCAGCTGGTAGATTACCTCCTCGGTGCTGACCAGAAAACTCCAAAGTGGTTGATAAAGATTACATTTGTGGGGAGGGTTGCAACTGCAATTAAATCAGGTGTTAAATCTAGGTTTGGTATCATGGGCTTTAGCATAAGTGATGCCATTTTGGGCCTGTGGTTTTCTCTTTAACAGTAGACATGATTAATAGCCCACCCCGCATTACTACTCCTTTCACCAGGTTCCTGTTAGATGGGATTAGCACTTAAAAGTTACTAATGAAATGGAACACAGATAATTATATGATTATAAATTGATCACCATTAATTTTATTTAAGTCCCATCATAAAATTGGGATATTATGAAGGATGAATAACAAAAAGGAAAACGAATGTGACTGAAGCTATCTTCCCAACCCATGGTTGTTTTCAACAAGATATCTATGGTGCCTCCACACAAAAGGATTTCTTTTATTCTCATTTTTATTATGATATACTTTAAACATACAGTGAAGGGGAGCAGAATCTGCCACCCCAGAAATATAAGAGGATTATCTTGAGCTGGTTGTTTTTTAAAATCAGCAGACACAAGAGAAGCTCTGAAAACCAAGTAGAAGTTGCCTTTTGTAAGAGACATTTACTTTTATAAGAGAAATCTCCATTTATAAGGATGTCTTCCTCTGTATACCTGGAAAAGGATGACTAAATCTTTAGAAACTCTTATCAATGGGGAAATCAAGGATTTAAATCTGCCTTACAACCATTCCCTTGTTTACTGTGCTTTGTCTGGTAACTGCCCATAACTGCCCCACTTCCCATTCCCAACATCTTCTTTTGTCTTTAGCTGGAGATAGTAGTTAAGGTGGTGGCTTGGGCTTTTTCAGTAACTCAAATTTTCCCGGGTATGTCCCAACTATGCAGGAGGTATACATGTTATTAACCTTCTCTTTGTTTTTCTCCTGTTAATCTGTCTTTATTTCAGGGGGAACCTCAGCCAAGAACCCAGAAGGATAGAAGGAAAATTGTTTTTCTTGCCCTACAACAGCAAAATAGGAAAGAATAGGAAATTGAGCAGTTTCAACAACTCAACCTTTTGCCCTATTGGCTTCATTTCTGAACTATTTTGAAGTATGGATACCATGATACTTCACTTCTAAAAACTTTAACATTCATCTCCAAATACATAATGTTCTCCCACATAACCACCATAATACTGTAAACCTATGAAAATAAGCAATAATCCCTTACTATCATCAACTATCCATTTCCTTTACAAATGTCCCCAATTGCTTAAAAGTTATCTTTTATCACCTTTTTTTAGAATCAGAATCCAGTCAAGAATCATTGTAATCATGTCTCTTCAGTCTTTTTAAATTTATACTTGTTTTTCTTTTTTTAATTTTCATGACATTGACTTTTGGAAGAGAATGATCAAATATTTTGCATAATGTCTCACATTCTGACTTTGTGTCATTATTTCTCTGTTGGATCCTTTAAAATGTTTCTTTTCCCATGATTGATCTGTAAACAGGAAGTTAGATTTAAAGGCTTGATTTGATTTAGGTTAAACATTCTTTATAACAACATTATATAGGGGACTTCCCTGGTGGCGCAGCGGTTAGGAGTCTGCCTGCCAATGCAGGGCACACGGGTTCGATCCCTGGTCCTGGATGACCCCACATACCGTGGAGCAACTAAGCTGGTGCACCACAACTACTGAGCCTGTGCTCTAGAGCCTGCATACCACAACTACCGAAGCCCGTGCACCTCGAGCCCTGTGCTCCTCAATAAGAGAAGCCACCGCAATGAGAAGCCCACGCACTGCAACTAAGAGTAGGTCCCACTCGCCAAAACTAGAGAAAGCCTGTGCACAGCAATGAAGACCCAAACGCAGACGCTATATAGGTAATGTTGTATGCTTCATATACATCACATCAAAAAGCCATTTTTTACGTGTCCATTATTAGTGATGCTAACTTTGTTTGCTGAGTTAAGATGGTTTCTGCTCGTTAAAGGACAATTTTTGAAAAGTGAAAACTCAGGACTCTCAGACAAATAAAAAATGAACATATGTCAAAGATTTTATTTACCTCCTTAATTAACGAGGGAACCAGTAAGATGTTACAACTGGTTCAAAGGAAAATCCAAAGAGCAAACACATATACAGGCTGAATAAATGCTAAAATGAATTTGCTTAAATTGGTCAATATCCATAGGGCAACAACCAACTGTATTTCTACCAGACAATTTCCACTTTTATAAACAAGAATCATTTGCATTATTCTCAGTATTCTACAACTTAAAGAGTCATAAAATAGCTCAAAGACAGTGAAAGACCCAGAGACCCAATGGAATCAGATAACCTGAACAACATCTACTTTTCCTTTGAAGAATGGAATCTTTGGTCCTTTTCCAAGTCTTTCATAATTTTTCCTACATTCTAGATCTCTCCATTATAAAGTTTACATGTTTTTTCTTTTTAACTAGAAAATTATCTGTGGTGTTATGTGACTATCCAGTTCTCCATGAGGTAACGGAGACGTGATGTTTTCATATAAGGGTTTTAGCATCCATTGATGATTTTTGTCTGAATCTGTTATTTCACTGAGGGTAGCAAAATGGTGATTGTTCTAATGTTATAATTTCTTTTCCATTTATTAGCAGATATTTTGCAGAAATGAAGGACTTTTCCTTACATCTAGGACTATTTTACTACTCCTGAGATATAAAATGGAATATTATTTAGCCATAAAAAGAAGGAAATCCTGCTAATTGCAATAACATGGATGGACCTTGAAGATATTATGCAAAGTGAAATAAGTCAGACAGAGAAATATAAATACTGTGTGATCTCAGTTGGAGAAATGGGAGATGTTGGTCAAAGGGTACAAACTTCCAGTTATAGGATGAATAAGTTCTGGGGATCTAATGTACAGCCTGGTGACTGTTGTTAACAATACTGTATTATATACATAAAAGCTGCTGAGTGAATATATCTTAAATTTAAGTTCTCACCACACACACACACACATACACACACACACAGAAAAGGTAATTATGTGAAGTGATGGATGTGTTAACTAACCTTATTGTGGTAATTATTTTGCACATATACCTGTGCCAAATCATCACGTTGTACACCTTAAACTTATATAATGTTATATGTCAATTATATCTCAATAGAGCTGGAAAAAAGTAAAATTAACAAATTTTTACTTGTATCTCTTTTCTCTTTCACTGAACATCTTGGTTCCTAATAATATTAACATAATTATTTATTTGCTCTATCTTATACATAAAATGGTTTTTAAACCATAATACTAATGTTACTACTAGGAAAATATGGAATGAAATTGAAGATTTGTTATAGTTTTTTTATCTTAGAATATGTACCAATAAAGATATACAGATTTCAGCATTATAATGTCACATCAAATAATGATTTTCTCTGTGAGTAATATTACCTGATGTAAAGTTAGGTTCATTTGCTCAAATTTGTTTTCAATTTTAGGATTTTAAAAATATTTAAGTTTATTTTTGAATAGGTAGAACATTTACATGTTTCAAAAGCCAAAACTATACTCGAGAGTATGCTCATAAGTCTGCCTTCTATTCCTGTCTTCTCATCTCCCTCTCCACCCACAGAGTTAACCACTGTGATTAGTTTCTGGTTTATTATTCCAGTGTTACTGTTTTAAAATATATACATGCGTATATACATATGTGTGTGTATGTATTCTTATTTCTCCAACTTTCTCGCACAAAATATAGCACATTATAAACAGTGTTCTGCCTTTTGCTTTTTTAACTTGACATATTCTAGAAATTAATTCATATAATTATGTGAAGATTATAGTCAGTTGAATTGTGGCCCCCCAAAGATATGTGCACCTGGAGCCTCTGAATGTGTTATTCAGAATAAGGGTCTTTGGAGATGCAATTAAGGTAAAGATCTTAAGATGAGATCACTTTGAATTAGAGTGGACCCTAAATCCAATTAGGAGTGTAGATGTAAGAGAAAAGAGAGGGGTATTCGAGACACAGAGGGGAAGGCCATATGAAGGATGAGGCAGAGATTAGAGTGAGACAGCTACAAGCCAAGGGACACCAAAGATTGTGGGCAGTGACCAGAAACTAGGAGAGAAACATGGAATGGATTCTCCCCCAGAACCTGCAGAAGGAACCAACCCTGCTGGCACCTTGATTTTGGACTTCTATCCTCCAGAACTGTGAGAGAATAAATTTCTGTTGCTTTAAGCCACCAAGTTTGTGATCATTTGTTAAGGCAGTCACAGTAAACTAATACAGACATCTTCCTTATTCTTTTTTTTTTTTTTTCAAATAACTGTATAGTATCCCTTGTGTGGCTGTACAATGGTTTATTCAGTCAGTTGCCTATTGATGGACATGTGGGTTGCTCCCAAACTTTTGTTTGTACAAATAATGCTCAGTAAATAACATTGTGCGTGTTCTTTCAAATCTGCTCAGGGGTAATTTACATTTGACTTTTAGAAGTGAGATTGCTGGGTCAAACTGTAAATGCATTTACATTTTTGCTAGACGTTGCCAAATCCCCCTTCATAGGGACTGTAATATTTTGCGCTCCCACCAGCAATAAATAAGAGTGCCAATTTCCCCACAAGCTCGCCAACAGAGTGAGTTTTCAATCTTGAATGTTTGCCAATCTGATAAACAAGACATGGTGTTTCAGTGTAGTTGTAATTTGCATTTCTCTTATGATGAGTGAAGTTGAGCATTTTTTTTTATATGTTTGAGACTCTTTGCTTTGCTTTTCCTAGGAACCCTCTGATCTTTTACCTACCTATTTTTCTAGTTTTTCTACCTTCTCAATTGTTAAGAGCTTTTGCAATACATCATTTGCAAATCTTTTTTCCAATTCTTTTTTTTTTTTTTGCGGTACGCGGGCCTCTCACTGTTGTGACCTCTCCCGTTGCGGAGCACAGGCTCCGGACGTGCAGGCTCAGCGGCCATGGCTCACGGGCACAGCTGCTCCACGGCATGTGGGATCTTCCCGGACCGGGGCACGAACCCGTGTCCCCTGCATCGGCAGGTGGACTCTCAACCACTGTGCCACCAGGGAAGCCCCTTTTCCAATTCTTTTACTTCTTTCGACAATATCCATGGCTTTTTAGCCAGCAAACTTTTTTTTTTTCTCCTTCAATTTTTAACATACAAGGATTCTTCATGCTCCCAGTCTAAGGGGCCTTCCTGAGCTATATTCTTCTCTGAATCATTGCTCACCAGTGTCTGATTTCTTTCTTCCTCTGAGCACTTCTCAATTAGAATCAGAGATTTTAGCTACACTCTAGCTCCTATCACTCCTTTTTCCTTTTATGTCTTGGATTGATTTCCCCGGAAAGCAGAGCCTGAGGCAGAGGTCGTATATGCTGTTACCTGGGGAGTGAAGTGGGGAAGGAGAGGGAGTCAATACAAGGGTGTGTTATCAAGTTGGCCACCTCGAAGTGCAATAGTTGGCTTGATCAGTGGGAGTGTGCCCTGCAAAAGCCCTATCAACTGCGTCTTAGGACCTCCTAGCTGGTGGGGTCAGGAGGAAGGGGGGGGGTCAACAAAGAAAAAGGAATGAATTTATCCACTTGCTGATTCTAGACTCTTAATAAGGTCCTGAAAAATAGTTTTCCGGTAGGATTATGGTTAGTTTATTCAAAAACAAACATGGAGACCACTCTTTCACCAGGTACCAGGCCATATTTCCATGATCAGACTTGACAATACAGGAATTTGCTCAATAGGATCAAGTGATGTATCCTTTGTGTAGGCACGTGATTGGAGAAGACTGGGAGGGAAGCACTCAGCACCTTGTCTTCAAGCGGAGGAATGGAGCGTGAGCAAAACCTCCCTATAGAGCAGTGACTTGTCACTAGGCCCACCAGTAGGGTTGGTCCTTTGAGTAAAGCAGTGTTTAACTGAAATCCCCATTCAGTAATGCACAACGTTGTGGATTATTTCTAAATCTTCATACAAGGCCTCAGTGGGGGAAGTAAGAGATGTTTCTTGATGAAGTCAGAGGATCATTGTAAGTTACTGGAGAGAGGGCAGGGCTGGATGAGGCATCACCAGGGTGTGGGGGAAGCATTGGGGCCTCACAAAGACTCTGAAGAGAGTGACATTGTCTTAGTCTGCTGGGGCTGCTATACCAAAGTATCATAGATTGAGTGGCTTATAAACAACAGAAACTTATTCATCACAGTTCTGGAGGCTGTGAATCCAAGATCAGGGTCAGGTTCTGCTAAGGGCCCTCCTCCAGGTTGCAGGTGGCCGTTTTCTCATTTTATCTTTGCATGGCTGGGAGCTCTCTGGTGTATCTCCTATAAGGGCACTGATCTCATTCATGAAGACCCCAACCTTAAGATCTAATCACCTCTCAAAGGTCCCGCCTCCTAACACCACCACATGGGGGGTTAGGTTTCAACATATGAATTTTAGGGGGACACAAGGATTCAGTCCATAAGAGATGCTGACAGAGGAAGAGAGCAACAGAAAAGAAGTGAAGACAAGTTTTGCCTATGTCACACTGGGAGTCATGCCTGCCTGTCCTTCCCAGAGGACTCTAACGTTATACCCCTGAGTGGCCACGGTGCTCTAGTATCACTATGGAGTGGGGAAGAACACTACATAGAAATCATACCCAAGAGTTGTATGTGAGGCTTAAGGTATTAAAAAAGTGTATATGTGTTGGGGCAGGAGAGTGGGCAATATCTAGCAAAAATGCCAATTCATTTATAGATTGGCCAGCAACCCCACTTCTAAGAATCAAATGTGAATCACATCTGAACAGATTTGGAAAATCATATGCACAAGGTTGTTTATTGAGTTTATTTGAACAGACAAAAGTTTGGGAGCAACCCACATGTCTGTCAATAGGAAATTGATTGAATAAACCATCGTGCAGCCACACAAGGGATACTAATCAATAGCAGATATCCCACAGACATAGATCTGCATATTCTTGAGAAAACTCCTTTGGAAACATTTAATCCCTCTAAATTAGATCAACAAGAAGCATCATGTTTGGAGCTTTAGAAGTTTTAAACTTTTTCAGGACTTGAATGACAGTAAAATTGCACTAATGGAAGACACCTCTTATACCAATCTTGGCCTCCACCCCACAGCCTTCTGGGCTTTTAATGAGGCCAGAGGAACCTTAGCCTCAGCGTATCAAAGGCTTAAGTCAAGGACTTAATATGGAAGATATTTCTCAGCTGTGACTCTAACTTGGTGACATCACAATTCAATATACTGAGCAAGGAAAGTGATAGTTTAAGACTATAATGCTCAGAAACCCAGGAGCATAAGAACTGAAAACATGCAAAAATTGAGGAAATTAAAAACTTTATGATCTTCAGAAGCAGGTAATTCTGGTATATATTCCAGAAATCTAGCTATTTCAAGATTTGAGAGCATAATATGTGTATTCCCAAGAAGACCTTGAAATATTTTCAAAACAGCAGATGTATAAATTCTTTTTAAAGGGTAAAGAATAAATGTTTTGAAAGGGAAGAACTACAAAAAGAATAAGAAAAATCTAGTTTGAAGAATCCTCAAAGGGATGGGCCTCTAGTTTTTAAAAAACAACTTCATGTGTGTTATAAGAAAAATACTTTTTATTATTTTGTACTTAAATGGAACCTTCCTTTGGGAAAATTATATATGCTTATAAGTAGCATCAAAGATAAAATCAGTTATTAAATTAAAGAACAGTAAACACTTCTCAACGTTAACACTTAGTTCTCCTTTTCTTGATTGCATGGAAGGGAAATATTGATAATTTTATTTTGGGGTCTGACTGCTATATCAGCATAGAGTATAAAGATGGTCCCCAACTTACAATTTTTCAACTTTATGATGGTGTGAAAGCGATACGCATTCAGTAGAAACTGTTACTTTGAATTTTGATCTTTTCCCAGGCTAGTGTTATGTGATGTGATACTCCCATGATGCTGGGCAGCGGCAGCAAGCCACAGCTCCTCGTCAATTATACACAATCATGAGCGAAAAGAACCAGTACACTTACAACCATTCTGCACCCATACAACCGTTCTATTTTTCACTTTCAGTACAGTATTCAATAAATTATATGAGATATTCAGCACTTGAATATAAAATAGGCTTTGTGTGAGATGATTTTGCCCTATTGTAGGCTAATGTAACTGTTCTGAGCACACTGAAGGTAGGCTAGGCTAAACTATGATGTTTAGTAGGTTAGATGTATTAAATGAATTTCTGACTTGGGATATCTTCAGCTTACAGTGAGTTTACTGAGACATAAGTCCTTTGTAAGTCAAGGAAGATCTGTAGTTTGATTAGACTTACAGAGTGGCTATTATGTTCAGAATACGCAGTTATAGTCTTCTCAGGCACCAGATTATACAGAGTGTCTAGCTGTATAATAAAATCAGTTTCTGATTTGTTTTGTTTTGCTTTGCATTGAGACCCTAAATGTAACATTGGAAGTAAATGGAATAAAATAGATATTTGGCATGTCTAGGACTTCAGTTATTGTTTTGCTTTTTTATTGTACTTGGACATGCAATTAAGGCTTTTTGGGAGATGCCCTTTTTCGAACACTTAAAAGAATAGAAACACTCCTACATATGGCTATGTTAACATATGGCCTCGCTAATGACAGCACAAACAAGACACCTACTCATCTCAAACAAGTTTAAGTATAAGGCATGAACAAATGATACAGTAGTGCTGAATGTTCCTGGGTATACCTCAGTGGGAAATAAAGACTTACATATATCAGGCTGGATGGACACCCAGAAAATGTAGGAGCTGAAGTGAGAAAATACAATCTGCCAATGATGTATGCTATTCAGGAGTTGACTAAATGTTACCATATATTATAAACAAGGAAATTGGGGCTGATATTCAGAGATTCAGTACTTTATTTTAAAAGGAGAATGAATGTAACCACACTTGGTTTAGCACTGAAAAATTGTTAGCCTCCCTCCTAAAATACTCTGCTTTCTTGGTGAAGAAAACCCCATTACACAATTCTCCACCCTCAGTAAATAGTTAGAGTTCACTAAATCTTCTTCAGTTAAATATAGTTTTTGTGATCTAAGGAATTTAGGTAGCAATGAATAGTTTTCTGATCTCACCGGATCAGTAGCACTTGTTCCTGCGCACACTTGAACTGTGGACTTTAAGTCTTGTACTAGCTCACCCTTAGTGTTATTTCAAAAGTTCAGGGACTCAGACGAGGGCTTCCATGTTCCTTATTTAAAGATGCTAGTGTCTAGGCAGCTCCCTCCCCCAGCTCTGCCAACCTCCGAACCCAGATACATATCACAGTTCTTTCTCTCCAAGCCAAAATTTCTGTCTGAGGTGGGGACTTAGGTGCAAGATTCCTGATTCCTGTTTCTCCACCCCCATCACTACTGGGGAGAAGTGATGATCTCCCAGGAAGTCCTTTGCTGAGAGTCCATGAGTCAGCAGTAACCCTCCAATTACTTTCCCCTCTCCACACCAAGGAGTACCAACCTCCCCTTCCTGAATTTTTCCTCTTCAAGGATTCTCGCCACTGCTGGACAAAGATTTGTTGCTTCAGTTCACTCCTTGCCCATTTTCCTCTTGCACCTCCTGTGGAGAGGGACTCTCAATTCAGAGATTCCTTCTGTAACAAAAAGATTATGGCATACAGACTGCCAACAAACACACGAAAGAATGCTCAACATCATTAATCATTAGAGAAATGCAAATCAAAACTACAATGAGATATCATCTCAGACCAGTCAGAATGGCCATCATCAAAAAATCTAGAAACAATAAATGCTGGAGAGGGTGTGGAGAAAAGGGAACACTCTTGCACTGTTGGTGGGAATGTAAATTGATACAGCCACTATGGAGAACAGTATGGAGGTTCCTTAAAAAACTACAAATAGAACTACCATATGACCCAGCAATCCCACTACTGGGCATATACCCTGAGAAAACCATAATTCAAAAAGAGTCATGTACCACAATGTTCATTGCAGCTCTATTTACAATAGCTAGGAGATGGAAACAACCTACGTGCCCATTATCGGATGAATGGATAAAGAAGATGTGGCACATATATACAATGGGATATTACTCAGCCATAAAAAGAAACGAAACTGAGCTATTTGTAATGAGGTGGATAGACCTAGAGTCTGTCATACAGAGTGAAGTAAGTCAGAAAGAGAAAGACAAATACCGTATGCTAACACATATATATGGAATTTAAGAAAAAAAATAATGTCATGAAGAACCTAGGGGTAAGACAGGAATAAAGACACAGACCTACTAGAGAATGGACTTGAGGATATGCGGAGGGGGAAGGGTAACCTGTGACAAAGCGAGAGAGAGGCATGGACATATATACACTACCAAACGTAAGGTAGATAGCTAGTGGGAAGCAGCCGCATAGCACAGGGAGATCAGCTCGGTGCTTTGTGACCACCTAGAGGGGTGGGATAGGGAGGGTGGGAGGGAGACGCAAGAGGGAGGAGATATGGGGATATATGTACATGTATAACTGATTCGCTTTGTTATAAAGCAGAAACTAACACACAATTGTAAAGCAATTATACTCCAATAAAGATGTAAAAAAAAAAAAAAGATTATGGCACCTCCTTAATCACTCCACTATCCTGAGTAGATTCCACAGTGGCTCTTTCTTTCACTTCTAACCTTGAGTTGGAGAACGACCTTAATGCCTTGCTCATACCATAAATTTAACACCTCTATTGAGAGATTCAGATTCCATTGGTTTCTGGATGGTTTGCTTCTTTTACAACATCAGAAGCCTTTGGTCTTGTGGTAACTTAGTGGGTCAAAAGGGGTGGGGGTGGGAGCACTGATGAACCCGCATCTACTCATCTCAGCCTATTTACCTCTCCAAGGCCACGGTCAACACCCTTGTCACTGTTGTCCTTCTCCACCCTCTCCCCATCTGCCATCTTTTAGGTCATCTGCTAATCTCCCCATCCTAGCTCCCCCAAGCCTAACTCGGGGGCTTGCTGCCTGAAGGTCCTCCGTACCACCTCAACCCATGTCTGGCAGCCCAGATTTCTCCTCATCCTTCCATGGCTGCAGCCTCCCCAAGCCTCATTACTTTCACCAGGCAGAACCGACCTCTTGCCTCAGTGGGCCTTTAGTATTTGGATGGTACTGCTCTCAAGACTCAGCCTGTGGCCTGCGCCACAGTCTCCGCATATACTTCATCCCCTGAACACAGTGTAAAGTCTGTGAGGGCTGAGATTGTTCCTGATTAGGGTTCCATATTAGAATATCTTGTTCTATTTGAGTTTCAGATAAATAACAAATATTTTTTTAACATAAATATGTCCCAAACCTTGCGTTGGATATACTTATAGTAAAAAATTATTCTTGTTTATCTGAAGTTCAAGTTACCTGGGTGTCCTCTATGTTTATTTGCCAAATCTGGCAGCTCTAGGTCTTATTTGTCCCTGACCTCCCAGGGTCATTATTTGCAAAGGGGGTATGGTTTTTGCCTAACTCAGGAAAGACTGAGAGCCCTTTTCCAGAAAAATAATGTGAAGCCAGAGACCGCGTGGGCCAGCTTTAATGGGCTCAATGCTTAGACTGAAGGCTAGCTCCAGAGGCACTGAGGACAGGTATGCAGCTCAAAATCTGAGGACACGGCCAAGGCTGGCACTTGGCATCAGAAATTCTATGGATAACAGTAACTCTGGAGTCTGTCATAATGTCCTGGCTACTCATCCATGTCCTTTGTTGATAGATCCTAATGGATTGAAAGGCATACTGCGTTTTCTTTGTTTTCTTGAGTATCCTTCTGAGCACAACTCCTGTGGTTTCAGACGTTGCTAGAGGAACTTCTGTGAGACCAGGGGTAATGCATTTAATACCTCATGCATTGATTTTTGATGTTCTGATTATGAATTCCCACTAGACTTTCCCTCCTCTAGCCAGGCAGGTGTTTTATAATTTATTTTATAGATGATTTTTCCACACGGACTGCTTATTTGTACTAGTCAATTTCAGTAAACACTGAGAGTGATCAGACACACATGAATATACCTTTATTTGTTTTCTGAGGCTGTTGTAACAGATTAACACAAATTTGGTGGCATTAAACAACTGAAATGTATTCTCTCACAGTTTGGAGACCAAAATCTGAAATGTGGCAAGGCTGTGCTCCCTTGGGGAACTCCAGGGGAGAATCCATTCTTTGCCTCTTCCAGCTGCTGGTGGCTGCCGGCATTCCTGTGCTTGTGGCCACATCACCCCAATCTCTGCCTTCATCTTCACATCACCTTCTCTGCTGTATCTGCGTTATCTCTCATTGGCTCTCACATATAAGGAAACATGCGATCGCGTTTAGGTCTCACCCTGATAATCCAGGGTTGTTGCTTCATCTCAAAATCCTTGATTTAATCACATCTGCAAAGTTGCTTTTTCCAAATTAGGTGATATTTACAAATTCCAGGGATGAGGTCTAGGTATCTTTGGGGGAACATTAGTCAACCTACTACAACACTGTATGAGTTACTCCCTTTCTCTCTCACAGAAGAGTTAAAACTGTTCAGAAAAGTCCAGCTACAGAGACCCTTAGGGTGGAAGGAGGAAAATGATTTAGGAAAGTTCATTGAAGGAAGAATAAAGCAGCAATTCTTTGCAGTCAGTGGGGAGAGGTTAATATAAACCCAATGAGATTGAAGTCCTGGTGGAGGAACATGTTTTGATTTCCTCAGCACAGGTCACACATTCTATGTCAGACAGTTTATTTTCTTTTTTAAAATATTACCCTGAAAAAAATAAAATAAAAAAAAAAAATAAAATAAAATATTACCCTGGATGTTAATTAGACTAATTGTGGTGGTCATTTTGCAATATATACAAATATCGAATCATTATGTTGTACACTTGAAAATAATATAATGTTATATGTCAAGTACACCTCAATTTGAAAAAAAAATCACCATACAAGATACTTGAAGACTTTAAATGATCTCACCCACTCATTTTTATCTTATCACTTTATTTGGAAGTGAATGTTGGCTTTGAAAATATTCATTTTTTGCCTTTGTCCAGAAGTGAACCTTTTCAGAAGACAAATCATTATGTCATGTTGACTAAAAATAAGCATGAAAAGGTTTACTTTCCCCTTTAAAAGGTCTAAAAGAGGATATTTTTAGTACGTACCGAATTCTGTTAGTTTCTAAGGAAAATAAAATCAAAATTTAAAGTGAGCGAAAGCATTCTGTGGCTCTAGCACTCTCAAGCCTTGATCTGTGCTTTGAAGTTGGTTCTTTGACCCTGGATGAACCATAAAACCTTCTGAATTCTTCTTCATCCTTAAAGTCAGAAAGCCTGATTTAATTTTTAATTGTGGTATAAAAAAGCACATAACATAAAATTGACCATCTTAACCATTTTTAAAAACATTTTTCTCACATAAGCTATATTCACATTTTAATGCAATAGGTCTCCAGAACTTGTTCATCTTGCAAATCTGAAATTCTGTATCCCTTGAACAATAGCATCCCTTTTACCCCTCCCCTCAGTCCCTGGCAACCACCATTCTACTTTCTGTTTTTAAGAATTTGACTACTTTAGATACCGTAATTAGTGGAATCATACAGTATTTGTCCTTTTGTGACTGTTTTTTTCCCCTTAGTATAATGTCTTCCAGGTTTATCTATGTTGTAGCATGTGACAGGATTTTTTAAATGGCTGAATAATATTCCATTGTATGTACATACCACATTTTGTGTATCCATTCATCTGTCAGTGGACACCTGGGTTGCTCCCACCTCTTGGTTATTATGAATAACACTGCAATGAACATAAGTGTGCAAAGATCTTTTCAAGACTCTGCTTATGTCGGACATATACACAAAAGTGGGATTGCTGGATCATGTGGTAGTTTTACTGTTAATTTTTTTGAGGAACCTCCATACTGTTTTCCTTGGTAGCTTCACCATTTTACATTCCTATCAACAGTGCACAAGGGTTTCAATTTCTCCACATGTTCACCAACACTTGTTATTTTCTGGTTTTTTGACAGTGGCCATCCTAATGGGTGGGAGGTGATATCTCATTGTGGTTTTGATTTAAGAGGGCCTGATTTTTTAAAAGTAATTATTATCTCAACAAATTTTGATGATGCACACAAAATGTTTGGCACAATGCCTGGAATATAGCACTTGCTCAGTGAGTGGTGGTTATCGATAATGTCATCTTCGGTCATGGTCCAGGCATTGTGCTGGACGCTTGAGATTCATAAACAGGAAGACCTGAGGCCATTGCTCTAAAGAACCTAGGACAGTGTACATGGAGAGTATACTGGGGCTCCAAAACCCAAAAAAGAGAAATCCAAATATTTTGAAGATGAAAGAAAAGTAGTGACATTAAAGACAAAATTGATTAAAATCAAAACCAATATATTTAAGGGTGAAATGTGAGCTGTTATTAAGCCAAGCCAAGAAGAAGGAAGACTTTTAATATACATACCTGTATAGTAAAGTTAAAAGAGCAGAGTTAAATTTTTATACGCAGTGCATGCGCAAGATTCATCCTGAATATAATGTATGTGGCAAATTGGAGGTTGATGTCTAGAGCCAAAATAACACTTAGCAAATTCATTAATTTTGTTTAGGTTTAAACTGATATCATTAAGGTTAATACTTTCCTGGCCCTAAGTAAGATATCTTTATTTGGAAAAAATACATATATCATACCTGATAATAACAAGTGTTAAAACATTATGTGCTGTAAGATCATACTTTTCAAGCTAATAATAAATAAGCAAGTAGGTCATTTGCTACCTTCAACACATCAGCTACTTTTGAAATTTTAAAATATTGACCAGGCATTACTTTTTAAATTGGAAAACAACAATAAAGATACTGAAAAATTACAAAATTAATTCCCAGGGGAAGAAAACAGACATATTTTTATGCAAAACACTTATGAAAAAGTTTTTTTACAAGATAAAGACAAATCTCTAGAAATACTGATCAAGAAAAAATGAGTGAAATAAAATTAAGAATAAAAAGTAACTATCATTGGGCTTCCCTGGTGGTGCAGTGGTTGAGAGTCCGCCTGCAGATGCAGGGGACACGGGTTCATGTCCTGGTCCGGGAACATCCCACATGCTGCAGAGCTGCTGGGTCCGTGAGCCATGGCCGCTGAGCCTGCGCGTCCGGAGCTTGTGTTCCGCAACGGGAGAGGACACAACAGTGAGAAAAAAAAAAGTAACTATCATCAAGTTACTGTAGCAATTTAAAAATAGTAAGATAATACTGTTAAAAAATTTGTGCCAATAAATTAAAGAACGTATAAAATGGGTAATTAAAAGAACTTCCTTGGCAGTCCAGTGGTTAAGACTCCATGCTCCCAATGCAGGGGACATAGGTTCGATCCCTGGTTGGGGAACTAAGATCCCGCATGCCACACAGTGTGGAACAAAAAAGAAACAAAAGGGGGTGGGTAATTTAAATAAATAAATATATATACACACACACACAAAGTTGACTTAAGAAGAAATAGAAAATTTGAGCAGACTACTAACCAATTTAATTGGTAATAAAATATATCTGCCTCCACCAAAGTCCCAGGTTAAGACAGTTTTACAGGTAAGTTTTATGAAATCCCCAAAACTCATTTTATGCAAGCTGTATCAGAAAATAGAAAAAGAGAGAGCTACCTAATTTACTTTATGGGATATAAGAAAAATTATAGACTAATGTTACATCTAATTGTGGATTCAAAGATTCTAAATAAAATAATAGCAACTAAATGACACCCTGCATAAAAAAGTATTACAACTATCTAGGCGTTATTCCAGGATTGCAAGGATTGTTCAAAATCAGAAAATTTTATCAATGGGATTCACATTAACAGAGTGAATTGGAAGAACCATATGGTCATGTTAGTAGAAAAGGTGTATGATGAAATTTAACACTTGATTCGGCCTTAAAATTTACAGCAAACCAGGAATATAAGGGAATGGCCTTAACTTGAAAAACCCAGAGGAAACTTCTTGTTTAATGGTGAAATTTAAGAAGCATTAACTTTTAAACAAGACAAATGTGTTCATTATAACCACATCTATTCCAAATTGTATTAGTGTCCTAACCAATGAAACAAGAAAGGGAAAGTAATTAGGAAGCATAGACTGCCAAGGGAGAGAAATGATGCTGTTATTTGTAGACAACATTATTTATCTGGATAGAAAATCTAAGGAAATCTATAGCGTTAGTAAGAAGGTTTAGCAGGATTACTGAATAGAAAATCAATATATAAAACAAAAGTAATGTTCCTAAACCCAATAATCAATTATAAAATGCAATTGTATAAAATATAGCATTTATAACAGCAAAAAATTATAAGAAAAAATACTAAACATTATTAAAAGACCAAAAGAAGATCCATATTAAATCTCCATTTATGATATTTAAGAATTCTATAACTCTATTTTTTTAAGGTAACAATTGCACTACAAAGACCATAGTTCATCAATTATAAACATACTTTTTAAAGCATCTCTAAGATTGGGATGTATCTTACAACCAATGGTTTCTTACATCTTGTTCCCCAGGAAAGACTGTGAAGTAGCTCTCATTGTCTGAGCATGAATAAACTTTTCATCATAGCTGTTAATATTCTTGTCACTTCAATTGAGTTATGTGCATTTTTGGACTACATGTGTTGAGTTTAATGGCTGTTTCAAATGTCCTAAAATGGTAATATTATTATTCAGCATTAAAATGAAAATTTATTGTGCATGCAGAAAGATACAGAAACAGAGCAGGAGGCATAAATTTGATATCAAGGAAGCAAATCTCTTTTATTAGAAGAAAGACTGAAACTGCATAATTTCTTGCCAAGAACAGTCAAGGACCCAAGAAAGGCGAGATACTTCAAAAGTAGGTGAAGCTGAATTATGTTTTGGTACTGTGGCTGGGAAGAACATTTCAGAAACAGCAGCGGGTGGACTAGTCTTATAATAAATACTGCATTACCAATGTCCTTGATGGCACAGAAGCTATTATTGTGTGGAAAAAACACATATATTGAAGTTTTATAGTGATTCAGAAAAGTCAAACTCTGAATGCCAAGAAGTTTTAAGGATATCTTAACCAATTTATTTCACTTATATTTTCATTTTTATGGACCGACAAAAAAAATATACGATAAAAGTATGTATCTAAATAAGTCTAAGGGAGATTTTTCAATAAGTATAAAATAAAAAGTAATGTGATAAGAAATCATCATGTCATAGTTTAATGGGAAGCGATTTTTCTTTCTTAATGGCACATAAAATAATGATGTGTCTTACAATCTATGGCATTGCAGAATAGATGAAATCTACAAATGCAAGTACAATTTTAAACAA
Source organism: Phocoena phocoena (assembly GCF_963924675.1). Lineage (NCBI taxonomy): Eukaryota > Metazoa > Chordata > Mammalia > Artiodactyla > Phocoenidae > Phocoena > Phocoena phocoena. Next base: position 39,205,622 of record NC_089240.1, on the reverse strand, counting down.
AACTAAACATGAATTTACTTGGAATTTGACAACCCAATTCTAAAACTCCTAGAGCTAAAAGGTGGAATGTTTTGCAGACAGATCACAGAGGGCTTTGCAGGTCAGGGTAAGGGATTTAGACGTTTTTCTAGGTGTGGTGAAAACTGACAGATACTTTTTAAGCAAGTAAGTGCTCATTTACAATCAAAGAACATTACAATAAAGAGAATAAATTCTCCTGTCTGCAATGAATTTTATAGAATACCCTCAAATCTCTTGAAGAACAGGGAGGTAAGATTTGCCCTACCAAATATTGAGACTTATTACAAAGCTATAGTAAAATAAACCAGTGTGCTAATAGTCAGAGATAGATAAATAGATTGATTGAGCATAGTAAACATTTAGAAACAGGCCCAAACAATTATGGAAATTTGATATATAGCAGAAGTAACATTATAAGTCAAAAGCAAAAGACTGGCCCGATACTGGGGCAACTGGGACAAATGGAAATAAAAAAACAATTTGATCCTTAAACAAAAATGAATTCCAGGTGAATTAAAGGCTTAAATGTGAGAAGAAGACTTTTGAAACTTTGAAAAGAAAATGTAAGTTTTCTTCAGCAACACATAAAAATAAATACAAACCTTCAAAGAAAATATCAATAAATTTGACTGCATTAAAATAAACAAAATGAAAATACAAGTCAGAGACTAAGTAAAGGTTTTTACAATCTATATAACTGACTGAGGGTCAGTATACAGATATATAAAGAATTCCCATAAATCCAACAAAAAATAAAAATAAAACAGAGCAATAGGCCTTTCATAGATGAGGAAACCTGAATGATAAGTAAACATGCAGAAGGGTATGAAAAGATGCTTAATAAATGAAATGAGATATACTCTAACCTATGAAGTTGATGAAAGTTAAACAATCTGGCAACACCAAGTAAGGTCATGATAAAACAGGAATTCTCATGTATTGCTAACAAATCTATAAATGAATACAATTACTTTGGCAATTTCTAGTAAAGTTGAATATGCACATGCTCTCTGACCTTACAAATTCCCTTCGTTGATAGAAACCTAAAGAAGTCCTCATTCACAATACAAGGAAAAATGCACAACAATGTGCATTTCTCATATTAGGTAAAATTAGAAACCTCACTTAATTTGTCACAGTCTCCCTTCAATACTTCCAGTATATGACTTCATATACAGTATTAGAACCTTACATTACATTCCTTTTTCTCCCCTACAGGATTGTGTGCTATTGTTGCCATATATCTGAGTTTTACATGTTATAAATCCCATAACATATTGTTTTTATCCTTGCTTTAAACAGCCAAATATCTTTTAAAGTTATTTAAATAAGAAAGCAGTCTTTCATGTTTACCACTGTGATTGGCAGAACATTGGCCCCCCGAAAATGTCCATGTCCTAATTTCTAGAACCTGTGAATATGTTACCTTACGTTGCAAAAGAGACTTTGTAGATGAGATTAAGAATAAGGACATTGAGATGGAGAAATTATCCTGATTATTAGGTGGGCTCAATCTATTAACATGAGTCTTAGAAGTGGAAGAGGGAAACAAAAGAGTGAATCAGAAAAATGGCAGTGTGAGAAGATTCTGAGATGTAGGGGTTATAATATGCCAGGACTGAAAACTCTAAGAGCTCAGGGTAGTCCTTAGCTCTTAGAAGAAATGGATTCTTCCCTAGAGCCCCCAAAGTGAAGTTGAATCCAGCCTATGTAGCCCAACACCGAATTAAATCTCAGAGACAGAGGTTTGGGTGAAGTAGAAAAGAATAACTTTATTGTTTTGCCAGGCAGAGGGGCCACAGAGGGCTAATGCCCTCAAAACTGTGTGTCCCAACTTGGAGGAGGTAGTGAGAAGTTTTATAGTAATGGTTCAAAGAGGAGGGCGTGGTCACTCGTGGACATTCTTCTGATTGGTTGGTGGTGAGGTAGGTGGCAGTCAGCATCATCAACCTTCTGGTTACAACCGGTCTGGGGTCTACTGATTGTAGGCAGCAAACAGTTAACTTCTCCCACCTGGTGGGGGCTTCAGTGTCTGCAAAACAGCTCAAAGATATTGTTCTGTGTATCCCTTGAGGGAGAACCAGACCCTGCCCCAAGGCTGTACTATTGTTTTTTGACTGTTCTAGCTTGTCTCCCTTGTCTCTGCATCCCCTCCCTTCCCTGATTAGCAACTGTTTGAACCTGCCCTTTGGAACTCAGGAAGGTCATGGAGGCTGAATGAAGCCTATTTCCTGTAATCAAGAAATGGGGGACACAGAAAGGCTTTTGTGCCCAGGAGCCCCACAGGGCCCTGCTTGGTTTCAAAAGGAACACAGATTTGCCAATGCCTTGATTTTAGCTCAGTGAGACACGTGTCAGATTTCTGATATACAGAACTGTAAAAGAATACATTTCTGTTTTTTTACATCACCAAGTTTGTGGTAATTTGTTACAGCAACAATGGAAAACCAGTATGCCCTCATTTATATATATATATATATATATATATATATATATATATATATGATTTTTGTGTTCTACATTCCGTTATGTAGATCCAACTTTCCACCTAGTGTTATTTCCCTTTTGCCTGAAGGACTATAACATTTCTCGTAGCGCAGATCTGCTGGTAATGAATTCTTTCAGGTCTTTATGTTCAAAAAAGTCTTTATTTGCCTTAGCTTTTGACAGATATTCTCAAGTGATATAATATTCCAGTACTTTAAAGATGTTCCTCTGCTGTCTTCCACCTAATATATCTTTTTCCCCCCTCTGGCAGATAAATAGGAGAAAATATTTGTGATCTTGGATGAAGGAAAGCTTTCATAGATACAGTACAAAAACACAATCCAAAAAAGAAAAAAAAAGATATATTGTACTTCATCAAAACTAAGAACTTCTGTTCTTCAAAAGACATGGTTAAGAAGATGAAAATATAAGCCATAGACTGGGAGAAAATATTTAGAAATCACATATCTGATAAGGATTTGTATTCTGAATACATAAAGAACTCTCAAACCCAATAATAAGCAGACAAGCAACCCAACAAAAGAATAGGCAAAAGTTTTGAACAAACACGTCACCTAAAAAGACATATAGCTGGCAAATAAGCACATGAAGAGATGCTCAAAATCATTAATCATTAGAGAAATGCAAAAATCACAAAGAGATATTACTATTACATATTAGATGGTCTAAAATGCAAAAAAGTCTGTCCATATCAAGTGTTGATAAGGATGCGGAGCAACTGAAACTCCCATATACACTGCTGATGGGAATGTTGAATTGTACAACTGCTTGGAAAACAGTTTGGCAATTTTTTATAAAATTAAAACTATGTCTACCATATGACCCAGTAACACCATTCTTAGGTATTTACCCAAGAGAAATGAAAGCTTATGTCCACACAAAGACTTGTGCATAAATGCTTTATTTGTAAAAGCCAAAAGCTAGAAACAACCCAATTATCAGTGAACGTGTGAATGGATAAACAAATTAGTATAACCATAAAATGAAACACTAGTTAGTAATAAAAAGAAATGAATTACAAGCAACATGAATGAACCTCAAAATAACTATGCTGAGTGAAAGAAGCTAGATAAAAAAGGAGTACATACTGTATAATTCTATATATATAAATTCTAGAAAATGCAAACTAATCAATAGTGATATCAAGTAGATCAGTGATTGACTGAGGCTTGGGGCAGGGTAAGAGAAACGGGAGGATAACAAAGAAGCACAAGGAAATGTTCAGTGATGATAGATATGTTCATTATTGCTTGCCATGATACAGCAATGGTTTTATGAGTGCCATCACTTATCAATGAAAACATCAATTTATACACTTTACATAATGCAATCTATTATGTCACTTATATCTCAATAAGGCAGTTAATAAGAAACAAAAGCCAAACAATGATACCATTTCAGACCCATTAGTTTGACAAAAATAAATACCAAATGTTGGTGAGAATTTGGAAAAAATAAACTTTTACACTGGTGGTGGGAATATAAAATGGTACAAACACTTTCCAGGACAATTTGACAACATATAATAAAATTTAAAACAGTATTTTAAGATTCAAAAATTTGACTTCTAGTGCTATAATCTAGAGCAACTCTTCACACAAACACCAGGATATGCAGTAGCTTGCTGGGCGGTATGTGACCACTGGCTCTCTGGGTGAATATAAAGTTCTGTTTTCTAACATTTCAGATTTCTCAGGTGTGAATACACTGGGGTTGATTTCTAGCTCCTGACATTAGTGATTGCAGAGTTAAGAAGGGACACATAAACCAAGTAAATGTCCATCAATAATGGAATGGATAAACAAATGTAGTGTAATTGTACAATGGAGCATACAGATGTATCTGAAACATATAACATTGAGAGGAAAATGCCAGTTGCCCAATATGTACAGTGTGATACCATTTATGTAAATCTAAAATGATAGAAAGTTCTTAGTTTAATTTTTTTAAACATCTTTATTAGAGTATAATGGCTTTACAATGGTATGTCAGTTTCTGCTTTATAACAAAGTGAATCAGTTATACATATACATATATCCCCATATCTCTTCCCTCTTGCATATCCCTCCCTCCCACCCTCCCTATCCCACCCCTCTCGGTGGTCACAAAGCACCGAGCTGATCTCCCTGTGCTATGCGGCTGCTTCCCACTAGCTATCTGTTTTACATTTGGTAGTGTATATATGTCCATGCCACTCTCTCACTTTGTCCCAGCTTACCCTTCCCCCTCCCCGTATCCTCAAGTCCATTCTCTAGTAGGTCTGCATCTTTATTCCCGTCTTGCCCCTAGATTCTTCTGACCATTTTCTTTCTTTCTTTCTTTTTTTTTTTTAGATTCCATATATATGTGTTAGCACACTTACTTCACTCTGACTTATTTCACTCTGTATGACAGTCTCTAGGTCCATCCACCTCACTACAAATAACTCAGTTTCGTTCCTTTTTATGGCTGGGTAATATTCCATTGTATATATGTGCAAAAATATGGAACACTTCACGAATTTGCGCGTCAGCCTTGCGCAGGGGCCATGCTAATCTTCTCTGTATCGTTCCAATTTTAGTATATGTGCTGCCGAAGTGAGCACCTTAGTTTAATTTTTGACACAACTTATTAATAATACCTGAGACATCTCTGCTTACATTTTTTCAGACTCTAATCCCCTCAGGACAGGGGCCATCTCTGCTTTTGTTTTTGTTTTAATTGCTGTAGAGTTAATAAACCATCTTTCAGTGGGTGACCCTGTAAAGCAACCTTTATTTTGGATGGGTTTCTATAATTCTTTCCAGTCTCTTGACTCCCAGATCTTGCAGCAGCTGCTGCGGTTGTAGTTATAGCTATGTGTACATTTCTACATGTACTCGCATAGAGTGTAGAATCAAGTTTATATGAGTTTTGTCATTGCATTTGAGTTTTAAATTCATTTTTCCTTTGGATAGGAATAAAATTCTTTAACCTAATAAGCAAAGTATTACTATTGCCTTCTCATGAGCCAAATATAGGAGTCTTTTAATTTGTTTACAGTCTGAAACTCATGATGACAAAATGTATCTTTGTATTTTCTATGTTTACTACATCTGTTGTCACTATGCAGTCTGCGTTTGTTGAAAGCACAAAACATCTTGTTGCATTAGAAGCAAAACAGCATGACATACAATGTCGGTTCTGATTTAAAATTCTACCGTTTTTCAACTTATCTTCATTAGTATGCTAGTATAATCTTTATTTTTTTTAGAGGAAAGAAATACATTTTTACCTATCCATATTTGAAGTATTTCTTATAGAAATTAGATTAGACAGAAATATAGAAAGCATCAAACCACATTATAGTTAGAATATAGCTCCACTGCCACAAAAAGGGAAAATTAATAAATTTATACTTCTCTGATGAAGGAAGACGATTGTTGGTTGGATCAGCTAGTGATATCAGTAAACATCTACTTAATTAAGTGCGTATTTTGTATTGCATTAGAAGAAGGCCAGATCCTATTGTATTCTCTTGTAGGGAAGGCTGCTATTAAAACATATTTGCTCACAGTATAATAGTGTTTCGCCACAGAAACTGTAATGTTATGATCAATGGCCTATTTTACAAGCACCTAGTCATTTAACACATCAATATGGAGGGTCTACACAAAGGTGAGTGAGACACAGCCTGCCCTGAAGAAATTTATAAGCTAGCAAGGAGAGGATGTACATAACAAATGGCAACATAATGATAACAGTTGCACAAGAGATAGAAACAAGAAGAGTACAGAAAAAGTTCAGAAGAGATGTAATGATAGCCACCATGTATTTATTATTTATGTGCCATGTACCTTACAAGGGTGATTACTAATACTAATACTCCAATAGTAGTACTCACAGATGTGAATTGGATACTTACTATGTGCCAGGCACTGTTCTAAGCCTAATACACGTGTAGGGGATCACAGTATGCCACCCCAAAATATGCCATTTTGGCATAGGGATAATTTTGAGCTGAAGGCAATTGAGAAACATCAGATGCCTGGGAAAAAAAGCTCTCTGCTTTATCTTCCATTAGTTTCCCCTATATATTTACCTTCCCACAGTCTGCTGCCCTTGGAAGCTTAAAACTCTTTTCCTTTGTCTTGTCCCTTCTCTACATATTAATTGTTCTTTGTTAAGATGCTATAGTTATCCCTTTGAGTTACTAATCACTAAACTTTTTTCCCCTCCCCTACACATGTAAGCTGGTAAATGCTTTTAATCCTCATGAAAATGCCTTCAGGTAGTTATAATTATTCCCATTTTATGGAAGAAACAACTGAGGCTTCAGAAAATTTCCGAAACTTACCCAAGGTCATCTAGCTAGTAAGTGAATGAACTAGGGTTGAACGCAAATTTGTCTGAATTCTGAGTTTATGTTCTCTGAAGTGGCTTTGGGTCTTGTCTTCACTATGCCAGTAACTCACTGTGTCAGCTATCTATCACGGGGAAGCAAAGTGCCCAAAATTTACAGGATTAAGACAATAATGATGTATTATTGCTCCTGATTCAGTGGGTTAGCCGGTCAGCGCTTCCGTTGATATGTCCCGAGTCACTCATGCTGTTGCCGTCAACTAAAGGCTCAACTGGGGCTGCCGTGTCCAAGATGGCCTCATTTACATGTCAGGTCCTTGCTGTGGGCTGTGGGCGAGAGCCCCTGGACTCACCTCCATGTGGCCTTTCATCCTAGCTTCTTCACAGCATGATGATTCAGCACAGGGGTATCAGGGTTCCAAGAAAGCATGCCCCAGTCCATGAAGGCTGATCAAACCTCTGCTTGTGTCACATTTGCTAATGTCCAATTGATTGAAGCAAGTCACCTGATCAAACCCATAGTAAGTGCGGGAGGAGACTATACTAGAACCTGGATACCAGGAGAAGATGTGATTCATTGGGGGCCATTAATGTAACAATCTACGACATTTATCACATGACTTTAAAAAATCCTCAGAAACTGGGCTCTTCGTCTGTAAAATGAGATGGAACTGAGTTACCTCTGAGGTCCTTCTATCACTTGTGATTGGGAAATAGATAGAGGGCATCCTCTATAAGCATCCTTCCTGTCAGCTCCATAATCCCTTGACATGCTGCTCACTAACTTCCTCTTTTCCCTCAAAGAGGACCTTCCTAAATCTTCTAACAGTCTCTTCACATATCTCATTATGATCCTTATTGTCTACCTTAACTTAGGGAAAAGAAAGAAGAAAAGGAAAATGAGAAAAGTAAAAACTAAAGCACTATAGTGCAATGCTTCTAAAGCTGTGCATTGTAGGCCACTGAAGATCCCTGTGGAACAACGGGGTGAGGAGGGAGGGCGGAGTGGGTCTGTGGATGGGGAGGTGGGCTTCAGAGGAAAAAGTCCTGAAACAATTTTGTTCATCCACTTTCATCAAATTTGAAATGTAAAGTTAATTGTTATTTTCACAGTGATCCTATCACAGGTGACCCTTGAACAACAGCAGGGGTTAACCCTCATACAATTTATAGTTGGCCCTCCATATCCAAGGTTCCTCCACATCTAGGGATTCAACCAACCACAGACAGTGTAGTACTGTAGTGTTTACCATTGAAAAATGTCACCCTATAAGTGGATCCATGCAGTTCCAACTGGTGTTGTTCAAGGGTCAACTGCATTTTCTTTCTTTTTTTTTTTAATTTATTTTTTATTGAAGTATAGTTGATTTACAATGTTGTGTTAGTTTCAGGTGTAGAGCAAAGTGATTCAGTGATACATACATATATCCGTTCTTTTTCAGATTCTTTTCCGTTATAGTTTATTGCAAAATATTGAGTATCGTTCCCTGTGCTATACAGTAGGTCCCTGTTGTTTATTTTATATATAGTAGTGTGTATATGTTACTCCCAAATTCCTAATTTGTCCCTCCCTCCCACCTTTCCCCTTTGGTAACCATAAGCTTGTTTACTATGTCTGTGAGTCTCTTTCTGTTTTGTAAATAAGTTCATTTGTATCATTTCTTTTAGATTTCACAAATAAGTGATATCATATGATATTTGTCTTTGTCTGACTTACTTCACTTAGTATGATGATCTCCAGTCAACTGCATTTTCTTAATGAGCATTGCCTTTTTAGTATAGGTGGGAGATGGAAGAGTGGTGAGTAGGGAAGATGTCTGAGCAGATCCTTCCAAAAGGTTAACTTTTCAGCAATGTTTAAGGTACGCTGTTGGCTTGACAGTTGTTAACATTGTGATGAAAGGCTGTTAGATGAGGCAGTGGGGAAAAGCTAGACCTTAACACAAGGAGCGGGTAGCTCATTCTCCCACTAACCAGTGGCGTGGACCCAGTCCCTAAATCTGGCTTCAGGCATGCTTCCTTTCAGTTTCTGAAGTTGTATATCTTTGGATAAACATATTCTGCAAGTACCATTTTAGCTGGTTCATCACTGCTGACATTACGTTAACAGCATTTTCAGGCTTGGCTAATATTATCTCGCATTGTTTCCAAGCTATTGAGTACGTTTGTAAATTTTGCATTTTTTCATAGTTACTGTTTTATTGATCCACAATTCATATAAATGGGTCAATGACTCACAAGTGGTTCAATGAAAATAGTGATATAAATGCTCCAACTTAAAATAATGTCATAAATATAATCAACAAACTCCAATTTAATTTTTACTGTGAGTCTGTAAAGGCCAGTACAAGTGAATCTGTTAGTGATGATTTCTGACAAGTAGTTGAAAAAGAAAAGTTTGATTTGGAACTATAATGAGCAGTATCTGAAAATTGGATTTTATTGGACCTGTGATCTGTTTAAACCTCCCCAGGACAGTCTATTATGTAACTTTGTTAAATAGTGGGATGAAGACATTGAAACTCTTGTCATTTTTCAAATCAGAGTGACCTCCCTGGTAAATTTATTGTGTTTCTTCAAGGAAAGCATAAAATAATGCTTCCCATTACATAAATTATGAATTTTATACCTCAAGATAGAGAAAAGACCAACCTAAAGAGGCACAATTCAAAGTTGCCCTTCTTGTGACCAACACACACGTAAATCACATTACTTCTGGAAGCTTATAAAAGCCAGTTCAAAATTGATGATACATATGTTGCTCGAAGAAAAAGCAGATTCACTACTGGTAAGAATAATATCACGTACTAGGTTGGTATTTTGCTTTACAGTGAGGTGAAACCACTGAAGTGTCAAGTATGACTCAGTGCTTAGCAAATATGCAGCACATATAGGAAGAGGAAGGGCTGCCTGACAGCTTGCTCGGGTTCTAACTGATAAGTCATACTATAGGAGGAGAGAGGTTTTGTTCACTAGTGGTTATTTGATGAGCCACGATGTAGCCTAGCAAAGTGGGAGGGTTGTACCTGGAGCAGGTTCAACCTGATGCCAATCCACACCCTCCTGTATTTATAGAAAATAATCCGTGGGAAACAACCAAACTACCAGAGTTCGGCTGCATTGCAAGAAAATCAAAAGCTCTGTGTGTGATTAAATCACGTGGTTTTTTGGCACCATGTGGGAAGAAATGAGCAGTATGTAAAAAACTAGAAGCCTGCTTTTCCATACTGAAATATGCTCTCTGGTGAAGGGAAAGTTGCCCACATGAGTTTGGGAAACAAGGAATGTGATTACAACAAAAAAAGTCTTTGACACAGCTATAATGTCAGTAAAGACCATTTCGATGATTTCAAATGGCGTGTTCACATAGTGTACCTTGGTCAAATAATCAGTGTCTTGAACAGACTGAACTTGTCACTTGAAGGCCTGTGTTTAATCATTCATTCTACAGCTATGTACTGAGTGCCAGCAATGTGCCGGATGGATGGTCAGACAAAAAGCTCTCTCAAATTCCCAGTCTTTGAGTAACACAGTATACAGATGAATGACCTACATTTCCAAAGTGGCCAGTGTAAATTATTTTTTTTCCTTCAAATTGTAAAGCAAAAAATATAATCTTCTGTATACAAAACCACATGTTCAGTGGTCAGCAGGACTTATATAGTCATAGGGATGTAAATACCTAATTGATCTAGCCAAAATGACAATGTGACTATATTGACAAAATGGCCATAAGTGGAATGGGAGTCATGCCTGTATGAAAGAGGTAAATCCTCTTTTACTATAGAGGGAAGTCAATAGGTAGGGCCTGAAACTACAAAATCAAGAATATTTGGAAATATCGGGGTAAATACAGTCAGTTAAAAGAGTTGAAAATTGTTGCCTCTGGAGATACGGGCTTGTGGGACCGGGGAATTGCTGTTCTTTGCAACAAACCTTGTATAACTGTTAAATTATAGGAACATGAACTTTGCTTTAAATTTTTTTTAAATGTCATAGAAAATTTGGAAAATAGAGAAAATCATAAATAAGATAAAAATCTCATTTCATCCAGTCATTTAAATCCTATACAATAGCTTCAAAATGGTTTTAAAACAACTCTCAAATTGCTTTAAAATAGCTTTTTAAAATCAGAAGATTGGTATGTTTATCTTTTTCATTTTTCAGTGATAACAAGAATGATACCTTGCATGTCAACATTTGAAATCTTTTTTATGCAAAAAGAAACAAATCTGCCCCACCACGAAAGTAGAGTATCTGTTAAAAAACAAGCTGCTAACTACCTTGTTATAAGAAAGTAAAGCATAATGGCACGAAGTTAGATATTTTTTAATGCTTGCAACGATTTTCAAAATTCATCTAATGCTAGAATAATTATGAGTATGAGAAGATAGAAATGAACTCTACTAACTGCACCTTATAGAATTGAGGGATCTGCATTTCCTCCAATATGACTTTTCAACTGAGAGACTAAACCTGCACAGTTCAACTTCCTCCTCCCACCCTCCCACCCTCCCACCCTCCCACCCTCCCACCCTCCCACCTTCTCCCACCTCCATTTGTGGAGTATCTGGATCCAACTATAGGTGAAACAAAGACTCTGAGTTTATATCGGTCTTTAGACAAACTTCCTTCTTAATACTTAGTTTTCCCAGTGCAGATGACAATGGCTTAAACACACACACACACACACACACACACACACACACACACACACATGCATGCGTGCTCTAATTTGGGGAAGGGTTCAAATCCAGAGGAAATGAATTGGCTGCCTGCCCCGGGTGGGGTATGATCCCATTTAGCTCCTAGCCCTGGAGACACAGCCAGGTGATTATAGCATAGCAGATTGCTGAAAAGGCTGGTCTTTTTTTGTTTTGTCTTGTATGTTTGTTTTTAATGGTCTGATGTTCTGGATGTTTCTCCATTGAATGTAGGGTCTCAAAACTCAGTGCAAGAGATGTACTCTCAAAACACCCTCAAAGAACAGACCCACTTCCACCACTCCATGAACTGTCAGAATGCACTAGATATTCTGGAGTGAGAAATGTTATTTTGAAATCTGCTTAGGGGCAGGAAGACTGACATCAGGGAATGGGGCTGTTGGCAGCTTTCCTGTCTCCTGATATACTCAGGGCTGACTGTGCTGGTCACATGCTTGCTTTTAGTTCCCTGAGGAAGTGTGTTGAGTTATAGAGAAACTAGCCAGAAAAGATAAGCCACAGACGGAGTTTTCCCGGGACCGACAAACAAGCTTTGTATAGCCTCTGATTAGCCAGGTGCTGCAGCAAATTTTGTCTGTGACTTTAAGGATTCTATCTGATTGAGAGTTATTTCCTTACTCCACCATCTCTGACTCATGTGAAAAATGTTCTCTTCTTTATACTCTTTAACAATAGCGTGTTTACTGATCTGAGAAGACTGTTGCTTTCATTTTCCTTTTGTTAAATGATTGGGTGACATTATTATGAACCTTGTCTTCTTCTGTGTTTTTCTTTGAAAAATGAATGATTTCTCTCTTGCTCTCGGCCTTTCTGGTTACAATAAAAGGGCTTCCCAGTCTCCTTTTCCTGCTCCTGGGCCATTAAAACCCAACATTTTTGGAAGGAGGTATGAGACAGTGTGAGTTTAATTTCTCCAGCAAGGCTATCTACTCCAGACAGAACCAGGGAAATTTGGCTTTATTTTTTATTTCATTTATTTCCTCGTGCAATTGACTTTCTTCAACCACTGTTCTCCTATGGAGATTATTTTATTTTATATCCCGGGATACTGTAATTTGAAAAAGAGAGAGAGATAGCATTGTTAAAGAGAAAAACCATAGGTCCAAAATGGCATCACTTGTACTAAAGCCCATGAAACCAAACCTAGATTTAATACCTAAACTAATTGTCATTTCCACCTTCACCACAAATGTAATCTTAATCAACCAGTATGTAATTTTCTGGTCAGCACCAATGAGGTAATCTACCAGCTGGGCCCTCTCCATCCCCCAGAGGAAGAAGAGGCAATCTGCATGATAAAACCCTTGCAATTCCCTTTTCCCCAAAAGGTGAGGTCTTGCCCTAAAAATAACCATTTCTTTTCTTTTGCTAATAGCTCCCTTGCCCCACCTTTCTTCCTATAAAAACCTCCCATTTTGTACAACCCCTCTGAGTGTATTTCTAGTTGCTAAGTGGGATGAATCATTAAATAAGACCAATTAGATCTTCAAATTTACTTGGTTGAATTTTTTTCTAATAATATTATTAGTGATGCTGTGTGCTATTTACAACTATCATTATTTTAATATAAACATTAGAGGTAAAAAATAATCAGCATAATTTGACATTCCTGTCCTTTGCATAAAGGAAAAACTTAATAAACATGGTTTGAAAGAATGAATTAAGTAACTAAATTATTTTTACTCAATTTGGACTTATAGAAATAGTTCACTAACTGCAGAGTGGATAACTTATTAGTCATGTCTACTTTGTCCCTTCACCCTTCCACATATGTAGGTTTCTACCTTATTAATGGGTCTCTTGCTGTAAGTAAATTTAGAACATCATAAGACTTGAATTTTTTGCTTTGGCAATAAATTTAAAATGGTCAAACATTAAAAACAATATAAAAAGTTATACCTAATGAGAAGTCTTACTTCCCATATCTACCTACCCTGTTCCTCATCCTCAACAGCTTTTATTAGTGTTGAAGAATAGCAGAATATGCCTCTTCAAAATATGCCTCTTAGGCCTAAAGATTATTTTCATCTGGTTATTTTTGAGAGGCTGCAGACACAGGAGAAGCTCTGAAAGCAGAGTAGAATTTACCCTTTTTTAAGGGAAATTTACATTTATAAGGGAAATCTCCATTTGTAGGGGTATCTTCCTCTCTGTACCTAAAAGAGAAGGATGACTCTAAATCACAAGAAACTCAGTGGAGCAGGCACCTGACTTGAATCTGCATAACAAACTTCCCCTTGTTTACTGTGCTTCTCCTGATAACTTCCTATAACTGACCTCCGCAGTCCACAACATCTTTCCTTTGTCTTTAGCTGGAGATGGTATTTAAGGTGATGGCTTAGGCCATTTGGGGGGATTTTACTCAGTTTTCCTGGGTATCTCCCATGTGTACATGAGGTATATACATCTTATTAAACTTCCCTTTTTCTCCTGTTAATCTTTTTATTACATGGGGTCTCACACAAGAACCTAGAGTGCTAGAGAAAAATTATCCTGCCCCTCCCCCCACAGTTTTGGCAACACAGATGGGACCCACTGAGATACACTACTTGCTTCAGAGCCTGCAGATGGAATGCTGGAAAACTGGAAGAAGCCAGTGAAGGGTAAGAATTCTCACCAAAGTCAGCTCTCTGTCTGTAGTTCCCAGTCTAGAGAGAAAGGTAAAAATTTCATGTTGTCCCTTCCTCTCCAAATTCAGATTAGCAGGAGGAAAGCATTTGTAAGACTTAGTTCTTTGGATTGTGATGCTGGTTAAAATTTGGTTTTGGGGTACCTATTAGTTATTGAGCTTTTCCCTCCCAGGGACAGCCACTGTTCTCCTGTTTTTCTCATTGTATGTTCTGAGAACTTGGCTTGGCTTTCTGCCTGCTCAGGGCATGGAGATTTTGGGTTCTGCATATGCAGGTGGCTCAGCTGTCAGGTTGGGGGCACTGAAAATATGGCCAGACAGAATGTGGGTTGCACCCCATTTGCAGCTAGCATGTTACTGACTTGCCAGCTCTCAGGGGAATTGTCTGTATCTTTCTTTTGGTTGTCTTTGGGCATGACCCTAGATCTTGGGGGGATAGTATCTTTTGCGCTCTCTATGGGGTGGGGACACCTCTTGCATCCATGGGTAAGTCATAAAGGGCTAATTGGTTTTGGTTTTGAGTCATTTGATAGATATGCCTTTGGTTTAAAAGAAAAAGGAAAAAAAAAAGTTGTTCAACACTTCCAGGGATATTTACTGTTTGTCCTGACTGAAAGTGATAAGATGTTTGATAGAATTTTTTTAACTAGCTCTATGGTCAGAAGTTGGCCATATTGGAAGCTGATATTCAGAGTTTGATAGGAACTGTTTTTTTAGACCTTCCACCCTAAGATAGGTAGACCAGAAAATTACATACTGGTTGATTAAGACAGGAATCTTTTTTTTTGTCTTTGTTGCTGCATGCGGGCTTTCTGTAGTTGCGGCAAGCAGGGGCTACTCTTCGTTGTGGTTTGTGAGCTTCTTATTGGGGTGGCTTCTCTAGGCACGAGCTCTAGGCATGTGGGCTTCAGTAGGTGCAGCATGTGAGCTCAGTAGTTATGGCACACGGGCCCTAGGGTGTTCAGGCTTCAGTAGTTGTGGCATGTGGGCTCAGTAGTTGTGGCTCGTGAGCTCTAGAGCACAGGCTTAGTAGTTGTGGCACACAGGCTTAGTTGCTCTGCAGCATGTGGGAACTTCCTGGACCAGGGATCAAACCCATGTCCCCTGCATTGGCAGGAAGATACTTAACCACTGCACCACCACGGAAGTCCCTGATAGGAATCTTTTGATTTCCATCTTAGTTGGAAATCTCCCTGATGTAAAGAAGCAAATTGAAGACAATGTAGTTGGATCAGCCCCTTATATCACTCAGATTGCAACCCAATTCTTTGAGGAATTAAAAACAACTCTTATTGTCTTACTAATTGAGTATAAGAACAGAAATGCAGCTCTAAAAGCAATTTAAAGCCCATCTATCCTTTTTACCAAACCCAAAACCTCCCCTATTCATCTCAAAAGGCTTGTAGATATCATAAAAGATGTGGACTAAGGAAACAAAATCCTTCTTGGAGAAAGTTACATCCTTCTTCTGTGCCTTTGAGATGTAAATATTCTACCTTGTCTTCTCTAGGAACCCAGAGCCATCTCTTGGAAATGCCAACTACAGGGAGGTAATTCTTATAAGAAGTGGAAAGAAAAAAAAAAGAAAGAAAAGAAAAGAAAAAAAGAGGGGCTATTTGGATACCAGGGAATGAAAATCTTAAATGTCTTCTCCATTAATATTAGTAAAAAACTTTAGCCATCTGAGCAGGTAACTTTAACTTATGCCATCTGCCAAAAACACAATTCGGACCCAACTGTTCTTTTATAAACTAGTGAGTTTTGCATTGTTGTACGTGTCTAATGGCTAAAATTTTACAGCAAAAGCTATAGTATCTCTGTTTGCATCTGTCTTTTTGTTTCTGTATGTCAGATAGGTAGATACATAGACAGATAGATAGATAGATAGATGGACAGATATGTTATAGATGTGTGATTTTTCCACCTCTGGATGGTACTGCCAAAATTAATTTGTGAACTTTATTTAATTGGCTTAAAGAAAAAGGAATACTTATATAAATTAAGTACGCCTAAAACTCTCAAAAATATAGAAACTAACCTAAATGTTTTTCAAGTTCATGTGATCTGGGACAATCTTAAGTAAATAAAAGCTGGTTTAAGTTTGTTGATTTGATTAAAATAGGCATGTCTTCAGAGTTATCAGCATTTAATATAATGCAGACACAGAACTTTTATTCTACCCAAGTTCACTAGTAAAATAAGTTCGTGTTATCCCTGTTAGAGAATTCATTAGCAAGAAACAAAAAAACTTAAGATGATAGTTATCTGTTCAATGTCTCATGAAATTTTTATGAGTAATCTAAACATAATTGTTAAGAACAAGTGAATTAAATGAATGTAATTAAGATAAAAGTTTATAAATTAACTTTTCTACAACAATTATGTTTTATGGTATGTCTACTTAAAAATAGTTTCTAAAATCTTTTTGGCAACTTGAAACCTTAGAGCAAGACTAAGTTAAGTTAAATGATGGATGTTCATTGAGTATACAGATTATTTCCAAATAAGATTAAATATTGAAATATTAATTACTGAACAAAGGTTTATCTACTTTTGCTTTTTACAAAGGAATGAAAGATATTTGGGTTTTTCAGTAAACATGCTTTGTAACTCATTGAAAAATTTACTATGAGGAAGAACATGCTTCTAGAAATCATGAAATGTATCTGTAAATTTGCCAATATAGAGAATGCTGGTGTAACAGATAGTTCACAAGTGCTTACTTAGTTTTCACTATCAATTAAGGTTTCTAAGGGTTAAGAATTCTAATTAGTATATGTAATTAAAACTACTAGAAATACAGGCATAGCTTGTTTTATTGTGCTTTGCTTAATTGTGCTTCTCAGTTGTTGCTTTTTTTTTACAAATTGAAAATTTGTGGCAACCCTGCCTCAAGCAAGTCTATTGGTGCCATTTTTCTAACAGCATTTGCTCACTTCATGTCTCCATGTCACATTTTGATAATTCTCACAATATTTCAAACTTTTTCATTATTATTATGTTTGTTATGGTGATCTGTGAACAGTGATCTTTGATGTTAGTATTGCAACTGCTTTGGGGAGCCACAAATCAATGATGAACTTAATCTATAATTGTGTGTGTTCTGACTGTTCCATCAACCAGCCATTCCCCCATCTCTCTCCCTCATCTTGCGCCTCCCTATTAACTGAGATACAACAATATTGAAATAGGGACAATTAATAACCCTACAATGGCCTCTAAGTGTTTAAGTGAAATGAAGAGTCCCACGACTCTCACTTTAAATCAAAAGCTAGAAATGATTAAGCTTAGTGAGGAAGGCATGAGATACGCCAAAAGGTAGGCCTCTTGCACCAGACAGTTAGCCAAGTTGTGAATACACATGAAAAGTTCTTGAAGGAAATTAGAAGTGCTACTCCAGTGAATATACGAATGATAAGAAAGCTAAACAGCCTTATTGCTGATATGGAGAAAGCTTCAGTGGTCTGTATAGAAGATAAAACCAGCCACAACATTCCCTCAAGCTAAAGCCTAAACCAGAGCAAGGCCCTAACTCTCTTCAATTCTACAAAGCTGACAGGGGGTGAAGAAGCTGCAGAAGAAAAGTTTGAAGCTAGCAGAGGTTGGTTCATGAAGTTTAAGGAATGAAACCATCTCCATTACATAAAATTGCAAGGTGAAAAACCAACTCTGATGTAGAAGCTGCAGCAAGTTATCCAGAAAATCTAGCCAAAATAATCAATTAATAAAGGTGGCTACAGGGACTTCCCTGGTGGCACAGTGCTTAAGAATCCACCTGTCAATGCAGGGGACACAGGTTCCATCACTGGTCTGGGAAGATCCCACATGCCACGGAGCAACTAAGCCCATGCGCCACAACTACTGAGCCTGTGCTCTAGAGCCCACGGGCCACAACTACTGAGCCCAAGTGTCACAACTACTGAAGCCCGCATGCCTGGAGCCTTGCTCTGCAACAAGAGAAGCCACCGCAATGAGAAGTCTGTGCACCACAACAAAGAGTAGCCCCCGCTCACCACAACTAGAGAAAGCCTGTGCACAGCAATGAAGACCCAATGCAGCCAAAAATAAAAAATATAATAAAATTAATTTTTTAAAAATTAAAAAAAAACCAAGGTGGCTACACTAAACAACAGATTTTCTATGTATAAGAAACAGCCTTATCTTGGAAGAAGGTGACATCTAGGACCTTTATAGCTTGAGAGGAGAAGTCAAGTATATCCATACAATGGAATATTATTCAGCTATGCAAAGAAATGAAGTTCTGATATATGCTACAACATGGATAAACATAGAAAACACTTTGCTAAGTGAAATAAACCAGATACAAAAGGTCAAATATTATATGACTCCACTTATGAGGTACCTAGAATAGGCAAATTCATAGAGACAGAAAATAGAATAGAGGTAACCAGGGACTGGAGGAGGAATGAGAAATTATTGTTTGATGATTACAGAGTTTCTGTTTGGGGTGATGAAAAAGTTTTGGAAATAGATAGTGGTGATTTACAATAGCCAGGACATGGAAGCAACCTAAGTGTCCATGGACAGATGAATGGATAAAGAAGTGGTATATATATACAATGGAATATTACTCAGCCATGAAAAGAAATGAAATTGAGTTATTTGCAGTGAGGTGGATGGACTTAGAGTCTGTCATACAGAGTGAAGTAAGTCAGAAAGAGAAAAACAAATACCATATGCTAACACATATATACGGAATCTAAAAAAAAAGATGGTTCTGATGAACCTAGGGGCAGGACAGAAATAAAGACACAGACATAGAGAATGGACTTGAGGACACAGGGAGGGGGAATGGTAAGCTGGGACAAAGTGAGAGAGTAGCATTGACATATGTACACTACCAAATGTAAAATAGATAGCTAGTGGGAAGCAGCCATATAGCACAAGGAGATCAGCTCAGTGCTTTGTGACCACCTAGAGGGGTGGGATAGGGAGGGTGGGAGGGAGGCACAAGAGGGAGGGGATATGGGGATATGTGTATATGTATAGCTGATTCACTTTGTTATACAGCAGAAAGTAACACAACATTATAAAGCAATTATATATACTCCAATAAAGATGTTAAAAAAAATACATAGTGGTGATGGTTGTACAACCTTGTGAATGTAATTAATGCCATTGAATTATATTCTTAAGATGGCTAAATGGAAATTTTAATTATATATGCATATATTTACTACAATTTAAAAAATTAATAGTGTAATATACTAAAAGACACTGAATTGTACACTTTAAATGGGTAAATTATACAATATATGAATTATATCTCAATAAAGCTGTTTTTTAAAAAAAAAAGTAGCACATTTTTCTGCAACTTGCTATTTTACTTTTAACAATATATCCTAGGGAACTTTCGAAGTCAGGACATAGATAAATTCTTTGTTCTTATTTTTTTATTTACTACAGCTGTGGTTATGCAGATATACTATGGTTTATTAAGCAGTCCAATAAGGCTGGACACATGGGTTGTTTTAAGTCTTTTGCTATTTCAGACAGTGCTACAGTGAATAAGTTTATACACACAAGTGAATGCATCACATGAACATATCAAGTCTGTTGTAATACTTACGAATTTTAATTAATCTGTTAAGTGAGAATTATACTGTCCAATTATTATAATTGTTGTTGAGAGTATTTTGTGTGTTTTAGGGCCATTTGTAGTTCTTTTTTCTGTGAATTGTGTATGTGTCTGTTGCTGTTCTATTGGTGTGGTTGGTCTTTTATAAATTCCCTTTTAAAGGAGCTTTTATACATTAGGGAGGTTAGTCCTTTGCCTTCGATAAGAATTGCAAACATTATTCTGTTTGCAGTTTGTCTTTTGATTTTGCTTATTTTTTTATGCTTAAGTTTTAACTTTTATATAGTCAAATTTATCATTTTTTTTTTTTTCCGGTATGCGGGCCTGTCACTGTTGTGGCCTCTTCCGTTGTGGAGCACAGGCTCCGGACGCACAGGCTCAGCGGCCATGGTTCATGGGCCCACCTGTTCCGCGGCATGTGGGATCTTCCTGGACCAGGGCACGAACCCATGTCTCCTGCATCGGCAGGCGGACTCTCAACCACTGCGCCACCAGGGAAGCCCAAATTTATCAATTTTTGAGTCATTTATAAAAGGTCATCCCTGCTGCAAAGTTATAAAGGAATTTGTCCAGTTTTCTTCAATTAGTTTTATTATTTTAATTTCTACATCTAGGTATTTGAGCCATTTGGAGTTCATCCAGGTACATGTTGTGAGGAATGGATTTAGCTGTATGTTTTGCCAGATGTCAGATATCAGCCTTAGTTGTTCCAACAGCAGTTTTTAAAATAAAGTTCACATTTACCTGACTACTTGAGATTCCACCTTTATTGTATCAGCTCTGGTATATATTGTTTTTGTTTTGGGGTTTTTTTTTTTGGCCGTGCCACACGGCTTGCAGGATCTTAGTTCCCTGACCAGGGATTGCACCTGGGCCCTGGCAGTGAAAGTGCCAAGTCCTAACTACTGGACTGCCAGGGAATTCCCTGGTATATATTGTATTTATTTCTGGACTTTCTATTTCAGTCTTTTAGTGTGTCTGTCTGCTCATACACCAGTATCACACTGTTTTAATTAGTAACTTTAAAAAAATTACGTTTTCATGTGTGGTCAGGCTAGTCCTCTCTCATTGCTCTTCCTTTTAGCGTTTTCCTGGCTATCTTTGCTTATTTTTCTAACCAGTACTCTTTTATCACTACTGTGACCAAGCAGGCCCCTATGGTGTCTTCCCAGGACAGACCCCTCCCCCACATCCTCTGCTTTAGCTCCTGTCTGAAGTACCTAGATAATAGTATCTGCTGCACATTTCTGGAGTTGTTTTACAGATGCAAAACCCCCACAAAATGGAACAAATTAACTACTTGATGACCATGAGCATGTAGTCCCCAGACCTACTGGTGCCTAAGGATTGATAATGTTCACCCCTGTTACCTCACCATCAACCAATCAGAGAACTTTGCACGAGCTGATCACTTACCCTGGGACTCCTCCTCCCTCACCTTGCCTTTAAAAATGCTTTGCTGAGACCCATTGGGGAGTTTGGGCTTTTTGAGCATTAGCTGTCTTGGACTACTTGTATGGCACCTTACAATAAATGCTGCACTTTCCTTCACCATGTTACCAAGTCCAAGTTCGCTCTGCTCACCGCGTGACAGGCCAATAAATCGGGAGACAAGGTGTTGAGGCAAAGAGTAGTGACTTTATTCCAAAAGCCGGCAGACCAAGATGGCAGACTAG
Source organism: Phocoena phocoena (assembly GCF_963924675.1). Taxonomy (NCBI): domain Eukaryota; kingdom Metazoa; phylum Chordata; class Mammalia; order Artiodactyla; family Phocoenidae; genus Phocoena; species Phocoena phocoena. The sequence continues at coordinate 39,184,145 of NC_089240.1, read as the reverse complement.
TGTCCTACAGTGTCTTATCAGTGTCTGGATGCTAGTTTCTTTTATAGAACAGAGAGGGGAGGAGGTGAGGAAGTAAAGTAAAAAGGCCATAAGTCTTGCAAAATATCTCCTGGTTTTGGCCAGCCACAGGGAGGGGATATGTTAATTTCTTCTTTTCTGCAGCCATTCACAGGTGGGCAGGGTCAGGGTACTTCCCTGTGAGCTGAACAAAGGCACTTTAGTTTAACATTCAGGCAGAGGGGCAGGGTTTCCTGAGGAAGGCCATTACATATGCCAATAGCTATAGATAGAACAAAAGCAATGGAAAGCAAAGGTCAAAGTAAAAGAAACAGATCCAATATGGAGTCAGATTTTGCTCTTCCCTGTTACAACCACAACCTGGTGTCAGTCGATTGGCTTTACTGTGTGCAGGTGAGCAGACCCAAGTTTGGTTCAGCAACAATACCTTATAAACCATTTAGTTCTGAAACCAAGCAGGACCCTGTGGGGCCCTCCCTGGTACAAATCCTTTCCATGTCCCCCATTTCTTGTTTGTAGGAAATAGGCTTCGTTCAGCCTCCTTGACCTTCCCTGAGTTCCAAAGGGCAGATTCAAACAGTTCGCTAATTAGCGAAGGAAGGGGATGTAGAAACAAGGGAGGAGCGGTCAAGAAACACTAGTGCAGACTTGGGGCAGGGTCCTGGCTCCTCCTCAAGGAATATACATAAAAATACCTTTGAGTTCTGCAGGAACTAATGCCCCCACCCAGGTGGAGGATGGTAACTTCAGGTAACTTTTGCCTATAAAAACCTCTCCCCTAAGACCATTGGGGAGTTTGGGGGTTTTGAGCACAAGCCACCTGTTCTCCTTGCTTGGCCCTGCAATAAACCTTTCTCTGCTCCAGACTCTGATGTTTTGGTTTGTTTGGCCTCACTGTGCGTTGGGCACACGAACTTGTGTTCAGTAACAGCCAGCAGGCTAGAATCAAGTCTGCAACATAATCCATTCCAGTTCTGCAACATAATCCATTCCAGTTTATCAAGTCTTAATGCTTTTTTTTAGCAGAAATTGAATAAATCACTTGCAATAAAACTGTAAATACAATTTGGTAAACAGTTTTTTCATTTAAGCACTTTCCTGTTATTACAGTCTTTTTAAACATAACATTCCAAAATTTCCATAACTATTCATCTACTGTTGGATACTTTCCATTTTCCCTATTGTTTCTATTCCTTTTCATTATGAAAAACAAAACAACAACCCTGCAATGAGTATCTTTATGCATAAGAACACTTTAAATAGTTTTCGGCACTGATCTTTAGTGGGATTATTGAAGTGGCATCTTTAAAATTGTGGATACACATTACAAAACCTTCTACCTGTTTACACTCCAACAAGCTAGTTCATGCAGCATCAACTTTGCCACACTTTTCTCATCAGCAATTGATTACCTCAGTACTTTGAAAGGTCACTTACAGCATTTTAAGTGTGCAAACGTGGGGTGAGTGGGCTCCATTGTGTTGGGATTAGTTGTAGCCAATGGGGGAGGTTAGATTGCCCAGGGACTGAATTGTTCTTCTGTTCGTTTTTTTGTCTGCTTTTTGTTTTCTCAATTCTGACTAAATTGTTTTTAACAAATGAGGTTTCCAAAGACAATGAGGAAAAGTGGAGATCAGGAAGGAATAGTTTCATTATAGTTTCATTATGGAGTAAATAGAAAATGTTTTCTATTTCAAATAAGTTACTCATAAACTTTTGGAACACTACCCATTGAAAAGCTGAAGGCTACATGAATTATGTTTTGGTACAGTTGGTACCAGTGTTAAGATATCAGTGTTCACAATGAAAATGTTTATTACTGCTGACTGAAAAAAACAGAAAACAAAAAACAAAAAACAAACCCACTATTCAAAGTGGGAATTAAAAAAAAAAATCACCCGCCTTGAACCCATCAGGAGGATCAAAGCACCTTTTAAAGCCTGTGTACACAATTTACACATTAAACCACTCGTCATTGAGCCAACAAAATGACAGCTTTTTCGATACTGGGAAAGAAAAAAACTCACACTAGAAAAGTATATTATACAACCAACTTCCTTGAGGTAATGGCAAGGGCATATCACCGCAAGAAAAAAGGAAAGAGCATTAAAAAGTTCCTTCTCAGCCCTTAAGTCCTTTAGAGAAATGATTGCCTTTTAACTCATTTTTGGACATGTTTTGGATGCATTTTGGATACAAAGGTCTATTCTTTGTTATCTTAAGAGCACTGTTTTGTTTCCATTTTCTCCCCATTTCTCCATAATCGTTTGATTCTAAATACCATTTCCATGACAGGAAAGTGGCTTCTTTTTGTACTTGGCAGATATTGCTATAAGTATGTGAAAGTGTCATTTGGATGTCATTGGCCCAGTCAACCCTCTTCCAATTTGTAATTTTGCTCTTTCAGTTTGTATTTTTCATTTCTCTTTTCTCCTTTCTTCCGTTTCAGTGGCCCATCATTTGCCGTTTCTCTTATTCTTTAGCACCTCATTAGGAGTGGGTAGGCAATGGGGAGGAAGGAGTGTATAAACTCAAACCTGTTAACTCTTGGAAAAAATATTTCAGTGAAGATCTCTGAAGTTATGACCCTTAAAGTTACTTTGTTTCCGAAACGTGTAATCTTATGCAAATTGAAGACTAACATCTCCAGCCAGTCCTAGAATTGTATTTTGGGGGGGCACAGGGTGAGGAACTTGAATCAACCCTTGCATTTAGAGCACCAGGACTTGAAAAGCCAAGTGCAATTATGTAAGTCAGTATTTTAAATAATACAACCTCTACCAGAATTTCTTGTTTTTCCTTCATCTCCATATTCTCGGAATAGGAATACTGATAGGGCTGTTTTAATTGTACAGCGAATGCGGGTGCAATGCAAGTTCAAAACAAGTTTGGGGGCTGGTTTATGTGAACCTGAGTTAGCTGCTTGGCAATCAACACGGTTTTTCATTCAACAGAATCTCGTGATGCTTCTGGGTGAAGAACTTGCCCTTGTTCCTGTCAGATTTAAATAATAAAAATGATGCTTAAAAATTATGTCCTCTTGAATAACTCGTGTCAGGTCAGTTCTTAGGCCTCCCTCTTCCTCCTCAGGTTCCTGGCAGGAAACGCGTGGAGAAGGAGAGGATGAAAACGTTCCAGTTCCCAGCTGCAGCGCGTTAGAAAAATTTTCCATTCGTTAGTTGAGCCCTTGACTGCTTGAAAAGTGTGGTTTGAAACAGGGTTTCTCTTATCTCTTTTTAAAAGCCTCTTTCTGGTATAGTGTTACAAATAGCAAGCGGGTTTCCGATTTAACCACCAAGTGACGCCCCCTCCCCTCCAGCCCTGAGGCTCTTTAAAACAAAATAACCAAAATTCAGGTTCTGTAAATTCTAGAGGGGGAGGGTGGGAAACCAGGCTTGTGGAGGGCAACGGACTACAATTCCCACAAACCCTCGCAGGCTGGTATCCAGCCTGTCTCTCCCCTCTCCCCTTCCCCACGCCCCTGTGCCCTGCGCTTGCGCGGAAGGCCCTCCGCTTAGAGGAGGGGGCGGGGACAGAACTACGCGCCTGGAGGAAAAGGAGGAGGAGGAGGAAAAAAAGAGACCATAGACTTCCACCTGGGCCTAGAGCGGTTCTTAAAGTAGCGGGGAGAGGCGGGCGGGTTGGGACCACCTTCAATACAGGCCGCCGGCGGTATCATGGCGACCCGGAACGCCCCTCCCCAAGGTGAGCGGCCGGGGCCCGAAGTAGTATCTTGGAGACGGCTCACAGCTCTCGACCTTGGCTCGGGGGTGCGTCTTTCTTCCCCTGTCCCAGGGTTCCTGGGGGCTCTGTTTGCTTGAGGCAACCCTTTGAGCACCCACTTCGGACTAGACTCGCTCTCCCCTCTAGGACCCTCGCCCTCAACACAGCCCCACCTCCTGCCTTACCTTCACCTCCGGCCGTTCCTGTCCGTCTTGTAATGTTTTTTGGTTGTTGTTTTTTTTAAGTCTTGGTTTTGAAATCATTTCTTCTTGTCGGGCCTCTAACCGGTTCCGTCAGTGGAGGACCCCCCTTCTTTCTCCCACTGATGAAAACGGACCCTGCACTGACCCTGAACCTGAGATTTGGGGGTGACCTTTCATGCTGTGAAACTTTGAACTGACCCGCTGAGATTGGGGGGAGACCCTGCTGTGAAACTCTGACCTGTCCCTACTGAGATTTGGGGTGTAGGGGTGACCCCTCTGCTGCGTAACTGACGTTGCCCCGGCACCCAGGCCGGTCTCTGGGCCTTTGAGAAGGAGATGCATGGCCCTTTACTCTCAAGGCCCTGGTCTCAGGGATTGGGTATAAGAAACTTTGTTTCCATCTGGGCGTTTTTAGCTGTATGCCAAATGTAACAATGAGTTGTAACAGATGAAAATGTACAGGGCATTTTTAACTTTCGGTTGACTGTAAATTTGTTGCTTTCATTTTTTGCTTTGAAGAATATGAAAGTGATGATGACTCTTATGAAGTGTTGGATTTAACTGAGTATGCAAGAAGACACCACTGGTGGAATCGAGTGTTTGGCCACAGTTCCGGACCTATGGTAGAAAAATACTCAGTAGCCACCCAGATTGTAATGGGTGGAGTGAGTGGCTGGTGAGAAAAACATCTTTTTTTGTTAAATTTCATTGGGAGCCTGACTACTGCCCTTTTGTATCTGGGCCAATTACGTGCTCAGTCAGTGGCTTTACACTGTTAATCCCAGAAGAGCTGTACCTTGAGGCTTTTCTCTGTGGTATGATTAGTGTAATCAACACTTAGAGACTGTTGGGTTTTGGTGATCATCCTCCGCCACCCTCCACTGTTCCCTCCTCACCCTTCCTTTGATTCTTTGTATATTTTCGCCCATTTCAGATTTCGCAGACATAGTGAATCTGATTCAGTGACAGTGGGTAAGGAGGGAAAAGTATAGAAGACTTAATTATATGTAAATAATTTTTACTTGTTCAGTGCTAACAACCGGAAAACCCTGTGAGAATTCCCGCAGTAAAACTGGTCTCCAGGATTATCAGCCCTGTGGAGAGCAGTGTAAAATTTTCAGTAAAAAGTACTGATTATGATACAGATGATTCTAATTTGGATTATGATAATACTTTGAAGAAGAGTTGTAGATTGGGTCTTGGTTGGAATTAAAGGACTGATTGCTTACTCAGTAATAATACTGTGGAGTACATTAAGGGGGAGAGGTTAATAAGCATTAACCTAACCAGTTAACATTTCAGATCACATGATTATATAATTGCTACTGTAGATATAATTCTGTTATTCTTAGACTAAAAGATTAGCCAAATAACAAGGGTCAGAAACAAGTTTGGCTCTTTATTTTGAAAATGTTCATGACCCTAGAGAATTTCTGAAGTTAGTGTACGTGCTTAACTTGTGAGTAATCATTTATTTCTTAGATTCTAAGTTAAATTCATCTTACATTAATTTAAATATTTACATATTTAAACTGAGTATAAAATGATTTTTTTGATTTGTGTTTTACTTGCACCTTGGAACAATGGTGCACTCTTTTATGCCTTTTTTTAATAAATGCCATTTTATGGTAGAAACACTCACTGTGAAGATTCTGTGACAAAGAGGTGCAGTATTTATTCATGATGTGTACTTATTAGTGCTGCTTATGAAAAAAGCCTGCAGTTAGAGAGATGCCTGGTCAGAGCCCTGGTTATTCAGATGATTTTTCACAGGCCAGTGGTACCTTGATGCCCACAATTCAGGGCCTGGCTTTCTGCTTAAATAAGCTCACAATTTGGTGCCATGGGTGATGGGTTAATGTGAGTCAAGGCCTAAAGCCCCACCTTAAAAGAGACTAAAAAATAATTGAGCAATAGAATTAAATTGCTGTGTGCTTTCTCCTTGTAGGCTAAGCTTGGTGAGAAGCCCAATGATTGGCAGAAGTTTGCTTGGAAAGCCTAGAGACAGAAGAGGGGAAGTTAGTAGACTCATTTTAGTGGCTCATGCCGTCAAGCAAAGGATAGACATGCTTGTGGAGCACATTCCCCAGGATATTGTTAAGACCTGGCTGCTGCTTGCCTCCTCTGTTCCCTTTTCTGAGTCTTTGTTGCTGTCTCCCTTACTGAGGGACCCATATGTTTGAACTGTAGCCAGGTGTCAGTCCAGGAGCTGTGTAATAGGACTCTAATATTATACAGGTGATTTGTTGCAATGACTTTAGATTCAGTGTAATAAATTTTTGGAATTTTCTTAGGGTATGAAACTGATGTACTGTTGTGGCATACATTAAGGAGGAATGGTTACTAGATGTTAACTTAACGAGTTAATAATTCAGACCAATTCAGGACATGAATGGGAAACTGAGGAGATTATGTTTAGCTGTAGGTAGCTATAGGTTCTTGATCATAATAAGAAATTAAAACTGATAGCAGGATGGGTGGCTGCTAGGCGAGATGGGAGGTGTGAAGATTAGCTAGAGTGTCCTTAGTGTGGTCTGGAAGCAAGGTAGTGATGCCCTTGAGGATGGAAAGAAGACAAAAGACAATCAAATGATGTTTTGGCAGTACTCGAGTATATACAATTGGCCGTCAGTTGGACCCCAAAGGCAATGAAGAAGGCAGCCTGAGATGCATGAGGTAACAAGCCTAGAGAATGGTGCAGTCACTTACAAATTGGGACCTTAGCAACAGCTGGTTTGGTTGGAAAGATGTTTGCTTTGGGACATTTTGAATATGTGGTTCTGGGTGGCAAGAGAAGCTCATCATTTAATTGGAAATGTAAATTTTCCATTTATGAAGGTGTATGTGTATTAGTTTCCTAAGGCTGTTGTAACAAAGTACCACAACTAGGTAGCTTAAAATGAGAGAAACTTATTCTCTCACAGGTCTGGAGGCTAGAAATTTGAAAGGTGTCAACAGGGTTGGTTCCTTCCTGGAGGCTCAGGGAGAATTTGTTCCATGCTTCTCTCCTGTCTTCTGGTGGTTGCCAGCAATCCCTGGCATTCCTTGACTTGTAGACATATCACTCCAATTCTGCCTCTGTCGTCACATGGCTGTCTTCCCTCTGTGTATCTCTATGACACATTGGATCTGGGGCCCACCCAACTCCAGTATAGCCTCATCTGAACTAACTACATCTACAATGACCTTATTCCAAATAAGGTCACATTCTGAGGTTCTAGGAAGGACATGGATTTCGGGGGTGACACTCTTCAACCCAGTACAGAAGGCTGGAGTTGGAAATCTGAGATTCTTTTGCGTACTGGGTCTGGAATACTTAAGGGAATAATGAGCTCACTGAAGGAGAGAATCAAAAAAGAAGTATGGGTTGACATCCTTACAGGATAGATGAGACAAAACAGGTTTAATATAGAGATAGAAATAGATAAGGAAGCCATGAGAAATATGGGCTGAAGTATAGTTGTGAAGGTGGAACTCCAGCTGGACCTTAAAGTGTAGGAAAGTTTTAGATAGGTAGAGCTAGGTAAAAACCCCTAGAAAGAGAGAGGTTAATAGCTTGAGCAACAGTGGTGACATATTTGGAAACTGGGTTGGAGCAGAAGGTTTGGGTAGAGTGAGAGTCGGCCAGGTGTGTGGAACATCTTGAGTGTATTAAAAAAACCAAAACAAAACTAAGCACTTTTATTATGAGGAATTTCAACTTAATACAAGTATAGAAGGAAGAGTATAACGAACCCCTGAGTACTCAACATTCAGTTTCAGTAGCCAGTCTTTTTCCTGTAAATTCCCCTCTTCTTCTCTCCATCCCTTATTTTGAAGCACATCTCAGACAATTTAGATTATGCACTTTTGACTAGTCTATATAACTGACGGGAAACATTGTGGGTTTCTGAGCGGGTAAGGGGCATGATCAAAAGAACTGGGAAGACATTAAGATTTTATTAGGAAAGCAGTGAAAAGTAGAAGGGAGAGAGTTTAGTACATCATTGATTGTTCTCATCCTTTGTCATTTCTTCCATTAAAGGTGTGCGGGATTTTTGTTCCAGAAAGTTGGAAAACTTGCAGCAACTGCAGTAGGTGGTGGCTTTCTTCTCCTTCAGGTATGTCAGAGCTTTTGGTCCTTGCCTCTGCTTACATATGTAGCCCTTAGGAACTGAGAAAGTCAAGTTTAGCCATTTCACTCCTGTCCATTTTAATAGAAGATGGAATTTCTCTTTTAGGCATCAGTTTATGGAAAAACTAAAATGAGTTTTGAAAGCTGGCATCTGTCATGAAAAGCATCAATTTAAATACTTCTGAGGTTTTTTAAGCATAGTTTGATCCCAGCTATTAAAAACACAACTGTTAAAATTTGAGGTATCTCATTTTTTGTTATTTACCTAATTTCCTTGAAGCATCTCCCTGGAAAAATAAACATTTCATCAATAGCATAACCTGTTCATGCTGACCATTTAAAACATATATTTAAAATTCACACACACTCTCAAGAACCTGCTGTATAAAAAAATAAATAAAATATAATTCAAAAAAACATTCACACACACTCTCATACACAATATATAAAATTCAAGAAGTCTCTTTCCTGTTTCCTAGCCAGTTTTCCTTCCTAGGGGAAAATGCTGTTAGCAATTTCTAACATGTTTTTTAAAACTAGGGAACCATAGTAATATAGAAAGTGGAAAATTGGGTTTAAAAAACCATTCATAATCCTATTTCTGAGGCAGGTGGACTTGAAGTTTTAGTCTTGTTCATGTTCCTCTAAGTATAAGGTTCAAAAATGCTTTGCTGTTAGAGGATGTTTATCAGGATATTATCTGGCATTCGTGTCTGTTTGGCATATATTTTCCCCAAAATATCATTCCCTGAAGATCAAATATAGTAAATCCTAAAATTGAAAATTTCTGGGAATGAATGTTAGCAACAATTTTAAAGATACAGAAATCTGTCAGATTTTAAAAATGATTGATGGTCATAGCAACCAAAATGTGAGTTCAGCACCTAAGCCATTGATCATGTAATAACCAGTGTCATTACCTGAAGTACAAAGGGACTGGATTCATACGTGTTAAGCACAGATTTTAAGTTGTTTACTAAGCAGTTTAAATATATACATATATATATATTTTTTTTTCTGTGGGTGGTATTATTAGGGGTAATTGCTTATGACTTGTGGTAAGAGGTAAAAAGGAATATGGTTCATATCAAAATTTAGTCCTTTGGATGAATATGCCAGTATTTGTACAAAGGAGAATTTTATTTAAGCTGATTTTTTTTTTTTTTTTTTTTTTTTATGCGTTACGCGGGCCTCTCACTGTTGTGGCCTCTCCCGTTGCGGAGGACAGGCTCCGGACGCGCAGGCTCAGCGGCCATGGCTCACGGGCCCAGCCGCTCCGCGGCACGTGGGATCCCCCCGGACCGGGGCACGAACCCGTGTCCCCTGCATCGGCAGGCGGACTCCCAACCACTGCGCCACCAGGGAAGCCCTAAGCTGATTTTTGACTTGGGTTTATATAGAACCAAGAATTAAGATATTTATATAGTTATCAAGAATCAAGATAGTGAATTCTATAGCTATTTTGAAAACTCAGTTGTCATTTCTGTTTAGTGGAAAAGGGTACTGGACCAAAGCAGAGTTCCCTAAAATGTTAACAGATAGAATTATACATTTCTGTGTACTCTGCATGTCAGTTTTTCAGAAGTCCATTTCAGTCCACTTGATATGTACCCTTCAAACCCACGTTTTGCTGTTGCCACCTTCTACTTCGTGTCTAGTCCACATATTGTTTGAAGTCACTGATTAGAAGAGCATGAGACCTGTCAGCATCAAACCAATTTTTCCCACAAATATGACTTACCTTGAAAACTCAGTAGAAGGAAACAAAGAAGAAAAAAGAAACAAATGGCATTTAGGCTAATTACCTATTATTTAGTCTCGCTTCCATATTTTTATTAAAGATAAATATTAGTTTGCTGACAACTTAAAGCTTTTCTAGTAACTCAGGTGTTTTCCAGTAGATATTTACCACACTGCCATCTTAAAACAGACAGTGGTATATAAATCTTTTCAATTTATTTATTTATTTTTTTGAGTTGTACATGCTCATAATTCAGAGGGTCAAGTACATGTATAATGCTTATTACAGATTAGGGTAGTTCTTTGCCTCCCTCGCTACCTCCCCATTCTTCCCTGCCTTGAGGTAACCAGTTTGAACTACTAGCTGATTCTTAAGGTATTTATTTCCTTTTTCCTAAACAAGTGAATTGGACATTTCTTTATCTTTCAGTTTGAGGTATTAACTGTTGTCTTCCCGTTATGGAATATGGGAATTTAGCTATGACGTATTGAACGTCTGTGTGCCCCACCCCCCCCAACCCCCACATCATCTGAGTATTGTTATTTGATAATTGTATTAGATCATTACCTGGAGTTCACTGAGCTCTGGAATCTGTAAAGTAATGTCTTTAACCATGTTCAGGAAGGTTTTGGCCATTATTTTTTGAAATATTTTCTCCTATTCTTTCTTCTCCTTCTGAACATGACTCTGATTGATGAATGTTGGGCTCTTTGATAATGTTCTGAGGTTTTGTTCATCTAGTTTTTCAGTCTTTTTTTTCAGATTGTGTAATTTCTAGTGATCTAGCTTCAGGTTCACTGACTCTGTCATCTACCTTCTGCCGTTAAGGCTATCCAGTGAATTTATTTCATTGGAATTTTTTGGTTCTTTTTATATTTCCAATTCTAGAATTTTCCAATTCTAGAATTTTCATTTGGTTCTTTTTATATTTTCTATATCTCTGATGAGATTTCTTATCTTTTCATTGATTACAACTGTAGTTTCCTTTACCTCATTGAGCATAGTTACAGTACTGCTTTAAAGTCCTGTAAATTTCAATATCTGGGTCATCTCAGAGTTGGCATCTGTTGATTTTCTTTTGCGACTAGGCCACATTTTCTTGTTTTATCATATCAAATAACTTTGTATTTTATCCCTGGGCATTAGGAATGTTACATCGTGGAGAATCTGGATTCTGTTTTATTCCTCCAAAGTTTGTTAATGTTTTGATTCTAGTAGGCAGTTAACTTGGTTAGACTCAAATTGCAAACTCCATTTCACCTGTGGTGGATAGTGGCTCAAATCTCAGTTTATTATTTATTATTTTTATTTTTATTTTTTTTTGTGATACGCGGGCCTCCCACTGTTGTGGCCTCTCCCGTTGTGGAGCACAGGCTCCAGGCGCGCAGGCTCAGTGGCCATGGCTCACGGGCCCAGCCGCTCCGCGGCATGTGGGATCTTCCCAGACCGGGGCATGAACCCTTGTCCCCTGCATCGGCAGGAGGATTCTCAACCACTGTGCCACCAGGGAAGCCCTCAGTTTATTTATTTTTTAAGCCTTAGCCAGAGTGCTTCATTATGCCCCATGAATGTGTGGTTCAGAACTTGGGTAGAGTTTACACATAGGATTTGGGGCTCCCCTTCTCTAGCTGTGTCCTTTCTGGCAGCTGTTATTGTCCTGGGCTCTGCCCTCTGGTTCTTCAAGCCAGAAAGGTGACATGTTTTCTATTGAACTTTTAGCCACCCTGCAACTGCATCTTATCCTCAGGATAAAGCCAAAAAAATGGGCAACTTACCTTACATTGGTCTCTTCCTACAAGTTTCACCTCCTCTTCAAAATCTGCTTCCTTTTGTTAATTCTGGAGCCCTTGTGTTTTAACCAGGGTTTATAGTCGCTGTCTGTGGGAGGGACCTTAAGGTTCATTATCCCCTCCATGTCTGTGACCCAAATTGCCATGTCAGGTATTGCCAGGAAAAGCTTTCACTTGCCATTTGGTTTCATTACCACTCTGTTTTGCTGAGGCTAGAAATCTAAATGTTCATATATCGTATTAGCAACCTAGTTGGTTTAGAATTAACCATTTTTATCACATTTTTGCAGATTGCCAGTCACAGTGGCTATGTGCAGGTCGACTGGAAGAGAGTTGAAAAAGATGTAAACAAAGCAAAAAGACAGATTAAGAAACGAGCAAATAAGGCAGCACCTGAAATCAACAATATAATAGAAGAAGTAAGACAATGTACATTTTTGGCTCCCTTTTTTTTTAATGAATCTCAGTAGAAAATGTGACTAGGGATTATCTTCTTTAAAAAAAATTGGTGTTTCTGGTCATATCTAGAGCATTAAGTAAAATTTGGGATCAAGCCACCATTTAAATCACTCATTTTTTTTTTTACTTGTTAACTAAAACTACCTTTTTCTTTTTTTTGAAGTGGAATAGTTTGAAGATGTATATATTTATTTTATTAATATATATATTAGTTTTATTCATGTTTTTATGTGAATTTTGCCTGTTTTCTTCTTATATTCTGTTTAGAATTGAATTGAATGCTCCTTTGCCTTTATTTTAATTCTGTCCTTTTACTTACCCCAACTTTTATTTTGAAAAATTTCAGATCGGTTGAAAAGTTGAAAGACAAAAACAGTGAATACCCAAATACCCTTCACCTATTCATCAAATTGTTCATGTTTCACCACATTTGCTGGTGTGTGTGTATGTGTGTGTGTGTGTGTGTGAGTGTGTGAGTGAGTGAGAAATTTACCCTTTTTTTTGTTTTTTCCCGAACTGTTTAAGACATCAGGTCTTTTTATTCTTAAATACTTCAGCACATATGTCCCAAGAGTACGGATATTCTCCTATACTATTACCATTACCCTTATTAATCCCCCAAACTTAACATGATACAATAATATTTCCTAATATAGAGTTCATATTACAATTTTTCCACAAAATATCTTTTACATCTTTTCCCCCCGATTAAGAATTACATATTGCATTTGGTTGTCATGTCTCTGAAGTCTGCTTTAATCTTAGATGGTCCCCTCGTCTGTTTTTTTGTTTTTGTTTTTCTGTCTTTCATGACACATTTTTGAAACATCTAGGCAGAGTATCGTACAGTCTGGCTTTGTCTGATTGCATCTTCATGATTTTATTTGGGTTAAACATTTTATCAAGGTGTTATTTTTTTGATCCTGTGCATTTTTTCTTACTGGCTAAGTGAACTGACTGTTAATAAGTATCATTGTGCATAGGCTGTGGGAATTTATTAAATCATCTACGTTAAAAACTTGCTGAATGGACCATTTATGCCAGCTTTATAGGGAGATTTCTTTTTACCTGTGAGAATTTTGCTGTCCATATGCCTGTTATCTCAGAAGCAGGAAGTTTACTGGGCCTGGCTGGGGGCTCTAGGCTCCTTCAGTTTGTAACGGACAGCCCTGGCATCTTGTCTGGTTGTTGGCACCTACAATAGTAGGTACACAAGAATTTTTGCTGAATATTTACTGAATTGAGGAAAACATCTGAAAACGATACTTAGCTCTGGATTTAATAATTAAGAATATTTTTAAGAATTTATATCTTTTCTTTTTCTTATTGTGGTAAAATATACATAACATAAAATTTACCATTTTAACTATTTTTAAATGCACAATTCACTGACATTAAGTACATTCACACTTTCGTGTGACCATTACCACTATCCATTTCCAGAACTTTTTCATCATCCCAAATAGAAACTCTAACCATTAAGCAGTAATTCCCACAATCAACCCCTCTCCCAAGCCCTTGGTAACCTCTGTTCTACTTTCTGTCTTGATGAATTTGACTATTCATATAAGTGGAAATTATAACAACATTGTCCTTTTTTTGTCTGTCTTATTTCACTTACTGTAATGTTTTCAAGATTCATCCATGTTGTAGCACAATTCAGAGTATTTTTCTTTAAACTTTGTTTCAGGCAACAGAATTTGTCAAACAGAACATTGTGATATCCAGTGGATTTGTGGGAGGCTTTTTGCTAGGCCTTGCATCTTAAGGATATGAATGTTCTATCACAGTGGAGTCACCTCTGAGAAGAGAAATGGTGGTGACAAGATGGTCTCAGCATTACCCATTGACAGATTCTCCAGGATGACAAGAAACAACTAGCTGGACAGTACCAAACTCACTGCTTAGCATTTTGCCATCTGAAATTTGGCAGACTGGTATCTGCTATAAAACAATCTATATGGTCTGTGTATAATAGTATTCCTAAGCAAATCATGGCTTTCATTATTTTTTAAAAACTTGCATCTGTTTAAAATTTGCCTATAAAACACCACCGTTGGATGTAGATATGGAGAGAGAAAAAAATTTGTTGGCTATATTCCCCAGTGAAGTATCATCCTCATTTTATTTAAATAGGATGTTCTCCATCGTGCTTTTTAGTATAGTGCCAATAATTTAAAAATTTGTATTATAGCTTCAACAGTAGGGCTGACTTTTTTTTTTTTTTTTTTTTTTTTTTTTTGCGGTACGCGGGCCTCCCACAGCTGTGGCCTCTCCCGTTGCGGAGCACAGGCTCCGGACACGCAGGCTCAGCGGCCATGGTTCACGGGCCCAGCCGCTCCGCGGCATGTGGGATCCTCCCAGACCGGGGCACGAACCCGTGTCCCCTGCATCGGCAGGCGGACTCTCAACCACTGCGCCACCAGGGAAGCCCGGGCTGACTTTTTTTTTAAGGATATGTTTGCAATAAATTGAAGAACTGTAATGCCCTTTTATGGAAGGATTTACAAATAATAGAATTATTAAGGTTATTAAACAAATTTAATACCAATTTTTAGGGTTTTTTTCCTGCAATTCTTTGCTTACTATGTAATAACTGTAGTAAATGCTCTTCTAGGGAAATACTACATGTCTAAAGCTCTTCTTTTTTTTTGATGTCTGTAGTTGTAAAAATATCTCCTTGCATATAAGCTTCTAATTTTTTTATTCATTTGTTTATCTTGGCAGCCTGGGTAGAATTAATTATTTTGAGGGTACATATAGTTGGGTCACTGATTCGTTTTACTAACTTTGAGTGAACCTTGTTTTTCATTTTAAAAAATCCTAATTATTATTCTTTACAAAGAGGTAAAAATCACTGTAAAATACTTAGTAGTATAGTATGAATTTATTGTCTGAAGAACAGTGATTTTCTATATAATCATGAAATGGTAGTTTAAAGAGAATCATCTCTTTGATCAAGTCTTGAGATGTAAATGCTGAGGCTTTCAGCTTTTTAGGTAGCATTTTATGTTGGTCCCAACACTAGGCCAGTTGACTTGTTTCTCAGGGCAAATATCACACTCCCTCAGAGGGTCCTTGGCCTAGAAAAGCTTTTTGTATTGTTTGTTTTGTCCAGAGTTCTACGTTGGAATTGGGAAAAATAGCAGAACAACGTGTGTTGGAATCTTCAGATTGGAAAGACTTTGCATATACTCAGACTATCTCCTTTTGATAGGAAGTCTCTATAGTATTTTTTGTGTATTGTAAACATAAGGCATTTCATGCTTTCAAGATTGTTATAGTCTGTGTGCTTTCATTTTTGCAAGACTCCTTAAAATTGAATGTGGGATTGATCTTCATTTTCTTCCTTTACTCTCAGCGCCTCAGATAAAATGCTAAATAAAACTCAGACTTTCTTAATATGAAGTGATGTTGCTTATAAATACTTAATTTTTCTTCTTTGAGCTTTTCTCTCTTTCTGCCTTGCCTAGCTTTTCATGACTGTGGAATTAAAAGGGAAAAATATTCTACGTTAGGTAGAACCTGGGCCACGCTTCTGTGTGCCATATCTGCCTGATACCTTTCATCTGATGCAGTGTGGCAGGCTACTGTGGCAAGCTCTAGGAGCTGGCTCAGTTTGTTCATTTTCGAAATATTTATAGTGTCTATTCTGTGTGTGATACATTGGGAAAGTGGGGGGCACAAAAATGTCTGCCCTCAAATAAAGACTAAATATTCCTATATGAAAAGTTACATACTACTATAGGAGAACTTGGCGTATGATTTAGTGGCAAATGAGTTGTAGAGGTAACTACTTTCAGAGTCCAAACATGAATGAAAAGTGAAAAAGAGCACTTCATTTTTTACCTATACGTTTCCAAGTATTTTTTGCTTTGTTTGAAAATATTTGTATACCAGTGTAAAATATTATCAACTCTCTCCATACTCTCTCCTCTCTGTTAGTGCCCCTTGTTCTGCCTCGTGTCCGTGCCGTTTCCCCACGAGGCTGTACGCTACTTGAGGCAGTCGTGTGCGGTGTTAATTAATCTATAACTTGTGACACAGCCTATGTAATGCTTTGCTCACCATAGGTATTCAGCTGATGTTGTGAATGAGTATGTGAAAAGCATATTTTTACTGTGCTAGAGTTGGTGTCAACCTATAGGAAATCTTCTCAGTATGGCAGCCCCGTGAATCAGAAGCTCTGTTAGAAATGACTTGGTGGGGCTTGGCCTGAATGAAAAGCCTATAGCCTGCCTTTGTCTAAAATGGGGATTTTTATGTTTGAGGGCATAAAGGTTGTTTGCAAGATTTATAAAAACTTGAGTATGTGGAATATAGATATTTTGTGGCTTAGAAAATTTGTAAGGACATTTTGACTGATTTTTATTTTTTATTCTTAGAACCCTCCCCAATCTCCCTCACAAAAAAGATGATTTTTAACATTTTCTTATTTCAAATGCAATATGAATGAAATATGTTTATTATAGAAAATACATCAGCATAAAGATATATAGAATGTCGATAATGTGATGTACCTAGAGATAATGATTGTCCATATTTTGATACATAGCCTTTGGAATTTTTTCTGCATATATATGAATACATATTATGTGTATTTTGTATAAAAATTGTCAGTTTATGTACTGTTTTATAAATAGCTATATTCACTTATAAATATCTTTTTATAATAGGTACATTTATGATGACAGAAAGATACAAGTGCCCACCCTCATCCCCTTTTATGAGACAACCATTATGAAAAGTTCTTTATACATATATTTTAATATATTTATACTTATATTATTTTTATTGTCCAAGTTTGGATAATATTGATATACACTGAATGTTCACTCTGAAAGGTAAGGAATTCTGTGCACATCCACTGTTTCCCCCTTTTTTTTTTGATTGCTAATATATTTTTAGTTTTTCTAGTAGATATCTTTATTACTTTAAATATTATGCTTTTTCTGTCCTTAGGTACCAGCTTTAGATAATATCTGCTAACTCCCTGTTATTAAAGATGAGGAAAATAAGTGTACTTCTTCCCTGTTACCCTCTGGCCTCCTGATTTTTGTTAAATTATTATTACTTTTTATGGCATATTCAAATGATAGAATTCTATACAATTATTAAGAGGAATGTAGAGCTGTATAAATTGATCTAGAAAGATCCACATGTTAGTGATAAAATCAGGTTACAAAAAGTATGACCCCACTTTAAAAAAAAGTACACAGGTGAGCATGAGTGCACACAGATACCCATAGAGGCTGTCTCTGAGAGGTTGGTATATAGGATTTTCATGTTGCATTTTCAACATTTTTGTGTCATCTGAAGTCTTTACAATAAGTACATGTTACTTTATAGGAAGCAAACATTGTTTTTTTAGAACCAGGAATAGGAATTAAAATTAATAGGTTTTAATGCTATTAGGTTTTCATGCTATTTTAGGGGGCTATTTCTGCTTTATTCAGTGAATTTATTTTTTAAGTGGTTTTTGTCAAAATAATACATATAGTCCAAGAAGTCAAATGGTATTTGACTATAAATAAGGCTTCTAAGAAAAGGAGCACTTCTCTGTCCTACCATTCCTCAATTTAGTGGCTTTTTCCCCACAGAAGTTTCAACTATATTACTTGTTTCTCTTGGTATTTACTGCAACCATATTTCTTGGACTTCCTATTATGATAAATAACTTGGCTTGTACTTCCTATTATGATAGATGTGGATTTAGCTCTATAACGCCTTCCTTTTCATATCTTTGTAGTAACAATTTATTAAATTCTATGAAGTTTTATATGTCACTGTGACAAATATCGTTTACTGTTGAATAAGAACACAACTTCCTGTAGGTCCATCTATGTGGGTTCAGCTGGAATCTAGCCTTAGCCTGATCCTGCAAGTAGCTCTGGAGCATGAAGGGCACTGGGGCCGGCAGAATAATCCCACCCCTGCCCCCGCACTGCCACAAAGATATTCCTGTCCTAATCCCCCAAACCTGTGAATACCTTAGGTTACATGGCAAAAGAGAATGAAGGTTGCAGATGGAGTTAAAGTTGCTCATCAACTGATCTCAAAGAGGTTATTCTGGAGTATCTTGGTGGGCCCAATGTGATCACAAGAGTTCTTAAAAGAGAAGGAAGGCAGAAGAGAGACGAAGATGTGAATATGGAAGAATGATCAGGCCGATGCTGTTGTGGCTTTGAAGACTGAGGAAGGGGGCCATGAGCCAAGGAAAGCTGGTGGCCTCTTGAAAGCTGGAAAAGGCAAGAAAACAGAGTACCCTATTGCTTCCAGAAAGGAGCACAGCCCTGCCGACACCTTGATTTTAGCTCAGTGAGACCCGTGTTGCACTTCTTACCTTCACATCTGTAAGATAATAAATTTGTGTTGTTTTAAGCCACTATGTTTGTGATCATTCGTTACAGCAGCAATAGAAATCTAATACTGGCACCACTGAGTTGTGTCCCCTTGTGGCAAGAGAGCTAGCTTTTTGTATTCCCATATCAATCAGGCACTGGCTGCAGTCTGCCCTTAGGGATTGGGGTGGGTAACCTCCAGGCTAGGGAGGCACTGTCCTGCTGAGGGCAACTCTCAAGAGAATGGTGTGATTGTTAGCCGTGAGCAGTTAATATACAGCTGGGTAGTAGGCATATTGGCCCAGTAAAAGGGATCTGGGTGGGACACCAACAGTCTCCACTACAGTGGGTAAATCTAAGCCAACATTGCTTGTGTAAAACAATAGTTAAGTGTCTTCTGGAGCTGGGGGGGGGGGGCAATAAAACAAATGTAGAACTGAAATATTTGGATTCTTAATGTAAAGTCCCTGTATTCTTCCAAAACATATTGATTAACCTCACACTTTGAGTATGCGTGCATGTTAAAATTTTAAGAGCAATCCCTAAATGAATTACTATTGGCTGAGGACAAATATATTTCAAACATACAAATAAGCAATCTAAATGAAGCCAGGAAAGGAAGAAGAAAGAAGCATAGAGAAAGAGTAAATAGGAAGCATAAAAGATGGTAAAAATAAATCCAAATATATCAATAATCACACTTCAAAAGGAAAAATGAACAGAATTCACAATGTGATTCTATAGAAACATCATCCTGTGTAGACCTAAGTAGTGGGATTAGAGCCACAGAAAGGAAATGTTTATAAAACATCACCGTTCAGTGGAGAATTCTCCAAGCTTCAAGATGTAATAAAGTCTCTTTTAACTTTCCTTCTAATCCTCTCGCCCTCACCCCCAATCTGGAACAAACTCAGTTTCTTTTACGTCATGTGCTCTTTCTCGGATTACTTATATTTTTGGTTGAACTATTTTCTTGAGTAACTCTTATAAGTGTGGGAGGTAAACTTTCCGAGTTCTCGTATGCTTAAAATATCTTTTGTTCTCATACAATTCAAGATTGACAATAGTTTTCCTTTAGAATTTCGAAGACATTGCTCCATTGTATTCTACTGTCTGATGTTGCATGATGTCAGTCTGATTTTGAACTTTCTGGGTAACCTTTTCTTTTGTAATTTTTTTTGTTTTACTTTGAAAGCCTTGTAGATTTTCTTCTTTTATCTTGGAGTTTTGAAATTTCATAAATTTGTCTCGAAATGTGAGTTTTTACAAACTGAATTAGAGAACTTTAAAAATGCATGTTAGTGTCCTTTTGCTGTGTGTTCTTGTCATTACAGAGAAGATACATATTAGCTAACATTTAAAAACCAAAGCCAGCGGGAGGGTCTAAACTCACTCCCTAGATTGTGAGATTGAGAGCCCCAAAATAAGTGCTCAGTAAATATGAGAGGGAGGGATTCAGAATCACGGAAATGAAATACAGTGTTCTTCTTTCGTTATACGCAGCATTCTTTAGATCCTTTCATTCTGAAGATTCAGTTTGCCTCAAGCAAATTGTGCTTTTTCAATAGACTTTATTTTTTAGAACAACTTCAGGTTTACAGAAAAATTGAGCAGATAGTACAGAGAATTCCCATGTATCTCCCTCAGACCCACACACAGTTCCCCTTATAATTAGCGTCTTACATTAGTGTTGTACGTTTGTTACAATTAATGAACCAGTCTTGGTATGTTATTATTAACTCAAGTCTATACTTGATTCAGATTTAGTTTTTACCTAATATTACTTTTTTTAATCCAGGATCCCATCCAGGATATCATGTGACATTCAGTTGTCATGTCTCCGTAGGCTCCTCGTGGTGTGACAGCTTTTCAGACTTGCCTTGTTTTTGATGATTTTGACAATTTTGAGGAGTAATGGTCAGGTATATTGTAGAATGCCCCTCTGTTGAACCTTTTCTGATGTATTTTCATGATTAGACTGGAGTTACAGGCCTTGAGGAAGGATATCACAGAGGTAAAGTGCCATTTTCATCATATCCCATCAGGGTACATACTATCAACATGACTTCTCACTGTTGACGTTGACCCTGGTCACCTGGCTGAGCTAGTGTTAGTCAGCTTTCTCTTTTTTGTAGTTATTCTTCTCTCCACTTCCCATTACTGCATTCTTTGGAAGGAAGTCACTATGTGTGAAATATCTATATAAATTATTTGTAATTCTGCACAGGAGGTATGTATTTTCTCCTTCATTCCTTAATTTGTATCAGTTCGGATTAATGGAGATTTAGTTTGCATTTTGGGCTATAATCCAATATGACTTTACTTTCTAGCTCTTATTCCAGCTTTGTTCATTGGAAGCTCTTTCTGTTGGCTCCTGTGTCCCTTTGAGATACCCCCATCAATATGTTTAGCAAATTGTATTTTAATAATAATTTTGATTATTTCTTCCCTGACATAGTGTCTATCCTCTACTTCTGGAATATTGATCAGTTAGATGTTGGAGCGCCTAGATTTTTCCTTCATAACTTTTATATATATATATATTTGGCCACACCACGCCGGCGTGTGGGAATCTTAGTTCCCCAACCAGGGATCAAACCCATGCCCCCTGCAGTGGAACCATGGAGTCTTAACCACTGGACTGCCAGGGAAGTCCCCTTATTAGTATTTTTCATCTGTTTTTTTTCTTTCCCCCTCTGTTTTCTAGGTTAGTTCCTTAGTTTTTTTTTTTTTTTTTGGCGGTACGCGGGCCTCTCACTGTTGTGGCCTCTCCCGTTGTGGAGCACAGGCTCCGGACGCGCAGGCTCAGTGGCTATGGCTCACGGGCCCAGCCGCTCCGCGGCATGTGGGATCCTCCCAGACCGGGGCACGAACCCGTGTCCCCTGCATCGGCAGGCGGACTCTCAACCACTGTGCCACCAGGGAAGCCCCAGTTCCTTAGTTTTATTTCCAGCCCACGAATTTGGTCTTTTAGGCAGGTTTTATCATTCAGCCTATTAATTAAAAGACTTAGGTCAGTAATTATATTCATTCATTCATTCATTTGCTAAGAACCCTTTTTGTGTCTTCGGTTGTTTCTTTTTCATTGCAATCTGTTCTACTTTTTGTATTTTACTCTTCTGTTACGGGATTGGTTTTTCTCCAAGATCTGGCAACTCTTGGCTTTCAGTTTATTTTTATGAATAAAAGGATTGTTTTGGTTAATATAGATAGCTAGAGTGGGTTTTCTTGGCAGCTCTGTAGGTCTGCTTTCCTGGCAGGGGCTCCTTTGAAGAGGAGGGCTGGGTGCAGGTTCAGTGTGAGGCCAGGTTGTAGCAGCAGGAGGCCTTCCTTAGAGATAGGTAGGGGCAGGGAGTAGTAGGCAGGTGCAGTTCCATGGAGGACTTACCGGAAAGCTAGAGGGATGGAACCTGTTTTCTATTTTCTCTTCCCTGACCCTAGGATAGTGCCATTGCTACTTTCTCAGGGTTTTACACCCTCATTAGGGCCAGTTAGAGAACTATCTTGGACTTTTCCTGCCAACAGTTCTGTTCAGGTGAGGGGGAAAAAAGGGCCAGATGGAGTGAAAGGAGGCTAATTGTCCCTATTCATGCCACTAAATTTTGAAAATACATAACTCTGGGAAGGCATACTTCCTCACCTGCTTTTCTCAAGGCTGCTTTGGCAAGAGCCCTTGTGATGACTTGATCTGTGGTTTCCTGTCCTCTGACTTCTCCTCTGGTCCCCTCTGCTGTCAAATGTCTCGAATTTCACAAAAAATTTGGTCTTTGAATGGCACTATTATGTTTTTTTAAAACTTTTTATTCTGGAAATTTCTAAATATATATAAAAGTAGAGGGAATAATATAACGACCCCCCATGTACCCATCCCTCAGCTTCCACGATTAACACATGGCCAATCTTATTTCAGCTACACTCCCCCACTATCTTTAACCACTGCCCCCCCCATTATTTTGAGATATATCCCAAACGTATAATTTCACCAGGAAATACTTTCGTATGTATCCCTAAAAGACAAGGACTCTTTTAAGAAAGCTATATTACTATTATCACACCAAAGAAATTAATAATAATCCCTTAATAGTATGAAATATCCTCTCGGTATTCAATTTTCCTCAATTATGTCAAGTTTTTTTCTTTTTATCATAGTTGTTTTTTTCAAATCAGTGTCTAAACAGGGTCTACACATTGTATGTGGTTGCTGTTAAGTTTGTTAATTCTCTTTTAATTTATCGAACCCACTTCCTCTTTTTTTTTCTTATAATTTATTCTTTGAAGAAACCAGGTCATTTCCCTATTGAACTTACTATATTTTGAATGTTGCTGATTACCTCCTGTGGTGTCATTTAACATGTTCTTTTGGCCCCTATGTTACCTGTCAACTGATAGTTAAATCACCAGACATAATTAGATTCGAATTTGATTTTTTTTTTTTTTTTGCAAGACTATTTCATAGGTAGTGGTATATACTTTGTGTTGTATTGCAAGAGGCAACACATAATGTCTGATTACTTCTCTTTTGGGAGCATTAAAACTGATCACTGGTTCAAGTGGTGTCAGCCTAAATCAACCATTATAAAACTTCCCAGCAGCTTATCACTTAATGTTTGAGCAGCTTTTAATGATTGCCTATTTCCATGATTTCATTTGGGATTACAAAATAGTGATGTTCTAACTTAATTATTTGTTCTTGAACAAATAATTTATAAGCTTGAATTCTTTTAGAAGAAAGAACATTTTCCCATCAACTATTTGGACACTTTTAGATTTACTTCGTTATAGGGAAGGCAGGATATGAAAATTGACATGAAATGGATAAAGTTTTCAAAAAATACAATTTACCAAAATTTACTCAAGAAGATACAGAGAATCTGAATAAAACCTGAAGAGTCTTATATCTTTTAAAGAAATCGAATCCACAATTTAAAGCCTCCCATAATGAAAACTCCAGGCCCAGGTCACTTCAATGGTGAATTCTTTCAAAATTTTAAAGAAGAAATAACGGCAGTCTTATTCAAATTTTTCCAAAGAACAGAAACACTCTCAAACTTATTTTATGAGGCCATCGTAACCTTAAGACCAAAATCTAACAAGGAAATTACAAGAGGAAAATGAAAGTGTAATATCTCCCATGAACATTGACTCCAAAATCCTAGAAAAAATATTACAAATCAAATCCAGCAATACGTAAAAATGGACAATATATCATGACCAACTGGGATTCATTTCAGGAATTCAAGACCAGTTTAACATTTCAAAATCACTGTATTTCATCTCATTAACAGAATAAAGGGGAAAAAACCACATTATCACTTCATCAGATGCAGAAAATCTTTCTTTTTTTTTTTTTTTTTTTGGCCACACTGCGTGGCTTGCAGGATCTTAGTTCCCTGACCAGGGATCGAACCTGTGCCCCCTGCAGTGGAAGTGCAGGAGTCCTAACCACTGAACCGCCAGGGAATTCCCCAGAAAAATCATTTAGTGAAATTAAACAATTATAAAAAATATAGACTCTCAACAAACTAAGAAGGGAACTTCCTCAGTTTGGTAAAGTGTATCTACAAAAAGTCTACATCACATTTAATGGTTAAATATTGAGATCATGGGACCAGGAAGTCAATTTTAACTGCTTCTTTTTCAACTTTGCACTGGTGCTCCAGCCAGTTTGTCATCAAACTTTTGGATTTTGCCAATCTGATAGGTGAGAAATGGTATCTTTGTGTAACTTAATTTGCATCTCTTTTATTACCAGCGAGGCTGAGCATCTTTTCATGTTTAAAGACTATTTTATTTGCATTTCTTTTTCTTGAAATGTGTGTTCTTTTCTCTTTCCCATTTTTTTTTATGGGGCAGATGGCCTTTTAGTTATCTATTTTTAAACAATTACATAAAGGAAATTAAACCTTTATCTGTGATGAAAGTTGCAAATATTCCTTATTTGCCATTTGTCCTTTTCCTTGGTTTGTGATGTTTTTTGGCATGCAGTTTTCTTTTTTCAATTTTATGTGGTCAAATTTAGCAATATTTTTCTCTTCTTGTTTCTGGATGCGTCCTAGTTAGGAAGGTTTTTACATTCCTGATTTATAGAAGAATTCACATATGATCTGTCCTAGACATGTGGCTTACTTTTTTACTATTAAATCTCTGTTCTATTTGGAATTTGTCAGATCCTATTTTATCTTTTTCTGTATAGCTAACAAGTTACCCCACTACCATTTATTAAAGGTCCATCTTTTCGCCACAGTATTGAGATGCCACCTTTATATGCCAAGTTTCCATACTCTGCTTATGTGCCAATACCCTACTTTAAATTATTGAGGCTTTGTAATATGCTTTTTTATATGCTTTATTTATTTTTTCAAATGGAAATATAGGAGATTGCTTTATTATCTCAATAGGATAGATTTTTCAAAGGAACAGCACAATGTATATGCCATAAAGAAAAAAAAGATAAATTTAACTACATCAACATTTAAAAGTTTTCTGTCATAAAAGACACTATTAAAATGGTTTAAAAACATTGGACACTTATATAATATACAAATGTTCTAAACTATATGAAGAGCCAGAAATCACAATGTTAAAGACAACAGGCAACTCATTAAATAGGAACTTGGTCAAACTTAACAAACATGAATACACAGAAGAGAAAGGCCTAATGGTCGAGAAACAGGAAAAGATAATCGACCTCACCAGCAACGGCAGAAATGCAAGTTAATACAACTATCCCTGTCAAGTTTCCACCCAGTAAATTTTCAAAAAATTAAGTCTGAAAATACAAAAATCAAAGAGTACACAAGTGTTATGGGGGAAGGGGGGGTGGAATTAGATTTCTTATACACTGATGGTGTGGATGAAAATTGGTACAAGCATTTTAAGATCAATTTGACAACATCTAGCAAAGCTGAATTATATGACCCAGCATCTTCACTTCTAGGTGTATTCTCCAGTTAACCTATGGCAAAGGCCAAAAGGTGACATCTACAAAACTGTTTTGTGCAGCATTTTTTTCAATAGACCTTTTTTAGGACAGTATTAGATTTACAAAAACATTGAGAAGATTGTAGAGAAAGTTCCCATATACCCCACACCCAGTTTCCCCTATTATTAACATCTTAAGTTATCATGGTACCTTTGTTACAATTAATCAACCATTACTGATATGTTATTATTAACTACAGTGCATACTTCATTCAGATCTCTTTAGTTTTTACCTAATGTACTTGTTCCATTCCAGGATCCCATCCAGGATACCACACTGGATTTAGTTTTCATGTCTCCTTAGGCTCCTCTTGGTGTGACAGTTTCTCAGACTTTTCTTGTTCTTTTTTTTAAAATTTATTTATTTTATTTATTTCTTTATTTTTGGCTGTGTTGGGTCTTTGTGGCTGTGTGCAGGCTTTCTGTAGTTGCGACGAGCTGGGGCTACTCGTATTTGCGGTGTGCGGGCTTCTCATTGTGGTGGCCTCTCCTGTTGTGGAGCACGGGCTCTAGGCATGCGGGCTTCAGCAGTTGTGGCTTGCGGGCTCCAGAGCGCAGGCTCAGTAGTTGTGGTGCACGGGCTTAGTTGCTCTGCAGCATGTGGGATCTTCCCGGACCAGGGATCGAACCCTTGTGCCCTGCATTGGCAGGTGAATTCTTAACCACTGCGCCACCAGGGAAGCCCAGACTTTCCTTGTTTTTGATGAGCTCTACAGTTTCAAGGGCCACTGGTCTGGTATATTGTAGAATGCTCCTCTATTGGGGCATTTGTCTGACGTTATTCTCATGATTAGACTGAGGTTATGAGCTTTGGGGCAGAAGAGCACAGAGGTAAAGTGCCATTCTCATCACATTATATCAAGGGCACATATCAACACGAGTTGTCACTGTTGATGTTGACCTTGATCACTTGGCTGAGGTAGTATTTGTCAGATTTCTTCACTGTAAAGTTACTCCTTTTTCCCCTTGTTTTCTATTTCGTCCTCTTTGGAAGGAAGTCACCATGTGCAGCCCATACTTAAGGAGTGGGGAGTTAGGCTCTATTTCCTTGAGGTCAGATTATCTACATAAATTAAATGGAATAGTGCACGAGAGATTGGTCTCGTCTACATTTATTTATTTATTTATTTATTCAATCACTTATTTATATCAGTGTGAACTCTTGGATGCTTATTTTTCACTTTGGGTTATGCGCTATTTGGATTATTGCCCTATCAGTATCTGATAGGGCAAGCCCCCATCACTGCCTATCTTTTTCAGGCGTTTCTTGGCTATTCTTGTCCTTCCTAAAGCACTTTATAATCAAGTCCAGGAGACAAAAATCTGATTTTTTTTTTTTTTGGCCACGCCCTGCGGCATGCGGGATCTTATTTTGCCAACCAGGGATGGAACCTGTGCCCCCCACAGTGGAAACACAGAGTCCTAACCACTGGACTGCCAGAGAAGTCCCTCTGATGATATTTTTTATTGCAATATATTAAATATATATACAGTCGATCCTTGAATAATGCAAGGGTTAGGGTTAACTACAGTGCGTACTTCATTCAGATCTCTTTGGTTTTTACCTAATGTCCTTTATCCATTCCAGGATCCCATCCAGGATGTCACATTGGATTTAGTTTTCATGTCTCCTTAGGCTCCTTTTGGTGTGACAGTTTCTCAGACTTACCTTGTTTTTGATGAGCTTGTTTTTGTTAGGTACACAGTTGAAAATTTGTGTATAACTTTTTTTATTTATGTACTGTGACCCTTTGGAGGACCACAGGATTTTCTTAAATTAATTTTTATTGGAGTATGGTTGCTTTACAATGTTGTGTTAGCCTTCACTGCACAACAAAACGTATCAGCCATACACATACAGGTATCCCCTCCCTTTTGGACTTCCCTCCCATTTAGGTTACCACAGTACACTAGGTGAGTTCCCTGTGCTATACATCATGTTCCCATCAGTTGTCCATTTTACATATAGTATCAATAAGGTTTATGTGTCAATCCCAGTCTCCCAATTCCCCCCACCCCACCCCTTTCCCCCTTGGTATCCATACATTTGTTCTCTACGTCTGTGTCTCTATTTCTGCTTTGCAACTAAGATCATCTATACCATTTTTCTGGATTCCACATATATGTGTTATTATATGATATTTACTTTTCTCTTTCTGACTTACTTTACTCTGTATGACACTCTTTAGGTCCACCCATGTCTCTACAAATGACCCAATCTCATTCCTTTTTATGGCTGAGTAATATTCCATTATATATATATGTACCACATCTTCTTTATCCATTCCTCTGTTGATGGACATCTAGGTGGCTTCCATGTCCTGGCTATTGTAAATAGTGCTGCTATGAACATTGGGGTGCATGTGCTTTTTTGAATTATGGTTTTCTCTGGGTATATGCCCTGTAGTGGGATTGCTGGGTCGTATTGTGGTTCTATTTTTAGTTTTTTAAGGAACCTCCATACTGTTTTCCATAGTGGCTGTCAATTTATATTCCCACCAACAGTGTTTGAGGGTTCCCTTTTCTCCACACCCTCTTCAGCATTTATCATTTGTAGATTTTTTGATGATGGCCATTCTGACCTGTGTGAGGTGATACTTCATTGTAGTTTTGATTTGCATTTCTCTAATAATTAGTTCATGTGTTTGTTGGCCATCTGTATGTCTTCTTTGGAGAAATGTCTATTTAGGTCTTCCACCCATTTTTTTTTTTTTTTTTTTTTTTTCCATTTTTTGATTGATTGTGTTGTTTGTTTTTTTGATATTGAGCTGCATGAGCTGCTTGTATATTTTGGAGATTAATCCTTTGTCAGTTGCTTTGTGTGCAAATATTTTCCCCCATCCGAGGGTTGTCTTTTCATCTTGTTTATGGTCTCCTTTGCTGTGCAAAAGCTTTTAAGTTTATTTAGGTCCCATTTGTTTATTTTTGTTTTAATTTTCATGACTGTAGGAGGTGGGTCAAAAAAGATGTTGCTGTGGATTATGTCAAAGCATGTTCTGCCTATGTTTTCCTCTAAGAGTTTTATAGTGTCTGGCCTTACATTTAGGTCTTTAATCCATTTTGAATTTATTTTTGTGTATGGTGTTAGGGAGTGTTCTAATTTCATTCTTTTACATGTAGCTGTCCAGTTTTCCAAGCACCACTTATTGAAGAGGCTGTCTTTTCTCCACCATATATTCTTGCCTCCTTTAGCAAAGATAAGATGACTATATGTGCATGGGTTTATCTCTGGGCTTTCTATCCTGTTCCGTTGATCTATATTTCTGTTTTTGTGCCAGTACCATACTGTCTTGATTACTGTAGCTTTGTAGTATAGTCTGGAGTCTGGGAGCCTGATTCCTCCAGCTCCGTTTTTCTTTCTCAAGATTGCTTTGGCTGTTCGGGGTCTTTTTTTTTTTTTTTTTTTTTTTTTGCGGTACACAGGCCTCTCACTGTTGTGGCCTCTCCCATCGCGGAGCACAGGCTCTGGACACGCAGGCTCAGCAGCCATGGCTCACGGGCCCAGCCGCTCCGCGGCATGTGGGATCTTCCCGGACCGGGGCACGAACCCGTGTCCCCTGCATCGGCAGGCGGACTCTCAACTACCGCGCCACCAGGGAAGCCCTGTTCGGGGTCTTTTGTGTTTCTATACAAATTGTAAAATGTTTTGTTCTAGTTCTGTGAAAAATGCCATTGGTAATTTGACAGGGATTACATTGAATCTGTAGACTGCTTTGGGTAGTATAGTCATTTTCACAATATTGATTCTTTCAATCTAAGAACATGGTATATCTCTCCATCTGTTTATGTCATCTGATTTCTTTCATCAGTGTTTTATAGTTTTCTGAGTACAGGCTTTTCACCTCCTTTGGTAGGTTTATTCCTAGGTATTTTATTCTTTCTGTTGTAGTGGTAAGTGGGATTGTTTCCTCAACTTCTCTTTCTGCCCTTTCGTTGTTAGTATATAGGAATGCAAGAGATTTCTGTGTATGTATCCTGCAACATTTTTGTGTATAACTTTTGACTCCCCCCCCAAACTTAACTACTAATAGCCTACTGTTGACTGGGAGCCTTACCAATAACATAAACAGTCAATATATGCTTTGTATATTATATGTATTATATGCTGCATTCTTATAATAAAGTAAGCAGAGAGAAGAAAAATGTTATTAAGAAATCATAAGGAAGAGGAAATACATTCGCAGTACTGTACTGCATTTACTGTAAGTTTACATTATCTGTTTACAAGATGAATTGTCTGCCTGTCAGTACCTATATCAATATTGTCCTATCTGATACAAAACACTGAGATATGTGTTATATGTGTTACTAATGCTAGACATCAAAAACGAAAAGATAATATGAAAAAGAAATTCATATTTATTTACAGGTGTAACGATTCATGCATTAATAATGAAGAAGCAGTAATATGATTGCTTTAAGGTAGCCTAGTGTAATCGATACGATTGCTTCATGGTAGCCTAGCCTATACACTAATGAATGAATCATTATAAAATTTTATGGCATACAGTATTACAGTCATATTCATTATACAGTATTGGGAAAATTGTTACACTTTTTAAAAAACCACTTACCTGTGATGATAGGCTGATATGAAGCTTCTCCCATTATGAGAGGGAGAGGCATACTGTACAATAATGTAATTCTTTGAGAGAAAAGTTATAAAACAGTAAGAAAACTAACATATTAATTTTATATTAAATATCACTCACCTTTATGGCTATGTAAGGCTGTCCACTGCAATACAAGTTTTGCATATGATGTTCTACTCGTGTATTTTTGTATATTTATTGAAAAAAATCCACTTATAAGTGGACCTGTGCATTCAAACCTGTGTTGTTTAAGGGTCAACTGTACTTAGAATTAGTTGACATCCTTTATGATGTTAGGTCTGCCTATCCAAATATGGTCTTTTCCATTGTTTCAAGGCTACATTTGGTCTTTTAGGAGTTTTGTCATTTTCCTCATATAAGTTTTGAACCTTTCTTGTTAAGTTTATGCCTAGCATTGTTATTTATTCTTTTTAAAAAGTATAATTTCTGTCATATCAATGGAATTTGAGTGTTATGTGATGGAGTGTTATGTGTTTGTTCAATCTTTCCCATTGGCCCATAAGTCCTGACACATTTTTTCCCTTGACCTTTTATAAATTGATTTTTTTTATTGCAGTAAAATATACATAACATAATATTTTTATTATTTTAACCACTTGTAAGTGTACAATCAGAGGCATTAAATACATTCACAATGTTGTATACCCATCACCACTATCTATACCCAAAACCTTTTCATCATCCCCAACATAAACTCTGTACCAACTGAACAATAACTTCCTCAGCCCCTGGTAACTTCTATTCTACTCTCTGTCTCTATGAATTTGCTTATTCTAGGTACCTCATATAAGTGGAATCATACATTATTTGTCCTTCTGTTTCTGGCTTATTTCATTAAGCAAAATGTTTTCAAGATCCATCCATGTTGTAGCATATATCAAAATTTCATTCATTTTTATGGCTGAATAATGTTCTCTGATCCATTTTTTATCATAAAATATGTTTATCATTCTTTTACCTGGTAAATAGTAGTTCTGGTTTCACTCCAATCCTTACTTGAACTTTTCTCTTTTTCAAGAACGCCATCTAACATTGTTGATTCTCAGTAAATATTGAGCGGGTCAGTGTTTCAGTGTAATTAAAGAAGTATTGCAACATAAAACAAGTGAAAAATTAAGGAAGAAAGCATCCAAAAAAAAGAGCTTTCTCGAATTAGGAATTTTCAAATATTTATAATGTATCAGATAATTCAAAAAGAGAACAGAATGTCCTCTCTGTTTCATTTGATTGTTAAGCCCAAGGGAGCTTACTATGTTTCTTGTAAGTGAAACTTGAGTATAGGTAAATGAAGTCTATTACTGGTCACAATCCATTAAAATTCTTAACGTTATAAAACAAAGGATAATTATAAATATAGAGTAATAGTTAAAAGCAGAACAAAAAGAAATGATTAGCAATGTCAAGGCCTGTTATGGAGTGACATGCGTGCCTTGGTTTGATTTATCCCCAGCATTGCTTTTGGTTTGATTAGTAAATGTCTAAAAACAATTTTTTTAAAAAGAGAGAGAGATGAGTTATCTCTTCCTAAATATACAGGTTCTTCTGGGCGGGGCAGGGGAGTAGGTTGTTAACTAGT
This sequence comes from Phocoena phocoena, assembly GCF_963924675.1. Taxonomy (NCBI): domain Eukaryota; kingdom Metazoa; phylum Chordata; class Mammalia; order Artiodactyla; family Phocoenidae; genus Phocoena; species Phocoena phocoena. The sequence continues at coordinate 39,152,586 of NC_089240.1, read as the reverse complement.
TTAAGGATGGTTTTGTATCATGGACAAGTGGCAGGTGTACTAAAGTTAGGGGAATTGGTAAGTACAACAAAATGTCATGAGGTAGCACGAGAAAAATGCAAACTATTTTGGAGTTTCCTTTGTCCTTCACTGTAGATGGTGGTCTCTCATTGTGCTTAGTGGTGATATTTATTTTTGCTCTCTTTTGTGGGGGGGAAGTTATGGGGATAGGGGCGTGTCGAGCTACCTTTAGATGACTGGAACAGGCTGCCAGCTCTCAGCATCTCCAAGTATTCTAACTAAAAACTATTGTTTGCAAAAAGAGTTAAGGTACTTCAAAAATATGTCCTGTGGGACTTCCATGGTGGCGCAGTGGTTGAGAGTTAAATTTTATTTAAAAATAAAGGTATTGGGCTTCCCTGGTGGCGCAGTGGTTGAGAGTCCGCCTGCCGATGCAGGGGACACGGGTTCGTGCCCCGGTCTGGGAGGATCCCACGTGCTGCGGAGCGGCTGGGGCCGTGAGCCATGGCTGCTGAGCCTGCGCGTCGGGAGCCTGTGCTCTGCAACGGGAGAGGCCACAGCAGTGAGAGGCCCGCGTACCGCAAAAAAAAAAAAAAAAAAAAAAAAAATAAAGGTATTCATTCGAAAAGATGAATTTTCTGCAGTGTTGGCTATAATAAATTATTGCACTTCCTCAATCTGAACAGCAAATGTAAGGCTCTGTTTCAGCTCTACAGCTTACACGAGTTTAACTTTTTTAAAAAGAGGTTGTACATTCACATGATTAAAATAGCAAAGTGAGGGCTTCCCTGGTGGCGTAGTGGTTAAGAATCCATCTGCCAATGCAGGGGACATGGGTTCGAGCCCTGGTCCGGGAAGATCCCACATGCCGTGGAGCAACTAAGCCCATGTACCACAACACCTGAGCTTGTGCTCTAGAGCTCACAAGCCACAACTACTGAGCCCACGTGCCACAACTACTGAAGTCTGCATGCCTAGAGCCCATGCTCCGCAACAAGAGAAACCACCGCAATGAGAAGACCGTGCACCACAAAGAAGAGTAACCCCCGCTCGCCACAACTAGAGAAAGCCCGTGCACAGCAACAAAGACCCAATGACCCAAAAATAAATAAATAAATTTATTTATTTTTAAAAAAGTCCTGTAAAAATGATAGCATTTATTATATTTCCTTATAAAAGTAATACATGTTAATTGTAAGTTTAGAAATGGAGAAAACTATAATGAAAACAAATCCATGATATTATTTCCTAGAGATAAGATAACCATGATTATATTTTGTTGGCATATGCATAAGGTTATGTATTGCAGCATTGTTTATAATTGCAGAGGTTTGGAAACAACCCAAGTGGCCATTAATCAGAGACTGATTAAATAAATCATGATATATTCACACAGTAGAATATTATTTAGCTATAAAAATGCTTTATGAGGCTTCCCTGGTGGCGCAGTGGTTGAGAGTACAACTGCCGTTGCAAGGGACACGGGTTCATGCCCCGGTCCGGGAAGATCTCACATGCCACAGAGCGGCTGCGCCCGTGAGCCATGGTCACTGGGCCTGCGCATCCGGAGCCTGTGCTCCGCAACGCGAGAGGCCACAACAGTGAGAGGCCCGCGTACCGCAAAAAAAAAAAAAAAAAAAATGCTTTATATACTGAAATAAAAAACCAACAGTGTTTATCATTAAATGAGAAAAGAAAGGTAAAGAATAGTGTATACTTCCTTTTCTGAAAGAGTTAGGAATATATGAAATATATTCATGCTGGTTTGGATGTATTAGGAAAAGGAAAAGATAGATAAGAAATAAATAGAAGTGGTTATCTGTATGGGTGGGGGAGGAAATAGGGTTAAAGGAATCATATTGAGAGTGAGAATACCCACACTTTCATTTTGATTAAAAAAATTTTTTTTTCCTATTTTTCTTCTGCAAGTTTTTTAGTTTTCTTAAAAACTTATTTACTTTATTATTTATTTATTTATTTTTGGCTGTGTTGGGTCTTCGTTGCTGTGCGTGGGCTTTCTCTAGTTGTGGCGAGCGGGGGCTACTCTTCGTTGTGGTGCACGGGCTTCTCACTGCGGTGGCTTCTCTTGTTGCGGAGCATGGGCTCTAGGCGCACAAGCTTCAGTAGTTGTGGCACATGGGCTTCAGTAGTTGTGGCTCGTGGGCTCTAGAGTGCAAGCTCAGTAGTTGTAGTGCATAGGCTTAGTTGCTCCGTGACATGTGGGATCTTCCCGGACCAGGGCTCAGAACCCATGTCCCCTGCATTGGCAGACGGATTCTTAACCACTACGCCACCAGGGAAGCCCTCACTTTGCTCTTTTAATCATGTGAATGTACAAACTCTTTTTTAAAAAGTTAAATTTGTATAAGCTGTAGAGCTGAAACAGAGCCTTACATTTGCTGTTCAGATTGAGGAAGTGCAATAATTTATTATAGCCAACACTGCAGAAAATTCATCTTTTCGAATGAATACCTTTATTTTTAACAAAGACTGGTGTTGGGATTGAGAATATGCTTCCCCCAAATATAACACCTTGGTGTATTGAATATTTTAAGCTGAGGGAGTTTGAGAAAGAGCAGAAGCAGGAAGGTCACTCTGATCCCCTCCCCTGCACCCCTTTTGGAGAAGATCATAAAACCCTCATGTGATAGGTACCCTCCCTATACCTGGAAGAAAGGAGCATCATTATCTCCAAAGACAAAGGGACCCTGAGAAGAGTCCAAAGAGGTCTTGTTAAATTTCCCCCCGTTTGCTACATATATCTTGTACTCCTTGCCTCTCCTATTTTTCCACAACTGTCCACTCTTCATCAAACCTAGCATAAATATTCCCAGACCTGTTTCTTCGGGTCTTCATTTCGTTATGACGGCTCCTTGTCATATAAAACTTACATTAAATAAATTTATATGCTTTTCTCCTGTTAATCTGTCTTTGTCAGTTTAATTTTTCAGACCCAGCCTGGGACCCTAAAAGGGCTGAGGAGAGCTTTTTCCTCCACTACACTGGAGGGTTTCTGCTTTATGGTAATCTGAGAAACAGATTACCTGTTCGTTTTTTTCTTTTTGTGGCTGCACCGCGTGGCTTGTGGGAGCTTAGTTCCCCAACCAGGGATCAAACCTGGGCCCTTGGCAGTGAAAGCACAGAGTCCTAAACACTGGACCGCCAGGGATTCTACCTGTTCCTTTTTATTTATTTATTTTTGTTAATTTTAATTTTTATTTTTGGTTGTGTTGAGTCTTTGTTGCTGTGTGGGCTTTCTCTAGTTGCGGCGAGCGGGGGCTACTCTTCGTTGCAGTACGCGGGCTTCGCATTGCGGTGGCTTCTCTTGTTGCGGAGCACGGGCTCTGGGTACATGAGCTTCAGTAGTTGTGGCGCACAGGCTCAGTAGTTGTGGTGCATGGGCTTAGTTTCTCCGTAGCATGTGGGATCTTCCTGGACCAGGGCTCGAACCTGTTTCCCCTGCATTGGCAGGCGGATTCTTAACCACTGTGCCACCAGGGAAGTCCCCACCTGTTCATTTTTAAATTGAAAGGAGTAGAGGTGATTTTGTTTTCTCTAAAGCAAGAGTTGATTGGGAGTGTAGATGAAGCTGAGATGATAGACATTCTCTGGCCAAATGTGAATGAATGGGATCAGCTGGCTAGTAAAGTCAGTGCTTAGGTGCCTGGGGGTAGTAATTTAATTTGTAATCTCTCGCCCCGAGTCAAGGTTGCTTGAGAACATACTTTATGTGAGAGTATTATATAAATATTCAGTAAAATGTCAGGAAAACGGCACATGTGTAGCAAATTTTCTGGAGAGTCTGAAAAGATTTGAAAGAATCAAGGTATGTAAAACTGTAGAGATAGAATTTTTACAGCGAGAGACACATATCAGAACAAAACAACATAAGAGCAACCAAACAAACAAAAACCCTGTCAGTATCGGTCATTTATTGACTGAGAAAAAATGGCAAAAAAAAAAAAATCAATGAAAGAAGTGCTCTTAATTTGAGAATAAACTGACCCAATGGGGGAGGACGAGAGAAGGGAAGGGGGAAACAAAGTCCAAAAGAACTGCTAGAGATAGGAAGCTGCAGGAGTAGAAATCAAAGGAAACCACAAAGACCCAGATAAACCTGCCTATCTCCTGCTGTCTACATGGGTCAATGTTATAAAATAAAAATTGATATTTCAGATGAAGAACTGCAGGGTCCTAAACTGATGAAAATTCTGTTTTTCAGCATTCTGGGTTTGACAAGGGGAAAGGCAGAACTGGTGCACTTTAAGGAGATTTTTGAAAAGGGTTGGGAAATTGTGGTGGTTGACCTCACAATTCCTGTATAGTTCTAAAACTGATTCTGCTGTTGCAGTGCTTACAAGTTACTTCTTAGACCATATGCTCATAGTAACATGGAGTGTCACATCTGTTGCATCAGTGAGAAAAGATATCATGAAAACAAGTAGCTATATGAGATTGAACAATTTGTAAGTATTGGAGTAATGCAGTGGTTCTCAAAGTGTGAGAATCCTCTTCTCAGTGTAACGTTTTTGAAATGAATCAATGTTGTGTTAGTAGTTTGTTCCTCGTTGTTGCTGCCTACTGTTCCATTGTATGAATATACCCACAGTTTATCTATTTGTCTGTTGATAGATACAGAATATTTCTGGCTTTTAGCTGCCATGTTAAGGCTGTTATGAACATTTGTGTACAGTTCTTTGTTTAGACATATTTTCATTTATCTTGGGCAAATATCTAGGAGTGGAATTTCTGGGTTGTATGGTAGGGTATGTTTAACTCTATAACAGACTGCCACACTGTTTTCCAAAGTGGCTGTACCATCGTGCACTCCTATCAGCTATGTATGAGTGTTCCAGTTTGTACTGCATCCTTGCCAACACCTCGAAGTATCAGGTGTTTGAATTTTAGACATTCTGGGGGGAGGTTACATATAGTAGTCTCTTACTATGGTTTTAATTTGCATTTTCTGATGATTTTTGAGCATCTTTCATTGCGTGCCTGCTTTTTAAAAATTTGTAAAATACTAAACTCAAAGAATCTAGCCTGTACCTGTGGAGTCATCTGATTCCAAAAGTCTTAGGACAACATGACAACAGCACAGCCATTTCACCTTGGTATAAATCTCTACAATTCACAATGCTCTCACGGTCAGTACTGTACACACGTTTCCTGACATATGATATTTTGAATAAACATTGGCTGAATTATGGTCTAATGAACTGCTTAAAGTCAGCAGTCACTATAACTAAGGGTAGGAAGGGTTTTTCAGAAGGTGATGTATCTGGTTTAACTTGAATATTTCAGTATCTTATTTTATTGGGCCTTGAGGCTCCCAGAGGGAAATAGTGTTTAAGATTATTTTAAAATAAACGTTCACTGACAGAATCCTTGAAACTAGAAGCCTAGAAAAAGACTCCTGTCTAAAGCATTTCTTTTTTTAAAAAATTAATTAATTAATTTTTATTTGGGGCTGCTTTGGGTGTTTGTTGCTGCGTGCGGACTTTCTCTAGTTGCGAAAAGCGGGGGCTACTCTTTACTCTTCGTTGCGGTGCGTGGGCTTCTCATTGCGGTGGCTTCTCTTGTTGCGGAGCATGGGCTCTAGACGTGCGGGCTGCAGTAGCTGTGGCTCGCAGGCTTAGTTGCTTCACGGCATATGGGATCTTCCCGGACCAGGGATCGAACCTGTGTCCCCTGCATTGGCAGGCGGATTCTTAACCACTGTGCCACCAGGGAAGTCCCTAAAGCAATTCCTTAAAGATACAGGACATGCTCTCTCCTGGACTTAGATTCACTAACGTTCCCATTTTGCAAATGAAGAAACCAAGTCCTCTTTCAGCTATAATCAATGCTCACTATTTTGATCTGCCTCACGACAATTAGGTAGTTCTTTTATGTGATTAGATTACTTAGATTTCACAACATGGTTTGGAAGAAAAAGAATATCCCTGTTAGCACTGACAGTGAGATGTTTTCCTTTTTTTCTCTAAGATAATTAAGTAAAATGAACCTCTTGATTTTCTAGCTTGCGATAGTCAAATATTCATAAAATCTTTTCCTCCAACATTTTATGATGAAAACTTTTCAAACATACAGAAAAGTTGAAAGAATGTTGCAGTGACCACTCATATACCTACCACGTAGATTCTACAATTAACATTTTACTGTACTTGTTTTATCACTTATCTATCAATCTATCACTCATTCCATCATATTTAAAAAAAAATATTTCAAAATAAATGACCACCAGTACACTTCCTCTTAAAAGCTTATAAATTCTTTTTTTAAGGGTGGAGTCTGTGGGTATACATATGCACTGTTGCACACATGTGCCTGTTTTCTGGAAATAAGAGATGCTGGTGTATTTCCTAAAATAAAGATCTCTAGATATTAACCTTTAGGGCAGTGGCTCTCAACTGGGGACAATTTTGCCCCTCAGGCGCCATTTGGCAATATCTGGAGACATTTTTGGTTGTCATGACTTGGGTGTGTTACTGGCATCTAGTAGGTAGAGGCCAGGCGTGCTGTTGAACATCCTAGGATGCACAGGACGGCCCCCTGCAACAAAGAATGATCTAGCCCAAAATGTCAGTAGTGCTGAGGCTGAGAAACCTGTTGTAGGAAATGGTAAACTTATCTCTAGAGATACCTAGAAACAAAGTGGAGCATAAAGTTCTTTCAACACACTGTAGGAGAGCTCAGTAAAACTAAGAGGAAACAAAGACTTGAAGAAAAGTTTTTTGTTTGTTTTTTTTAATGATCCTTGTTGTGCTTGTGAAATTATTTTACTGATGTATCTTGTGCTCATCATTTAATTTCTTCTGTTCCTCATTTGTTAATTCATTTAGATCTAAAATAATCATGTGTTTTCTTGCAAAGTGATCTGAAATCTGCAGATAACAAGGGACAAATAGCTCGACATTTTCGAGATGACAGCTGCCACACACAAACACCTCCTAACGAAAGAACAAGCCATCTCGGGAGTTGGGGAGGAAAGGGACAAGTCGTATTGGAATAGGGGTCTAAACGAGACACATGGATTGATCTGTTTTTCTAGTTTTCATGTACATCATTGTTTCCTGAACCCCAATAGCATCTCAATTGATGCCCTCTGAACAGAGTTTGCTCTGAATTTCTCATCTCTACTTTCTATGACATGCACATACTCGAGAAGAATAAAAATAGAAGGAAAGCAAAGAGTTGAAAGACAAAAGCAAAAATATAAAATCATACCCAGCAACAATTATTCATTCATGGCAATTACCAATGCAGGTTTGCCTCTGAATAAGTTAGATGTTCCTTTTCCATGTACCCACCAACCTCACCCTCATCCCCCATCATTACCTGAGTGTCATAGCAACTACCATGGAGAGAAGGAGTGCAAATCCTCATAATTTCTCCTGCTACTGGAAAAATAGAATACCATATTTGAAAATCTCCACTTTATTATTGCACTCCCTCAAGCATCACAAATGCAGACCGACTTTCTGGACTGATTTTGGTACATGCATGGAAATTTTGTGGGTTTTGTGTGCTTCTTTTTCCTTGAAATTATTTATTTACTAATTTTTAAAATATATAAGCCATTCACATAGTAAAAATTCACCAGATGCAGGAGGATATACAGTGCAAATGTCTCCGTCCATCTTACGTCGTTGCTCAGTGCCCCAAACAACCATTGTTGCCAGCTCTTTCTGCATCATTCCAGACACATTATATGCCTATCCAAGCAAGTACTTAGAGAATCTCCCCACTCTTTCTTATGCAAATGCAAGCTTTCTGTACACACTGTCCTGTACCATGCTCTTTATTTTAAATGAGGTATAATATACATCCAGTAAAGGGCATAACTCATGAATTTTCATATAAGTATACACCTGTGAAACCAATCAAGGTAGAGAATGTTATCAGTATGCCAGAGGTTCCATGGTATTTAGTGAAGCCAAGAATCTTCAATCTAAAAGAGGCCTCCTCTTCTGAAGCTTTGAAGTGGCAGTAAAAATTTTTAAGTATATTTTATAATTTTACATTTATTTTACTTTCTAATTTTTAAAAAAACTTTTATTGGAGTATAGTTGATTTACAATGTTGTGTTAATTTCAGGTGTACAGCAAAGTGAGTCAGTTATACATATACATCTATCCACTCTTTTTTAGATTCTTTTCCCATATAGGCCATTACAGAGTACTGAGTAGAGTTCCCTGTGCTATACAGTAGGTCCTTATTAGTTATCGATTTTACATATAGTAGTGTGTACATGTCAATCCCAATCTCCCAATTTATCCCTCCCCCACCTTTCCTCCCTGGTAACCACAAGTTTGTTTTCTACATCTGTGACTCTATTTTCGTTTTGTAAATAATTCATTTGTACCATTTTTTTTTAGATTCCACATACAAGTGATATCGTGGTATTTGTCTTTCTCTGTCTGACTTACTTCACTCAGTATGACAATCTCTAGGTCCATCCATGTTGCTGCAAATGGCATTATTTCGTTCTGTTTTATGCCTGAGTAATATTCCACTGTATGTATGTACCACATCTTCTTTATCCATTCCTCTGTCAATGGACATCTAGGTTGCTTCCATGTCTTGGCTATTGTAAATAGTGCTGCTATGAACATTGGGGTGCATGTATATTTTCGAATTATGGTTTTCTCTGGATATATGCCCAGGAGTGGGATTGTTGGATCATATGGTAGTTCTATATTTAGTCTTTTAAGGATCCTCCATGCTGTTCTCCATAATGGTTGTACCAATTTAAATTCCCACCAACAGTGTAGGAGGGTTCCCTTTTCTCCATACCCTCTCCAGCTTTTATTGTGTGTAGATTTTTTGATGATGGCCGTTCTGACTGACTGGCGTGAGGTGATACCTCATAGTAGTTTTGATTTGCATTTCTCTAATGATTAGTGATGAGCATATTTTCATGTGCTTTTTGGCCATCTGTATGTCTTCTTTGGAGAAGTATCTCTATATATATATTTTTTAATTGTATTTATTTTTGGCTGCATTGGATTTTCATTGCTGCACACGGGCTTTCTCTAGTTGCGGCGAGCAGGGGCTACTCTTCATTGCGGTGCGAGGGCTTCTCATTGCAGTGGCTTCTCTTGTTGAGCACGAGCTCTAGGCATACGGGCTCAGTAGTTGTGACTCACAGGCTCTAGGGCGCAGGCTCAGTAGTTGTGGTGCACGGGCTTAGTTGCTCTGCGGCATGTGGGATCTTCCTGGACCAGGGCTCGAACCCGTGTCCCCTGCATTGGCAGGCGGATTCTTAACCACTGCGCCACCAGGGAGGTCCCTGGAGAAGTATATTTTTTTAAAGTAACACATTTTCATATATGCCTTTGCTCCTTTGCCACTCCAGTCACAGGTGAATACCTAGGTGCCTAACACCTACTGTCAATATATTCTTACTTTTTTAAAAAGAATAAATGGTAGAACTGATATCCCACTATTTACTCTGGATTCAAAGTAGTCTGGAAAATGCTAGCAATTTTGAGAGAGCAGAATACTTTGAAAAGCATCATTTTAATTTTGGCTCTACCACCTCATGGCTTTGTAATTATGGACAAGTTACTCAACCGGTTTCTTCATCTGTGTAAGCAATAATGTTTACTTGGCAAGGCAGTTGGAAGAACTGCAAGTAGTAAATATTTGGTGCCTGGCACATAGTAGCTGTGATCAGAAGAGATGGTTGTAGGCTTGAGGGGTGGAGAATTGGAAAGAGAAACTCTTCAGAACTACAGCAGAGAGGATTTTTCTTCATGATAACCAGTAGAAAATTTATTTTCCTATACAAAGTTTGAGATTCTCTTTCATCACCAAAGAAGTATGAATACATTTTGGGAACTTATTAATCTGTTTTTCTTTGAGAATATCTGCCTGGATGTGACATGGTTGTGGTGATCTAATTCAAAAACAGTTTAGGGTCCATCTGGTTTCCCGGATATCACCTTTTCTCTAAAGTGCCATAGTTTGGAGGTGGTGACATCAAGATAAAGGATTGTCCCTTGGGGACTTGGCTAGCTGCCCAGACCAGGCTGACCAGGTTGGCTTCAGCCTTGCAGATCCAGAACCTGAACTTTGGTTTCCATGGTCACAGCATTGTTTATACTCTGAAGGGGCTGACCCATGTTTAAAAGAGGCAGAATGACAATTTATCAATTTTTTAGCATGGGAGATATTCTGTTTCAATTGTCAGAAGACTCATGGCTCTTGGCCATAGTAACTGTCTTCTTGTTGAGGGAATTTGGAGAGATGAATGAGTTGTTATAAAAGAAAGCAGTGACGATGGAATCAAGAGAGATGTGGTGAGTAAGCTCAATGGGTTGTTCATCCTGGCTGTGTGTGTTTCTTCTCAGCTAGTGTAGGATAAACATGGCCCACTTTGGGTTTCTGGGCTTCCTTTTCTAGTCTGGAGCCTGACTACTCCCTTTTTGGGGCGACACTTTCTCCAAACAGGTGCAATTCAGTTGACTTAGTTTCCATCCCATGTGTTACAATCACATTTGGTCTTTTTCCTTTCTGAGATTATAGTCAGGATACAGAGATAGATCTTGGGGGTGGGGTGTGTGTGTGTGAGTGTGTGTGTGTGTGTGTGTGTGTGTTTGGGGGTGGGTGAGAGCTCACATTAAGAAAAAATATCTAAAATTAGATTTGACTGTGAACATTTATTCAGAAGTAAATCCAATTTGAAGTGAATATTTATTAAGAATGTCCACAGCCACTCCGCCGCCACACTACAGGAGGGAAAGTGTGATGAAGAGTACGTTTTTGGGGCTTCCCTGGTGGCGCAGTGGTTGAGAGTCCGCCTGCCGATGCAGGGGACATGGGTTCGCGCCCCGGTCCGGGAGGATCCCACATGCCGTGGAGCGGCTGGGCCCGTGAGCCATGGCCGCTGAGCCTGCACGTCCGGAGCCTGTGCTCCGCAACGGGAGAGGCCACAGCAGTGAGAGGCCCGCGTACCGAAAAAAAAAAAAAAAAAGAGTACCTTTTTGGAGATTGATAAACAAGGACCACAGAGGACTATATTCAATATCTTGTAGTAACTTATAATGGAAAAGAATCTGAAAAAGAATATATATATATATATATATATATATATATATATGAAACTCAACCACTTCACTGTACACTTGAAACTAACACAACACTGAGCTGGAGTGGAAAGAGACAGCATTGTAGCTGTTTGGAATTTTAGTATCTGACTGCTATGGACCGAAAGTTTGTGTTCCCACCCCGACCTCCTTCATATGCTGAAATCCTAACCCCCAGTGTGATTAGGAGGTGAGGCTTTGGGGAGTTGATTAGGTCAGAGCCCTCACGAATGAGGTTAGTACCCTTATAAAAACACACAAGAGAGCTTGCTTTCCCTCCCATTGCTCTGTGCCGGATGAGGATACAGCAAGAAAACAGCCAACCAGGAAGTGGGCTGTCACCACACACCGGATCTGCTTGCACCTTGATCTTGCCTCCAGAGCTGTGAGAAAGAAATGTTTGTTGTCTAAGCCACCCAGTCCATGGTACTTTGTTATAGCAGCCCGAACTAAGACACTGACTTTTGCATATTTTACAGAAACATCTGACTGTGTGAGCACGTAGCTAGGACTCTTCCCTGGGGCCTTGGAAGGTGCCATGCAGTGAGGGGCCCTGAAGTTTCACAGTAAAACCACATCGGCCGGGTTAGAGGAGTCCCAGATGTGACAAGCCTGTCAGATTCCTCCTGCAGGCAGTCTGTACATTTCCCATGTGGATTTCTCTAGTTCTCTTTCACAGGTCAGCTCTATTCTCAAGGCTCACGCATGAGTTTTACAGAGGAAGCCAAATGTGCTAAATGACTAAATAATGGATATTTTAAAACCATATTTTAACCAGTCCAATGACCATTTAATTTCTTAAATACTTACTGTACCTGCTTGGAGTGTTGCAGGGAGGGGATGGGGATGGCAATAAAGGCTTGCTAAAAGAGGCGGTCCAAGAGGGAGGGGATATATATATATACATATAGCTGATTCACTTCATTGTACAGCAGAAACTAACACGACATTGTAAAGCAACCATACCCCAATTTAAAAAAAAAAGACGCATAAAAGATTACAAATGCTGTGCTAAGACATCACTGCCTCTATGAACGTGCTTGTGGCTTTAAGAACTGCCCAAGAGGACAAGCTACCTTACAGCCAAATGATCCTTGATTATTTTTGGCGGACTTTATGAATAAATTATTGGCCTGAGGTGGGCGATACTGAAGGAAGTGACAAGCTGGATGCCCACTCTCTCTATAGAAGAAATGGGTTTAAGTAGCCGGAAGAGAATGGGATTAGCTATTAGGAAAAACGATTTTATTTTGAGTAGAGCATGGACTATAAGGCAATTATGGATCTCTCTTTCTTGCAGCTCTTAGTGGATCGTCAAATTCTCATCTTTCTGAGAAACAATTTGTTTAAAGCAAATCCAAAAACAAAAGTGTGCGGGGCAGGGGAACAGGGGAAAAAAAGGACTTTTTCATGTCATAAAGAACACCTTACAAGTTTAGTTTACAGAACAAGCTGCCTTCTAGTATGTTTAATCTAGGGGGTCAGTAAATTACAAACATGGACCAAATCTCGGCTTATATCTGTGTTTTTTTTAAACAACAGAAATGTATTTTCTCACAGTTCTGGAGGCTAGAAGTCCAAAATTAAGGCATCAGCAGGGTTGGTTCCCTCTGAGACCTCTCTCCCTGGTTCGTAGATGGCTGTCTTCTACCTGTGTCTTCACACGGTCTGCCCTCTGTCCTGCTGTCTGTTTTTTCTAAATAAAGTTTTATTGGAACACAGCCACGCTGCCCATTTGTTTACGTATTGTCTGTGGCTGCTTTTGTGCAACAAGAGCAGAGCTGAAGAGTTGCCACAGAGACCATATGGCTCACAAAGCCTAAAACATTTGCTATCTGGCCCTTTACGAATAAAGCTTGCCAACTCTTGGTTTGTATTACGATGAGGTTGACCAAAATTCAATCACATACATAGTGTTTGATATGAGATACAGTTTGGTCTTACTTACACGGTCCATGAAGAATTTAATCAGGGTACATTTTGTAGGTTGAGGATTAAATTTTCACATTTGTGAAAATCCTAAATAAATAGACCTCCTCTCACAACATCTGTTCTTTTCTAGTTATGGCAGCTAAGTGCAGCACTGACTAAATAAACAAATTATTTCATGTTGAATCAGATTATGTGGACATACAACAATGTTAGGATTCTGTGATTGGCTTTAGGAAGGAAGTGCTTAGATGCTGTTCTCACCATAAATGAAGTAAATGGTTTAGATTATGGCATTGCTGACACGGTAAACTGCTTAAAACCAGAAGATGATTTGACACTAGACTATACTACCCATTGCTTCATTTTCTATTTTACTATAATATACTACCTTTAACTTTTGATGTCATTTTGTCAGCTTTTTAATCTTGCTTTCTGATATGCTCCATGCTATCAACCTGAATGGAATATTCAAGTTGCCTTTAAATTCTTTCTGTAAAACCTTAACTTTTCAAAATTCTGCATCTTACGACAGTTTATGATTTTTTTTTTCAGTTTTGGTTTTTCCTTCCAGGTAGAAAAATGTATTTTGGATCCTATGTGCGATTTCTGGTATGAGCTGATGTCCTTTGACAGTGTTATGGATTGAATTGTATCCTCCTTCCTCCCTCCCCTCACAGCCAAGAAAAAACATATCTTGGAAGCCCTAACCCCCAGTACCTTAGAATGTGACCTTATTTGGAAATAAGGTTGTTGTAGATGTAATTAGTTAATATGAGGAAGATGTAATCATCCTTGAGTAGTGCGGACCCCTGATCCAATATGAGTGATGTCCTTATGTGAAGACGGCCATGCGAGGACTGAGAAACACAGGGAGACTGCCATGTGATGACAAAAGCAGAGATTGGAGTAATGCAGCTGCTGCAAGTCAAGGAACACGAGAGATTGCTGGCAAACCAGCAGAAGCTAGGAAGAAGCAGGGAAGGATTCACCTGCAGGTTCTAGAAAGAACATGGTCCTACCAACACCTAAATTTCAGACTTCTAACCTCCAGAACTGTGAGACAATAAATTTCTGTTGTTTTAAGCCACCCAGTTTGTGGTACTTTGCTCTGGCAGCCCTAGGAAACTCTTTTAATAAGTAAAGATCAAGTTTTGTGAGACTGACTCCCTAATGCCTATGCAGTAGGGATATGAGAACACAACAGTGAAACTCTTACATCGTGCAAGTTTTTAATATTTTCCATTGGTTACAAATTCACTTTCACTGAAATAGTCTAACAAGTGCCTTGTTGAGTTGAGTTTTCCTGCCTTTTTCTGCCTCTCCTCCTGCCTTTCCCTCTCTGAGAGAGGACTCTTATCCAGAAGTGAAGAGAATGGCAAAAGCCATGACTCAGATTATCCATTCTCAGCAGTTCGTGATATGTGGGGAATTTCCATAACTCTCTAGTGCAGTCTTGGAAGCCCACCTAGAGGCCTGGATGTCATCTTGAAGAAGTACTAGGGAAAGAAGGGGCCCTATACTTTTGTTCCTGATAAGAAGCTACGGCCCTGACAGGGACCGAAGGCTACCCTCCACCTCAAAATGTGAGTGCACTTCCAAAGCTGGGTTTCAGAACAGTATCAACTGGACCCAAGCTACCAACAGATTTTTCCCTTCTGGTTCAATCAAGATTTTAACTCAGAGTTAACATAATTCACTTTAATGGCTCCATCTGTAGGAAAATTTCTCCTCCCCTCACCTTTCCTCCACCTAGCTAAGGTAAAGAAAGCGAATCTTATCTGCTTGATAAGAAAGAGCTAACTTTTTGATCTGCTATTTTATACATGGTTAGCCTAATAAGTCAAGTAAAGAAATAGGTGTTTAAGGTCCTTGGCAGCAACGTAAGGCATCATTTGAGTGACCCTCTTTATAATAGAGAAGGGTGGTAATTGCAGAGATTTATGGATCCAATGATTTACAGCTGACTTGGCAAAATCAAATCACATGAATAATATTTAATGGTGAATTATTTATTTCATTTACTGAAGAATACTTAATGTTTCCACAAGTGTTAACATGTGAAAAAGCCCACATCTGACATTTGTATAGTGTGAGGTAGGGGATCAAGGTTAATTTTTTTCCATATAGATATCCAGTTACTCCACCACGGTTTATTGACAGGGCTTTTTTCTCCATTGGATTGTTTTTGTGCCTTTGTTCAAAATCATTTGACTATATACCTTACACCTTTCAGTCACGTGACACTTTATAGTTTTCAAAGCTCTTTCATGTTCATTTCGTTCATACAACAGCTTTGTGAGGTAGGCAGGGCAGGTATTATTAACCATATTTCACATATATGCAAACAGACTCAGAGAGGTTAAGTGGCTTGTTTAAACTCACACAGCCATAAGTAGCAGACTGGATAAGAAATGGCCTCTGAGGAATCATCCAGTCCTCACTGCTGTATATTGTGCTCCCCATCTTGTGGTCATAGGGTATGGCTTTTATTTCAACCTCCAGTTGCTTGCTAAACATCTGAAATTCTTTGCAACATCTTGAATTCAACATGTCCAAATGGAACTCACCTCCAGTTGTGTCCCCTTTTCCCTACCAAATCTGTGTTTCTTCAGTCACTGAGGCTCAAAACATTGGCTGAAGTCTTTACTTTCTTTTTTCTTTTCCTCACCTTTTGCAACCAATCAGCTATTAATATTGGACTGCTGGTCTGTTTTCTTCTCTACTGTTCCTCACAGCTGACCTTTCCACTGGGACTTGTCCCACTGCCACACCCCACACTTTGGGTCTGGATCATAGCAGAAAAGTCTCCTTTTCTCTAGAGTAGTGGCTCTCCAGTCTATCTGTACATTGGGACCTGCTGGGGAGCTTTCTTTCTTTCTGTCTCTTTATTCCTCTCCTTTCCTTCCTTTTTATCCCCTCTCCATCCCTCCACGCTCCCTTCCTTCCTTTCTTTCTCCCTCCTTTCCACCCTCTTTCTTTCCTTCCTTCTCTCCTTTTTTCTTTCTTTCCCCTTCCTTCTTTCTTTCTTTCTTTCTTTTTCTTTCTCTCCTCCCTCCTTCCCTCCCTTCCTCCCTCCCTCCTTCTCTCCCTCCCTTCCTTCCTTCCTCCCTCCCTCCCTTCCTTCCTTTCTCCCTTCCTTCTTTCACATGCATAAAATTCACCCTTTCAAGGTGTACAAGTCAGTGGTTTTTAGTATATTCACAAAATTGTGCAACCATTAGCACTATCTAATTCCAGAATACTTTCATCACCCTCAAAGAAATCCCATACCTGTTAGCTGGCATTCTCCTGGCGAGCTTTGAAAAAGTATTAGTTCCTGGGCCTCACTTCCAGAGATTTTTATTTAATTGGTCTGGGGTGGGACCAGGGCATCAATATTTTTTAAAAGATCCCTGGGTGATTCTAGCAGCTTCCTAACACATTGCTTTTTATCAAGTCAGCCTCAGCTCAAAAACTTTCAGGGATTGTTTGCTCAGAGCAAAATCCATCCTGGCATTTAAGTTCTCCTGGGACCAGCTCCTGATTTCATACCTGTCCGGCTAGTCACTGTCTTTCCCTCTCTATGGCCTCTCTGCCTCCGCCAAACTGTCTTAATTCTTGTCTTTTAAAACCCAACAAGCCACATTCCACCCTGAGCGCCTATCAGAAATTCTGTGACCGGCTGAAGTGGGGAAACCCCTAGGATTAGGGTGCTCTTTATGGAAAGACACAAAATATTGGGATATTTAATTACCTCACAGCAACCTGGAATGATTACAGTTCTCAAAAATAAGACTATATTTTAAGTATGTAATATTAAGAAAATCACAGCCAGGAACAAACATGTCTCTGCGAAAAGACAATTGTTTTGCCTCGATATATGATTTATGCATTATTTATTTTGTTGGCTTCTAGCAGATAAGCAATAACAAGCACCAAAGAGAGAACAACTTATAACAAATATGTTAGCAAGTTGTTCTTGCACGTGTGTGTGTGTGTGTGTGTGTGTGTGTGAGAGAGAGAGAGAGAGAGAGAGAGAGAGAGAGAGAGAGAGAGAAGGAGAGAGAGGGAAGGAGAGAGAGAGAAAAGTGGGAAAAGACCATCCATGCTGTAGGTGGTTAGAGGTGACCCTGGACGCCCACCCAGCTTCCCCCGCACTCCTCAGGGGTATGGTGGGCATGTTCTGTCTCCCTAGTTGTAAGTCCTTCAGAGGCTGGGCTGTGCCCTTCAGTCTCTGCGTCCTCTGTGTCTGACACAGTGGGTGCCCGACCATTATCTCCTCTACATAACCAAGGACGTGGCCCAGGCTTAGGGCTCACACAGACCTTGCCTCCTGTATTGTGGAATCCTGGACAAGTTAGCTTCTCTGCCTCATTTTCCTCATCTGAAAAATGGGGAAAACCATGCCTGTGTCAGCTTAAACGGGATAACATTGTTGGAAGACAAATCTCCATAGGTCTCTTGCATATCTGCCAGGTTGGTAAGCAGAGGCACTGCTCATAAAAAGAGAGCTTTTGTCCCAGATCATGTTTTCAAGGATGTTTGTCTGCCAAACAGCCGTGAAAGCTGGAGACAGTGTCTCTCCCTGGAGCAGAGGGCAGACTTTTTGCTGTCATGTATAATATAGACAATGTCTCCTTCTGGGGCAAGAGCCAGGCAGACTTACTGCCCATTATAAAAGATTTGGGTTCCTTAAGCTGGGGTTCCTCTCCTGGAATACAACCCACTATGTGTGCAGGTTTCACCTGGCCTTCACTGCATTACCTCTGGGGAACTGGAGCTTGGGAAACTGGGCAAATGATGATACTTTGGATACTGCCTCTACTGTGAGTAATAAACTATGCTCTGTCCCTAATCCTTTGTCTTCTGCAGCGTCCATGAAACTGTGGCAGCCCAGCTTCTTAGCTTGCAAGATGGGTAAAACCTCAGACCCTTTGTAGTTCTTGAGAAATTTATGTAGATCACTTAATGCAGCTCTTGACATGTACACAGAAGGCTTTCACTGAGTTGTAACTAAATGTACAATAATGGCTGATGACGGACTGTCAGAAAAATGCCATCAACTGGTAATATTTTTACTGCACTCTTCCAAAAAGTAAAATATGGAAAAGCCTCAGAATGGCTAGTAGAGGGAAAATACACAGGGACAGCCATGTCAAGGAGCTCTGGCCCACTGGGAGGAGGGAGCAAGTTTACTAAAGGCCAAAAATTCAGCTTCTCAGGCCCCAGGTAACAGTTTCTCCCTCTGCTCTCTTTTTTTTTTTTTTTATAGATTTATTTTACTTATTTATTTGTTTGTTTTTTGGCTGTGTTGGGTCTTCGTTGCTGCGTGCGGGCTTTCTCTGGTTGCGGCGAGCAGGGTCTACTCTCTGTTGTGGTGCGCAGGCTTCTCATTGCGGTGGTTTCTCTTGTTGTGGAGCACAGGCTCTAGGCACGCGGGCTTCAGTAGTTGTGGCACGCAGGCTCAGTAGTTGTGGCTTGCGGGCTCTAGAGCGCAGGCTCAGTAGTTGTGGCACACAGGCTTAGTTGCTCCGCGGCATGTGGGATCTTCCCGGACCAGGGCTCGAACCCGTGTCCCCTGCATTGGCAGGTGGATTCTTAACCACTGCGCCACCAGGGAAGCCCTGCTCTGTTGTTCTCTGACTTCCAGGACTTGGGAAGAAAATAAGGTAGTGTGTGGGAGACCAGGGCCTTAGAGTAAGAAGGATTTCTAGAAGCTGAACCTTTTAGGAAGGATACTTGGGAAGGAGGGGCCAAGCCCCAGGCTCCAACATCAACTGTGTCTAGACTGAGGCTACACTGGACCAGCCAGGGTGGCTCCTCCCCTGGAGGGAACCCACTACCAGATTCCATCAGGAGAGGCGCTCAGGGCTCATTCCTGTCTCACTAAGTCCTGCCCACGGACCACAGAGCTTTCCTCCTGAGGAGGGCTGCCTCCATTTTCCTTTTTAGAAACTTTGTGTCTTGCAGGCTTGCTAAATATTTAACATATTTGTTTAGCATATCTTTCCCCCACTAGAATGCAAAGTCCATAAGGGCATGGTTTTTTTTTTTATATATATAAGTTGAAATTTTTAATTTATTTTTTCCAGTTTTATTGAGATATAATTGACATATAACTTTGTATTAGTTTAAGGTATACAATATAACGATTTGATATTTGTGTATGGTGTGAAATGATCACCACAATAAGTTAACATCTATCACTGCACATAGTTATGTTTTTTTCTTATGATGAGAACTTTTAAGATTTACTCTCTTAGCTTTCAAATATACAATATAGTATTGTTAACTATAGTCACCATACGGTACATTATGTTCCCAGATCTTATTTATCTTATAACTAGAAGTCTGAACCTTTTGCCCACCTTCACCCATTTCCCCTGCCCCCAATCCCCAGGCCTCTGGCAACCACCAAATCTGATCTCTGTTTCTATGAGTTTGATTTTTTTAGATTCCACATGTGAGATCATGCAGTACTGCATTCATCTTTCTTTGTCTGACTTATTTCATTTAGCATAATGTCTTCAAGGTCCACCCACATTGTCACAAATGGCAGGATTTCCTTCTTTTTAATGGCTTAATAATATTCCATTGTGTATATATACCGCATTTTCTTTATCTGTTCACAGACACTTAGGTTGTTTCCATGTCTTGGCTACTGTAAATAATGCTGCAATGAATATGGCAGTTTTTAAATTTTTTGAGGAACATCATACTATTTTACATAATGGCTGTACCAATTTACATTCCTACCAACAGTGGACCAGGGTTGTCTTTTCTCCACATTCTTGCTAATAATTACTTCTTGTCTTTTTGATGACAGCCATTCTAACAGGTGTTAGGTGATAGTCTCGTGGTTTTGATTTGCATTTCCCTAATTGTTAGTGACAGTGAGCACCTGTTCATGTACCTGTTTGCCATTTGCATATTTTCTTTGGAAAAATATCTGTTCACTTCCTCTGCCCATTTTCAAATAATTTGTTTTCTTTTTGCTATTGAGTTGTTTGCATTTTTATATATTTTGGATATTAACCTCTTATCAGATATATGATTTGCAAATATCTTCTCCCATTCCATAGGTTGCCGTTCATTTTGCTGATGGTTTTCTTTGCTGTGCGGAAGCTTTTTAGTTTGATGTAGCCCCACTTATCTATTTTGGGTTTTCTGTCTATTTTGTTTACTGCTATATAAACTGTAAACAATGGCACAGGAAGTGCTGGGTAAGGAGTCTCTACTTGTGTTCTAGCCCCACTTCTGCCCTCTCCCTCTGCAATAGCCCCCATTTCTTAACTTCCTCAATGCTTTGTCAGCTGCCTCTCCTAACCTATTTCCTAGTTTTTTAACCTCTTCTTCTGCAAAGAGACTTTAGGCAACCCACAGAGGTCTTGGAAAACACTTCCCCAGATTCTCAAAAATTCTCTAATTAACTCTTTTTTTCCTACCAAGTTGACAGTGGGTTTTTTTGTTTTTTGTTTTTTGCGGTACGCGGGCCTCTCACTGTTGTGTCCTCTCCCGTCGCGGAGCACAGGCTCCGGACGCGCAGGCTCAGTGGCCATGGCTCACGGGCCCAGCCGCTCCGCGGTATGTGGGATCTTCCCGGACCAGGGCACGAACCCGTGTCCCCTGCATCGGCAGGCGTACTCCCAACCACTGCGCCACCAGGGAAGCCTCAAGATAACAGTTTTAAAGAGCAGATATCCCAGTGAAAGAAGATGTGATGCCTGAACTTCCCACCTGGACCTAGATGACTTGACCCCTTTATCCTGAAACTTTGGGTGGGTGGTGTTGGAGGGAGAAGGCAGCAGGAATGATGTGGGTGCAGAAGTCATTTCTCAGCTCAAACCTGTCCATTGGCTGCCCTGCCATTCAGATTTAGAGTCAAAGTCCTTACCATGACCCATAAGGGCCTCTGCACTGATACCCCTGTCACCTCTCTGCCTTCCTCTGCTGATTTTCCCCTTGTTCATTCTGTTCTCACCACACTGACTCCTAGCTGCTCCTTCAGTGTGCCAGGCCTGCTTCTCATGCAGGGCCTTTGCACAGGCTGTTTCTTCTGTTGGGAATGCTCTTCTCCCAAAAGCTACATGGTTTGACACTTCATCTCTTTCAGCTCTTTGCTCAAATGTCATCCCCTCAGGGAGGACTTTTGTGTTTTTGTTTTATTTATTTACTTTTTTGGCTGCGCCATGTGGCATGTGGGATCTTAGCTCCCTGACCAGGGATCGAACCCGCACCCTGTGCAGTGGAAGCGCTGAGTCTTAAACACTGGACCGCCAGGGAAGTCCCAAGGAAGACTTTTCTGACCACCCTGTTTAAAATTCCAACCTCCTCCCTCTCCCCTGTGCCACTCCCTATCCCCCTTCCCTGGTTTATTTTCTTCACAGCATTTTTCACCATGCTAAATACTTTATGCATTTGCTTATCATATCTTTTTCCCACTAGAATGCAAAGTCCATGAGGACATGGGTTTTCTGTCTATTTTGTTTACTGCTATATCCTCCGAATTTAGAGCAGCACCTGGAACCTAGTAGGTGCTCAATAAATATCTGTGGAACAAATGAATTAGTAAAAGAGTGAATAGCCTTCCCATCCATTTCCTCAACCACAGGATCTGTTTGAATGATCATATGTATGTGCATAGGTGGGGTGGAGACCCCCAAGAAAATGATCACATTTAATCCCAAATTAATGGAGTGTGGGAAAGCAGCGCTCCAGAAATCCACAAATTACCCTAGGCAGTTCAGATTAATGGAAGGAATGATAGGGCAGCAGGCTAGAGACCCGGTTTAAAGTCAATCTTTACCACTAATTGTTTGGGCAAGTTATTTAACCTCCCTGGGCTTCAGTTGTATCATCTGTAAAATGTGAAGGTTAGAATAAAGAATCACTGAGAAAAAGTATGTAGCATGCTATGGCTAAAAAATTTTTTTCACTTGTATTATCTCTGAATCCTGTGAGGCAACCAAGGCAGGTAGATAGATATGAGAGAACACGAAACATTTTTGTAGTCTTTGTTAATTGAAATCCCTCTCTGGACCCCAAGGAGGGGGGATCCCATAAGTGGAGGACCCTTTGTTTGCTGAATAGACGATGGGGGACAAGTTTGGACTTATGAGAGGGGTAAACTGCTGTAGTAAGAATCAGCTGAAAACAATTTTCTCTTTCTTTTTGTGTCTATATGGGATGATGTATATTCACTAAATGCACTGTGGTCATCATTTCATGATGTATATAAGTCAAATCATTATGCTGTCACCTTAAACTTATACAGTGCTGTATGTCTATCATGTCTCAATAAAACTGGAAGAAAAAAAAGAAAAAGAATCAGCTGAGATAGTAAGGACAGAAGCAGAAGCCTGGAGAAGCAGAAGAAGAGAGGTGGCAGAGCTCTGCTGCGGGAGATCAGGAAGGGGCGATCTTGTGGCGAGATGAACTAATGGGGCATGGAAGCGGGAAATAGCAAGATGGATTGAATTTGCTCTGCTGGGCATGACGCTGTCCCTTCCTACATCTACCTCAGAAAATCCAAGTCACTTCTGAATGCTTTGGCCCAACTGAATTATCTCAGGAGAACAGAAGTTGGTGTGGACCCCATGTGGAGGCTGCCAGAAAGGAGGTGACAACCAACACCTTGGCCACATGATAGCAAAAGGAGAGCTCAGGCTCATCGGATGACTACCATGCTCAAGATGACTACCATGGGCAGCCCCTCCTATTACAAGTCGTTCTTGTAACGACTTCTTAGGGTATGATATTGCCCATTTCCCCCTGAATATCATATAAAGGGTCTGCTATAGATTGAATGTTTGTGTCCTCTCCAAATTCGTATGTTGAAACCTAACCCCCAAGGTGATGGTATTAAGAGGTGGGGCCTTTGGGAGGTGATTAGATCATGAGGGTGAAGCCCTCATGAATGGGATTAGTGCCCTTATAAAGAGACCCCAGGGAGCTTCCTGGACCCTTTCACCAAGTGAGGACACAGCAAGAAGATGGCTGCCTATAAATCAGGAAGCGGGTTCTTATCAGACGCTGAATCTGCTGGTGCCTTGATCTTGGACTTTCCAGCCTCCAGAACTGTGAGGAATCAATTTCCGTTGTTTATAAGCCACACAGTCTATGTTATTCTGTGATAGCAGCCGAACAGACTAAGACAGGGTCTTATTTATTATTTTAGTCTCTCATCAGTTTATTATAATGAGACATTCTTTTGCCTTGAGCTTAGTAATTGCTTTAAGCAGTAGAGCCTTCCTTGGCCTGATAAAATAGTCATCATGTTAAGAGTCATTAGGGTTGGACCTGAAGAAATCTAGAGCCTTTGCTGAACACTGACTTCGCAATTAGGTTTTTGATTTTGCACACTTAGGTAAATGGAAAAGCACTTTGAACTCACTTTTGGATAATTAGCACAAAGAGAAAATGGCTTTGCAAGTCACAATGTGGCATGGTTCAAACTGAGCAAATGAGAACAAAAATCAACACTCTGATATTCATACAAACCTTCTGCCACAAAGAATTTTCATTTATTTTAAAGTGATAAATCTGGGTACTTATGTGATATGATTCTTCATAAAACTGTTAATCAAACTCACATCTATTTTGTAGCATCTCATACATAACTCTGCAATTGGAATATTTTAGGAAAATATATTATCTGAATTTTAAAATATCACTCCATTATAACTATTTATCAGCAAAAATGAAAAAAAATGTATCTTGGCTAGTTTGGTTTAGTCAGTTATTGCAATGGAAAGTGTTAGATGTATTCAATAAATACAATTATAAATAATACAGTGTATATCTGCTTCCAATGTATACTCCCTGATAAACATCCAATATAAATAAAGAAATATAAATTGGGTCTGGAATGGACATTAAACATGCTTTAAAAGTGAATGTTTATCATGGACAGGTAAAAGACAAAAAAGTCCTTTCTCCATTTTCGTTATTTTGTTAAATCCAAACATAAGTACTTCTTGAGTACATTTACTATCCAGTATCTTATTCAGACTTTTCCCAGATGAGATAGGAAGGTATAAATAAAATAAAGATGGAGACTTCGGAGGTAATTTAAAAATCTGATGTGTTCTAAACAGCAGGACATGATTATCTTGTGCCAGTATGTTTGGAAGATCCACAGATTGACTTTTAGACACTAAGCTTTGCTTATGCTCAACTTCATTAAATGAAATTAATTCTCGTGTGATTTGCAGGCGCCTTTCAAAAGAATCTTCTTTTTTCAGTAGCATAGAAGCATTCATTTGCCTCACTTGGATTATCCATATTCTTTTTCAGCTCAGCAGTTTCCAGCTCAGTTTAGAAAGTCATTTCATCCTCGGGTGGAAGTGCATTTCCAGATATATTGGGCACTTTTGATCCCTCTTGGCTCAGAGGCCTTCCTTGAAGATCACAGTCAGTGAAAACATTTTTTCTGTGAATGACAACAATTGAGAGAATCATGGGTAACTCTTAGAACTGGTGAAATAAGCAGTTCATTTTCAACTGGTGTGGTTCTCTCGCAGATTAGCAGATGGGTTGCCAGTCAAGATTAAAGGAGAATACTGAGGATGGAAAGAAATGAAAACTTAATTAACTTCATTCTCGTGTCAATGGACACTTAGGTTGTCTGCACTTTTTCAATATTACAAATAATGGTGGAATACTTGTAGATGCTTCCTTGAGCCTATGTAGAAGATTTTCTCTAGAATATATTCCCATAAGTAGAATTGCTGGGTCAAAGGGTATATACATCTTTAATTTTACTAGATATTATTACATTGCTCTCCGCAATGCTAGTGCCAATTTACACCCTCATCAGCAGGACATGAGAGCTTCTGTTACCCTACATCCTCACCAGAACTCAGTATTATCTGGATTTTTACCTTTTGTTGGTCCACTGGAGGTAAAATTGCATTTCATTACTGTTTGTATGTCTCTGATGAATAGCCATATTGGACATCTTTTCACATATTTACTGGTTTTTAAGCTTCCTCTTCTGTGAGTTACGAATCCATATTCTGCTGGCTTGTTTCTTGTTTTTCCCTGTAGGAGCTTCTTTTAAAAATACGCTTTGTAATTTTATGTCTTGAAAATAGCATCTAGTCCATGGATTTTTTTTTTAATATTTATTTATTCATTTGGGTGCTCTGGATCTTAGTTGCGGCACACGGGATCTTTAGTTGCGGCATGTGAACTCTTAGTTGTGGCATGCATGTGGGATCTAGTTCCCCGACCAAGAATCAAACCAGGGCCCCCTGCATTGGGAGTGCAGAGTCTTATCCACTGGACCACCAGGGAAGTCCCTCATGGATTTTCTTTTCACTTTATCTTTTGGTACATTTTATAGTTCAGAAGTATGTCATTTTAATATAGTTGAATTTATTAATCTTGCCTTTTGTATGTTAAGAAATCCTTCCCTGTACTGTGACCACAAATGTATTTTTCTAAATTTTGTTCAAAAATTTGTAAAGTCTTATTTTTCACAACTGGAATTTATTTTTTGGATTGTGTGTTTTAGTTCTCTACTGCCCTGTAACAAATTACTACAAACATAGCAGCTTACAACAGCACAGATTTATCAGCTCACAGTTCTGTAGGACAAAAGTCTGGTAGAAAATAGCTGACTTCTTTACTGAGAATCTTACAAGGTTGAAATCTAGTTGTTGACTGTCTGTGTGCTCAACTGGAACTTGGAGTCTTCTTGAAAGCTAACATGGTTGTGGCAGAATTTTGTCCCTTGCAGCTGTAGGACTGAGGTCTCCATTTCCTTGCTGGCTGTTAGCCAGAGGCTGCTCTCAGCTCCTCTCAAAGCCATCTTCAAAGAATCTCCCTTGTGTGGAATCTCTCTCATGCTTCAAATCTTTCTGACTGAGAATTTCTTCTTCAGGACGAGTCCTACTGGTTTTAAGGTCTCACCTGATTAAGTCAGGCCCACCCAGGATAATTTCTCTTATAATTTTTTTTTTTTTTTGGCCGCACAGCACAGCTTGCGGGATCTGAGTTCCCCAACCAGGGATCAAACTGTGGGCCCTGGCAGTGAGAGCGCTGAGTCCTAACCACTGGACCGCCAGGGAATTCCCAATCTATCTTAAGGTCAACTGATTTGGGATCTTAGTTACATCTGCAAAACCCCTAAACAGCACTACCTCAATTTGTGTTTGAATAAATAACTAGGAAAAGGTGTGTGTGTACCATGGGCCTGTAATCTTGGAGGCCGTCTTAGAATTCTGCCTGCCACATCATATAAAGTAATGATTCAGATTTTTTCCATGTGGATCACTACTTTATATTCATTTTGGAAATTTAAAACATATACAAAAGAAGAGAAAATAATTTCATGAACCCTGATG
Source organism: Phocoena phocoena (assembly GCF_963924675.1). Classification (NCBI taxonomy): domain Eukaryota; kingdom Metazoa; phylum Chordata; class Mammalia; order Artiodactyla; family Phocoenidae; genus Phocoena; species Phocoena phocoena. The sequence continues at coordinate 39,126,233 of NC_089240.1, read as the reverse complement.
TTCCCAGTAACCAGTTTCTGCGATTCCACATGGCTAAGCTTGTTCCACCTAGCTCTCGACTTCCTTCTCCCCACTCCCCCAGATTATTTTTCAGCAAATCCATGACATACTAGTTCATCTGTAAATCTTTCCGTATGTATCTTTAAAGACAAGGACTTCTTTTCTTTCTAACTGGAACTAGCAAAACTTGAGGTTAAGGGCACCATCCTCCAGACTGCCAAGTCTGCCCAAGACTTCTGACACCAACTGCAAGTTCAGTGGTTTCCCCAAACCCCACAGGTTTGATAATTTGCTAGAGGGACACACAGAACTCACAGAAACCTATTATATTCACACTCACTTTTATTACAGGCAAAGGGTGCAAATTAGAAGATACACATAGGGCAGAATCTTGGATTGGGAGGGTTCCAAATATAAAGCTCCCATGTCCCCAGGGATGCATTACTTTCCCGGCATTGCTATGTGGCAATATGTGCATGGAGTATTGCCACCCCAGGAAGCTCACCCAAACTTTGATGTCCAGACTTTTATTGGGGTTTCATTATGTAGGCATGATTGATTGGATCATCACCCATGTAGCTGAACTCGATCTCTGGCCCCCTTCTGCTCCCAGAGGTCAGGCTGATACCCTGAGGCTCACAGCCCCAACCGTCTAATCACGGGGTTGGTCTTTCTGGTGTGGCCAGCCCTTACCCTGAGTCATCTCTTTGACGTACACTATCAGGCTGGGTCTAAAGGACCTACCATGAGTAACGAAGACACTCCACTCCTGTTCCTTAGGAAACGTTAAGGGTTTAGAGGTTACCTCCCAGGAACTGGCAATAAAAGCCAGCCAAATCCATCCTTCCTTCCTCCCTCCCTCCCTCCCTCCTTCCCAACCACAATACCATCATCACACCTAAAAAATTAAAACAATTCCTCTTTTCATCAAATCTCCAATAAATGTTCTAATTTTTCCCATTGTCTCATTAAAAAAAACAAAACAAAAGAGTTGATTTCTACAAATCAGTATCCTAACAAGCTTCACACATTGCACTCAGTTGATATGTATCTTAAGTTTCCTTTAGCTTAGAGGTTTCCTTTCCCTCTTTTTTCCCCCCTTTAATTTATTTGTGGAAGAAAATGAGTCATTTGTTCTATAGAGGCTGCCACATTGTGGATTTTGCATAAATTACATAACCATAAAATTCACCCGGATTCTGTTTACACTTGACGTATTTGAATTCATTTAGCTAGAGCAGCCAGTTCAAATACACCTTGTGATATACATTTCACAGGTACAAGTAAGCACTCTAAAGACCTTTGTGAAACAGTCATTAGTTAGTGAACAGCTTGGTGGCTCAGGAACTCTGGAATATCTATCTATCCTTGATCCATCCTCCAAGCTTAATGCATGTTACCCTTATGTTTATATATACTCCAGTGCTTGGAAAACTCCAAGACTTCAAGGCCTATTTCTATATGACAGGTGACTTCATAGAGACCTGTTACTATAGCCCTGCCTAAGAGGATTTCTAAGAATAAAACAAACTGGCATGTCTGTTTGTGACTTGGAACCCCTCATGACCTCTGCCCATAAAGAGATGAAGATTTGACCAACAAGGGCTTTGTAGCTCTGGGGTCCACCTGTATAAACTCTGGGGGAAAAAAAAAACTGGAACTCTGGTTAGATTGGGAATATAGTTTTCTGGGCTCAGATGACCTTTAAGTCAGGATGCCACAAATTTACAGAATTCAACTGTAAAAATCTCAACTAAATAAAACTGGTTCTGTCTCAGAAACAGACATGTCTTTTTAAAAAGGTCTTTGAAAAGTACTCAGAGGGCTGAAATGGAGGATGTGAGTTATCTAATTCTGCTCCACTATAAAGGCGCTGGAGTCATGTCTTCCTATAATGTGATATGCCACGAACAGTCCTATTCTATCCAATGCATTTAGTGGTAGTGGTAAAAGCTGAACCCAGCATAAGTGCCTTTAAAAGGCTTATCACAATTGTCTCGAGATTGATGGATCTGCAGGTCTTTAAAAGAGCTTCATTGTCATGTTCAGAGGAGAAATTGGCCCCATACAATGAGTATGTATCAAGTGCTCTGAATATATTTTCAGAGACAAAGCTACTTCTCTCACCTGTGGCTTTAGTCCAGGTTTCTGTCCTGTTGAACACACCATCCAAGGATGAGATGGACACCATGACCATCCCATGGATCCTCTTGTGGCCAGAAGGAGCCCTTGGCCTATGGGACTCCATGAGGTATTCTGACCAAATGCCAAGGTGTTTGGCAGATTTAAAATACAGCTGCACCAACTGATCTGTCCAACAACAAACACAGCTGTGAAGCCCAGAGACCAGGCAAGCTCCTTTTGAGGAGCACGGGCCGCTAACCATGGTGGGTTTCAGGGACAAGGTCAGTACCTTTGTGCCTCCTTGGCTCCCGTCACTAGAATCTCCATTTGTACCCCCAAGGCCAGCTTCTGAGGAACAGAGGTTTGTTCACTGTGGGCTTGGGACCTGTCCATTGACAGACTGTCCCATGCAGGGAGGCTGTACACGTGGGAGAAAGTTTTGGGGAGGAAGAGAGCTCTGGATTGTTGTTCTTCCAGAGGAGAGCCTCTAGAAGGAACCTCATGTTGGGAGGTAGAGCCAGAAGGGGAGACTACTAAGTCCTGAAGAGTTGGCGGAATGTCGTTTTGCCTTGAGCCATGACTTTCTTCTCGGTCAGAAGGGATGTCAGGGACCCATGGTGTGGTCTGCTCTCCTTACACAGAGACCTGGTGTGCACCCAGCTTTAGGGCCAGAGAGTTTGCGCTTCAGCATCTAGAAGAGCTTCCATGCATTCCCCCTAGACTGGCTCTCATTCCTTTCCAGACCATAGCCCTCTGGTTCCATCTTTACCACCTGAAAGAGCACCTTCTTGATTCCAGCATTCCACTGACATTTATTCCGGGCTCTGCTCCCCTTTTCTTCTTCGTCACCAGAACGAATCTGTTCACTCTGCTCCTTGTCTTTTTCCTCCTCCAGCATCTCTGCAGTCTTTGCTTGTGGTGTACCGGGAATTCATCCTGGTACTGGGCCATCTGCTCTGGCATTGCCCTGCCAATAGCTTCTTTAAGTTTCTGTAGGGGCGCCTTCAGATGCACCCCCTGCCCCTAACACACAGAGATGAAGTTTTGGGGCAAGTGCGACCAGGATGTCCTTGCTGCAGAGCAGGGATGAAGTCACATGGCCACGCTCCTCAGAACCGATCTGGCTTTTCAGCTTCCAGGTTTCTACCTCCGTGCCCAGGAGGATCTCATGGATACCCTGGGTGAAGAGCTTCCTTTTGCACTGTCCCTTAGCAGTCCTGGCAGGCTGGAGCGACTCCTCAAGGCACTTCTCCACAGCTACTGGCAGGCCTTTGCGGAGAAAAGAAAACTGTGAATTCCCTGTCCAATACCACCCTGTGGGAATCTCTTTCATCACCCATATCACAGAAGGGGCTTCCTTCTGGAGACTCACTGAGCAGCTGCTTCAAGTCCAAATCAGTCAGAGAGACAGTAACAGTGACCTCCTAGAGCAAACTGCTCTCAGGAGCCGAGCAGAAGATTGAGAGCGAGGGATGCTACCCCATTCTCACAGGCTTATGATCCTCAGGCCTGTTTTTCCTGGGCCGATTTCTCATCCTGAAATTTCTTTAACATCTCTTTATCACTTCGAGCCTCAAGAACATTTCTTCTTCTTCTTCTTCTCCTTACCAGCGTTGAGAGTTGTGAAGCTCCTTTGGGAAAAGCTGAGCGTTGCTCATTTCTTCTCCCTGTTGAAAGTGTCATCCTTTTTCTTCCCTTCTCACTACCTTCCTGCAGCTTCTTCTTCTTCGGTGATTTTTTTCCCCCTCTTTTCTTTAGTGGAGTTGTTGTCAGATTCTGATGTTTGTTGTAACTGCAGGGCTCTCGGGTTAATGTAAAATCTTCCGTACTTTGTGGTCAGAGAAGCACCATTTGAAGAAGCTCATCATGTATTTCAAGTCCAAATCAGTTGGTGGAAGAATGAGATTCATTATGCTCGTCCCCCATGATAATCAAGTCTCGTATATGGTCTTTTCTATGATTCTTTCCAACCTTGTTTCCAGGTTGAAGACCTGCCACTCCATCCTGTGAACTCTTCACCAGCTCTGGGTAGTACTCTGGGCAGCGCTCACTTTCTGGGTCAACAGAACAGTTGCTGCAGCCAGCTTAGGCTCTCAATGCTCTTCTGCTCTCCCAACCTCCTCTTGCCCAGATTTCTTTAAAAATGTGAGATTCAGAGGGCCTGGGAGAGAGGTGAACTGGATCCTGTTGGGTCCTGACATGACTACAAACAGTCTTGGCAGGTTTTACCATTTGGTTTCTTTGTCACAAGTGCAGGGGCTGCAAATGATCTCTCGCAGGCAGGATGGGCCAGGTGCACTGGTCACAGCTCTAGATAGCACCTGGGCCCTGAAGCATGCGTACCAATGGTGGCCCATGCACTTCCACGGTCCACGTCCACAGATCAAAAAGCTCTCGTGAGGGTCAGGAAAGAGAGGCAAAATCCCAACTCAAGGTTTGTACAACATCTCAGCAACAGCGAGGTGGCTCTTTGAAAAGCAGTCATTAAAAAAGAGCGCTTACTGAAAACTCAACAATAATAAAGTAAACAACCCAACTAAAAAATGAGCAAGAGATCTGAACAGACACCTCACCAAAGAAGATATACAGATGGCAAATAAGCACATGGAAAGATGCTCCACATCATATCTCATTAGAGAAATGCAAAGGAAAACGAGTTACCACTACACATCTATTAGAATGGCCAAATCTGGAACACTGACAAGCTCAAATGCTGACAAGGATGTGGAGCAACAGGAACTCTCATTCGTTGCTGCTGGGAATTTAAAATGGTACAGACACTTTGGAAGACAGTTTCTTACAAAACTAAACATACTCTTACCATAAGATCCTGTAATCCTGTTCCTTGGTATTTACCCAAAGGAGTTGAAAACTTAACTCCACACAAAAGCCTGCATGTGGATGTTTATAGCAGCTTTGTTCATAACTACCAAATTTTGGAAGCAATCAAGATGTCCTTCAGTAGGTGAATGGATAAACTGTGGTACATCCAGACAATGGAATATTATTCAGTGCTAAAAAGAAATGAGCTATCAAGCCATGAAAAAACATGGAGAAAACTTAAACGAATGTTGCTAAGTGAAAGAAGCCAACCTGAAAAGACTACATACTGTGTGATTTCAACTATATGATCTTCTAGAAAAGGTAAAATTATGGAGACCGTGAAAAGATTGGTGGTTGCTAGGGGTTAGGACGGAGAGAGGGATGAACAGGTAGAGCACAGAGGATTTTGGGGGGCGGCAAAAGTATCCTGTATGGTACAGTAATGGTGGATACATGTTATTATACATTTGTCAAAACCCATAGGATATACGGCCACCAAGAGTGAACCACTGTAATGTAAACTATGGACTTTAGTTAATAATAATGTATCCATCTTCATTCATCAATTGTAACAAACGTACCACACTAATACATGATGTAAATAATAGGGGAAACCGGGTTGGTGGGGAAGAGGGGACATTTGGGAACTCTCTGTACTTTCTGATCAGTTTTTCTGTAAACCTAAAACTGCTCTAAAATAGTCTATTAATTAAAAAAAAAAAAAAAAGCACTCATACAGTGGGAGAACAGAACAGGCCTTCCACAAGGAGGAATCTACCAGATGAGAGTGGCATCTGGAGCACAGTGGAGAGTAGTCACCGAGCCCAGAACCTGGAGGGGACAAGGGGGTCGGGCTTCCTGAGGTCACACCCAAGCAGAGACCCCAGGAGCGAAGGAACAACCGTGGGCGCACTGCATGGGCCTGTGGCCTTAAGGGAGAGGGGAGTGGGGTCTGAGGGGGTGGGGCAGTGCTGAGTGGCCAGATGCTTGTGGTCAGAAGCCCAGGGAGGGGGAAAGGGGCCTGCCTTCTTTGAATGAGTGTTATGCCTTCACTGATCTCCTGGAACATCCCAAACATAATTATTTTTAAGTACTTTTTTCTGTTCTGCAACATTGACTTCACCTGTATTGGATTCATATCAGATTATTTTGTTAGAAGTTTTTTTCTGTAGCGTGAAATTTCTTCATGTGTTCTAGAATTTTTGTTTGCACATTCATTTGGAGCATCCTTTCCTTTCCTTTCCTTTTCCTTTGTTTTGTTTTCACTTACATCCTGACTTTGTTGAGTGGTTTGGCAATTGCCTCAACTCGGCATCCCTTTAGCAAGCAGGAAATTGAATACAAGTAACACCCACACCCTCTGTTTCCTAGGTTTGTCATTCCATATACTATTGAAGAACCACTGTCTGTGGAAAATGAAACCACCACTTCCACACAGCACCTGTGACACCTCTTGGAATGTGATTCTGCACCAGCTCACCTTCTCTCTTACCAGGTCCTCAGCCATGCCTTCTTTCCAGGCTGAGGCTCCAGCCTCTGTGTACACAGACTACATTCAAGTTTTTGTGAACTTGACCACTGTAGAGGTTTGGTACAGGAGGATGGCCTTCTTTCTATCTCCAGCTGCTTCTTCTGGAGAAACCAATCTAGAATCTTTGCTTGGGAGACAGAGAAAACCTTTCTGAAGTGAAAGGGAAGAACAAAGCAGAAATGCAGAGACAAGCAAAAAAGATGAAGGAAGCAAAAAAGAAAAAAGGGAAAGGAATTCATGAGTTCCCCATTTTCATCAAGCCCTGTTCTCTGCCTTTCCTGAAGTCTGACTATCTAACTCTTCCTTTAATTCCAGGACACACCTCAGTATCCTTCTACCCCTCCCTTATATATATTTTTTGCTTAAGCTAGCTCCAGTGGGTTTCTGATACTAGCAATCAAGAGGTACAGCAAATACATGTCTTTTGGGCATCCCTTGACCCAGTGTGTTTGTGATTTCTGTGCCAAGCATCACTGCACTTACACTCTGGGACTTCCTGCTCCCAGAACTCCTGCTTTGGAGTAACAATCTTGACTCTCTCTATGCAGGGGGAGAGTTTGAACATCTCTCAATACAAGCAAACTTTGTCAGGAAGACGGGATTTGGTGAGGAAAGCAGAGCCACTCTATGGGTTGCGGGAAACCAAGGGCCTGAGGGCTTACACGACATGGGGAAGCTGGGGAAGTGAGGGTCTACGGGCACGAAGCACTGGATGGGGGCAGGTGGTTCTCAGAAGTTCCATAGGAAATTAACCACAATTCTCAAGCAAAAATGGCTGAACCAAAATATCTCTAGGGTCCTTTCCAGTTTTAAGATATGCTGACTCTTTATCACGGTCCAGAGAGCGTCCCCGGTAGACTGATCAGTAGCAAGGAAAACGTGCAAGGTTGGGGAGCTGGACGACTCTTAGTCAAGTGACAAGAGCTCCTTGCACACCGGCCTGTGATTGGGAAGGCAAAGCCCAGTGTTTCTGCAGTTTTTCTCATAATTCTGGCTTTCCTGAACAAACCATCCCTCCCTCCAGTCCTTAGCCATCTCCCATTGGTCCTGCCCCCTGATTTTTATGCTCTGACCTGCCAATGAAGATGTGCTCTCCTGCCCCAGCTGACTGCTCAGTGTTGATCCGTGAAAGGTGTCGCTATTCCTCCAGCGTGGCTGGAGGGGACAGAAACACTTTTGCCCCCTGTCTCCTTGACCAATTTGCTTAAACAAACGCACAAAGGATCTGGGACAAAGACCCATACCTTCCTTTTTCAAACCTCTTCTTCAGTCAGCCTGTTTTGCTCACCTCTCTTCACTGAATATATAAAATCTTCCATGTATCAAGAGATTGTGAAAGAGATTGCCTTAGTCACATGATTTTCAAAATGTGTTAATTATGCATTACTCACATGCTCTGAGCTTTTGCTGCTAATGTCATTTTATTGGACTGGGGAGAAGTTACTTGTAGTGGTTACATAATCCTCAGACGTGCTGACGGGGTATTTTACCACCATAATATGCTTAAGTGGGGGTCCTCAATTTTGATTCATTGTCCTGATGAAATAAAATCCTTCTGGTATTTTCTTCCTTTAGTCAGATGGTAGAGGCAGTCAGCATTTTCTTTTATCTAGATGTTCAACTTCAATTCCATAGACAAATACCATTGAAAGATTGAAGTAATAATGATAGTCTAAACAGAGAACTCAAAATTCCGATACTAAAGATTAATGGGTCTTCATATTGTATTTGTCAAAGTAAACCGTATAGCATTATTTCATCCCCTCAAATTTTAGTTTTAGAAAGGATGCAAGTTCAGTACTCATAAACATGGTGAAATTTATTGATCAGAAATGCTATCCTTTCTTCATAGTTGCCATAAATGGTATGATTATAAAATAGACTGACATAGAACACTTGACAGCTCTTTCTTTCTTATACACTGTAATTAATCTTGCAACCTGTCTTATTTGTCAATTTAAAATAATGAGTCAGTGAAACATGTGGTTAACACATGGCATGATTCTATGACAAATAGACATGATTCACGGTCCAGAGCAGGTCCATGCAGAAACCAGCTTTGCCTTTGATTAAATGGCAATACATGTTTATACAGCATCCTCCAAGAACTTAAGGAAACCCTGTATTTGAGGCTGAAATACGTATACTACCATTCTGTCTTTTCAGCAGCACGGGTCAATTGTTTTTGGTCAGATACATTTTTGGGGTCCCATCTGTACAATCAAAGCAATAATGAATTGTGACAGTTTTAAAATATGTCCGCAAATCCTTTGGCAGCCTTCCCACGTGGGTTCTATGGCCTCTCCCCCTGAATCTGTACTGACGTTAGAGACTCATTTGTAACCAACAGAACCAGCAAAATGATTCACATAATTTTGAGGCAATGCAATGTCTGCCTGGTTCCCTTCGGGCACCTGCTGTGGGGGACCCCAGGTGCCACGTAAGAAATCCAACCACTCTGAGACTCTCATGCTGTTGAGGCCACGTGGAGGTGCTCCAGCCCACAGCCCAACTGAACTCCCAACCAACAACCAAACTGCCAGATGTATGAGTGAGTCATTTTGCACGTCCAGCTCAGTGAGCCTTTAGATGATTTCAGTCGTTGAGAGAGTCCAAACAAGAACAGCCCAACTGAGCCCTTCTCCAATTCTGCAGTCAAATAGTTTTAGAGAGAATCTTGCATCTTAGGAGATTGAAAATGTACCTTGTAATATTAAACGCTCTGATAAGTCCTGCAGTACAGAAATCTAAATAAATTTAGCTTAAATTTATTTAGCCACAGAGCCATTCTGTCTTTAGACATCTATTAGGAACTGATTGATAAAATTAACACTCTGATTAATACAGTTTTCAATTATAAAATTTTTCAGTTATAGCTTCAGACTCTAGCTTGGCTCAGAATTCAGAAAGAGAACTTGTTGCAGTTGCAATAGTTAATTGACTTCATCTTGATAAAGAAATCAAACTTCCTTGGGGAGGTATGAATAATAGGGATGGGTGGAGGATCTGAAATATCGTATTGGAAAATAAGAGGCTACTCGTTAAACCAGAAATTACACACTAGTGCAGGGAATACATCAGCGATCATCAGGAAGGAAATTACGTCTGGATAGGAAAACAACTGAGTTTTATTTATTTAATATTCTTTTTTTTTTTCTTTTTTTGGCTGCACCACATGGCATGTGGGATCTTGATTGAACCCGCATCCACTGTACTAGAAGTTTGGAGTCTTAACCACTTGACCACCAGGGAAGTCCCAACAATTGAATTTTAAAATGTCCCTTAGTTCTGCTTGTTTTGGTGGTCAAAGGAGTGGCAGAAACTTCTGGCTGAGTCTCAGAGCAAATCAATTTATCTACCTACCTACCTACCATCCATCTTCATTCATTTCATTTGAATGGGTAATATATTCATGTAGTGTAAAATTCACAAGACACAGAGTGATATAAACTGAAAACTGTCCCTCCCAATCTTTCAACCACAGTGTTTCCAGTTTCTTGTCTATCCTTCCAGACAACTGGAGCATACAGAAACAAACACACATATATATTCTTAAAGAAAACATATATAATAGCATTCTATACATATTGTATTCTGTACCTTGCTATTTGTAGATAAAAATATATATTTAAAGTCATTCCATATTCATACATGGAGAGTTTCCTTATTCTTATTTTTTTCCATATCCATTTAATATTCCATTGTACGGATGTACCAGAATGTAATTAACTAGTCACTTACTGGTGGGTCTTTTCCTATTATAAACAATGTTGCAATGAATAAATTTGCCTGTGTGCAAACACATCTGAGGATAAATTACTAGATATGGAATTACTGGGTCAAATGCTGGCAGGTGTTACTCGTGCCTGGCCCTGACCTCTTTTCTGGGACTGGTGTCATGCAGGATCTCGGGATCTTAGTTCCCCGACCAGGAATGGAACCCATGCCCCCTAAAGTGGAAGCGCAGAGTCTTAACCACTGGACCACCAAGGAAGTCCCTCGCGTCTACTTTCTTTTCTGGGGAACTGCTGTTGACTGACAGTTGCTGCCTGGCCCGCAGATGTCTTGGAAGTTACACGCCCTTCTGGGGATAGCCCCTGGCTAATGACTTACAGGTGTGCGGGTGTCACAGGCTAGCCTGTGCAGAACAGCCTCTGTGGTGCAGTCTTCACTCAGGAGTTCCTTGTGGGATGAGGCTGAGGCTGAGGCTAGACAGATCTTATGCCACATCTCGCCCTATCTCCTTCCTTTGCCATCTTGCTTCCCTTACTCCCCTGCAGGTTTCTCCTGAGAACATTCCCTCAGTAAGTCATCTGTACAAGAATCCCTGTTTCAGCCCCTGTTTCTGGGGAGCCTAGTCTGAGACAAATGGTATGTGCACATGTAATCTTTTTGCTGTTGTTAAATCACATTTTTTTAAATTAAGGTGAAATCCACATAACGTAAAATTAGTCATTTTAAAGTATACAGTTCAGTGACATTTAATGTATTCACAATTGGCACACAATGCCTCTATTCACTTCTAAATTTTTTTCCATCACCCCCAAAATAAGACTATACCCAGTAAGCCAACATTTCTCTCAGCCCCTGACAACCAACCACTCTGTTTTCTGTCTCTACGGATTCGCCATTCTGGACATTTCAAATAAATAAAATCATATAACATGTGATCTCTTGGTGCATGCGTAATTTTTATAAATTTCATAGATATTGTTCAGTTGCCTCCATAGAGGTTGTACCGATTTAGATCCATCCTAGCAATGTAAGAAAGTGTTAGGGAAAATTGTATCATCTTAATGACTCATCAAGTATTAGTGAAAGATTGATTATATGCTGTATCTTACTTGGGTGACAGTATATTTGGAGCAGTGTACCCCTACTTTTAAAAATGTGTTTGTTTCCAGAGGAACTGGGACACCTGTCTGCTTAAAAAGTTGCTTCCATCTCAACAGCCATGTGACCAGTGACCCCATGGCTCTTCCACTTGCCATGTAGATGGTGGGGAGGGCCATGGCCAAAGGGACTGGGTAGGAAGGGTTAGGATACTTTAGGACATAACAAGTTATAAGGTCTCCAGTTTTTAAATCTTGACTAAGCTCAGACTACCTAGTTGTGAGGAAAATATCTGGGACTCATAGGGAGATTCTGTTTCTGAGCCCAAATTTGACCAGTGCTTTCAGGGGGTAGATGGTTTAAGCGGCAGTGTGGTTTGCATAAGCCATAGGCAGCCTGCTGTGGGCTTTCAGGTCAGCACACTTGAGATCCAGTCCCAGCTTTGCCGCCTTCTAACTCTATGCCCTTATCTTTCTGAGTCTTGGTTTCATTTTCAGTAAAACAGTAATAATAATACCTATCTTGCAAAGTTATTATGAAGATTCAATGTGTTTGGTCCCTGGTAGGTGTTCTGTAAAGAGTACTGAAAAGGTAGTAGGAATTGTGGTTATTATTATCGGAGAGCTCTCCTTAACTTTGAGGAAAGGTTTCAACACTGGAGAACAACAGCCCCACTTTTCACCAGTTCTTCACGTTGTCCTATTCCAATTCTTTTACGCTAACGAAGACCCGTACTCCCCTCTCCCTGCCTTGATCTCTCAGTTCATTCAGGGGCTGGCATAGACAGCCAATAAAAGAAAGCCAGAACATGCGGGTGTCAGGGTTTTCTCTGCTGGTAAATGTTTGGGAACCCCATGACCTGTGTTCAAGAGGAAGGACTGACTGCCTATATGACAAGCGGTTTTGGTGGAAGAAGGGGTGCTTTCTTGAGAAAAGAAAATTGGAACATTTGTTTAAGAAAAGTTTATGCGGACAGAATTTTCTCTGCTTTGGAAAAAATGAAAAAGCCAGATCTGTCTTGAGCCTTTCATGTTAGGTAATAGTTTGAGAGTATGTCTTCACATCTTGTAAAATAATTATTGCATAAATTATTTATCCTCTTTTCCAGAATAAAGTACTTCTTGGTACCCACACTTGAGAGAACTTACAGATGCAAATTGGGGTGGAGTGTGCTTTTAGCTTTTTTTTTTTTCTTCTGCGGTAGGGAAGGCAGAATGGGTAAAGGCACATACTGCAAGATCTAGGCTGCCATGTTCTTACACAACCCCAAAAGACACTATTACATTATACCCTATGTGAATGGCGCCCCCTGGAATTCAACAGTGTAAATGGTGAGCCCTGGAATTGTGCATCACTTAGTAATGTCCACATTTTGTTTCCCAATGGCACTTTTGGAGTCTTGCCTCATTTAGTGTCTCTAGAAAGCATTATCTACAGTTCAAGCTACAACAACCTGAGTCAGAAGCTGGCAATCAAATCCAGCTTAAGATACTCTCCTTCCTCTGAACACTGCTGGCATGTGAAAGTGACTAAGGCTTGGTCCCTCATGGTACACACAGCACAGGGGGTGACCCATCAAAGGCAGGAGATTTTGGTCCTCTGGTCTATGGATATGGTGACCATATTTTTTCAAACAAAAATCAGGACAAATGGTCTGGCAAAGGATTATTTATGGCCTGTGAATATATTTAAAAGGAGACTTACAAATAGCTTTTAGTGATTTATGTGACAAATCATTGTGTAGAAAAGAATGAAACTGTGAAATGGATGTCATCTCAGGAATTTTAATGTGTACTCGCCGCCTATAATATTAATAGCTACCATTTATTGAAGGCTTATTATTGAAGCTTCAAATTAAGTGCTTTACAGAAATTATCTCATTTTCTCCTCAGGAGAACTCTAGTTGGTGGGCACTATCAACCCATTTTATAGAGGGGATAACTGAAATCCCGAGATGAGAAGTAGCTTACCACGATCATGTAGCTAGGAAGTGGTGGAGCTAACATTCTGACCCAGGCTGGCAGGACCCATACTCTTCAATGATACAACACAATACCATCTCTCCTATTTAATGTGGGCTTTTTACTCTTTTATTGGCAAGTTTTACTCTTCTCTTTGGGTCTGAAATGTAGCAAAAGACGGTAGTTCCATCAGGCCAAGAGATTTATAACTCTCTCCTGTCGGTGGAGAATAAGATATTCCTCATTGCCTCAGTTTAGTTCAGGACAACAAACATTTATTAAGTATCTACTTGATACCAGCCACAGGGCTAGTAGTTATGGAATATAAAGATTAATGAATATCAATACTGCACTCTTCCTACGCTCAAGATGTGTGGATTAGGGGGAAAAAGCAAACACACAAATAACTTTAATATGAGGCCAACTGGAATAAGTGACATATTGGAGAAGCTAGTTGTTCTGAGAGTTTCAGGAAGGTAGAAATTAAATCTGACTAGGGAATCTGACTACAGGAATTGGCATTTCATTAGGGCCCTGGAAGATTGCAGGGCTATCATCGTTACTATGGTTGTGTAACAATTTACGCCAAAACTTAGTGGCATTAAACAATCATTTCACTCTGTTAAAAAAATCTCATGTTCAGGAATCCAGGAAGGTCTCAGATGAGCAGTTCTTGCTTGGGGTCTCTTAAGAGGTTACGATCAGATGCGACTGGGGCTGCAGTCATCTGAAGGCTTGAGTGGCTGGACATTCAACATGGGCGCTCAGCTGGGCTGCCACTGGAATGCCTGCACAGGGCCTCTGTAGCATGGTGGCCTCAGGCAGAACTTGCGCGCACTAACCTTGGAAGTCACGCAGCATTACTTCTGCCACATCCTGTTGGTAATGAGAAAGTCACTAGGGCCAGCCCAGATTCAAGGGAAGGGGTCATGGGCCCCACCTCTCAATGGGAAGAGGATCAAGGTCACATTGTCAAAGAGAATGTACAGTCTGCCACAAGGGTGTGGCAGGTGGAGGTGTGGGCAAAGGGCCTTCTAGGCCGAACCACAGGAATAGGAAAGAGGGATGTTGAAGGAATGGCAGGTTGCCTGGTGTAGCTGGGGTGGGGAGTGTGATAAATCGGGAGAGAGGAATTTGAAAAATTAGTTTGGGTTCTGTCCACAGAGGGCTTTATAAAGCCAGAATGCTGAGTCTGGATTTATGGAGAGGTAATATAGTGATGAGACTAAGAGCATGGTTTTGGAGTCAGCTAGAATTCTTTCCAGATCAGCCCCTTACTAGCTGTGTGATCTTGGGTGAATTCCTTACCAGTCCAGAGACTCAATGTTCTTACCTGTGAAAGAAGATGATTGTAACTTTGTTGCAGTTTTACTTTACAGGATAAGAAGATGAATGTAAATCACTTAGTATATAATAAAGGGTGGCAATTATTATTACTCTGATAGGAATAAGGCAGCCTATGAGAGTGTTTGAGGGTAAGGTAACATGATCACATACTTGTCATTCAGAAAGATTCCAGCAGGCAGCTAGCAAGCCTGGAGTCAGGAAGACCAGTTAGGAAGCAATGATACTAAGTTGGTTAAGAAGCCATGAGAGTCTAAACTCGGATGGTGACTGAGGAGGGCTGAGAATGACAAGATGTTGAGATGTTGAGGAGGTAGAGGTTTTATCTGGTGGCTCATGGGCGACAAGGGTGAGGGAGAGGGAGAATCTGACTTGGGTCAGAGGTCAGAGGTCAGGTCATCCTTGTTGGGGTGCTGATTCTAGAAGCAGAACCTGAGACAGAGAATCTTGGGTGAGGGGTTCATTAGGGGAGTGTTCTCAGAAGAAAGAGTGTGGGAGAAGGATGGAGCAGAGGAAAATGTTAAGAAAAGAGGTGGTCTCACCTGACCACCAGCTTCGGTTGGATCCCACAGGAAGCTCTGCAGCTTGATTGCACCACACAATACTTTGCACCTTGAGGCAAGTGTCCTGCCTTTTGTACTTTGCCTGCAGACAGTCAGTCAGAGCTTTGGGCTGCCTGGGGGTGATGGGGTAAGGTGTAATCTTCCTTGGCAGATGGTTCCATTTGGCCAAGAGCAATTCTCTGGAGAAGGGGGCAGCTGTGAGCTCTCAGCAACCACCATTCCCGGCAGCTGGGGGAACGGGTGTACTGGCCCAGAAAAGGGGATTTGGACGAGGCACCACCAGTGTCCATTATAAGGGTCAGTGTTGCGATCAGTCTGCTCAAAACCTTTCCCAAGCCAGGGAACCAGTGCGACTGAACTTCTGCTCTGCACGCCTATCTTCATTATAGAAAATTCCTACAGGTTGCAAGCTGTGATAATAACTAACACCTAGTGTTTGGGAGGTCATCTTTTCTTCTTAAAGGATCCTGGGGTATGGCATTGTGCATGTGTAGAGTGCTGAAATGGGGGCCACAAGGAAGTCCGTAGAGCCTTTGGCCTACAAAGAGAGAGAGAGAGAGGAAAAGCAAGAGAGGCCGATAGAACAGATAGCACACGGAGATGTGCATTACATCGTATTTACCGAAGAACTTCCCCCCCTCATAATTTATGTACCTCTCAAAAGACCCAGCAGGTGCTATGTATTCCGTCTCTGGCTCTGTGATCTTCTGTTCCACGCACGCTGGATTTGATTGAGATTAGACAAATCACTGTTTTCTTTGAAAAGGGAAACTTCTGAAGCAATTGCTGAATGTAGCACGTGATAAATTTAACTTTTCACGTAGGTACTGTTTACTTCTTTAAAGTCGGTATAAATGATTAAATGGGAATAACTATATAATTCAAAGCAAACACATACACACATACCAAATCTTCAGATGAATGGCTTGGCTGCCCGCCACCAGAAATCTCCCACTTCCCTTTTATTATTCGAAGCAAACACAAAACCAAATCAACACCATCAAGGGTTTGCCCACTTGGAAAGGATATTGCATTCCAGAGCAGTCCAAAGGTTACGCTACTCATGACAATTGTATATTGTTTTCTCTAAAGTTCATGGGAATATAATAGTTGTTATTTTCTTCCTTCATACCAGCTTTCCAGCACTCCTTGTCCTTCTAAAAGGGAGAAGCACATCTTTTGTGCATTGTGCAAAGTGACCCTCTTTGGGAAGTCCTCCTACTGGGCTGAGCCTGTCTGTTTACCACCATGGTTCTACCATAATTTGTTATAGCAGCCTGAATGGGCTGCTATTTTCAGAAGGAAAGATGACACTCATGAAAACCACTCAGACTATCACCATTCCTGTACTGGATTTATATAGATAACTATATAAGAATGAGCTACTGGAGGTCAGAGGTTATATTTTGACCAGATGACCACAAATAAATCGTTTTCAAATACGTGTTGGATGCCATCACACTGAGCAAGCTAATTACGTCCTAAAGATTAAATGCTAGCGGAGTTTCTCACTTCTATCAAGATTAATACTCAAGATGAGCATGTTCTGTATATATTTAAAATCACCTTTTGTTATGTGATGTGTAATGAAAAGATGAAGATTCAGGAAACCCCAACTTGTAGTGGCAGGAGATTTTGGACAAGTCTTTGAGCCTCAGTTTCTGAATTTTGAAAGTGGTAATATTTGTTAGGCCTGTCAGCCAGAGTTGCTGGGAGCATCTAAGGAGATATAAATGTAAAGAAATTTTGTAAACTTGAGTGATGTTCAAATATTGGAAACTAGGGGACATTAAAGAATTATACATTTAAAATGTCTTCTTTTATTCCATCATATAGGGAATATATGCTCATAACAAAAATACAGAAAAGTGGGGAAAAAAAATGGAGAAGGGGAAACATTTATAGGATTTAAGTGGTTATTAGATTAAAAGTGATACCTCTTCAAGTGGGATGTTATAGTGGACTGAGTGGTGGCTCCTCAAAAGATACATCTGAGTCCTGGCCCCTGGTTCCTTGAATGTGACCTTATTTGGAAAAAGGGTCTTTGCAGTTATAGTTAAGTAAAGGATCTTAAGATGAGATCATTCTGGATTAACTGGGTGGGTTCTAAATCCAAAGACAAGTGTCTTTATTATAAGAGGAGAAACAGAGTGGGAAAATGTAGGGGAAGGCCATGTGACTATGGAGGCAGAGATTGGAGTGATGGGGCCATAAGCCAAGGGATGCCAGCAACCACCAGAAGCTGGAAAAGGCAAGGAAGGAGTCTTTCCTAGAAACTTCAGGTGGAGCATGGCCCTACTGACACCTTGATTTCAGACTTCTGGCCTCCGGAACTGTGAGATAATACCTTTCTATTGTTGTAAGCCACTCAGTTTGTGATAATTTGTTATGGCACCCTAGGAAACTAATAGAGATGCTCACCATAAAGAAAGCCCTACGAATTTCATCATGCCAGAGAGTGAACAGAGTATTGAAAGACAAAGTATGTGGTTGGCAATCTGCAACGCATGGCTTTCCTAATGAAAAAGCTTATTTTCTGCCCCTTTTAAAGGAGAATAGTCACTTTAAATGAACCAAAAGAAAACAGCAATAAAAACTATAATAAAGGCAAGTTAGGAGAAGGTTGAGAAGGAAAGTAACCACAGCAAATAAGATTAAGTCAGTCGAGTGGCCTTATCTTGTATTAAGGAGAGACTTTTGGCGTAGAATTAAGTAGGTGAGCATTTCCTCTTTAAAGTGGAGCATGGGAATAAAAGAACAAAAGGATTAGGAATGCAAACAGTTAAGGGATAGAGGAAAAAAAACACCCAGTTGATTCAGAATTTATACCACCTTTGGCTCAGACTTTGTCCTTTTCTTGATTTTACATTTAGTTGTGTTTAAACATTTCAATAAAGAAATTGATTTTTATCAAGTTAAGTTGGAAAAAAATTCACTGTTTAATTTGGGAGAGTCTGGGCAAAGGAAGTCCTTGGCTATTTGAGCAACCTTAATGTAGTACCTGGCACATACAACTCAACCAGTTGAAACCCAAATTTATAATATGGATTTTCCATGTTCTGGGACTGACCTCTTGGCCAGAAGAATATTTAAAAGAAGTCGTGCCCAAAGCAAAAGTTACCTTAATTTAAAGTTTGCCTGGTTCCTATTTTGTTAATCCCCAGCCTCCTTAATATCTTCTTTTCTATTCACTTGGTACATCTTATGGTTCTTTTGTTGTTAAAAAGAATAATAAGCACCGATTACCTCTTAGGCACTTATGTTTTCATAGATACCATTTGATTTTCATGATAATCTTGGGAGGTACCTAATACCATCCCTATTTTATACATGAGGAAACCAAGGAACTGTGACATTGGAGGGACAGTGTCTTAAGTGACTCCATGTCCAGAAATAAGCTGTGTGACTTTGAACAGATGAGTTACATAACCTCTCTAAGCCTCAGTGTTTTCACATGTAAAATGGCATCACACTCCATTTTCTTGTGTTCTAAGGAGACTTTTATTTTCACTTCTTTTTTTTTTTTCTGGTTGACTTTTACTTTCATTTTTTACTCTCCCATATTTTCCTAAACACTGACAATGAGCAGGTCAAAAAGGAAACCAATAAATATTTTTACACACAGGAAAGAACAGGAAAGATAATTACATTGTTCAGAAGAGAGATTAGTAACATGGGTGATCTTTCACTTCTTATTTTAATGTTTGAAATTGAAGTGTATCTTATAACTGCCGTCCTACATTTTTCACCCTATAAAGCGGCTATTACATTGATGATGTCTTAGTGTTGATAGCATTTGATAATTGAGGGATTTGGTAATGCATACCCTCCAGGGTTCTTATAAAGTCTAAAGATTATGTATGTAAAGTGCTTGGTACTGAGTCAGAGCTCAGGAAATGTTGATTTTTATTATTTTTTAAGTAACTTGGCCATAGGTTATACTACTAGTAAGTGGCAAAGCCTAGATTGGAACCAAGTTTGTAACTGTAGTTACGGAGCTCCTTCTTTTCTAGGCCAAAATTCTAGTCCCAAATAGTGAGGGAACCAGCTCATTATATTAGCTGTGAGTCGGTCCCCCATATAATGACCCAGACTCCCTGATTCTCATAACTTTGCCTGTTCTTCCGAGTTCCTAATATCTTCATGAGGCATAAATTATGTTGACCCATCAACATTTTAAATTTGAAATTGTAATCTTTAAATCAAGGCACACAGGACTTGCGTAATTAGTATTTGTTATATTAAGTTGTCATGTTGTCTTTGGATACCGAGCTTCTAGGATAACGGGAACTAGGTGAAACATAAAATAGGCTGAAAGGCAAATAGAAAGGTAAATCTTAATTTACAGCCTTTAGCCTGTTCCAGTGTCCCCTTTTTGTGTTTTTGCTTTTCCTCCCAGAGGGAATCAACAATTCATCATTGTACCTGTGATTGGTGTCAATGTTCCTCTACCCACTGAAAGTGACCCTGAGCTGGGGAGGGAAGTATGGCCAAGAATCTCAGGCACAAAGTTGGTGTAGTAGACATTTATTGTTATTATTATTATTATTATTAATTGCCTGCCTAACATCCAGTCTTTCTTCTTTTCCATTGGAGAAAGTCTGTCCTCCCTCAGTCCTTGTGATTTTGGGGGGTAGGATTCATCCTAGGGGTGAGTGAGAAACCCAAGCCCAGACAATGAGCATATTTTATCCCTTTGCCCACCATATTTGGTTCAGCGATGAGCAAGTAAGTTACATTTTTTTTACCTAATCTAGTTTGAGTTTTAACTTTCTAATACTTCTGATTGAAAGAAAGTAACTAACATCACTAACATAATTGGAAATCAAGACCAGTTGGCGGTTGGGGACACCCCCAGTAGCCACAGGCTAACATTGGAACTAAATCCTTAGTGAGGAGTTGATGAGGATAGTTTTTCAGGGTTCCCTGGCACCATCAAGGAAGAGGCTTGGGGCTTCCCTGGTGGCGCAGTGGTTGAGAGTCTGCCTGCCAACGCAAGGGACACGGGTTCGAGCCCCGGTCCAGGAAGATCCCATGTGCCGCGGAGCGGCTGGGCCTGTGAGCCATGGCCGCTGAGCCTGCGCGTCCAGAGCCTGTGCTTTGCAATGGGAGAGGCCACGACAGTGAGAGGCCCGCGTACAGCAAAGAAAAAAAAAAAAAGGAAGAGGCTTGTTCCAGTAGAACGACCCAGGTGTAAAATCAGCCAGGCAGATATTCTTATTAACAGTGAGGTTATCGTGGTCCCACAAATCAATATCCTTTATTTAAACCACACAGTTCCATCTTCTTGAATCCAGTGTTTGTCAACCACTCATTTGAACTTAATTTAGCCTTTCTTTTCTGGGAAGGGAGTCCATATAGCAAGTGAAACTCCTTCTCTGGGAGGTATTTGGTAGGGTAGTGTAAATGAATCAACTCATGGTCTGGTTATAAGTGAACCTCCTGTGAATCTGACTGTCACAAGCCAGTTCAAAACACTGACTATCTACTATGTACATGGCATGGGTTAAGTAAATGTTCCCTTTTACACAACCTAAGTGCAAGATACTGTCAAAGTAATTTCATAATCATTTCATAAGTCAGATAAAGGCACTTACCATAAAGGTTGTAATGTTTTTAAATGTCAGAGCAGTAACTGAACAATTATAAGAGGGCACATTTTGTTATTAATTTGTCACTCTTACTATGACATTAACTTCCTTCCTCCAAATTACTCATTTGACATTTTTCCAATCCAGACTGTGTGAAGAGCTTCACAATGGACCTTGCCTTATTTTTTCTTCTTCCTTTTTTCACATTGTTTTTTTTTTTTTTTTTTGCGGTATGTGGGCCTCTCACTGTTGTGGCCTCTCCCGCCGCGGAGCGCAGGCTCCGGACGCGCAGGCTCAGCGGCCATGGCTCACGGGCCCAGCCACTCCGTGGCATGTGGGATCTTCCCGGACCGGGGCACGAACCCGTGTCCCCTGCATCTGCAGGCGGACTCTCAACCACTGCGCCACCAGGGAAGCCTTCACATTGTTTTAAAAAAACCATACAAAGTAAGCACAAATACCTTCTTGTCATAAAAAGTTTTCAAATGATAAAAAAGCAAATGTCCCCTTTTATTCCTACCCAATCTTATGCCCCCTTTCCAGAAGTTACACTGTTAACTGTTTATTGTATCTACTTTCAGCCCCTTCTCTATGCATTTATGAAAAAATATGCACATATATCAGTGTATGGTTTTATTTTTGGTATGTGTGTTTATAAATCGGATCGTGGTGTATGTATTGCTTTGTAACTTGCCTTTTTCACTTAATGGGCTGTGTTAGGGATCTTTCCATATCAACACACGTGGATTTATTCATACAATCATTCAACAAATATCTATCGAGCACCACTGCGCTCAATACTGATTTTATTGTTGTTCAGCAAATATTCACTCCCCTTTCCCCAGCTCCTCAGGGGAAGAGTATATTTCGCTGCCCCGTTGACGTGGAGTTTGCTCATATGACTTGCTTAGGCCGCTGGGATGTGGACGGTAGAATTGACAGCGTGTCAGATCCTAGCAGAAGCTTTCAGAGGCATTGCAAGTTCTGCTAGCCTTCTTGAGCTCCTGCCCTCTATTCAAAGAATAGTATGTTTCCCATGTCCTTCAGCCTGGTCCCTGGCACAGGGAGATGCATGGAGCAGATCTGAACCCAGCCCACAGCCCGGAACAGAGTTACTGCAGTTGACTGTAGAACCGTGAGCAAAAAAATAAACATTTGTTGCTGTGAGCCACTGAGATTTTGGAATTTTTGTAACTCGGCCCGATCACAGCAAAATCTGATGGATACAAATAGTTGCTATTTGCCAGACATTGCTCTAGATGCCGGGAAAACAACAACAATCCCTGCCTACGTGGAGTTTACATCGAAAAGCTGGTTAGTGTTCCATGGAATGGTTGAACCATGGTAAGGTATTGCCTCGTTTTCAGTCTTATAGGCCTTTTGTACAAAGTGCCAAGCACGCAAGGTCTGTGCATCCTCAACACCTCTGCCGCCTCTATCCCCTCCTTCCCCTCACTACTGCCACCTGGTCGCTCCTCTGCTCTTGACCTTCCGCCTTGACTATGGAAGAACCCATTGGCTCTCCTCTAGGTTCTCCCTACTCTCAGATGTCCCATGCATTACGACAAGTGCATTTTCTAGCCATGACCTTGCCTCACACAAAACTCAGTAACTCTTTTTCCTTCTTTATAAAACACAAAGTCTGGCCTTCAACGTCCACCCCCTCTCAACTTTCCAACTACATTTTTTCTTAGTCTTGCACTCTTGTTTTGCCAGAGCAGCCTGCTTACTGCCCAGGACACGCATCCTGTAGTGAATTTCGTGGTGGGCCACCCAGACAGAATTTCCTTTCGGGACTGAGGTACCCACTCCCCCAGCTGCCAGGAGTGTTCGTGGATGATGGCTGCCATGTAGTCTGCTCTCAGATGAAGACACCCACCTCACCCAAGGTTCACATTCCCTTCCCAGGGACAGGCTACATCCAATGACTGGTCAGAAGGGCTGGGGATTCCCTGCTGGTCCAGTGGTTAAGACTCCGCACTTCCACTGCTGGGGGCCCAGGTTCAACCCCTGGTCAGGGAACTAAGATCCCACAAGCTGCGCTGTGCGGCCAAAAAAGAAAAACAAAACAAAGGTGTGTGTGGAGAAGGTGCTATAAAGACCCATCCCCTTTGTCTCAAGGCAAGGCAACTCTGAAAAGTTATTCCAGCTTCAGACCAATCTATGAGATTGGCTCAGGCTTTTTGTTTGGTGTGGCTATATTGTAGCCCAGCACCTTCCTTTGCTTAATATTTCCTTGTCTCCTCCACAGGGGATGATCCCAAGGATACTCCCTAATACGTTTCCGAAATGCTAAACTCCATCCCAGAGTCTGCTTCCCGGGCAACCTGAGATGAAACACACCCTGCAGGTCCTTGGGCCTTTCCCATACTTTGGGACGTTTGATCACGCTATTCTCTCCACCCAGAACACCTTCCCTATAATCCTCAGCTAGTTAAAACTCTACCCAGACTTCGTGACCTCTCCCTAACATCACCTATTCCAGGTAGTTTTTCCTGACTTTTGAACCCAGAAGCCCTTGCTCTCTTGAAAGGCCACCAGCAATGTTCTTTTCATATTTCTGTTACAGTGCTATGGGAGCTGGTAGGTTGTAAGGGGAGAGCTTGGACTTTGGAGTCAAGCAGGCTGGTATTCTTTTACTTACTAGACGTGTGAACACAGGCTCTTCAGTTTTTCTCATCAATAAAATAAGAAGGAAAAAAAAAGGCTACCTCATAAGATTGCTGTTAACATTAAAGGGAATTACACAGATAAAATGCCTGGTGCATAGCAGGTGCCCAAGTGCAAGATCCTCCCACGCTCTCCTTTCTTCTTCCCTTTATCATATCTTGTATCTTTATTGATCGTGCCCATCATTTATGGACTTGTCTCATCTGCCTACAGGCTTGGTAAGGGCTGGAATGTGCCTTGCTTATCTCTGTATTCACACAGTGCTTTGCACAAAGAGCTTCATAAATGTTGAACTGAATGCCACCTCTGGGCCGGCATTTCGAGTTTGTTTTTGGAACCAAGAATTTCCCTGTTGTATCCCATAATTCATAAATTGATTGCACAAAAAAGGGGGTCCAGAATGACTATTTATGGGTTCTCGATAGCAACCTTAGCCGCAGAGAGCTCTGCCAGCCCTCCGGCTGGCCTTGTCTCTCACTGCAAGCACCATATGGGAAGCCAAACCTCAAACAAAGGTGCCCTCAGAGAGTCTGGACTCAGAAAACAGCTAAGGAATTTCAAGGCAAACCATACACATCAGCGTTCCTATGACTGAAGTTTCTTTCAGTCTAATTTTTTAATGACCATAGTTGAGAATTCTAAAATAATCTTAAAGATGAGCTCTAGGGTAAGAAGTGACCGAGTTAGCACAGTGCCTGGCATAGGTTCAGGACATGTTTCTTGAATGAATAAATGAATGGATGGATGGGCTGTGGCTGGGTCATGGGTGAAGTTCTCTAGAAGGGATACTCCCATCTTCTCAGACACACTCAGGTCACCTTCAAGGCAAACTGGAGGACGGAGTGGGACCTCTCTCATGTAGCCACTCTTAGGCATGGTTACTGGGGTAAGTGAAAGACTCTTGCGTCTGACAGCGCCGTTTCTGAAGGTGAACACATATGGTGATAATGCTGTAGTGCTGGAAGTGAAATTTCTTTAAAACCCCAGCATAGCTCTAAGTCCAAGTTTCTAAATAGACATTAATGGCCCGTGTCGCAGGGGTGGGCAGAGGGAAATGTCGAGCTGCAGTGCAGGTCCAAAGACAGCTTTAGCCTATACTACGGGGGGCTCTAGAGCTAGATGACCCGTCAAAGTTGTCCCAAGCTGGGCTAAGGTGATCAGGCCTTTATACCTTTGCCTCAATCAGTCATTGTATGTGGGTTGTCCCCAGAATAGTGTGATTTTGGGTGAGGTGCTTCTCTGTGGCTGAGGCAGACCCTGAGGGGCTGAGGGCTGTCTGCTCTCTGTACTCGCACAGCTGGGGTATCAAGTCCTTCCTTGTAGGGCGGCTGGGAGGCGCAGCTCCATATTCTCACCCCTTTATGCCCATCCCTATGCCCCCAACCCCCTCTCCTTCTGCCACCCCTGCCTTCCTTTATACCCCCGCAGCAGTAAAGTGCTTGTAGTCGCCATGCCTTGGCTTATGCTGCCTCTTTTCTTAGAATGTTCCTCCTCTCCTTTCTTGGGTTCACTTCCATTCATTCTTTAAGATGAATCCCTGGACGTTATCTCCACTAAGATGTTCTTCTGTTATAAATCAGAAACTAACACACCATTGTAAAGCAATTATACAAAAAAAAAAAAAAAAAAAAAAGATCCAAGGGGGAAAAATAAAAAAACCAAAAAAAGCAAAAAAAATAAAAGATGTTCTTCTGGGCTCCTGAAAACAAAATGAGATGTTCCTCCACAGTACTTACAAGATATCCTGCGCCTCCTACTTCTTTACCACGCTGTTGTTGTGTGTCTGCTTGTGTGTCTGTCTCTCGTTCCAGACTGGGAGTCCCATTCAGGGCCCCAGTACCTGGGAATGTCTGACTCAGATAACGGGGATTCTATTCATGTTTGTTAAATGAATGATTGGGTGGAAGAATGGCAGGGCTTGTTAACAGAACTGTTTTGTGAGTGTGTAGTCCTACTGGCTAAGAAATTACAAAATAGGTCAATGATAACATCATGTGTGCTTATTCAGACTTTTACACTTGCAAGAGACAGTCTCGCAAACCCCTTGAATCCTTTTGCATTTGGCTGGCTGGCTGTTTTGCAAAACGAACAGCATATATGGTGCTTTCTGAGCTGCTGTCTCCCAACCGGTAGGTTGGGACACTTTGATGGGTTGCAAAGATGTTCTTGATATGTCACAATCCCCTTGGTTTCCTCATTCTTTGTTATCGATTTCTGACCAGCAGGGTGGGATTAGTGGTAATGTGGCAGAGAGAGGAGGTGGGACAACACAGGCGAATATGTGAGTGTCTCGAGGTCAGGTGTTTGGGGTATGGGTGGCTATAAAACTGGATCAGCGAAGGGCTGGATGGGATGGGGCAGGATGTGGGAGACAGTACACCCTGCCTCACTCTGTATCCTGTTTTGCACAAGGTTGGTGAACACAGAGATTTCAAATGACTGTAAATGATATCGCAACGGAAGTCTCCTAGTGTGGAATCAAGAACCATCACCAAGTCGGGATGAGCTGAGGTCAGAAAATGAAGCAGAGAGGATTTTACTTAGTAAAAGGGAAAATTCGCTCTGTATATGTCTGTGCAAAGAATGCTCACATGTTAGAACTCTTGTGGTTGCAAATGATAGACGCTTGCCTGGAACCACCTTAGACAAACAGGAGGATTTATTGGCTCATGCAGAAAACCCTGGAAAAGGCAGAGATGCAGCTGACTTCTGGGAGTAGAGTGACAGAGGCTAGTCCCCCTCTAGGGTGGAGAGTGCCGGTTTCTCTGTGTCAGCTTTCCTCTTTTAGGCAGGTTTTCCAGAAGATTGGATCATGGATGACAGCAACTTCCAGCTCTCATCTTCCCAGATTTCATTCATTCAATTCATAAAACAAGTAGCCACGGAGCACCTATTACATGCCAGGTATTGTTCTAGATGCTGGAATAGCAGGGAAAGAAAGATGAGGAAAAACCCTCCTTTTATATTCCAGGGGAGGAAATTTAGGCAGCGAACAAGAGTAAAGAGGAACATTTGATGGTATATTAGAAAGGGATAAGTGCTATGGAAAGAGAAAATCAAGCGTAGAAGGGAGATAGGGAGTGCTGGGACTGGGGGTGGATATTGCAATTAAAAAAAAATTTATTTTATTGAAGTATAGTTGATTTACAATGTGTTCATTTCTGCTGTACAGCAAAGTGATCCAGTTATATATATATATACACATTCTTTTTCAATTCTTTTCCGATATAGTTTATCACAGGATATTGAACATAGTTCCCTGTAGGACCTTGTTGTTTATCCGTTCTATACATAATAGTTTGCATCTGCTAATCCCAAACTCCCAGTCCATCCCTCCCCCACCCCCCTTCCTCCCCTCCCCCTTGGCAACCACAAGTCTCTTCTCTATGTCTGTGAGTCTGTTTCTGTTTCGTAGACAAGTTCATTTGTGTCATATTTTAGATTCCACATATAAATGATATCATGTGGTATTGTCTTTCTCTTTCTGGTATTGTCTTTGTCTTTCTCAGAAAGAGATAATCTCTAGGTCCATGATGTTGCATTTTAAATAGGATTTAAATTCCCGCCAGGGAAGGCCTTATGAGGGAAATGACATTTGAGCAAAGACTTGAAGGAAGAGAGGGGTTGAACCATGCAGGTAACTGGAGTTGGAGACAATAGCAAGTGCAAAGGACGTGAGGTGGGCGTGCACTTGGCATGTGTGAGGAACACCAGCAAGACCACTGAGACTCAACTGGAGTGAGCAAGGGGAACGGGAGTGGGAAATGAGGCCAGGGAGCTAAGGCAGATTCCATGGGGCTTTGTGGGTCATAGTAAAGACTTTGACTTTGAGAGTATGAGGTGGGCAACCACTAGAGTGTTTTGCAAGGAAGAGTAACATTATCTGATCTGCATTCAGCTCTGGCTTCTGTGTTGAGAAGGAACTGCAGAGAGACAAGGGTGGAAGTAGGGAGACCAGTTGCCTATTGTAATAATCCAAGTGAGAAATGATAGGAGCTTGGACCAGGTTTGCTCTCTGAGAGGCACTGCTCCAATTAAAGGGGAAATGGGGGCTGTGAGGTCATCTCTCTGGTCACAAGTATAGCTGGTTGCCCCAGTGAGAACACCTGGGTGGAGTAGGAGAAGGGGTACTTTCTCTTAAATGTGGAGAGCTGTTTCTAGAAAAAGGGAAATTGGGAGGCAGACCACAGTAGCTGTCTACTTCAGCCATTGTTTAGTCAAGACTGCTTGAAAGTTTTAGAAGCATTCTCCTGCCTTTGCCTATGTGTTTGACTACATCTAGGAAACATTCTCTGCCTGTAACTCACAAGTATATTCCACTACACCCATGGACTGGTCTGCAGAAAACAGAGCTAAAGCTTTTGAACTGAGAACTGAGCCATGAGTAGATTTCATCCTGACACAGTGTCTTTCAGAGTCCTTGTTCTCTTTCTTAGAGAAGTCTTCTTCATTGAAACATAGCTTACTCAATTTCTTACTTACTGTCACAACGAAGGACTTAAATGGTTTCATATGCATGCGCTTGGTTTCCTCAAAAACTACCTCTTTAGAACGCCATACCGATTCCCTGAAAAGGGACAATGTGTGACAAACATTGCATTGCTTCAGAGTGACTCTTCAAAATGCTGGATGGAAATTTAGGAATCTAAAGAGTAAAATGGGCTCTTCCAATATTGCTGTTACAATTACAATGAAAGAGTCTAAATACAGAAGTGGTCTCCCTTTCACTTGTCTGGGTGGTCTTTTATATTTAACCATGATACAAACACGAGTGGTCCTTGGACAGTGGGCTCTTTTATCTCATGTTTTTCCACAGAGGTATGATATGATGACATCTGCAACCACTTCAGATGATATTCAGTACAAAACATATATCTCATAATTTTAATGCCCTCCCACCTCAACTTTTATATTTAGTACTGTTGGTTTAGATCGAGTTTACCCTTATCATCTTGAATCTTGGAAGGAGAAGCTGAATATTTCTTCTTTGTTTACAAGCTTACCTATGGCCTTTCTAGAATGAGAAGTTTAGACTTTGTCTCTACTTTGTACTCTCTGGGTACCACAAGGTTCACCCAGATTGGACTAATTCTTGTTAAGGGACCATTCTGTTCACTGCTGACTTTATGGTCTCCATCTTCTGACAGCCACAAACAAAAGAAGATATGCAATCAATGTATAAGGTATGAAGAAAAATGTGACAAGTACTCAGCAAGTTAACTTAATAAATACTACTGGATTCCCTGTACATCTTTCTCCTGTCATATCACTTTCCGTTATTCCAGAGGCTACTACTATCCTGAATTGATCTCTATTTACTTTTCCTATTTTATTATGTCATTTGCTTTTCTTTCTTGAGCGTGGATTATTTTGTACGTACAAAAGAATGTTATATGGCTAACAAACACTCATGAATCTACCATCTAGCTGAAACAGCAGACTATGACCAAGACTACTCAGGTCTTTATAGGCTTACTATATTTTTATGTATCCCGAAATAATATGTTCTTCAGTTTGACATTTTAAACTTCATGTAAATGGTGTAATATTGTATATATTCATCTATGACTTGCTTTTATGATCAACATTAAGTGTGTGAGAGTCTAGGGCTGTGGGGACCAATTATGCTGGTTGTGTACTGTACAACTCTAGCGGGGGAGCTATTTACTTTGCAGTCTGGGCAAACGGTAACTTCTGGAGCTATACAGTGTACAACTTGTATCTACTACTAGATACCAGTAGCATCTTCAACCCCCTCCCCCAGATACTATAGCATTTTTCAGTATATCTCTCTGTTTAGATTTTTAATGGCTGCACTAAGTATTACATTACACATAGATAAGTCATCACATCCTACTACTGTCTACATTTTATGAGTTTGAGTGAAGTGTAGAAATCTTACATCCCTGTTCATTGTTTTCCTCTCCCCTGTTTATAACTATCTTAAATATTTCTTCTGCATACATTGAGAACCACATCACATAATGTTATCTATTTTTGCTTCAAAAGTCAAAAGTTAGAAAACTCAAGAGAAAGGAAGTTGATTTTATTTACCTGTGTTTTTACTCTTTCCCTTATTTTTTATTCCTTGCTGATGTTTTCACACTCCTTCTTTTACCGTATCTTTTCTTTTTCAAGAATTTCCTTTAGCTATTCTTTTAGGGTGGGTCTGCTGGTGACATTCTTTTAGGTTTCCTTTGCCTGAGAATGTCTTGATTTCCTCTTCATCCCTAAAGAGTGTTTTAACTGGATATGGAATTCTAGTTTGACCGTTCTTTTCTTTTAGCACTTGAAAATTTTCGTGTCACTTTCTTATGGCCTGCATGATTTCTGATGAGAAATCCAACTGCCATTTGAATTGTTTTTGCTATAGGTGGGGTATAATTTCTCTTTCATTGATTTCAAGATTTTCACTTGTTTTTAGTTTTCAGAATTTTTATTATCATATATTGTGGCATAGATTTCTTTGACTCCCTATTTTGTGTTTGCTCAGCTTCTTGAACCTGTAGGTTTATGCCTTTTGCCAAATCTGGGAAATTTTTACCCATTATTTTTTTCAAATAATTTTTCAGTCCCACACTCTTTCTCCTCTTCTCTTCATGACTCCAAAGACATGAGTATTAGATCTTTCGTTATAGTTGTATAGGTCCCTGAGGCTTTTTTTTTCCCAGTTGTTTTCTTATTCTATCTCTGTTGTTTAGATGGGTAATTCCTATTGGTCTATTTTCATACTCACTGATTTGCTCCTCTGTCCTCTCCACTCTGATGTTCAGCCTATCAAGTGAGATATTTTACCTAAGTTATTATATTTTTCAGTCTCAGTTTCCTTTTCATTCTTTTTATCTTCTATTTCTTTACTGAAGATTTCTATTTCTCTCTGCTTAGACTTTCTATTTTTTCATGTGTTTTTATTGTGTCATAATTGCTCCTTGAAAAGTTTTTCTGATGGCTGTTTCAAAATCCTTGTCAGATGATTCCAGTATCTGTTGACACCTCATTGTTGGTGTCTGACTGTCTTTTCTTATTCAGGTTGAGATTTTCCTAGCTCTTGGTATGATGAATGGTTTTAGATTGTATCCTGGACATTTTTAGTATTATGTTATGATACACTGAATCTTACTGAGTTCTTCCGTTTTAGTAGGCTTCCTCTGACACCATGCTTTCCGGAGAATATGGATACAACCTCTTTTCTGCCAGGTTGGGGGTGGAAGTCCAGCCTCTGTTGACACCTCGGGGTTGGAAGTGGCACTTTTTTATCACTAGGTGGTGGTGAAAGTCATGACTCTCCACTAGACCTTCTCTGACACCATCTTAGCAGGGGGAAGGAAAGGTTCCTTGTTACCACGGGGTGGGAGTGAAAGTCCTGTTTCCACATGTGATTTCCACTGACTCCATGGAAGGACATTTCATTATTGTCTGACTGGGATGAGAGTCTTACCTCCTCCACTTGGTCTTTCATTACACCACCCTGGCAGGGGACTTCGGGCACCTTGCTATAGCCTGGCAAAGATGGAAGTCTACTCTCTCCCCTTGTCATTTTCTGATGTGTGCCACAGTTTTTTCCATGATATTTGGCTGGAATACAGTGGTTATTGTCCAAAAGTTCTCTGTCTTGCTAGGTTTCCCTTTTCCTGGTCCTTTGTCTAGGAAGAGCAAGCTTTTATAGGGACATTTTTGTCTGTGCCTGCTGGCATTTCTGGGTTGGCAACTTCTGTACCACCCAGTCTGAGATATATAAGGCAAAAAGAATACCCAAGGAACTCACTACTGTGTCATTCTTTGGGTCCTGAGGTTCCTAACTGGCTTGCCTTCTTCTCTCCCCCTTTCAAAATCTTATGTTTGTTTTATGTACAGTATCTAGTGTTTTTAGCTATACTGTGTGGAAGAAATAGGAAGAAGTGTGTCTACTCTTTTCTGTTCAGGACTAGAAGTCTCTATTCAACAATTTTTTAAAATTTCTCTTAACTTTTGTTTATTTATTTATTAGAATATAATTGCTTTACAATGTTGTGTTACTTTGTGCTGTACAACAAAGTGAATCAGCTATATGTATACATATATCCCCTCCCTCTTGAGCCTCCCCCCCCATCCCACCCCTCTAGGTAACAATTTTTAATATGTAACATTTTCATTGTTATTCAGTTTAAGAACTTTATTTTTCTTATGATTTTTTTCTTTTACCAGTCAGTTATTTATATTGTGTTCTAAATTTCCAAATATATAGGATGTACTTTTTTGGTTATTTTACTGAACCTATTTGCCTGTGGGTGAGAAAGTTGCTTAAATAAATTTTTTTTTAAAATAAATGCTTCAGATTTTTACTTGTAAATGGAGATAATAATACTTTTATTCTCATAGGGTTGTGAAGATTAAATGAATTTGTCCATGGACTTTCCTAAGAAATCATAGGTATATTCCCTTCACCATTTTTTCTTGATCCTTTTTTTTTTTTTTTTTTTGGCTGCTCCGTGTGGCATGCAGGATCTTAGTTCCCCTACCAGGGATCGAACCTGTGCTCCCTGCAGTGGAAGCACAGAATCCTAACCACTCAACTGCCACGGAATTCCCTCATTTTTTTAAATGAAAGTTTATTGGAATATAATTGCTATACCATGTAAATCATTATTTAAAGTGTATAATTCAATAGTTTTTTTAGCATATTTACAAAACTATGCAAACATCACTACAATCAATTTTAGAATACTTTCATCTTCCCTCAGCAAAACCCATTAGCAGTCACTCCCCTCCCACCCCCCATCTAGACTTAGGCAGTCATGAATCTATTTTATGTTGCTATATATTTGCCTATTCTAGACATTTTACATAAATAGAACCATACAATATGTGGTCTTTTGTGACTACCTTCTTTTGCTTAGCATGCTGTAGCATGCATGTATCAGTATTTCTTTTTTTATTGCCAAATTATCTTCTATTGTATGACTCTAACACATTTTACTTATCCTTTCATCAGTTGATAGACATTTGGATTGTTTCCACTTGTGGGCTATTATGAATAATATGTGTGGATATATGTTTTCATTTCTCTTGGGTATATTCCTAGGAGTGGAATTACCGAGTCTTTATTAACTTTAATAAAGTTAAACATTCAACTTTTTGAGAAACTGGCAAACTTTTCCATAGCAGCTACACAATTTTACATTCACACCACCTACATATGAGGGTTCCAGTTGCTCCACATCCTCTCCAACACTTATTACTATCTGTCTTTTTTTATTAGAGCCATCCTAGTGGGTGTGAAATGTGATCTCATTTTGGTTTTGATTTGTATTTCTCTAATGGCTAATAATGTTGCATATCTTCATGTGCTTATTGGTCATTTGATATTTTCTTTGGAGGAATGTTTATTGAAATCCTTTACCATTTAAAAATTGGGGCTTTCGTGGAGCGGCTAGGCCCATGAGCCATGGCCGCTGAGCCTGCGCGTCCGGAGCCTGTGCTCCGCAGCGGGAGAGGCCACAACAGTGAGAAGCCCGCGTACCAAAAAAACAAACAAAACAAAACAACAACAAAAAAATTGGGGCCTTTTTTTGTTGCCATTAAATTATGAGTTCTTTGTCTATCCTGAATACAAATTCCTTATCAGAGGTATGATTTGCAGATGTTGCCTCCCATCCTGTTTCGTTAATTTTTCACTTTGTTGAGAGTGTCCTTTGATGCACAAGTTTTAGATTTTGATGAAGTTTCACTTGTCTATTTTTCCTTTTGGTGTTTTTGTTTTTGATGTCATGTCTAAAACTCTTTTGCCAAATCCAAGGTCATGAGAGACGTATGTTTTCATCTAAGAGTTTTATAGGTCTTAGCTATTAACTTTAGGTCTAAGATCCATTTTGAGTTCATTTTTACATACAGTTAGAGGTAGGGATGGAACATAATTCTTTTGCATGAGTATATTCAGTTGTTTCAGCACCATTTATTGAAAAGACTATCATTTCCCATGTCAAAAATCAATTGACTATAAATGTGACTGTTTATTTCTGGACTCTTATTCCATTGATCTATCCTTATACCAGTACCACAGTGTCTTGATTACTGTAGCTTTGTGGTAAGTATTGAATTTGGGAAGTTTCACTCCTCCAACTTTGGTCTTCTTTTGAAGGCTTGTTATGGCTATTTTGCATCTGTTGAGTTCCCATATGAATTTTAGGATCAGCTTGTCAGTTTCTGCAAAGAAGTCAGTTGGAATTTTGATGTGGGTCGCACT
Organism: Phocoena phocoena; assembly: GCF_963924675.1. Taxonomy (NCBI): domain Eukaryota; kingdom Metazoa; phylum Chordata; class Mammalia; order Artiodactyla; family Phocoenidae; genus Phocoena; species Phocoena phocoena. The sequence continues at coordinate 39,092,571 of NC_089240.1, read as the reverse complement.
GAATCTGTAGATCAATTTGCAGGACTATTTTGATCTTAACAATATTAAGTCTTCTGATCCACGAACACAGGATGTCTTTTAATTTATTTAAATAATCTTTAATTTCTTTCAATGATGTTTTGTAGTTTTCGGTGTACAAGCTATGCCCTTCCTTTGTTAGATATATTCCTAAGTATTTTGTTCTTTTTGATGCTATTGTGTAAGATGTGCTCTTGAACCAGAAGGATGAGGGCCGTAGGCTAAGAATGGCAGACCAAGAGCTGGAAGGAGTCAAGGTACGCTACACAGTTGAGTACCCAAAGAGCGTTGTTTATCTACCCAGACAATTATGTAAGAGAAAAATAAACTTTTATCTTGTGCAAATATATGTTATTTTGGGGTGATCTATCACTCACAGATGAACTCATTTTAATAAATCTAACCCATGATGTTAATCATTTATTTATTCACTCATTCAACAGTTACCTGTCGAACATATAAAATGTCATAACATTGTACTAGGCCCTGAATGAGATGAAAAAGACATGTAAATCCCAGCTATTTAAGAACCTCTCAATGATACATACACTCCAATAAAATGTTTTGGGTAATGACAAAGTGCCGTTTGTCCACTGAAGTGAATAACACAGACCATGCTTGCCTCAAGTCAGAAAAGACAGGGGCGAGAGGGTGGGAAGAGAAGAGATCCCCTAGGACTGGAGTCTTAGAGGAAGATTTGAGGGCGGAGTCTTGAGCTGGAAGAGCCAGTGGAATTTCAACAAACAGAAGAGGCAGATGACTGAGCATTTCAGATGGAATGTTGGGTGAGAGGGAGCAATGTTAACAAAGCCCGGAAATGGGAGTGAGGACGGCAGAAAAACTGAAGGGACAGTGGGGAAAGGGGGCAAGGACCCAATGAGAGAACCATGAACACCCAACTGAGCAGTCTGTGGGCAAGGTGAGGATCCTCCAGTGGTTTGAACTAAACAGGTTTGACTGAGTGTCATATCAAGGGTAGAGTAGAGGGGGCATCGGGCCCTGCGTGCAAGCAACAGGAGGGTGTGTTGTCTATAGGAAAGTTAAAAACAGTATTAAAGTGGCCTAGAATTTGGTCTGCTTTCTATTTTTCGCCTGGTACTGACAATTCTAAATAATGTCAGTGTTAAAATACTCCTCCTTTCCACAATCTTTTATCAGTCTAGGGCAGTACTGTCCAAAAGAAATATAATGTAAGCCACATATGTTATTTAAAATTTCCCCGTATTTACATTAAAAAGTAAAAATAAGTAGGTGAAGTTAATGTTAATAATATACTTTATTTAACACAATATGTCCAAAGTATTAAATATTATATATCCAAAATATTCAACATGTAATCAATATAAAAATTATTAAATATTTTGTATAACTTTTTTCACGCTAAGTGTGTATTTTCCACTTACAGCGCATCTCAGTTTGGACTAACTACATTGCAAATGTTCAGTAGTCCCATGTGGCTAATGGCTAGTATTGGACATGTTCAAGGTCTAAACAAAAACTTTGCATTGTAATAATAAGTTAAAAGCTCCAAATTAGCACAATGTCATTATTTATCATTTCATAAACATTGTGTTCTACATGTAAGTCAGCTTGGATGACTCCCAGTTATATAGTCAGTCCCTAAAACATGTGGATTCAGGTATATGTGTTTGTTTGGAAAGTAAGTTTTTGTTTTAGGTTTTTTTCCCTACTTAATAACATTTTTTAGAAAAAATAAAGTTACATGAGGAGAAATACAAACTTTAACAATAATTATCGGTTAACAGAACAATTAAGTATACGAGACTAAGCCTATCCAGGTGTATCTAGCATGTATAATTGTCATCTTTATATTCATATAAAGAACTAGTGTTTTAATTTGTTGTTCCTTTTGATCTGGCTTGGTATTCTATTTTATTGATTTCTGTTCTTCTTTTTAAACTTCTTTCCTTCTACCTGTGTCATTTCTAACTTCTTATGTTACTTTTTAGCCTTTCACCTTGTCTTTTTTTCCCCCAGCTTTACTGAGATATAATTGACATATTGCGTAAGTTTAAGGCATATAATGTGTTGATTTGATACACTTATATATTGTAAAAGGATTAGCAGCAGAGCATTAGCTAACACCTCCATCCTGTCACATAATTACCATTTCCTTTTTGTGGTGAGAACATTTAAATTTTAGTCTCTTAGCCACATTCAAGTATATGATACAGTATCATTAGCTATAATCACCATGCTGTTCCTTAGATCCTCAGAATTTGTTAATCTAATAACTGGAAGTTTGTACTCTTTGACCAATAGCTCTTCATTCCTCTCACCCCCCAACCCCTGACAACAACCATTCTACTCTCTGGTTATATAAGCTTGGCCTTTTTGAATTCCACATATAAGTGATATCATACAGTATTTGTTTTTCTTCTGTCTGACTGGAGAATAAATTTGTAATGGTTCATAATTATTAGAGCTCTTTATAAAATTCACCATCACAAGTGTAGGTTACTGATTTTACCAGAGAACATTTCTTTATACACTCCTCCTCTCCACCCCGCACATATCCCACATAAACAATACTGTGACCTCAACCCACATACTTTAAAGTCACTCAAATCACGGGCGGTGTCCAAGTTAGCACAGAAAAGTTTTTGTTATTGCCCTCTAAAACAAAATGTCCACAGTCTCTGAGAACATTACTCTTGGTGAACTCACCCTATCCACTGCAACTGTGACAACACTCACTCGTACCTAAGGAGAAGACTTAATCAGAGCAAAGGAATGCACTACAGAAAAAGTATAGTGTCAACTCAAATGTCTTCAAGTAAATAATTCTAGCCTAGAGAATGCTTATACTGAAGCTAAGAAAATGAGAAATAAATTAGGCCATTTGTCAATTCTGTGACTTGGAAAACAAATACCATTTTGTGAATCAGAAGTTTGATATAAGGCATTCTAATTATGTGAGCTTGGATATTTTAAAGGACAAATCTTTTGGCTTAAAACCAAAGTGTATATAATAAAAACCTGCTATAACATGGTTAGTTTATGGGATGGATGTCAGTCTTATCCAGTATCTATATTAATATGGAGAAGGTCTTGCTGTATGACTGAATAAGCATACATACCCTCTGGAGCATACAGAGTGAAGCCCATATGCTTCCCTGGGGAATTTCCTTTCCATCCATGAACTGTTTCTTGGCTCTCAATAGAGTCTTCATTTTGTTCATGTATGTATATGACTTTATTAGTTTCACTTTTTTCCATTTAGTTATCTTGCACCATCATTTATCGTAGTATTGTATGTCTATCTCGCGTGGCATTTATTACAGTCTCCAACTTACTGACCTTTATATACATCCTTCTTCCTCAAAATTGCTGAAATCATAAAAAGCATCAAAATGTAGGTACTCAACATCACACCATAAATCTTTATTTTTTAATTCCTAGGCAGATAGAATTCCAAATTATTTTAGATGACAGTTTGGTATCTGAAATGATTAATCTACCCATTCTTTACACGCAGCTATTTGTATGAAACATTGTCTTTGAATAGACAAGTTATCAGTAGGTGCAAACCTTAACGCATGAAGAACTCATTGCAACAGGACTCCCTTCTTTGGATCTATGATCTTATGATCTTTCAGATACCACTCTCCTCATCCAGAAAAGAATTGTTCACTTGCAATAGGCCCTTGGGCATAACACAGCATTTACAATGTATAGAGTGTGCATTTCATGTTTTTTTTCATGTATTTCCTTTGGTTAAAAACTAATATGCAATCTACAACATCCAAATAAATGATTTAACATATTTTATACAACACATGTTCAAGTAATTGATTTTCTCATGGAAATGTCATACCATTTAACTCATAGTTATGAGCCAAATATTTGTGCAGTAGTTTGTAATGAATATATGCATCATCACAGATTGCCTGATTTTCTTTGTACTCAAATATAATTTAAAGGGACAGAAGGACTTGACATTTTTTAATGCTTGATGCATATTAGGCTCTCAATTACTCCTTGTTGGATGAATAAACACATGACTGACCAGTTTGGCAGATCTGATCAAATCCTGTGAGTTTAGGGTTTTGGTTAGTCTTATTGGAGCCTTATTATTATATTACTAACACAATTGACTGTGTATGATATGTTTTGAAAATACTTGGTTGCCCGAGTGCAGCAAAAATAATTATGGATATATGTGAACAAAAGCTGATGTAAAAACCAATTTATGTGCACCAAGTAGGGAACATCTATATCAGTCAGATTATTTCAGTGGCAGGTAACAAAAATAAGGCTCAAACTGGCTTAAAAATACAGAAATCTATTAGCATGCCCAAAGGTAATACAAGCTTCAGGCACTGTTCTTTCAATTCTCTTGGCTCTGCTTTCCTTCATGTGTTTCTTTTGTCTTCAATCTAACTTCCCTCATGGTTGCAAAGTGGCTGCCAGTGCCAGCAGCACCTGGGACAATGTGCTTTCTTGCTCACATTCAGTGGGAGAGTGCAAGAAAGCATCTTCCTCAACCATGTCTTAAAAGTCCTTTCCTATAGTGTGATTGGGTGGGCTAAAGTCATGTGACCACAGTTGCTTGGGGAATGCCATGCACTGATTACCCTTAAGGCTGAGTTTCTGAACCAATCACTGGTAAGAATGATGGGATTACCTTGAATAGCTGAGACTAATCAAGACCTATTTCTGGAGCTGAGGAAAGAGTCAGTTTATCCTGAGTCAACTGGGCTTTGGGGAAGTGAGGAGGATGCTTGAACAGAATTGGGTTCTGTTAGGAAGGAAGAAGGGGGAAATGGATACTGTGTATGCAAATAACTGTTTATTCCAGCACCACTCTTCTTTAAAAATTTTGTCATTATTATTTTTTTCTTTCTTTAAAGTTTCTTTATTAAACACTTGATTTTTCTACAGCAGTTTTAGGATCAGAGCAAAACTGAGAGGAAGGTACAGAGATTTCCCTTATACCAAATGCCCCCACTTGTGTATAGTCTCCTCCATTATCAACATCCCCCACCAGAGTGGTGCATTTGTTACAACTGATGAGCTTACGTTGACACATCATTATCACCCAAAGTCCATAGTTTACATTAGAGTTCATTCTTGTTGTACATTCTATGCCTTTGGACAAGTGTATAATATAATGACATGTATCCATCATTATAGTATCATACAGAATAGTTTCACTGCCCTAATAGTACTCTGTGCTCCACCTATTCATCTCTCCTTCCATCTTAATCCCTGCAACACCACTCTTCCTCAAAAGAGGAATTGAACTAGTCAATCAAGGAGAAGTATTCCCATATCGCCACAAAAATGAGAATTGATTCTCTCCTAAAGATACATTCATCAGTGAATTAAGAAAATGAGGACAGAATGGGAAAATGTAGTCTGTCCTTCCCAAGTTTTTATTCTTTTTTTTTAAAGGAGTTTTGCCTTTTTTAAAAATTTAATTAAATTAATTAATTAATTAATTTATGACCGTGTTGGGTCTTCGTTTCTGTGCGAGGGCTTTCTCTAGTTGCGGCAAGCGGGGCCACTCCTCATTGCGGTGCGCGGGCCTCTCACTATCGCGGTCTCCCTTGTTGTGGAGCACAAGCTCCAGACGCGCAGGCTCAGTAGTTGTGGCTCACGGGCCCAGTTGCTCCGCGACATGTGAGATCCTCCCAGACCAGGGCTCGAACTCGTGTCCCCTGCACTGGCGGGCAGACTCTCAACCACTGCGCCACCAGGGAAGCCCTATTCTTTTTTTTTTAAATTCACTTTCCCCTCGATTGGTACCTATCAAGACCCCATCATGCTTTAGTTCTTTTTACCTGCTGCTTATTCTCTTACTTTCTCTTTTCAAGAGTGATCAGCTTCTTTGTATCATCTCTGAAAAAAATAAGTCTAAGAATCACCAAGATAATCTCATTATCACTTCTTAAATGTTTTTCACTTTCTTCATTTAAACTGATCTGCAAAAAAAAGACCTACCATCCCCATCAGTGCTTATTGAAAATCATGTGGCCTATCACTTGCATTCTGTAAGGATCTCAGCTTTCTCACAGTCATTTAACTTTTTCTGAAATTACTTGGATAGAAAACCCTGTGGCGACAGCTTGGATATCATGATTGCCCATATCTGGTTTAAGAGGCAAAGAAGTGGGTCATCAGCCCACAGAAGAGTAAGCTTACAGGGCTCTGGCCACTTGGAAAAACGGACAAAAACCAAATGAGAGGTTTGCTGAATCAAACACAGGGACCTTGCGAAGAAAACAAAGCAGACTTCCAGGATCCATTCACTTTCTGTGCAACCCAGTGTAAACTTTGAGGTGACCATACTAAAGAAACAGGTACAGCCTGTAGTTTTCTGGAAGAATTATTGCCTTTTCTTTAAAGCCCCACTTTACATAAACATCAGAATCAAACATTAGGGAAAGCAAAATCTCTTATATGGAAAGTAGGGGAGTGCTAGTGACGTAAAAAAAATTTTTTTAACTGCTCATCATATTACATGCGTATGCTGTAAAAAACATTTCCTATGAGAAATGGGGCCATTCTTATGTATGATTTCACTTCTTGTCTTTTTTTTTTTTTTTTTTTGGAGTGGGCGGGGTGGGGGGGCTGGCATGCCATTCAGCCTGCAGGATTTCAGTTCCCTGACCAGGGACTGAACCCAGGCCACAGAAGTGAAAGCCCGGAATCCTAACTACTATGCCACCAGGGAACTCCCTTAGGATTTATTTTCTTAACTTTTGTATGTAACATACAGCAGTGTTCATTATATTTATCATGTGGTACATTATATCCCAAGTACTTACTTATCTTATAACTGGAAGTTTGTACTTTTTGGCTACCTTCATCCAGTTCCCCCTCCCCGCAGCCTCCACCTCTGGTAACCACAAATCTGAACTCTTTTTCTGCGAGTTTGTTTGTTTGTTTGAAGTATAATTGACCTTCAACACTGTGATAGTTCCTGGCACACAACATAGTGATTCAATATTTTTATACATTTCAAGATGATCACCATGATAAGTCTAGTTAACACCCATCACCACACAAAGATATTACATTATAATTGACTATACTCCCTATGCTATACATTTCATCCCCATGACTCATTTACTTTGTATTGGAAGTTTGTACTTCTTTTTTTTTTTTTTAACATCTTTATTGGGGTATAATTGCTTTACAATGGTGTGTTAGTTTCTGCTTTATAACAAAGTGAATCAGTTATACATATACATATGTTCCCATATCTCTTCCCTCTTGCGTCTCCCTCCCTCCCACCCTCCCTATCCCACCCCTCCAGGCAGTCACAAAGCACCGAGCTGATCTCCCTGTGCTATGCCGCTGCGTCCCACTAGCTATCTACCTTACGTTTGGTAGTGTATATATGTCCATGACTCTCTCTCGCCCTGTCACAGCTCACCCTTCCCCCTCCCCATATCCTCAAGTCCATTCTCCAGTAGGTCTGTGTCTTTATTCCTGTCTTACCCCTAGGTTCTTCATGACATTTTTTTTTCTTAAATTCCATATATATGTGTTAGCATACGGTATTTGTCTTTCTCTTTCTGACTTACTTCACTCTGTATGACAGACTCTAGGTCTATCCACCTCATTACAAATAGCTCAATTTCGTTTCTTTTTATGGCTGAGTAATATCCCATTGTATATATGTGCCACATCTTCTTTATCCATTCATCCGATGATGGATACTTAGGTTGTTTCCATCTCCAGGCTATTGTAAATAGAGCTGCAATGAACATTTTGGTACATGACTCTTTTTGAATTATGGTTTTCTCAGGGTATATGCCCAATAGTGGGATTGCTGGGTCATATGGTAGTTCTATTTGTAGTTTTTTAAGGAACCTCCATACTGTTCTCCATAGTGGCTGTACCAATTCACATTCCCACCAGCAGTGCAAGAGTGTTCCCTTTTCTCCACACCCTCTCCAGCATTTATTGTTTCTAGATTTTTTGATGATGGCCATTCTGACTGGTGTGAGGTGATACCTCATTGTAGTTTTGATTTGCATTTCTCTAATGATTAGTGATGTTGAGCATCCTTTCATGTGTTTGTTGGCAGTCTGTATATCTTCTTTGGAGAAATGTCTATTTAGGTCTTCTGCCCATTTTTGGATTGGGTTGTTTGTTTTTTTGTTATTGAGCTGCATGAGCTGCTTGTAAATTTTGGAAATGGAAGTTTGTTCTTCTTAATAGCTCTCATTTATTTCACTCAGCCCCAACTTTCTCCCTTTTGGCAACCACCTGTTCTCTGTATCTATTACTCTGTTTCTGTTTTGTTATGTTTGTTCCCTTGTTTTGTTCTTTAGATTCCATGTATAAGTGAGATCATATAGTATTTGTATTTCTCTGTCTGACTTATTTCACTTAGCATAATACCCTCTAGGTCCATCCAAGTTGTTGCAAATGGCAAGATTTCATTCTTTTTTTATGGCTGAATAACATTCCATTGTACATATACACAGCATATCTTCTTTCCTATTCATCTATTGATGATCTCTTAAGTTTGAATGCATTCTAACAACCCTGCATTTTTACTTCTTCCCCCCAGCAATGAACGTTTTTGGTGTCTTATTTCACATTGCTTTGTTTTGAGTATCCCTTAACTACATATTGTGGATATAGATGATTTTACTACTTTTGTCTTTTGACCTTCCTACTAGCTTTATATGTGGTTGATCTACCAACTTTACTGTATATTGCCTCTACCAATGAGACTTTTCCTTTCATAATTTTCATATTTCTAGTTGTGACCTTTTCTGCTTAGAGAAGTTCCTTTAACATTTCTTGTAAAGCTGGTTTAGTGCTCCTGAACTTTTTAGCTTTTTCTTTTCTGTAAAACTCTTTATCTGTCCTTCAAATCTGAATGAAAGCCTTGCCAGGTAGAGTATTCTTGGTGGTAGCTTTTTTCCTTTCATTACTTTAAATATATTGTGCAACTCCCTTCTGGAATGCAGAGTTTCAGCTGACAATCTTATGGGGGTTCCCTTTTACATAACTAGTTGCTTTTCCCTTGCTGCTTTTAAGATTCTCTCTTTAATTTTTGCCATTTTAATTATAATGTGTCTTGGTGTGGACCTCTTTGGGTTGATCTTGTTTGGGACTCTCTGTGCTTCCTGGATCTAGATTTCTTTCTTTCTTTCTTTCTTCTTTTTTCTCTTTTTTTGGCTGCACTGTACTGCTTGTGGAATCTCAGTTCCCCAACCAGGGACTGAACCCAGACCACGGCAGTGAAAGCCTGGAATCCTAACCACGAGGCCACCAGGGAACTCCCTGGATCTGGATTTTTATTCATTTCCCAGGTTAGGGAAATTTTCAGCTATTATCTCTTCAAACAACCTCTCTGCCCCATTATCTCTCTCTTCTCCTTCTGGGACCCCTGTAATATGAATGTTAGTATGCTTCATGTTGTACTAGAGGTCTCTTAAACTGTTCTCATTTTTTAAAATTCTTTTTTCTTTTTTCTGCTCAGCTTGGGTGATTTCCACTACTCTGTCTTCCACTTCACCAATCTGTTCCTTTGTATCATCTAATCTACTGTTGATTCCTTCTAGAGTATTTTTTATTTCAGATATTGCACTCTTCAGCTCCATTTGGTTCTCCTTTATATCTTCTAACTGTTAAACTTCTCACTGTGTTTATCCATTTTTTTTCCTGAGTTCACTGAGCACTTTTATAATTATTACCTTGAACTCGTTATAAGGTAGATTGATTATCTCCATTGTGCTTTGATTTTCTTTTGGGGTTTTATCTTGTTCCTTTGGAACATATTCCTTTGTCCCTTCATTTTGCCTAATTCTCTGTTTCTTTGTATGTATTAGGTTGGTCAGTTACATTTCCTGATCTTGGAGAAGAGGCCTTATACAGGACACATCCTATGGGGCCCAGCAGCACACCAGAGCTATATGATCTAGCAGTGCCTCCTATGCGGGCTAAGGGGCCCTTCCTGTTGGTGTGGGACTGAATACTGTGTATGTGCTGGTATATGGGGCTGGGGGGCTGCCAGGCTCTGCCTTGTGCAGAGGCTGCCATCTGCTGGTGGGTGGGGCTGGGGCCTGGGCAGCTGGTTGCAGGCCTGGGAGGGGTCCCAGACTGGTGTTAACTGGTGAGCCCTGGTGGAACTAAGCTAGAGGGAGGATTCCAAAATGGCACTTGTAAGCACCAGTGTCTTCATGGTAGAATGAGCTCCCAAAATGGCTGCCACCAGTGTCTGCATCTCCAGGGGGAGTCCCAGTTGCCTTCTGCCTCTCTGAGAGGCTGTCCAAGATCAGGAAGTGGGTCTGACCCAGGCTTCTTTAAAATTACTGCCTCTGCACTGGGTCTCAGAGTGTGTGAGATTTTGCAGGTGCCCTTTAAGAGAAGAGTCTCTGATTCCTACAGCCCTCCAGCTCTCCCACAGGCAAATCCCACTGGCTTTCAAAGCCAGATGTCCTGGAGGACTTGTCTTCCTTGTGCGGGACCCCCCAGGCTGGGGAGCCTGATGTGGGACTTGGACCCCACTCCTTGGGGAGAACCTCTGCAATTGTGATTATCCTCCTGTTTGTGGGTCACTTGGAGGTATGTATCTTGACTACACTGCATCTCTGCTCCTCTTACCCATCTCGTTGTTCTTTCTTTATATCTTTAGTTGTGGAAAATACTCTCTGCTAGTCTTCATGTTATTCTCATAGATAGTTGTTCTGCAAATAGTTGTAATTTCGGTGTGACCGTGGAAGCATGTGAGCTCAGGGTCTTCATACGCTCACATTTTGGCCACTCTTTGGGTATGGGATCATAAAAATCATTTTTAAATAGTCACGTTATAAGTCATACTATGTAAGTACCACAATTAATCATCCCCTTTTCTAATTCTTTAAACATTTCTTTTAAAATTGAGATATAATTTGCCGACTGTAAAATGCACAGATCTAAAGCATACAGTTTGATGAGTTTTGACAAATGCGAACACACTCTAATCAAGATAAAGAATATTTCTATCAGCCGCAAAAGTGCCCTCTTGTCTCCTCCTATTCAATTCCCTATCTCTCCACAACCACTGCTCTGATTTCTATCACCATAGCTTCATTTTGCCTATTCTTGAAATTCATATAAGTGGAATTATACAGTATATACCTCGTTATGCCTGACTTCTTTTTTGCTCAACAGTTACCTTTTTAAAATTTATTTTTAATAGAAGTATACTTGATTTACAATGTTGTGCTAGTTTCTGGTATGTAGCAAAGTGATTCAGTTATATATATATATTTTTTTTCATATTCTTTTGCATTATGGTTTATTACAGGATATTGACTATAGTTCCCTGTGCTACACAAGGAACTCGTTGTTTATCCATTATATATGTAATAGTTTGCATCTGCTAGTCCCAAATTCCCAATCCATCCCTCTCCCACCCCCTTCCCCCTTGGCAACCACAAGTCTGTTCTCTGTGTCTGTGAGTCTGCTTCTGTTTCATAAGTAAGATCATTTGTGTCATAATTTAGATTCCACATGTAAGTGATATCATATGGTATTTGTCTTTCACTTTCTCACTTACTTTACTTAGTATGATAATCTCCAGGTCTATCCATGTTGCTGCAGATGGCATTATTTCATTCTTTTTCATGGCTGAGTAGTATTCCACTGTATATATGTACCACATCTTCTTTATCCATTCATCTGCTGATGGACATTTAGGCTGTTTCTATGTCTTGGCTACTGTAAATAGTGTGGCTGTGAACATAGGGGTGCATGTACCTTTCTGAATTATAGTTTTGTGTGGATATATCACCAGGAGTGAGATTGCTAGGTCATAGGGCAACTTTATTTTTAGTTTTTTGAGGAACCGTCATACTGTTTTCCTTAGTGGCTGCACCAATTTACATTTCCACCAACAGTGTAGGAGGGTTCCCTTTTCTCCACATTTGTTATTTGTAGACATTTTAATCATGGCCATTGTGACCAACATGAGGTGGTGCCTCATTATAGTTTTGATTTGCATTTCTCTAAAGTTAACGATATTGAGCATCTTTTCATGTACCTATTGGCCATCTGTATGTCTTATTGAAGAAATGTCTATTTAGGTCTTCTGGCCATTTTTTGATTGGGCTGGGTTTTTTTGTTTGTTTTTGTTTTTTGGCTCAACAATTATTTTGAAATTCACCCAAGATATTGTGTTTATCAGTAGTTCATTCTTTATTATTGTTAGTAATATTTCTTTGTATGGATATGTAACAATTTGTTTATTTGCCAGTTGATAGATATTTGGGCTGTTTCCCGTTTGGGTCTATTATGAATTATACTGCTTCGAACATTTTTTTTCAAGTCAATTTTAGAGGGGGTGAAAAGTGATAAGAAATGATAGCTAGGTCAATGATTCTTTTCTTTTTTTCTTTTTGTAGAGAAGGTACAGAGAAGCAGGGGATGCAGTTGAAAGACTGGGGATGGAAGGGTGGTAAAAATAAAGCAAATAGGGCTTTTGAGAAGGAAAATCCAAGGGGGAAATTAATTTAAAAAGAAAAAAGAGAAGAATGAAAATGAGCAAGGATAAGAAGCAATCAATCAAACACTAAATGAGAAACAAAAAAAGCCTATAAAAATTAAAATAAGTAAAAAGAATTAGAACCACAAAACATATTTTTAATCATGTTCTTTGAGAACTCCTGGAATGAAGAGAAACAAACTTTTGAGTTTTCTCCGCATGGACTTCCACCCCTCACATATTCCTGATGCTCTAATGCTTTCTTTACATGAACATTTTCTACAAGCAACACTCTTTCCCTTGCTTGCCAGAGCAGAAGAGTGTGTTCAAAGTGGCTTTGATCAGGGCAGGGAGGAAGCCAGGAGGCTTTTAATTTAAAAATAAGTGCTGCCTTGTCTCCCATGTTTCCTTAATTGAGGCAGAAGCTGAATCTAGGACACAGCCTGGTGGGAGATTGGCTATGGCCCAGTCACGTGGGGATTGGATTCTGAGCGAGAATGGGATGGTGAGCAGTGGAAAGGCAGAATGGCGCAGATGTGTGTGAATGTGTGTGTGTGTGTGTGTATGTGTGTGTGAGAACAGTTACAGGCAAGTGTTCTCAACTGTTAGGCCTGTCAGATTAAGATGTCTGAATGGGCTATAAGGGAAAGAAGTAACTGAATCTGCATTAGCTGTATTATTTCATTTTGTAGACGCGGTGCAGAAGGATTTAAATGCCTTCACCTAGAGATGGAGGAAAACAAAGAAAGACAAGAAGATCCAAGATGGCTGGAATTGTTTTTGTCTGAAAGAGACTGCAGGCCTGAGAGTTGAAAATTTCTTTTCTACTGTGATGTTGCTGACATTTTGACCCAGGATATTTCTTTTCTCCTGAAACCAGAAAATAGGCACAAAAATAATTATAAGAAATGACAGGCAAGAAGGATGAGGAAATATATAAGGTATATTGAAGACATTGCTGGTGGAGTTTTATGGTGCTTTATGGCACTCTTACCCCTGGCCCCAACTTTCAAATGGGTTTGGAGTGAATTTGATGGATAAAAGCATGAAAGGAGGGAGAGAAATGGGCTATGGCTGTGATCTACAGCTATTGAAAGTTGTTAATGCAGAGGAGGATTTATTTGGTCTATAAATCCCAAAGGGACGTAACCATGAGAAATATGGTGTGGTTTACAAAAACTCTGATTGAAAAAGAGGAACAATTTCTTGCTTGTGAGAACTACTGGAATACAAAATAAAACAAAATATTATATATTAACACACTTAAAGGAGTAAAAGTGCTATGCAAATTCAAAGCATGATTATTATTTAGCCCTTAAGGGAGCCGGTGGTAAATCCGCCGTTAAAATACACCAGAGCAATCCCAAAATACAGTCTCCAAAAACCCTGGGGACCAGATGAGACCACTGCATATGCTGGGGTCCCTTGGGAAAGTGAAATATTCTGTGTGCTTCCCCAAATTCCCAGAAGGTTACCCCTTCCATATGATGGGCTTTGTTGCTCCCCTGATATAAATGGCTGCTTCTGTTGAAAAATCTCAAGTGATTTATGTGGCTGAGGACCATCTGCTTGGTTTCAGGCAATGAGTTAGGGCAGACATTAACCTTTAAAGAAACTCGGTGAATTTTCATCTCTTAGGTGTTAAAGCATATTTCTTGCCCAAATCAGGCTGGAGGAGGGGGCATTTCCACATTCGGTGTTTGAGAGTAATTGGAACTGGGCATATGAGCGTGAAAAAGAGTTCTCTTTGGGAAGCCACTTTAAAACAGAAAGCACAGTTTTCTGTTCCATAGCATAGCCTGGGGATGGGAGTTGGGAGGCTCTTAGTGATAATAATCTCATCCACTTTCAAGTTCATCCTACATTCTGGGCCCTTTACACCTATTATCTTGTTCAGTACAACAACCCTACGAGGAAGGATATTACAAGTGAGTAAACTGAGACTCCAAGATAGTATATAACTTGGCCAGAGTTACAGAATTAGGATATAGACAGCTCAGGATTAGAATCCAGTCCTATCTGACCCTGAAGCCTGTTCTTACTTCACCTCATCATAAGGCTGTGTGGGATAGTTGTTCCTTTCCTCCCTGCACTCGGTTTCACTGTCTGTGTTTTCATTTGGATTCTCCCAGAAGCAATTCTGAAACAAGGATTTGGAGCAGGTAGCTTATTCTGAGGGTGATCCCAGGAGACACTGGGAGGGAAGCGGAGAAGGGAGACCGGGAAGAGAAGGCCGCCAATAAATGGTCCATTATTGAGCAAGTTGCCACTGCAGGTGACTGGGGCTCAGTCCTGCAGAAGAACTTTGGAAAATGAGTTATCCTGCCTAGAAGGCAAGGAAGCTGGTGCGTTTACATATCCTCCACCCCTGAGCATGAATTCCTGGCAGGCAAAGCTGGCTCTGGCGGCCAGAGAATGCCTTCAGCCCAAGAAATGAAGTGAAAAATGTGAGGGCAAGTGAGGTATAGACACCTGGGACCTCTCCGGTGCCCAGGGTGCTGGCTAACTTGGTGTTAGGCACTGAGTCTTAAATGGTGCTTATCTCCTGGCTCTGCAAGGGCTCAAGTATCCCCCTCTGCACCCCTATATGAGAGGGGCAGGGAATCCAGACACCGTCTTGCCCAGGGGGAAGGCCAGTGTGTTGGACAAAGAGGGAACAATGGGGTTATTTTTCTTACCAGAGGAGTCTCTCTTAGACTCATGACTGCCCAGAAACCCAGCGATGTGCTCACCATCTGTAGACAGATACCAAAGCAAAATATATAACAGTTACTGGAGAGGATGGGGATATAACAGAGGACCTGCTGATTCTTCTAGATGCTGTGTTCCAGCTGTTTTTTTCTGGATGTTTCCCAACACTCTGCAAGGCTCTCCCAGGTCTCTTAGCAATTAGCATGTGTCATTAAAATCTTCTCTACAATTGTACTCTCCAATCTAAATTCTAGCTTCGAGTTTTGCCTGCTCTTTTCTTCCCTGAGCACATGAGTAGTTCAGAGGCCTGTGAAATAGACAAACCCCACAGAGAATTTGGTATTCCAAATCACACTGAATATTTTACCAAGAGGGTAAAACTTGAAAATGAATTCCTGAAAGGTTGTGCTCCCTTACATTGGAGTTCAAGCTTAGAGGTTGATAAACTGTTACTGTTAAATAGTTTGGTCAACACTTCTATTTTAGTAACAGAAAATTTGCCCTGAAAGGAGCCAAAGACGTGATAGGGCTCAATGGCAGGTGAGAACATCTGCCTGAAGCCATCAGAGCCACCTTTGAGACATAGACATAAGGGTACTTTCAGAGTAAACAAATTGCCTACATTTCTTGGACTGTTTAAAAAAAAAAAATCTGAGGATTCTGCTATCTGAATATGCAAATTAAAATTAGCATTCTTTATGAATAACATTGCATGACTTCTCAAAAATGAGAAGTTAAGGTGTGCCACTCAAAGATCGGATTTTCTTCCTAATAAAAATCCAAATTCTTGAGCATGTAGGGCATACTTGTTGAGTCAAACACTATCTGGGACTAAGTTATACAACTGTAAATGAGGTGTCTTGGTGATTTCTTAAATTCTTCCAGAAGTTTTCAGTCATTTCCTCAGAGAACAAAGTCAATCTTTGGTCTGAGAATGGCAAAAAGTTCACATAAACAGGAAGTAGTTGAGGCCCTAGGAGATCTCTGATCCATGAAAATGATGGTTTTTTTTACACTATATTCACTCCACTGTGTATAATTTTATATAACAGAGATCATATTTTATGTATTGTCCTATAACTTGTATTCACTAACAATACGTGGTAGATCTTACAACGTCAATCATGATCAACTGACATCTTGATGGCTCCATAGTATTCCAGTTGGATCAGTGGAATGCTATAGACCGAATGTGTCTGTTGAAATCTAATCCCCAATGTGATAGTATTTGGAGGTGGGTTTTGGGGGAGATGATTAGGTCATGAGGGTGAAGTCCTCATGAATGAGATTAGTGCCCTTATAAAGAAACCCCAGAGAGCTCCCTGGTCCCTTCTGCAATGTAAGGACAAAGGGAGAACATGGCCATCTATAAACCTGGAAGGGGGTTCTCACCAGACACAATCTGCCAGCACCTTGATCTTGGACTTCCCAGTCTCTGGAACTGTGAGAAATAAATTTCTCTTATTTATAAGCCACCCATTCTATGGTATTCTCTTATATCAGCTCAACACAGACATTTATTTACATAACTGATCCTGTTGTGATAAACATTTTGGTTATGTTTGATTTTCCTGTATGATAAATAATATCTACCATAATTAAGGACTTACTACCTTCCAGGCATTGTTCTAAACATGCATATATAACTGATTTAATCCTCACAGCAAAACTTAGAAAGTAAATTTTATTATTATACCTATTATTGATGAGAAAACTGAGGTGAGAGAAGGAAGTATTGGATTGGCCAAAAAGTTCATTCGGGGTTTTCCATAAGATGTTATGTTACTTTGCCCAAGATTGTCCAGGTAGTCAACAGCTATAGCGTCTACACTGGTTAGCAAACTGGACACCCATTCCCAACACTTTCTCCTTTGTCCACCTCCATCATTAGACAATAAAAGCCCAATTCTGCTTTCCCAGCCTTCTTTGCAGCTAGGAGACGCCAATGAGACATAAGCATAGGTTGGCTGGTTACTTCTAGCAAAGACCTTGTATGTCTTACCATCTCAAATACAGAAGAAATGATTTAAGGTTACGCAGCCATCTCACCATCTTTCAAGTGTAAGTGAAAGGTCAAGAGAATTGCCGAGATGCCAGATCTGACACTGTGAAGCCTGCAAACCAATGCCAGGAGCCGCCTGCTTTTAGATTTCATATAGTGTGAGAAAAATGAACGATTTCTTTAAAACCCTGCCTGTCTGCTTTTCTGTAACTTGCAGCCTAAAGCACTGCTAGCTGATACACTACTGGGGCAGGGATTTGGGCCATGCAGGCTGGGTCCAGAGCCCATATTCTTAATCTCTACACTATTGTGCACATCTGTGTATCTAAATCAGCTGGGACAAACATCTTTGCATGTACGTATTACTTCTGCTGTTGTATTAAGGAAGAAAAGTTGACAGAGTTACTTGTCTGATTTTCTGTTTGTGTCTAAAATCCAACAGATAAAGGTTGGGGGAGGTGAGGCTCAACGGCAGCATGCATGAGAATGATTGAAGTAATTTAGTATAAAGTACATCATTCCCTTGGGTCAGCTATGGGAAATGCTGAAAATGCTGACCCGACCCGAGATGTATTTAGAGAATTGTGATGTCTCCATGGAAGTGCAGTGTTTAGTTCTGACAACTCCAATTAAGAAATATCGTGATGACAATACGCTGAGTGAAAGAAACCTGACACGAAACAATGCTGTCTTGGAGCAGATCCTCTGAGAAGCAGATACCCAGGCAAGAGTAAATGTGCGAGGACTTTATTAGGGGAAATGACTATGAGAGAAACGGAGAGACATCGGCAAGGCTGGGAGATCTGCCAATGGGCTGTAATGTTGGTTTGACCCAAGGGAAGGCAAGAGGGCAGGGAAGTGGACGTGAGCATCCTAGACTGTCATGCAGTCTCTGGAAGGTTCAGCGAGGCTGGCAGGCTGTCCTCAAGCCAAAGTCAGCTGTCAGAAGTCTTGTTGCTTTCAGGAACCGGCCTGCCTTAGTGCCACGCCTGGATCAGTCATTGGCTGGGGCAGCCAGTGGGAGGCATGGCATCAGTGCAAATACCACGATGGATTTTGGAGCCCAGTAGCTGTGGCCCTTGGTCTGTGATGCTCCCTGGAGTTGGATGTCTGCAAGGCACATTCTTCCTCTTGCCTGCCATAAGTACATAATGTATGATCACATTTATGCCAAGTGCTACAACAAGCAGAGCTAATCTATGGTAGAAGAAAATCAGAGTGGTTGTTTATTCTGGGGGCAAGGACTAAATGGGGAAGGGTATAAAGAAATTTTGTTTTATATCTTGTTAGGGATTGGGGTTACACTGGTCAAAACTCAGTAAATGTATGCTAAAGTTTTGAGCATTTCATTGTATACAAACTTGATATCAAAAGAGAAAAGCCTGTAAATAAATTTTAAACTCCAGCTAATGATATGCTCTCTGAAGTATTTTTTGAGGCGGGGGGAGGTCTGCAATTTACTTTGGAATGCATCAGAAAGTAAAATGGAACTTCATACCCATTAGGATGGCTACTACAAGAAAATAAAAAATAACGAGGGTTGACAAGGATGTGGAGAAATTGGAGCCATTGTACACTGTTGGTGGGAATGCAAAATGGTGCAGCCGCTATGGAAAACATTACATATGGCAGTTCCTCAAAAAAATTAAAAATAGAATTACCATATGATCCAGCAATCCCACTTCTGGGTATATACCCCAAAGAACTGAAAGCAGTATCTTGAAGAGATATTTGTACATCCATGTTCATAGCACCATTATTCACAATAGCCAAGAGGTGGAAGCAACCCAAATGTCCATGGATGGATGAATAGATAAACAAAATGTGGTATATACATACAATCGAATACTATTCAGCCTTAAAAGGGAAGGAATTAATGGGTGTTGAACTCCATGGTTGGTTGAATTCGCAGATGTTGAACTATAGATATGGAGCATCAACTATAAGTTATACTCGGATTTTCAATGGCGTGGAGGGTCGGTTCCCTAACCCCTGTGTTATTCAAGGGTCAACTGTACTTATTAAGTAAAAGAAGTAGTTCGATAGTAATTCTGCTTAAATATGGAATCAGGTAGTTCCTAGTCTTTGGCAGAGTTCAAGTATGTGTTGGTGAGGAGAGACAAATAGGACAATTGTCTGCTAGAAATCCGCAAAGCTAACTGGGACAGTGGCTCCCCCATCTCCCAAAGGAAGGTGATGTCACAACGGTATGCAAGGTCCCTAGTCAGCTGGCAGCCAGTTGCGGGGGGCTGTCTCTGTTAGGAAGGCCTTTCTTATGATCATAAGGGTGTCATAGTCACATGCTTGGTTAGATGCTCCCTAGGAGAGCAGCCGGAGCGTGGGTCCCTCCCTAGAGTACAACCTGTGATGTATCTAGCAGTTTCTAGCCCCAATACACCACTTCATGGGATGGCAGGAGACAGAGGCACTGTGTGCTTTCTGTGGCTGATGTTCTGCTTGCGAGTTCTAGCCTGAATCACATAATGCTTGTGATGTTTGCCCAAGTCATTTACTGAACACTTAGACAATCACCTTGTAAAAAATATCAGAGGGAATTTAGGCTCTGCTGGTCAGATAGTTGCATTAACGCACTTTTATTTCACTATGGTTCCCATGGCTTTAAATACCACCACAAACTGGTGTCTACCAAAATTATATCTTCAGTCCAGACCACTCTCCTTATCTCCAGGTTTATATCCCAAATTATATGTCTAATAGGCATCTTTTTAAAAATTGAAGTATAGTTGATTTACAATGTTGTGTTAGTTTCAGGTGTACAGCCAAGTGATTCAGTTATACATATATGCATATATATCTCTATCTATCTACCTACCTCTATCATGGATTATTTTTCAGATTCTTTTCCACTATAGGTTCTAATAGGCATCTTAAATGTTAAAGTGTCCATAACCGAGGTCCTGCTTCCATCTCCAACACCCCTCTTTCTGCTTCTCTTGTAGTTTTCCCCATCTCAGTTATTGGCTACTTTATCCTTTTGCATACCCATAATCTGAACATCTCACAAACCCACTGCCACCGTCATCTGTTGTCTGGTTGATTTAATATTTCTAACCTCTTCCCTTTTTTCCTCAGCCCTAGCAAGGGTAGCTACTTCCTTCAATTGCTACTCTGTGATAATTTAGAGTCCCTTTTTAACTTATCGGTTACTGACTTATAATATTATATTAGTCTTCAATGTTCAACATAGTGGTTTGATTTTTTTACATTATGAAATGATCTCCACAATAAGTCTAATTACCATCTGTTACAATACATAGTTATTACAATATTATTGACTATATTCCCTATGCTGTACATTACATCCCTGTGACTTTTTATTTTACAACTGGAAGTTTGTATCTCTTAATTCCCTTTACCTCTTTTGCCCATTCCCCTACCCCGACCCCCTCTGGCCACCACACGTTTGTTCTTTGTATTTATGAATTTGTTTCTGTTTTGTTTGTTCATTTGTTTTCTTTTTTAGATTCCACATAAAGTGATATCATACAGTATATGTCTTTTTTTGTCTGACATTTCACTTAGCGTATACCCTCTAGGTCCATCCATATTGTCACAAATGGCAACATTTCATCCTTTTTAAAGGCTGTGTAATATTCCACTGCGTGTACGTGTGTGTGCGTGTGTGTGTGTGTATCTCAGTGTTCTTTATCCATTCGTCTTTTGATGGACACTTAGGTTGCTTCAATACTGTATATGGGTTATTGTAAATAATGTCACAATGAACGCTGGGGTGTGTACATGTTTTGAATTAGTGTTTTCATTTTGTTTGGACAAATACCCAGAAGTGTAGTTGCTGGATCATATGGTAGTTCTATTATCAATTTTCTGAGGACTCTCCATATTATTCTCCACAGTGGCTGCACCAGTTTACATTCCCACCAACAGTGCACAAGGGCTCCCTTTCCTCTGCATCCTCACCAACACTTGATATTTGTTGTGTTTTTGAAAACGGCCATTCTGACAGGTGTGAGGTGGTAGCTTGTTGTGGTTTTGATTTGTGTTTCCCTGATGATTAGTGATGTTGAGCGTCTTATCATTGTCTGTTGGTCATCTGTATGTCTTCCTTGGAAAAATTTCTATTCAGATCCTCTGCCCATTTTTTAATGTGATTGACTATAACGTGCAGGTTTATTTCTGGGGTCTCTATTCCTTTCCATCGATCTATGTGTCTGCTTTTGTGCCAGTACAATATATATATGTCTATTTCAAACTGATTGTCGCTTAATTTCTAATGCATTCTAAAAGCACTACGTTTTAGCTTCTTCCCACCCATGTTTTGTGGTTTTCATGTCATGTTTTACATATTTCAATTTTGTGTATCCCTTATATTATTATTGTAGCTATAGTTTAATACTTTTGTCCTTTAACCTTCATACCAGCTTTTTAAGTGGCTGATCTACTGCCTTTACTATATTTTTGCCTTTACCAGTGAGATTTTTTTCTTTCATATATTTTCTTATTTCTATTTTTGGCCTTTTTCCCCCCTTTTTTGTGGGGGTGGGAGGGATCTTAGTTCCTCGACCACGGATCATACTGTGGGGCCTTTAGGGACTTTCCACCCCCTCACTTGTTCCCGTAAACCAATTCTTCTCCCTATCGTGCGCCACTCCTTCTCCCTATTGAAACCAATTCTTCTCCCTATCGTGCGCCACTCCTTCTCCCTATCGAAACCAATTCTTGGAGTTTTTCAGTTGACGGGGACTTGCCAGACAGCGGGTAATTTTCCAGTTGCCCGTAACAGGTATACGCCCTAACCGCCACAATGAACAGACAACTATAACGGCCAGAAGGTGGGACAAAAGTTCCTAAGCCAATGAATTCAAAAGTCACCACATTTACCCAATCATTGTGAGAATATACCCGCCCTATGAGTAAATAAACCTATAAAAAGTATGTGATTCCGCTTTTAGGGGTTCCCCATCGGCCTCCTGCGTGAGGTTCAGGGAACCCCGGTGCATCGGCTCCTAATAAACCTCTTGCGTGTTGCAGCGGCTCTCGACTCTTGGCGGTTCTTGGGCGAGTTGGAATCTCTCGCAGACCGCTTGGGTCTAACAATACCTGGGCCCCAGCAGTGAAAGTGTGGGGTCCTAACCACTGGACTTCAGGGAATTCCCATGGCCTTTTCTTTCCCACTTAAAGAAGATCCTTTAACATTTTTTGTAAGGTCAGTGTAGTGGTGACAAACTCTTTTAGTTTTTGCTTGTCTGGGGACTCTATGTCTCCTTCAACTCTGAATAATAATCTTGCCAGATACAGTATTCTTGGTTGTAAGATTTTTCTTTTCGGCACTTTAAATATATCATGCCACTTCCTTTTGGCCTGCAAAGTTTCTGCTGAAAAATTAGCTGATAGTCTTATGGGGGTTCTCTTGTATGTGACATTGTTTTTCTCTTGCTGCCTTAAAATTCTCTTTTTAACTTTTCCATTTTAATTATGATATCTCTTGCTGTGTATCTCTTTGGGTTCATCTTGTTTGGGACTCTCTCTGCTTCCTGGACCTGGATGTCTGTTTTTTTCCCCAGGTTATCAGCTCAGGTTGATCCTTTCTTATATTTTTAAACTCTTTGTTGAAGTTCTCATTGTGTTCCTCCATACTTCTCCCGAGTTTAGTGAGCATCTTTAAGACCATTATTTTGAACTCTTTATCAGGTAAATTACTTATAAGTTTCATTAGGGTTGTTTCCTTGGGTGTAATTCTTTCATTTGAAACATATTTCTCTGCCTCCTCATTTTGTTTGGCTTTATGTATTTGTTTCCATGAATTAGGTGCAACAGCTACTTCTCCCAGTCTTGAAGGCATGGTCTTGTGTAGAAGCATCCCCTGTGTAGACTGCATGTGGGTGGCTTTGGCTGTCTGGTTGGACATGGAACAGGCATAGGCTGAGGGATCTTGGGGAGTGCTGTGCTGGGGCCACCTTGGTGGAACAGCTGGAGCTGGAGTGGGCATGGGCAGAGGGGCCCAGGGTGTGCCACACCAGGGCTTCACTGGGGTGACAGATGTAACTGGTGAGGGCCAGGGTCCTGGGGCATGCTGTGGCGGCCTTGGCAGGCTGGCTAGTGCCTGAACTGTGTTCCCACCTGTGCTATCCAGGTGGAGGGGGGAATGCAAAAATTGGTACTCTCTGGTACCTCCAACCCGGGAGAGAATTCCAGCAGTCTTTCTGTCCATTTGGAGATGCTCTAGGGTTAGTAAATGGATTTCCTTCTTGTATAGTCTAAGTGTCCTTTAAATCACTATTTTTTTGCTGTGCCCCAGGGTGGGCAGGTCTGCATGTGGGGCTCTCAGTGATATCTCTCTCTACTGCAGGTTGCTATGTTGGAGGTATCCCATAGATACTGTGTCTCCATCTCTCTCCTGTTTGTCTTTATGTGGTCCCTCTATTTCTTGTTGTGCTGAAGCTGTTCAATCAGCCCTCATTTCTTCCTCAGGAGGAATTGCTCTTCCTCTATATAGGTTTAGATTCATTGTGTCTGTGGGAGGAGGTCAGTCTTCCTATGCCATCATCTTGGACTGGAAGCTAGTGCTCCATTTTCTGATTTGATGATGCCTCCATCCCCCAGTGAAGGATGAGACTAGGACAGAAAAATAATCCAGAAGAGGGATAAGCATCTAGAGGAAACTCACCTCAGAAGAGGGCTGGAGGGAGGAGAAAAATCTACTTATTCTTTAGATTAAATTCTATCTGTTCACTTAACTAGTGGGGTTTCCGTTTCCTGTCTAGAGCCTAAATAATATAGCCAACATATTTAAAATTGCAGTACACTTATAGTACTCCATATTCCCCCGGTTAATTGTCCTCCTCTGGAGGCAGGAGATAGATGGGCCCCAGGTCGAGCAGCTGGAGTTTGTCCCCTGGAGTTCATGGACAGATACTCCAAAGCAGCAGGAGTGAGAGAGGCACTGGGCCCTGCCCAGATAAAAGATAGAGACCATGTATTTCTCATTCTCAAGGTCAAGGAGACTTTCCCGACTACACGTGTGCGGAGAGGCTCCTTGGAGGTCAAAAAGGGAGTGATGTCAACCTACCCATAGGCTCTTAGCTAGAATCCATCTTGGCTAAGAGATGCACGCGCACACATGGGAGGACCCTGAGCTAAACCAAATACGGACTCAGAACCAGGCAAAGCAAGATGATCGGCCAAAGGAAAGCTGGAAGAAATGCACCGTATAAGTGATTCAAACTACCACGAGGACGTGACTCTCTCTCTGAGTCCACCCATATGTCTATCCACACTTACTCTTTTTCCTCCTAATAAACACTTTCCTTGTTTCACTACTTTCTGTCTTTGAGGGAATTCATTTCTACATAGCCGACGGGCCAGGGCCTTGTCACTGGCCACTGGTCCCTGGTGGTCTAGTGGCTAGGATTCGCTGCCGTGGCCTGACTTCAGTCTTTTGTTTGCTCCTCTTCTCTTCAGAGAGCAGCAGATGAATGGAGAAGTTGAGGGTCAAGGAAAGTGACTAAGTATTAGTATTACTACTGAAGGGGAACAGAATTTGCTACCCCAAACTATGCCTCTTTGGCATAAGGATTATCTTGAGCTGATTATTTTTAAGAAAGAGAAGACATAGGAGAAAATCTGAAAACCAAGTAGAAACTAACCTCTGAAAGAGACATTTACATTTATAAGGGAAATCACCATTTGTCAAGGTGTCTCCATCTTTGTACCAGGAAGAGAGGGATGACTAAATCTCTAGAACGCTTATCAATGGAGAAGGCAAGGACCTAAATCTGCATAACAACCTTATCCTTGTTAACTGTGCTTTTCCTGATAACCTCCCACAGGCTTGTTAAAGATAGTAAGGAAGACTCTTCAACAGGGACCACTGCATGCCGGTTTTCAGTAGGGGTGAGAGATTGGGCTCCAATCTGAATACAATTGGTCAAGTGGAGATTTATAGCCAAGGAGCAGGGTGGGGGTCTGTGGATAGAAAATTACTATGAGGAAGCATCGGGGTAAAGGAGGATTCTGGCTAAATTGACTTGAAAGGATTCCTGCCTTCAGAAAGGCCAGAGGGATAAGATATTGAAGGTGGGGGATGAGGCATTTGGTCAGATATCAAGAGTGAGGATTTTTGCTAAGCTGAGCCAGCAGGATTCTTGCTAACACTGAACTAAGTGGGCCAAGGACAGAACCGAGGGTTGGGGCCTAGTTGAGAAGAGGACTCAGGGGAGCCTGACTCAAGTTTGGTTAAGGAGAGGGTCTTGGTCAGAAGTAGGCTGACATGTTGGGGGTTACATACAACTTGGTACAATTTTCATATAGCTTCTCATGCCAAAAAGAAGGATAATCTAAGTATATATATCTAAGTATAATAATTTAAGTGCAACTAAATGCTTTAACTAGAATGAAGGTTTGCTTTAAGAAATGTGCTAAGTCTGTCTTTATGTGTAATTCAAATCTATGTCTACGTGACTCATTCCTGGTGAAAACGGAGAGCAGCTGTTGGTGATGATGATGATGATGATGATGATGTTTCCTGTGCTTGGAAGCTATTTTTTTTTTTTTTTTTTTTTTTTTTTTTGGCATGTGGGATCTTCCCGGACCGGGGCACGAACCTGTGTCCCCTGCATCAGCAGGCGGACTCTCAACCACTGCGCCACCAGGGAAGCCCAGAAGCTATTTTTTAAAATATCCCCAACTTCCATTTTTCTCTCTTCTTACATAATTACTCCCCATTTCTAAAGTTTAGTCCTTTCTTTAAAATCTTGGGCCTTTGAATTCTAGTAAAGTGTGTTGACCCTTTAGGTTAAAGTTTCTTTTTCAAGGAAGTTACACAAAGATTCAATTGCTTGTCTGAAAATTGTTAAAGGGGTTAAACAGTCTTTTTGCCTTTTATGTCCAATTTCAGGTTCCTATCTTATTGAGAGCAACCTCATTGTTTTGTCTATTTATTTATTTTTTCCCCCAAAATATTAACATTCTATTTGAGGAGCTTTTAGGACAGTCTCCTGGAATATGGGGTCGGGATAAGGATGAAACAGTTGAGGCACTTAGGTCCTAAGTGGTTAAATATGGTTTTGACTAGAGGCCTGGAGATGAAATAGAAAAACTCTTGGGTTCCCTCCTGCTTTGTAGACCATCACTGACCTATTCTTTTGAACCGGGAAGTGTTCACATTAAACGATGTTGACTCTGGGGAAAAAAAGAGTTGCTTCTTGAAGAATACAGGGCCTGCAAATATTAAAGGAACATTTTCTCTCGCAGGGATTGTGGCCAACACAGATCTCTCCAGTGGAAAATGAATTAACTCAGAGCATCAGTCCCCTAATTAGAAGAGCTAAAGCAATGGTCCTCAAGAGACGGAGGTATGGAAAAAATCACCCAGGGAACTGCACATATCACTTCTCCCCCTTTCTCTACCCCCTGGAATCTGATGGGGGTGTGCGTGTCAGGATGGCCCAGGTGGTTTTGACAAGTTTCCCAGGCAACACAGAGGGGCAACTCTCTCTCACCCAGCTGGGAATCACTGGGCAAAAGAGACCCAATGTTATTTATGAAAGTTTGAAATACATATTATTGACTCTACTTCTAGGAACCTAGTACTCAGAAATACTTGTATGCTCGTTCAAAGATAAATACACAAGGATGGAAATTACAGCACATTTTAATAGCAATGATAGTAATAATAAAAATAATAATAGCAACAACAACTTGAAAGTCCATCAGTAGGGGACTGGTTAAATGTATGATTTAGCCATACTATGAAATTATATGCCTTGGTGAGAAAGAACAAGGTAGTTCCCCATGTGCTAACATGGAGTGATCTCCAAGGAATACATCTGGGTGGAGAAAGCAAGCTGTACAACAATAGGTATAATGTGATATTTTTAAAAACAAAACAAACAAAGAACAACCAACTCATACGCATACCTGTTAAAGTGTATTAAAAAAGTTCCGAAAAGAGACATGCAAATTCTTAACACTGGTTACTTATGAAGATGGGAGTAGAATAGTGTAGGATTTCCAGGGTTTTTTTTTTTTTTTTTTTTTTTGCGGTACGCGGGCTCTCACTGTTGTGGCCTCTCCCGTTGTGGAGCACAGGCTCCGGACGCGCAGGCTCAGCAGCCATGGCTCACGGGCCCAGCCGCTCCGCGGCATGTGGGATCTTCCCAGACCGGGGTACGAACCCGTGTCCCCTGCATCGGCAGGCAGACTCTCAACCACTGCACCACCAGGGAAGCCCGATATTCTGTTTTGATGACAAGACACCTAAGTCACTTTTCTAAAAAGTGAGATTTCCTTTTCTCTCTTTTCCACTTGGCAAGTCCTTGCTCAGCCTTCAAGATTTAGTTCAAATGTCACCTCCTCAGTGTAGCTTCTAAACTCCTCCAGGCTAAGTGGGTCATTCCTTTGTCAGTTTGCACATTGTATTTTGTGCTCACTGCTTCCATAGACTGATTGGCTTACATTAAGATTGTTTACCTCTCTCTCCTGAACTTTGAGGTTCAGGACTAGGTCAAACCATCCACCAATTCCCAGACCACACCTTAGCATATTACAAAAAGCAGGTACCCAGAAACCGTTTGTCCCATAATATTAAATGAATCACTAGGCATCTATCTGATTCATAGATGAAGTTAAATATATTTATGTTTGCAGGACCTTTCATTCACTGAGGTACTCTGAGATATAACTGAGATCTCGGTTTTGAAAATTTCTGAAAAGTATATTTTATAGCACTACATTACTCATTATTATGAATCATCATCATCATTGAGAGTTCATATTATTATAAAATATACAAGTCCTGGCATTTTGAAAATGTGACGTTAAGAATCACTGCTCTAGCTCTTGCTGGAGCCAGTATGGAGCCAGACACTATCTCATTACACAGTATTTCATCTTTTAAGAAACTGACCAAATATAATCACAGAGGAAGTGACAAATGGCTAACAGTTGTACTAATTCAAAGTAAACCAGATAACAAGAAAGCAATATTGGCCAGTGGTGCTGGTCTCCTAAAGATGAGCGAGGACCTCCTACTTCCCCAATACAATGACCTTTGCTCCTCAAACTGCAGGGTCTGAAGCTGATGCCTTCCTGTTTCTGGAGACTCTCTCTTTCCTTGCTTTCTAGGGCACCACAATCTGTTACCTCCCTTCCAGTTCTTCTGTCCTTTCTCTACTTTCCTCTCTGGCTTTCCATCCCCCTCCTACCCCTTAAGTGTGCTCACTCACTCATATTCTATCCATGGGTCTCTTTTCTTTCTGTTCCCTCACTTGAAGAATAAGATAGTTAACAATTACCAAGCATCTGCTATTCAATTTAAGCCTCAAACTATTATATAGGTAGTATGATTATCCCCATTTTAAAGATGAGGAAGCTGAGGCACAAAGAGATTTAGTAAGTAGTCCACGATCACATAGCTCACCTGGGGAAGAGGCTGGGATTGAAATCAGACAGCCTGGTTCCAGAGTCCAGACTCTTGACCACTCCATCACTCTTTTTTAATTTTTTAAAAACTTTTTATTGGAGTATAGCTGTTTATATTGTTGTGTTAGTTTCAGGTGTACAGCAAAGTGATTCAGTTATACATATACCTATATCCACTCTTTTTTAGATTCTTTTCCCATATAGGTCATTACAGACTATTGAGTAGAGTTCCCTGTGCTATACAGTAGGTCCTTATTAGTTATCTATTTTATATACAGTAGTGTCCATCACTCTTTTTAGAAAGCATCTACAAAGCAAGACCCTTAGGTTCAGGGACTGGAAACCAATTGCAGTAGAGTGCTGAGTCTGGAAGAACTGAGGATTGACTGTTTTCTTGTGAGTTCCTCAAAGGGATCTCAAAGTCAGTTTACTTAGAACAGATACCATTTGCTCTGAAGTTGTGAGACCAGGCAACTGAAAAAATCTTGGTAACACTGACCCCAAACTCATTACCTTTACGACTTTCCTATCTCTGGAACTGATACTACCATAATGGTGGAGACTGCACCAATGAGATACTTTTCTGTGACTGTATCAGTCCAAAGTGATCTCCTCAGTCGTCATTTACCCCTGGTGTGACGTAAACATCACAACCACTGTGTATGGCACAGTGCTGGGCACGTTGTCATCTTTTGTGAAAAGTATTTGCAGAATGAATGAACACATTTCTACCGGATTGTAAGTTCCAGAAAAGTAGGAGCAGTGACTCTCCTACATTGTATTCTGTAGGGAAGTACAGAATCTCACTAAGTAATCCTTCAATTAGGTGTATCTGTTAAATTCCATTGATTGGAATCAACCTTTTCAGATGGGCACGTTTGAATGCAGTGGGAAGCTTATTTCAGGATTTAAGAAATAGTTGCATCACTTTTAAGGAGCTTATTAAATTCTAAAAAGAGCCAATTTAAAAGCCTTTTTATTGAACCAAGAGCGAAAGTAATGAAAACCAATTTTGCAAAGTTAAAAAAAAAGTGGAGCTCTTAATAATAATTGTTTTTGAACTCCCCATTGCTTAACTCAATACATTTGTTTCTGAGTAAAACTTTTCTTTCCTCTTGGGAACTCCTTAACCGGTCCCAAAGTTACACAGTAATTGAAGTTGTTAACGACTCTGCCAAATGCAGATCATCTTCCTGGGAGTCTGAATCACTTTTAAAAGCTCACTAATACTGCTTGTGGTGCGGAAACATTCATGGATGGTTCAGAAAATTCCTGCAGATTCACTTCAGGTTTTTTTCTCAAGTTAAATTAAAGTATTATTAAATTTCATATGTTTTATTAGATCTAACATGTCTAGTCCAACTGTATTCTTATTAAATTATTTCAGAGTATCTGGACTGTTATATTCTCTGTCTCCATCATTGGATCGGTAGATGCTGGATCTTGCCAGGGACTCTGGGGGATTTGCAGCTTTCTTCTTTGTACTTTGATATATTCCTTGACCATTTTTTTTATAAAGAGCATTTCTCATTTTTATGAAATCAATATGTCATTACTTGATTTAAAAATTTTACTTTCTGTGTTTCAGGTTCAGTTCAGACAATAAAAGTCTATCGAGCTTCTACTGTATGCCAAGATGCATATGGGTCAGATGGGGTTTCTTCCCTTACGGAGCTTTCAGCTCAGTTGGAGAAAGAAAAACATATATGGACAAAAGCATGTATGCTGCTGGTCTGTGCGGGAGACTATGGGAATGGAGGAGTTCTCTTGGAAGAGAGAGCCTGGGTATGACAAGGACAAGTAGTAACTGACCAGGAGGCTGGGGGCAGGAAGGGCAGAGGCCTAGAGATAAGAGAACCCTCTAACACTGCTGGTGTATGGAAAACAGTGTGGAGGTTCCTCCAAAAATTAAAACTGGAGTTGCCATATGATCCAGCAATCCCACTCCTGGGCGTATATCCAGACAAAACTGCAATTCAAAAAGATACATGCACCCCTACGTTCATAGCAGCACTATTCACAATAGCCAAAACATGGAAGCAGCATAAATGTCCATCAACAGAGGAATGGATAAAGAAGATGTGGTACATATATACAATGGAATACTGCTTAGCCATAAAAAAGAATGAAATAATGCGATTTGCAGTAACATGGATGGACTTAGAGATTATCATACTAAGTGAAGTATGTCAGAAAGAGAAAGACAAATACCATACCATATCACTTCTATGTGGAATCTAAAATATGACACAAATGAACATATCTACAAGACAAAAACAAACTCACAGAGAACAGACTTATGGTTGACAAGGGGGAGATGGGGTGGGGGAGGGAAGGATTGGGGAAAAAAAAAGAAACACTGGGGTTTTTGTGTCTTGCTGCAAGCCTCACTTGAGACCAGCTCAAGAAAAGCTTCCTTCCTATTCTACGACTTTACACACATCCAGGCTTTATATATGTCCCCTAGTGGTGAATTTTAAAGAATATCTACTGTCTAATATTGTCAGAAATGGAAAAACAGGTCTTTTTCTGTACATTTAGATACACTGCATGTACAAGCATCTTCCCTTAGCCTCACAGCTGTCTTACTTCGTGGCTTTATCAACTTACCTTGAGCTTTTGTTTTATTGAGTTCCTCTAAAGCCTAAAATATTCTTTGGGAATTTTCTTCTCTTCCTTGTCATGATGTATCATTTGTTCACTATGTTGCTAGGTTCAATTTTCTAAGATTTTATTTAGGATTTTAGCAACTATGTTCATAAGTGAGATTCACCCATAGTTTTTTCTTGCTCTCTCCTCCTTTCCCTTCCTCCTTTCCTCTTTCCCTTCTTTCTTTCCTAGCACTCTTTTTGTCTGATATCAGTATTAGGGTTTTGCTAGTTAGCATAACAGAAGGAGAGTTGGAAACAATATTTTTAGAAGTTCTTGATCAGTGTAACGAGGACAACATCTGTTCTTTGAAGGGTTAAGAGACATCGTCCATTAAACCCCCTGGGCCTGGTGGCTTTTTAGCAGTAATCTTGGATTGTCTTATTTATTTCTTCCAAGGTTATTGATTTATTCATGTTTTCCACTTTTAATTTTTGAAATTATCATACTGTAACATTGACTTTTTCATTTGATGTGTGGTTCTGTGAATTTTAAAACATGTAGATTTGTGTTACCCTTACCACAGTCAGCATATAGAACAGTTGCAACGCCCCAAAACTTTCTCGTGCTCCCCTTTATAGTCATACTCTGCCCCACCTCTAACCGCTGGCAACCACAGATCTGTTTTCCATCACTACAGTTTTGTCTTTTCAAGAAAGTCATATAAATGCAATCATACAGTATGGATCCTTATGTCAGATTTCCTTTACTTAGCAGAATGCGTTTGAGATTTATCCACGGTGTTGCTTGTATTGGTAGTTCATTTTTATAGCTGAGTAGTATTCAATTCTATGGAAGTATCACAGTTTGTTTATCCATTCTCTCTCTGAAGGACATTTGTGTTGTTTCCAGTTCTGGGCTATTACAGCTAAAACAGTTATAAATATTTGCATACAAATTATTTAATGCACACTGTTTTTGAGCATATAAGTTTATTTCTTTAGGGTAAATACCCAGGAGAGGGATTTTTGGGTCACATGATAAGTGTATGTTTAATTTTGTAAGAAACTGCTAAACCACTTTCCAGAGCAGCTATACCATTTTGCATTCCCACCAACAATGTATGAGAGTTCCAGCACCACTCATTTTTGTTCACTTGACTTGTTTTTAACTGTATTTCTCTATAATGTTGATGGTGGCTTGTTTTTTGTTTTTTGGGTTTTTTTTTTTTTTTTGGTGGTGGCGTGTTAACTGCATATATTTGCAGTTTTCATGGTGAGCTTTTGTGGCTGAAATTTATTTATATTTATTTGGATTGCGATCTGTTGTTTTTCCTGTAACTAAGCATTCATATCTTTCAAGCACTGTGGAGAATCCTTAGTTGTTATCCCTTTGAAGGTTGTTTTTTTCCACATTTTCTTTAATTTCTCTTTCTGGAACTCTATTATGTATATGTTGGGCTCTCTATTAAGTATATGTTGAACTCTATTAAGTATATGTTGGATGCTTTTCTATATGCCTCTTTCTTTGTCTCTCATTCATATTTTCCAGCTCTTAATCTCTTTGTGTTGCATTCTGGGAAATATCCCAAGAAATGTCTTTCAAGTCACCAGTCCTCTCTTCAAATATATCTAATTCCTTAAAATGCCCACTGAGGTTTTAATTTTAGTGATAACATTTATCATTTCTAGAATTCATATTGCAATTATTCCTTATCCTTTTTGGTAGTATACTGTCCTTTTCTCAAATTTGTATCTTTTTATTTTAAAAATAACTTTAACACATGTATTTTACAGTGTTTATTTGTGATATGCTTCTCAGATATGCTCTGTTTCCTTGTTTTCTTGTGCCTATGATTCTCTCACTTAGAGAAGAAAAGAAAGAAAAAAAGAAAGAAAGGGTACCTCTACTTAGAAGGGAAATAGATCAAAGTAATGAGTAAAGTGATGCGAAGTTTGGTAACTGGGAGGCAAGGGAGAGATTAGCTTGCCCTAAGAAATGGAGGACTTTTATAAAAACATCAGGAAGAAGAACATTTCTTTAGAGTTTCAACAAATATGTTTACGTGCCTAAATACTACTTTCTCAGTCTCTGCTCTTCCTGTTTCTAATACAAAATTAAAAATAAAGTGGCACTTATTGAGCACCCATTATATGGCTGCTACAATATTAAGTACTTTACATACAATTTCATGTAATTCTCATGACCATCTATTTTACAGATGAGATACTGCCACACAGAGAAGTTAAGCGGTTTTCCCTGAGGTCACCCAGCTAGTAAGTAGCAGAGGTGGGATTTGAACACGTCTTTCTCTAATTCTTGTCACTTCTATCAAGTCACTTAACTTTGTTAAGATAATAGCAGTAGTAAAGGGGTCTGTTTTCCAAGATTTATTCTTCAGTTCTCTTCTTTGCATCATTTGTAATCTCCTATCAGATAACTCATTTTCAGTTTTCACAGCTATCTCTATGTAGTGTACTCCCAAATATTCTGCCCTTGGTACTAACATCTCCTTTAAACTCCCTAACCACTAATATCAAAGAAGTGGAACTGGATATTGCCTAATGGATAGCAAGAGGTGTATAGCAGTTAAGTACAAAGGCCTTGGCTGTGGAGAGCTGGGATTTGAATTCCACTTCTATCACTTGTCAGCTGAGAAACTTGGACAAGTTGCTCAAACTCTCTGTGCCTATATTCTCATTTATAAAAAGAGAACGAGGTAAGTTTGCTATTATGTCTCAGACATATAATTTCTACCTCCCCCTGAAAGCATAACTTCCCTTTCTCCCCACCCCTTAGATGTAGGCACTTTCTTGTCTCATTGCCCCTAGATCCCTTCCATGAAGGGTTTTGAATCTAGCCCTTTCTTTACAGTTCCTTGGTCACCACACTTTACCCCATCTTTGAATTACTTTAAGACCCCCTCCCCTGTTTTTGCTTTGCTCTCAGGTTTTTCTCTTTTAATTCATCCAGTCTTTTCTCCATATAATATACCTTGAATATTTCCTGCAAGTCTATGATTCTTTGTTATTAAAATTTTTTCTGTTTTCTTTTTTTTTTTTTCTGATAGTGAATTGCAAAAAATCCAACTCCTATACAACAGAGAAAATTAAAGACAGCCAAACTTTCCCTAGGACATAACCACTGGTAATTTGGCGCACATTTTACTTAATATTATATATAACCATTATTAAAATTAGTGGCGTATTTTATTTAATATTATACATAACCACTATCAACATTTTGGTGCTTATTTCCACTGTTAAAAATTTGTGCATATTCTATGTAATATTTTACACAGCCACTATTAATATTTTGGTACATATTTTAATTAATATTGTGTATAAGGGTTTTCAACATTATCACTTGACCGTATATGTTTTTGACATATCGTCATGGTAGTGTTATAGATGTATATCATTATTTTTTAAAAATTTGTCTTTATTAAATATTGATTGAACACAAAACACTATTTATAAAGCATGTGTAAGGTATAAAGAATTTTCATATGATGAACACTCATGTTCACATCACTCTGTTTAAGAAATAAAACATTATCGTCACCTTTGAATTCCTGTTCCCTTCCTACTCAATTGTAGCTCTTATCATGTATTTCCACTTATCGTATTCTTACTTTTCATTCTAGTTTGCATATATGTTTGTATAGCTAAACAATATATTGTTTGCTTTTGTGTGTTTTTGAAATTGATATAAATAGATCATTCTGTATGTTGTCTTCTGCAACTTGATCTTTTTCCCCCTCCACTTTATGTCTCTTTCGGGATTGTGACTGGAATGACATTAAGGAGAATTGATATCTTCATGATATTGAATCTTCCAGCCCATGAATGTAATATATTTCTCCATTTATTTAGATCTTCTTTAATGTCTTTCAGTGTAGTTTATCATTTTCTCCCTAAATGTCTTGCTTATCTTCTGTTAGCTTTATTCCTAGATAGATATTACTTTTTGATTTATTCTAAATGGTCTTTTTAAAAGTTAGTTTTCTAGCTGTTTGTTGTTGGTAGACAGAAGTGCAATTGATTTTTTAAAAAATGAAACTGCTTATTTAACATCTGGAAACAGGAAAAAACATTTATTGTTTATGAATACATACAGCTGTAGTGAAATTCTATAAATTTGGTTGGAAAGATGGATGGAAACTTCAGGATAGTGTTATTTGGAGAGGCAGAGGGAATGGGATTAAGGAGAGGCAGAAAGAGGACATTAATGGTATCCATAACATTTTATTTCTTTGTGAAGCAAATACGGCTAAATATTAAGATTTGTTAAGGCTGCATAGCAGGTATATGAGTGATTATTTTATTATTCTTTGTACCTTTTTGAAATAGGTCATAATTTTTAAAAATGAGATACACAATATTAATTATATGCTCAAAATAAATCATGATGGATGGATGACCTCAGAATCCATTAATTCTATTGATTATTCTAAACTGGATCTTGTAGAGTGGGGGCTGTTTACTGAACCCAGGCTCCAGATGTGATTGTTTTTTTGTGCTCTATAATTAAACAAATGAACCAGCAATGAAATGCCAGAGATTTTACATAAGAATCTGGATTTCTGAATTCTCTTAAAACGTTAGAAAATCTGACAACACTATATTTTCATGAGGTAATTGTCAATTAGATACGAATAAGTAGTGGCTGCCTGTTTGTTTATTGACTGTTTATTATGAAAAATTTCCAACATTTTCAAAGATAGAGAGAAGGGCACAATGAGCTCCCAGACACCCATTGTTGAAATTCAACAGTTATTGACTCATGGACAATTTTGTTATATCTATTTGTGCTGATCTCCCGATCCCAGGGTTATTTTGAAGCAAATCCCAGACATTGTATCATTTCATCCATAAGTACTTTAGTATTTATCTCTAAAAGATAAGTACCTTCAGAAGGCGTAACCATGATTTTATTGCCATACCTAAAACATTTAACAGTAATTCCTAATATAACCAAATATCCAATCAATATTCAAAATTTCCCCATCTTCTCAACTTTATTTTAC
This sequence comes from Phocoena phocoena, assembly GCF_963924675.1. NCBI lineage: Eukaryota > Metazoa > Chordata > Mammalia > Artiodactyla > Phocoenidae > Phocoena > Phocoena phocoena. The sequence goes on along the minus strand of NC_089240.1, from coordinate 39,056,385 downwards.
TGTTTGTCCAAGTAAGAATTCAAATAAGGCCCTTACACTGAGTGGGTTTGATATATTTCTTAAATCTCTGGGATCTTGTAGTGAGACTTAGATCAACACTGTTCAATAAAGTTTTCTGTGATAACCCAAAATGTTCTATATCTGTGTACTCAATGTGATAGCACTTGAAGTGTGACTAGTGCAACTGAGGAAATGAATTTTTAATTTTATTTAATTTTAATGAATTAAAAATATTTTCTTATAGCTTTATTGAAAGAAAATTCACATACCACAAAGTTCACCTTTTAAAGTGTACAATTCAGTGGCTTTTAATATATTTACAAGTAGTACATTGATCATCATTTATTCTAGAACATTTATGTCATCCCTAAAAGAAACCCATTAGCAATCACTTCCCATTTCTCCTGCCCCCAGCCCCCAGCAACCACTGACCTACAGCCTTTATCTATGGATTTGGATATTTCATATGAGGAACTTATACAATATATAGCCTTTGGTATATTGCATTTTTCACTTCACATAATGTTTTCAAGGTTGATCAACTGATACATTAGTATGAATCAGTTAATTTATATAATTTTATGGCCAAATAATGCTCCATTGTATGCATATACCATAGTTTGCCTATCCATTCATCAATTGATGGACACTTGGGTTATTTCCACTTTTTAACTCTTATGAATAATGTTACTATAAACATTCATGTACAAGTTTTTGTGTGGACATATGTTTTCAATTCTACTGAGCATATACCTAAAGATGGAATTTCTGGGTCATATGGTAACTCTGTGTTTAACTTTTATAGAAACTGTCAAATGGTTTTCCGAAGCAGATGCAATATTTTACAGCCCATTAGGAATGTATGCAGGTTCCAAATTCTCCACATCTGCACCAATACTTATTATTGTCCATCTTTTTGAGTATAACCAATCTAGTGGGTGTGAAGTAGTGTCTCATTGTGATTTTGATGTCCATTTCCCAAACGACTAACGATATTGAACACCTTCTCATATGTTTACTGGCCATTTGTATATCTTCTTTGGAGAAATGTCTATTCAAATCCTTTGTCCATTTTAAAATTGGGTCACTTGTCTTTTTTGTTGACTTGTACGAGTTCTTTATAAATTCTAGATACAAGTCCCTTAGAAGATATGTGATTTCAGATATTTTCTCCCTTGCTGTGAGTTATCTTTTCATTTCTTGATGGTGTCCTCTGAAGCATGAAAGTTTTTTAATTTGATGAAATCAATTTGTCTATTTTTCTTTTGTTGCTTGTGCTTTAGGTGTCATACCAAGAAAATCATTGCCTAAACTAAGTTCAAGATTTACTTCTATATTTTCTTCCAAGAGTTTTACAGTTTTAGCTCTTACATATAGGTCTCTGGTCCATTTCAACTTAATTTTTGTTTATGGTATGATGACCGTGTATTGGTGTGTAGCAGGGGTACAAATTCATTCTTAGGATATGGATATGCAGTTGTTGCAGCACTATTTGTTGAAAAGATTATTCTTTCCCCCACTGAATTATCTTGGCACCCTTGTCAAAAATCAATTGACTGTAAATGCAAGGGTTTACTTCTGGACTGTCAATTTTATTCCATTGATCTGTATGTGACCTTTATACCAGTAACACACTACCTTGATTATGGTAGCTCTGTAGTAAGTTTTGAAATTGGGAAGCACAAATCCTCCAACTTTGTTCTTTTTCAAGACAGTTTTAACTATTTTGCGTCCCTCACGTTTCCATGTGAATTTTCAGATCAGGTTTTCTGCAAAAAAGCATTTTAAGTCATGATAGTGATTGCATTAAATTTTTAGATCAATATGAAAAGCATTGCAATCTTACCAATATTAAGTCTCCCAATCCATGAAATGGATATCTTTCCATTTTTTTAGGTTTTTTTTAGTTTCTTTCACTGATGTTTTGTAGTTTTCATGTACGAGTGTTTTAGTTTTGGCTAAATTGATTCCTTAGTATTTTATTCTTTTCGATGCTATTGTAAATATTAATTTAGCTTTCAAATTGTTCATTGTTAATGTACAGAAATACAATTTATTTCTGTGTATTGGTCATGTAGCCCTGAGAGCATTGTTGAACAGAGTGGCAAGAGTGAACATTCTTGTCTTGTTTCTGATCTTAGGGAGAGAGTATCCTATATTTCACTATCAGATGTGATGTTACCTGTGTGTGTGTGTTTTAATTTTATTTTTGTTGTTGTTTTTTTTTTGGTGTGCGTGTGTAAGGCTTTTATTAGGTTGAGGAAGTTCCCTCCTATTCTCAGTTTGTTGAGTGTTTTTATCAAAACACACTGTTGGATTTTGTCAAATGCTTTTTCTGTGTCTATTGAGATGATCATGTGGTTTTTGTCCTTCATTCTATTAATATGATATATTACATCAATTAATTTTCGGATGCTAAACCAACTCTGCATTCTTGGAATAAATCCCACTTGGTCATGGTGTATACTCTTTTTTATATATAGCTGGATCTCGCTTGCTAGTATTTTGTTGAGGATTTCTGTATCTCTGTTCTTAAGGAGTATTCATAACTTTTCTCTTCTTGTGATACTAGCCTAATAGAATGAGTTAGGGAGTGCTCCCTTCTCTTCTATGTTTTGGAAGAGTTTGTGAAGGTTGGTGCTAATTCTTCTTTTAAATGCTCAGGATGAGGACTTGAAATGTGGATGTAACCCAAGTGAGCACAAAATAATGAAGAGAATCAATTTTCAGGAGCTCAGAGGAATGGGGCAGTGATATTTATGAGGACATCAGGACAAGGGAGGCTTGAGAGGCAAGGCTTCAATGGAGGAGAAAAGGAAGTTCCAGCAGAAATACTGTCAAAGGCACTCCCTCCTGCTGCCAAGGGCTCTTGTATCCTGTCAAAAGGCTCTAGATTGCAGGATGACCTCATTCCTCAAAAGAAATTCTCCAACCAGGCAAATATTTCCTTGCTCATAGGCTAGTTTGGGCTTGCTCAGAAGTGTTAGCTCTGCTGGCCTCCCCTGTGCTTTCTTCATCCACGGGTGTGTGTAACATAGATTCTTTGAACATCAATAACAGCGCTTCCCAGCACTGGTCCTGACATGTCCCAAAGTGTTTTCAGTTATTTCCAGTGGTGTCTTGCAATTCTCAGAACTAGTTTACTTTCAATTTACTTTAAAGAGAGATACACACCATTTCAGATGTTCCTTTGTGGTAGATGTGTCAGAGCAGAAGGAATGGGAAGATAGGTGTCATGGAAGGAAAACAAAGCAAGAAGAAAAGTTGCAAGTTGCAGAAGACTGAGAATCTCCGATCTGGGGTATTTAGAAGTGTTCACTCTGTCCTAATCACTGATTAATCCCAATGTTTGGAAGCGGTCCTGGCACATCAGAGTAGATGCTCAATATTTGCTAAATGGAAAACGATTGAATCAATGAATGTAACACTGTGTGTGAAGTATCTACAGCAGTACAAAAGTGGAGGTATCAGTGTGCTCAAAGGAGATAGCATGTGTGAGCAGCCAGGGCAATAGATGTGTGTGGCGGACTCAGGCCCTAGATTTTTCAGACAGCTCTAATTTATTTTGTTCTGTTACTCCCTTAAGAAAGTCATTCTTATTAGAACTGCTTTTCTGTTTGGAAAATATCCTCCCTGTAGAAGGCAGAGGCCTTCTGTGTGTGGAGTGTGTGAGTTGTGACATATTGAAGAGGACACTGGACTTGGAATCAGAAGGTGGGAGTCCCAGCTCTACTACTTGCCCCATAGATGGGATGACCAGAAACATTTATAAACACACAAGGGAGCAATCTGCCACAAAGAAGAGTCAGCCAACACAGGAAAGAGGGAAGGTGAACATCAGAGGGTAGAATTGTTGGTTAAGGACCCTAAACTAAGTATTTTAAAAGTGATTAAAGAGAAAATAAGCAAGAGAAATTATAAGAGCAGGATCCCACTTAAAAGAAAGAACGTATAGACTTAAAAAGAACAAGGGAAACTTCTAGAAATAAAAGTATATTTATTGAAATGAAAATTTCAATGTATTGGCTATAACTACTTTTAAAACATTTAATATTATTTGGTAAAACTGAAGACATTCAATTGTCTTAAAGAAGTTATAAGTACAGAAATAAGCCCTAGAACAAAAACACAAGCCTCCTTGAACACCAAGAGAATTTATAAATTACAATAGCAAAGAAAACACATCATGAGGAAAAAGAAGCAGTAAATGTACATAGTTTATATGGTGATTACAATATAAAATAATATATCAGAGTTGAGATTAAAAAAATATGTCCTATCAAGAAGTGTGAATGGGCTTAACTCACCTACTAAAAGAAAAATATTTTCAGTATGGCTCACCAAGCAAGACCCAAATATGTGGTGTATGCAGATACATTCAAATCAAAATGAGTCAGACAGGCTAAAAATAAAGGCATGGGCAAATGAAAATAACAAATAAGTGGGGACTGTGAGATCAAGGATATCAAACAAAGTAGAATTCAGGCCGAAAATAATTAAACGTGACAAAAAAGGGTATCTTATTCCAATTTCACAGTGTAGGTATAACAGTTATGAAAACCTATGCACCAAATCTCTAAAAATCTTTAAAAAGCAGAAACTATAGATGCAAGATGATACAGATAGAAACAGATTGCTAATAGGAGACTTTAATAGGTCATTCCTAGTGCAGAGCAGATCAAGTGGCAGAAATATAAGTAAGGATACAGAAGAAGTAAACAACATAATCAATAAAATAGATCTCATTTACATATAACGAACTTTAGAACTGAATAATAGGCAGTACGCCTTCCTTCTCAGCTGTGCATAGCATAGTTACAGAAATCCATGAAATATTAGGTCACAAAGAAATCGACAATAAGTTTTATACAATGGAAATATTACAAACAATACTTTATTATCACAGTGAAATAGAACTAAATTGAAAATTTTTTTCCAACTAGAAATTTAAAAGTCTTCTATTAAACAACTGGAGTGAAATGGAAAATACAAGCCAACATTACAGAATATCTTTAAAAACAAAGAAACGAGTATGAAAACACTACATATCAGACACTATTGGATACATTTAAAGTAGAACTCAGAGGAAAAATTCATACACTTAAACACTTAAATCAATAAAAATGAGTGAATTATATCAACTTAAAAAGTGAGAGAAAGAACAACAAATGAGCCACAAGAAAGGACAAAGAAGAAAAAAATAAAGGTAAAAGCAGAAAAATAATGAAGATTAGGAATAGAAAACAGTAGGTCAGAGTAATAAATCAAAATTCTGGTTCTTTGAAAAAAGTAACAAAATATATAAACCACTAGCTAAATTAATCAAATGGAAAAGGGAGAAACACAACTACAAAATAAGAAAGACAAAGGAGAAACAGACAAGGATGGAGCAAAAATCTGAACGAGAGCTACAAATGGGAAAAGAATGAACCAGACTTTTTTTCAAATGAGTAACATAATCACTCTAAACAGGGAGGAGAGGACAAGAGTCGGGAAACACACCCAACTCATTTTGGAACACGGTATTTTGACTAAATACATTAAGACTAAAGAAAAAAACCCTGAAAACATATACTGAACTTTAGTTAGTAGGTTTGTTTTCACAATGACATGAGTTAGCTATTCTGAAACTGCTTTGGGGGTCTTTTAGTATTGAGCAAATAAGTAAATATTTTGAGAGTAACTGGAATCACATTTCTTACAGTTTGAGAAGGGCATTATAGATGTGGAAAGGGGAACTCGACCACATACTCTATTGTGTTGACTGAAATTGGACATATCAGTATAAACTCAAGGGTTTTGCTACGTCTTTATATCTATCTATCTATCTATCTATCTATCTATCTATCTATCCGAAGACAGAAATGGAAAGAGACATAGCTATCTGTGCCTATCTATGTCTACCTATACTATAGATATCTTGAATATCTTGTAGTGAGAGTACAAGGAAGTACTTGAAAAATGGTAGGGAAAATCAAAAGAACAGAGGAGTCAGCTTAGAGGGACTCCCACTGACCAAATGTAGGACCATTTTAACATCAAAATAAATAATAATAGTAACAGATTATAATGCATGGAATAAAGCAAGAGTCTGTAGACCATTCTGATGTAAATGAATGAATAAATAAGTAAATGGAGAGAAAGAAAAGTTCTTCCTTGTAGAAGAATGCCAACTAATATATGTAGAAAGAATGGTAGAGTTAAGAAATCATCCTTTGGCAATCACCGTGGTAATAAATGATTTGGGCAAAATCATCATTGATGCTAGTAGTTTAATGAGGAACTTGGTATTTACATAGTTCCAAATGATCACCTTGCAGAATTCTTATTAATAAGAAAGGCAAAAAAAAGTCACTACAGTGGAGAAACTTGGCATGCACCACTTAACCAGTCATCAAAGTTAACTTCAGTATTGATGGTTAAAATACACATTATGTACCTGCTCCTTTGATGAATGAGAAGGACACAGCGTTCCTCTTGTGGTGTTCCTGCTAAAATGCCATGAACAAAAAGACAGTAATTTACTCAGGAGAAAACACTGGTCAAACCGAAACTGAAGAACATTCTACCAAATAATGTTCTTATTTTTGTTGAAGAAGCCTATTCTCTTCAACAATATAAAGGTCAGGAAAGACAAAGAAAGATGGAAGAACTGTTCCAGATCAAAGGAGAATAAAGAGATGTGAAAACTAATTTGTGATGTTAGATGAGATTCTGGACCAGATTTTTTAAACTAATTTTTTTGCTAAAAAGAACGTTTTGGGGACAATTGACAAAATTTGAATTAAATATTTTAGATTAGGAAATAGTACTCAATTAATACCAATTTTCTGATTTTGATTATTATACTCCAGTTATGTAAGAGAATGTCCTTGTTATTAGGAAATATACACTGTAGTATTTAGGGATAAAGGGACATGATGTCTGGTATTTACTCTAAAAGGGAAAATTTGTATACACAGAAGGAATGATAAAACACAAATGGTAAAATATAAAACAATTGGGGGAATCTGGGTGAAGGGCAAACAGGAGTTCTTTGTATTATTCTTGCTACTTTTCTATTAGTTTGAAATTATTTCAATTTAAAAAGTAAGAAAAAAGAAACATTTAAAAATATTTGTAAGAACATGTAGGAGAATAATTTTCTTCTATAGGATTTTTTGAATTTACATACAAAGCACAAGCCATAATGGGAAAGAATGATCCAAGTAAAATGACATTCATGTACAATAAAGAAATCTATAAATGGAGAAGACAAACCACAAATGATGAGAAGATATTTGCTATGCCTAAGATTAGTATCCAGAATATATATTAAAAATTACAAATGATCAAATAGAGAAATCAGCAAAGGATATGAATGGATGCGTCACAGAAGAAGGTAACAAGCCTGTGAAAGGATGACCAACTGCACTAGGAATTAGGGAGAAACAAATTAAAATAACAATGGCATACCATTTCACATTTATTCAGATGATTGTTCAAAAGTATACAATTTGATAATACCTATTGTTGAAAGGATGAAGGTGAAAGGGGAACTTTCTTAATTGGTTCAAAGATTCTGGAGATCTAGTACAGATGAAGGTGTGAACAATTCCACCTTTAGGTATATAGCCTAGATAATCTCCAAAGAAACAGGAGAGGGTTGTTCTTTGCAGCATTGTTGATAACTACTGAAAAATTGGAAACAACCTCATCGTCATCAACAGATGACAACAGAGGCATCAGTGATTTGTGGTATAATCATACAATTTGTTTAAAATGAATGAAATAGATCTACATGTGTTAACATGTAGAAATCTCAAAACCAAAATCCTAGGTGAAAAAAGCAGGTAGCAGAAATTTATAGTGTAGGGCTTCCCTGGCGGTGCAGTGGTTAAGAATCCACCTGCCAATGCAGGGGACACGGGTTCGAGCCCTGGTCCGGGAAGATCCCACATGCCGCAGAGCAACTAAGCCCGTGCGCCACAACTACTGAGCCTGCGCTCTAGAGCCAGGGAGCCACAACTACTGAGCCCATGTGCCACAACTACTGAAGCCCGCACGCCTAGAGCCCGTGCTCTGCAACAAGAGAAGCCACTGCAATGAGAAGCCCGCGCACCGCAACGAAGAGTAGCCCCCACTAGCTGCAACTAGAGAAAGCCCACGCGTAGCAACGAAGACCCAACACAGCCAAAGATAAATAAATAAAATAAATAAAATTTTAAAAAGAAATTTATAGTGTAAAATTTATAAACATAGAAAACCAATAATGTATGCTTTCAATGAATAAAAAAGGAGATAGAGTCCCTGCCCTGGAAGAACTTGGGGGCATTTGAAGAGAGTCAAGTAAAACCATGATTACAATGCAGTACCACAAAAGCCACCATTAGAATGGGCACCTAATACAGATGGGGAAGTTGGAGAGGGTGGAGGAAGTTTTCCCAGAAATGACAAAGTCTTCCACACCTCTCTCCCACACTTAACCAAGTCCTGAAAGACAAGAAGGGGTTACCCAGGTTAAAGATAGGAAGGAAGGGTGTTTTCTAGCAGATAGTGACATTTGCAAAATCTCAGAGGGGAGAAACTGCAGAGCCCGGTTTGGAAACTGCCAGTGGTTTCTCGGAGCTGGAGTAGAGGAGCGGGGCAAAGAAAGGGATGGAAGGAGTTCGTGGGCGCCTCCTGACATAGGCTCTGACTGGGCTAAGGAGCTGGCCTGCCTCGTAAAGGATAGAAGAATATTGAAGCAGAAGAGTTAACAGGTGCATCATGAATTATATAAGAGGATGGCTCTGGAGGCAAGATTATTTAGTTGTTTTCTTTGTTGTTGTTCGCTTGTTTTAAAAGAAAACCAGACAAGAAATAATGGGGTCTCGATTGAGACAGAAGGGGTGGTGGCTGAGAGATACCCAGCACGTCCAAAGAGTAGAGTAGGACTCAGGGAGGGATTAGCTGTAGGCGTGGGGAGAGGAGCTTCTGGCTTGGGCATCTTGGGTGCATGATGGACTGACAGAGGTTGCATTTTGTGCCAACTCACGCGGCCCCTGGCCACCATGATTGCACCAGGAACGAGCATCTTACAAATGTTTAGTTCAAATATAAAAAGATACAGAGAAAGGACGGAGGATGGTGGTTACCGCTGAATGGGTTTTCTCCGGTGCTGGTGATCGCGCGGGTGGGGGTGGGGAGACAGATGAGGGTATGTGTGGCTTTGGATTCATCTGGAACGTTTTAATTACAAAATTAAATCTGATGTAAATGTAACATTCACTGGTGTTACATTTCTGTGAGCACCCGGGTGTCATCTTATTTTCTGCACTTTTCTGTGTGTTTGAACTAAATTTAATAACCAAAAGGCAAGAAATGTGCAAGCAACAGAAGAGCTTCAGTACATGAAAGGCTTTGAGCCCTATCCAAGGGTTAAACCAGCGAGCCCCGGGGGCGGGGAATGGTGCGGTCGTCAGCCTTTGTGTTTGCACAATGTGTGTAGAGAGAAAAGCCTCGGGAGACCCGTACCCGGCTGAGTGGGTGGGATGGGCGGGGGGAGGTGCGGGCGGGGAGCTTTTCCCCTAGCCCCGCCCCGGCCCCGCCCCGAGCTCCCGGCCTGTCGAAGCCCCTTCTCCTTTCGTGACACCTATTTCGGTCTCGAGGTAACGTGGGGTCGGGGGTCAAACAGCGCGGCTGCAGGGTGGCAGCTGCTTGCCGGCCCCTCTTCTCGGCCCCTTCACCCTCGGACGCTCAGAGCCATGGCGCTGCCGCTGCTGCCGGGCCACAGCTTCAACCGCAACGTGAGTAGTGAGGGCGCCCGAGGTCAGAGGTCCCGGCAGGAGTCTGGGGTCCAGGTGTGGACACTCCCCCGGCCCCTACTGGAGGCCTCGTGACGCTGCTTCGCCTTCTGTGGACTGGGCGCAGCTTGGACCAAAATTTGTAGACTGGTGGAACCCTTACTCTCTACCTCCCCTTCCCCCTCTCCCCAACTGCATCTGGATACTTTTCCTACGTTAGTTACAGAAGTAGAGTCCTTATAGGTGTTAGGACCCTCGAAGGTAGCCGATGGTAGGTTGATGATGATAATCATCGTTGAGCGTTGAAGGTGTGCCAGGAGCTGTGCTTTAATCACCTTACACAGCATTAGATGTTCCCAACAGCCCTTTGAATTAGCTACTATTTTTAATTCCCATTTTGCAGTGGAGGAAACTGAGGCACAGAGTGATGAGTCAGTCACTCACTGGCCAGAGCTACTCAATCTCAGTGGTGAAGCTGGGTTCCCTCCAGGCAACCAGTCTCCACAGCCCAGGAGCCTAATCGCAATCCTTAATACCCTTTGTGAAAGAGTTTGCTATTAGAGTGAAGAAACCTGGCACTCTCAAGGCTGGTAGGGGGCAGATAAGGGTTCCACCTGCCTATAAAGTTTGATCCTAAACTTTATAGTGAACGATCCAAAGTTGGAGGAGTTCTTTCTTCATTTAGAATTGGGAATGGTTCATTTCAAAACAAGATGAAAGTACCAAACGACACAACACAACAACATTAAAAACCCTGAGCGTGCAAGAACTTTTGCCAGTAAATAGCATCTTATTTAAACCACAGCAGAAAAATGATTCAGGTTTTTGTTTGCACTGGTCACTACTCTTTACTTGGGTTTTCCATTTGTGTCTGTAGGAAGTAGGTAAGTAATACACTGATGGGAGGGAACTTGCTGGAGCCACTCAAGGTATTTGTGTAAACCTCTGTTAAGTTTAGAAAGCAGGCAGCAGATTGAAGCATTCGACTTTATGGATCCTGAACAGTGTCTGCATCCAAGTTGTTGGCCCTAAAGTACCACTTATCTTTATAGCTTCAGGCCACTGCATTCTGACCCCCACAGGTTAGCTGGCCAGTTCAACTTGTTTCTTGAACACTGGTTTGTGCATTTCTTGGCTGATGTGTAGAGGCTGGCCTTCCAACCTAATGTTGCCCTTTGGTAAGATTAAGCTCACACAAATTAAGTAAGACCCTTGAAAGGCAGGGCATGAAAAAAGATTCCAGAAGTAAAGAAGCATGCTGTGTAAAAGTAATCAAAATTGAACGTAGAGCCCACAGCTTTGGGCCTAGCAACACTTCAGATCCACAGCTCTCACATGCAGTGATTAAGGGTGGGAAGGAAGAACAGTGGTTGAATGAGATATTTTAAAATCTGCAAGGCTGCACTGAGTGTACTTTTGATTTTTTAAAAAATTGTGAAGTATAACACATATACAGAAAAGTGCACAATGGATGATCACAGAATGAACATCAAAATAGAAAATATTACCAGGACTCCCAAAGCATCAACGTTGACTAGGGTTGCCGGATTTACCAAGTAAAAATACATGTCCCAAATATTGCATGGGACCTACATATATTAAAAGATTCTTTGTTGTTTATCTGAAATTCAAATTTAACTGAGCAGCTTGTATTTTACATGGCAACCCTACCTATGACCCTTTCTGGTCTTTACCCCTTCTCTATTCTCCAAAGGCAACTCCTCTCCTGGCTGCTACCACTATAGTTCGGTTTGGCTTGCTTTTGAAATTTCTATCAATGCAAATGTCCGGTTTTTATTCTTTTGTGACTGGCTTTTTTTTTTTTTTAAGCTCTACATTGTTTGTGGGATTTGTTCATGTGGCTGTCTTTAGAGATAGTTTGTATGTTTTCATTGCTCTAGAGTATTCCACTGTATGAGTATGACATCATTTATATACACATTTTACTCTTGATAGAGATTTGGTTTGTTTGGGGTTATTAAGAATACTTTGCTGTGACTATTCCTGTTCATGTCTCTCAGTACAATTGCCAGATCAAATGGTATTCTTTTTTTTTTTTAGTAAAGTTCTTTTTTTAATATTTTTTTTAATTTTTAATTTTTCAAATGGCATTCTTATGTTCAGCTTTGGTGGATGCTGTCACAGCGCTTATACCAATTTAAATTCCCACCAGCATTTTATGTTCCTGTTGCTCCATAGCCTTTCTAACACTTGATATTGTTAGTCTCTTAAATTTTAGTTGTTTTGGTCAGTGGGCGTAGTGTGACTCTCGTTTTAATCCACGATTCTCTGATTCCTAACGAAATTGAGCACACTTCACACATTTATTGGTCATTTGGATATTCTCTTTTGTGTGGTGTCTATTTGTCGTTTGTCTAATCTCTGGTGGGTTGCCTGCCCTTTTCTTAGTGATTTGTAGGAGTTCTACATAGATTTTGGACATGACTCCTTTGTCAGATATTTGTGTTGTAAGTGTCTTTTAGTCTGTGGTTGGCCTTTTTACTCTCTTAATGATGTTTTTGATGAAGACTTTTTCTTTTAAATTAGTGCTTTTGGTTTCCTATTTAAGAAATAGTTCCTTACACCAAGTTCATGATGATATTTTCCTGTGTCATCTGGAAATTTCGTTGTTTTTACCTTTCATGTTTAGATCTATAATCTAACTAGAATACATTTTCGTGTGTGTGTATGAAAAGAGGTAGAGGGGTCAGGTTGTATTTTTCCCCATGTGGATATTCAGTTAACCCAGAACCATTTGTTAAAGAACGCAATTCTGAGTAAATTTTGAAGAGCTTTACTGGCTTTATTCAGTGATTAATGAATCAGGCAGATGGAAAGGAGCTCTTAAGAGCTATACAAGGCAAGAGATTTTGTAGCGAAGTTGTACTAGGCAAAAAATCGGATTGGTTATTGTAAGGTTACTTTCCTTATAGGGAATGGCAGGGGTTTCTCAGGCAGATTACCTAACTAATGCTGATTAGGAGATTCATGGTTGATTGGTTTAAGATTCTATTTCTGGGAGAGCTGAAACTGTAACTAAGTTGAATTTCAGTTTGGTAACATGGGGCTTAGCATAAGCTACTCCATTTGGGTTCTGTTGTCCTTAATACATTTTTTAGAAATGGCCACCTTTTCTCCACTTCTCTGCAGAGCTACTTTTGTCATAAGTCAAGTATCCAAAATATGTGTGGGTCTGCTTCTAGACTTGTGAGTGTATTTAAAAAAATATTTATTTACTTCATGCCTCAGACCAATAGGAGGGTGTGTGTGTGTGAGAACTAGAGAATGACAGTATACTTATTAGATACCTTGGGCTGTCATTCAACAAATCAGTATTTATATACTGAGTATCCTAGTATGTGCCCAAAGCAGGTGGCTGCATTAAAAAAAATTGTTACACTAGCCTTGGGGCTAAAGGTGCTATGTGTTGACAAAAAATTGATATTTTTAAAACCTTGCACTTAGTTAAAAGATTGGATGTTCTCTGGCACAGAATGGTCAGAGTCAGTAAAGCCAAATCTGGCCTTTCTATCCCCGCCTCCCTCCTGCCTATTACAGAGCTTTGTCTGCTTAATTAAATTATTGAGAGAAAAACCTTGGCCTCCTGGAGATAGCATAATTACTGGCTGTTTGGGTTTAAAATTATAACACAAGCTAACTAACTTTTACGCTTTTTCTTAGAAATTAAAAAAAGAACTTGCTCCCCCCCTTAATTAGCTGCTGGTAGTCAGGAGCGATAGATTGGTTTCTGTCCACAGCTAGGTGATGTGCAACCTCTCCTTCTATATCTGAAATACAAGAAGTATTGTGCTTTCTAAAATATAAGCATTTGTATCACTGATGACGTTAAAATTATTCTGATGTGAATTAATTGCAAACCTTAGGGAAAGATCACAATTCCAGACCCGAAGTATCTTTTTTCCAAGAATTTACATGCTGGATTTGTATTGAGCTAAGAGAATGTCAGGCATATTGTCAAGAATGATAGGATATTAAAGTTAAAAGGGACACTTCCAGCCAAAGCTGAAAATCCTTTCTACAGCATTTTAGACAGATGGTTGTGTAGCTGATCCTGAATGTCTCTAATGAATAATGAGGAGCACACTTTCTGTTTTTTATGAAGCTACCTCGCCACCATCTTAGGAGGGTTTGTCGTAAGTAGTCCATCCTCTAATTTATAGTGAAGCAACTGTTTCCTTAAGAAGAAAAAGAAATTTTTTGAATTCACAACAGTAAAATAAAACATATTTAGAAACTGTCTCTCTTACAGAAATACCTTGAAATTTATTTTTATCTAGATTAATATAAGCCTATATATTAATGTAGGAAAAAAATCACTCTTTGGGGAATTTACCAGCAATTTAAATGATAAACAACTGAGAGAGAAAAACTATGAGTAATACATAGTACACATATTGATTTCATTGTGTGGTGTTAGCTAAGCCAATTTAAGTTTAGCTCAGTGACAAATATAATCGTAAAACAATCACTTTATTCACAAGGTAGAGGGTTTTCCAGCCTAAAATTCTGCCGGCAGATTCCTGACTATGTTCTTAGTGGTCAATTCCATGGCCTTAAAATAACCTGCATCAGGTCCAAAGCCCTTAACCTGAGACCCCAGGCTATTAGAGTTTGTCACTCATTTTGTGAGATCAATTTAATGAATCATGACCAGGATTTAGGAAAAAGAAAAGGGAAAAGAAAAAAATAAACAGAATACGGTAGAATAGAATAAAAGAATCAGTGTATTATGCTTGGGAAGAGTAAGTATTGTTTCATGAACTTTTGTTTCTGTCACGTGTGTATGTGAACTGGGTTGCGCTAAAATCTGTTTGTTATTGTGGCAGTCAGAGTTTGAAAAACACTCTCGTTAGAGCCATCTCCACCAATTCTTGCCTCTGATTTAAATTCTGATCTTCAACATCCTTCAAGGCCAAATCTAGTCTCTTACCCTTCAGGAAGTCTCAACTGATCCTAGTCAGCCTTTCTCAGTGTTTTTTTGTTTTTGTTTTTTATTAAGGTACAATTCACATAACATAAAGTCAACCATTAACCATTTCAAAGTGTACAATTCAGTGGCATTTAGTACATTCACAGTGTTTTGCAGCTGTCACCTCTATCTAACTAGTTCCAACATATTTTCATCATCCCACAATCTTTTTACCCCAGAGGAAACTTTGAAATGGTTTTCAAGTCTTGGGGAACTCCTGCATAAAGATGATTTCTATAGCCCATGGTACCTTAGCATGATCCATGAGTTGTAGATGTAGTGATCCAATAATAATTGTCTTTTTGAGTAAAGAGTAATAGTTTTCTGTGGATTTGTTGATTTCAGCAAATTAATTAACCTAGTCTGTGTGGTTTCCTTTTCTCACAAGGGATCTTAACTCTAACACCAGTGGGAGTGTACTAGGGGAAACGTCAAGGGTTTCTTTCTTGTTGTATTGTAAAATTTCCTACTTGATTTCTCCTCTTTTCTCCTTATTCAAGTAGGCCTAAAAATCCTCTCAGAGTTTCTACTGTAGAGGGTGCCGTAAGGTATGAAATGTGGTATAATGGTATGAGCAAGAGTAGTTTTCTCCCTTATTTAAAACAAAAAATGACTTTTAGCCAGGTTTTCTTGAGAAACAAACAGGTAGTTAAGCTTAGCTTTCCTTTGTTTCCTTTTCATACATTAAAAAAATTCATAAGGCAGCATCATACATTTCTGTTAAATAACTGTTTTAATCCAAGGTGGGATTTACTTTTTCAAAAAGTAGGTTCAGTTGATTTAATTTAAATTAAGGTTATAAATTCATTTTAATTAATGCTGTTTACAACATGAAAATATAGACAGTGTTAAATAAGCAAAGCTACTAAAATCATATTGACAAAGCAATATGAATAAAAATAGAGCCTAAGACACAATTTTATGTGAGACCTAAAAATTAAGGTTTTTTTACTGACTGGCATGATCAGGCTGAAATATAGGCAGTTATACAATCATTATAATCTTAATCTCCTTGTAGACCTATATACACAAGAATATGATTTTTTAAACTAAAAATAAAGAATAAAAATTAGCTCTTCAGTGTGAAACCGATGCTTGTATTTTGCCACATAGACACGTAATTCTGAGTCAAATTTGAGATAAGCACTCACAGATTTCATTTTCAACTGAAATGAGAAGATTTCTCACCTTTCTCTTGATACTTGTTAAACAAGGAAAGCTTTGCTTATATATGTGAGAAGTTGAAAACTGCAGCAAAATGCTCACTGCTTTCCTATGAATGGCAGGATCCTTGATTTTCATGTAAATTTGGAACTGGCCATAGGTGTATGTTTAATTTTATAAGAAATTGCTGAACAGTCTTCCAAAGTGGCTGTACCATTTTGCGTTCTCACCAGCAACAAATGAGAGTTCCTGTACTTCCGGATTCTTGAGAGCATTTGGCATGGGCAGTGTTTTGGATTCTAGCCAATCTCATAGGTGTATAGTGGTAACTCATCCTGATTTAAACTTTTGTTTCCCTAATGGCTTAGGAATGATGTTGAACATCTTTTCATGTGCTTATTTGCCATCCGTATATCCTCTTTGGTGAAATGTCTGTTTGTGTCTTTTGCCCATCTTTAATTGAGTTGTTTCCTTACTGTTGAGTTTTGAGAGTTCTTTATATATTCCGGATACAAGTCCGTTGTTGGATATGTGGTTTACAAATATTTTCTCCCAGTCTGTGGCTTGAATTTTCATTCTCTTAAAACAAGGCTAGAAAATGTGTATACATTTTTAAAGATAAAATACCACATGAATCCACACTGATATTTGAAATGCTAAGTAAGGATTATAGGAATTTTATTTAACTTCTTTGATTCTTTACTTATCTTTTACTTACATTGAAAATCTTGATTCATAAGGACATTAACATAATTACTTGCTTTATCCTACCATAAATAAAAATATATATCCATATAATAGTTTTTGAGTAATAATAACGTTATTGTTAACAATTTGAGTTTTGAAAATAGGTTAAGATTTCTTTGTATTTCTTATTGTTTTTAGGATTTATCCCCCTAGGAATGTATGGTCAAATTATTGGGTTTTAATTTCATTTAAGTATGGTTAAGTCACCAACTCAATACCCAGTTAGGTTGATTGTTGCATTTTGCTTTTCATTTTTAACTTAAAATTTTTTGTTTTATTATAATGTAAAAGTAAAACATTTCTGTGGTTTCAAAGTCAAATTTACAAAGTGAGGTGCATTCAGACAAGTCCTAGCTTTTCTCCCTGTCCCTTCAGTCTTGTTCCCTCCCTCACTCACTCTAGAAGTAACATTAAAAAAAAAAAACTATTTAGCTTGGGTTACCCTTCCTTTTTTGTTTTTGTTTTTTAAAATAGCAAATTCTTAACTATATTTACATGGCCTCTTATTAAATAAATGATAGCATACTCTACGTATTCTCTTGCACCTTCCATTTTTCGTTTTAACAGGTATATCTTGGAGATTTCTTAATAGTCGTATGCAGAGCTATACTCATTCCACTGGAATGTGTATTCCGTTTGTAGCTACATAGTACTCCATTGTGTGGACATACCATAGTTTGTTTAACTCATCCCCTCTTGATGTATAGTTGTATTATTTCCAGGCTTTTGCTATTATAAATAATGCTGAAATAAATAGCCAAAGTTGTGCTTCAGAAGAAACCATCAAAAAACTGAAAAGGCAACTACAGTTATTTTACAGGGCGAAAATAGTTGCAAAGCATATATATGATGACAGATTTATATCCAGTATATATAAAGAACTCTAAAAACTCAACAATAAAGAGATAAATAATCCAGTTAAAAATGGGCAAAAGGTCTGAGTAGACATTACTCCAAAGACGCTCAAATATCCAATAAACACATGAAAGGATGCTCAATATCATTAGTCATTAGAGAGATGGAAATTAAAACCACAATGAGATATTACTTCACACTCACTAGAATGGCTATAACAAAACAGACAATACCAAGTGTTGCCAAGGATGTGTAGTAATTGAAACCCTCTTATGTTGCTGGTAGGAATGTATAATAGTGCTGCTGCTATGGAAAAGTCTGCAGTTCCACGAAAGTTTAAACATAGAGTTACTATATGATACAGCACTCCTAGGTATAGACCCAAGAGAAAAGAAAACATATGTCCACAAAAAATGTGTACATGAATGTTCATTACAGCATTATTCATAATAGCCAAAAAGTAGAAACAACCCAAATGTCCATCAGCTGGTGAACGGACAAACAAAATGTGGTATATCAATACAATGGAATATTATTTAGCCAGAACAAGGAATGAAATATTGATACATACCACAACATAGATGAACCTCAAAAACATTATACCACAAGCGATATGCAGAAGACTATATATTGTATGATCCCATTTATGTGAAATGTACAGAATAGGCAAATCTATAGTGACAGAAAGATTAATCGTTGCCTAGACCTGTGTGGGGGAAGGGAGGAAGTGGGGAGCGACTGCTAATGGGTATGGGGTTTCTTTTGGGGATGATGAAAGTGTTCTGAAATTAGATTATGGTGAAGATTGTGCAACTTTGTAATCATAGTAAACTCCTTTGTATTGTATATTTTAAATGATTGAAATTTATGATAGACACAGTTTGCTTCTACATCTTGACTATTGTAAATAATGCTGCTATGAACATTAGGGTGCATGTATCTTTTTGAATTAGTGTTTTCATTTTCTTTGGCTCTATACTCAGTTAAGGGACTAATATCCAAAATATATAAACAGCTCGTGTAACTCAATATCAAAAAAACAAATAACCCAATTTAAAAATGGGCAGAATAGACATAAATAGACATTTTTCCAAAGAGGACATACAGATGGCCAACAGGCACATGAAAAATATGCTAAACATTGCTGATCATCAGAGAAATGCAAGTCAAAACTACAATGAAATATCACCTCACACCTCTTAGAATGCTATCATCAAATAGAACACAAGTAACAAATGTTGGCAAGGATATGGAGAAAAGGGAACCCTTTGTACACCCTTGGTGGGAATGTAAGCCACTATGGAAAACAGTACAGAGGTTCCTCAAAAAAACTAAAATTAGAACTACCGTATGATATATAAATTATACCTCAGTGAAACTGTTAAAAAAATAAATAGCCAAAGAAAGGAGTTGGTGGTGGGGAATTGCTGGACAAACAATAGGTGTTTACTGTGCCAGATCACAGGATGGTTTTGATTTAGTTTTCTGTTACTTGCTCCTGGTAACTATTGAAATGTCCTTGAAATCACATGATTTAAGACTGGGCCACTTCTTTTTTTTGGCAGTACGCGGGCCTCTCACTGTTGTGGCCTCTCCCGTTGAGGAGCACAGGCTCCGGACGCGCAGGCTCATCGGCCATGGCTCACGGTCCCAGCCGCTCTGCGGCATGTGGGATCTTCCCGGACCAGGGCACGAACCCGTGTCCCCTGCATCGGCAGGTGGACTCTCAACCACTGTGCCACTAGAGAAGCCCTGGGCCACTTCTTGAAGCTGCTATTCATAACTTTGGAAATGACATAAAACTCCATTGCTATTCCTAAATGTTAATTTGCATTTCAGAAATTAGAGTCACTTTGCCTATTCAGGGATCAAACACCTAACTTTGGTCATTTTTGTATTCTGTCCTGAACTTTATAGCTATGTCACATAGGACACTCAGATTCTTTTTCTCTCTCCATTTTGCCATCTTCAGAATGTTGGCTTTACTTTCTTAGGCTTGTGACCTCATGGTTGCAAGATGGTTGCCTCAGTTCCGGACATCACAACTTCCTACAACAGTGTTCAAGACAAGCAGGAAGGAGGGGTGGGGGAAGGCTCTTATATCAGAAAACAAAATGTTTCTCAGTCCCCCATTAGGTTTCTACCCTACATCTTATTGGCTAAACTTGAGTCACATGGCTATCCTTTGCTACAAGGGACATTGGGAGCTTGATTTTTCACCATCTATTTTTGGAGCTGGGGAAGAGAAAAGGGAGCAATTAATGGCTGCTGGGAGCCAGGAAACTTTATTTGCCACACCAGCCACAGACTCAAACCTGTGAGTCTAGATGCTCTCCTCAGCCTTAGCATCCCTTTCTTTAAAACTTTTTAGTGTTTTTTTTTTTTGTCCCACATTTGCCAGAAGGTGGAGATTTTTTAAAAAATTTTACTTTATTTATTTATTTTTTACATCTTTATTGGAGTATAATTGCTTTACAATGGTGTGTTAGTTTCTGCTATATAACAAAGTGAATCAGTTATACATATACACATGTTCCCATATCTCTTACCTTTTGCGACTCCCTCCCTCCCACCCTCCCTATACCACCCCTCCAGGTGATCACAAAGCACCGAGCTGATCTCCCTGTGCTATGCGACTGCTTCCCACTAGCTATCTACCTTACGTTTGGTAGTGTATATATGTCCATGCCTCTCCCTCGCTTTGTCACAGCTTACCCTTCCCGCTCCCCATATCCTCAAGTCCATTCTCTAGTAGGTCTGTGTCTTTATTCCTGTCTTACCCCTAGGTTCTTCATGACATTTTTTTCCCTTAAATTCCATATATATGTGTTAGCATTCGATATTTGTCTCTCTCTTTCTGACTTACTTCACTCAGTATGACACACTCTAGGTCTATCCACCTCATTACAAATAGCTCAATTTCGTTTCTTTTTATGGCTGAGTAATATTCCATTGTATGTATGTGCCACATCTTCTTTATCCATTCATCTGATGATGGACACTTAGGTTGTTTCCATCTCCGGGCTATTGTAAATAGAGCTGCAATGAATATTTTGGTACATGACTCTTTTTGAATTATGGTTTTCTCAGGGTATATGCCCAGTAGTGGGATTGCTGGGTCATATGGTAGTTTTATTTGTAGATTTTTAAGGAACCTCCATACTGTTCTCCACAGTGGCTGTATCAATTTACATTCCCGCCAAGGGTGCAAGAGGGTTCCCTTTTCTCCACACCCTCTCCAGCATTTATTGTTTCTAGATTTTTTGATGATGGCCATTCTGACTGGTGTGAGATGATATCTCATTGTAGTTTTGATTTGCATTTCTCTAATGATTAGTGATGTTGAGCATTCTTTCATGTGTTTGTTGGCAGTCTGTATATCTTCTTTGGAGAAATGTCTATTTAGGTCTTCTGCCCATTTTTGGATTGGGTTGTTTGTTTTTTTGTTATTAAGCTGCATGAGCTGCTTATAAATTTTGGAAATTAATCCTTTGTCAGTTGCTTCATTTGCAAATATTTTCTCCCATTCTGAGGGTTGTCTCTTGGTCTTGTTTATGGTTTCCTTTGCTGTGCAAAAGCTTTGAAGTTTCATTAGGTCCCATTTGTTTATTTTTGTTTTTATTTCCATTTCTCTAGGAGGTGGGTCAAAAAGGATCTTGCTGTGATTTATGTCATAGAGTGTTCTGCCTATGTTTTCCTCTAAGAGTTTGATAGTTTCTGGCCTTACATTTAGGTCTTTCATCCATTTTGAGCTTATTTTTGTGTATGGTGTTAGGGAGTGATCTAATCTCATACTTTTACATGTACCTGTCCAGTTTTCCCAGCACCGCTCATTGAAGAGGCTGTCCTTTCTCCACTGTACATTCCTGCCGCCTTTATCAAAGATAAGGTGACCACAGGTGTGTGGGTTTATCTCTGGGCTTTCTATCCTGTTCCATTGATCTATCTTTCTGTTTTTGTGCCACTACCATACTGTCTTGATTACTGTAGCTTTGTAGTATAGTCTGAAGTCAGGGAGCCTTATTCCTCCAGCTCCATTTTTCGTTCTCAAGATTGCTTTGGCTATTCGGGGTCTTCTGTGTTTCCATACAAATTGTGAAATCTTTTGTTCTAGTTCTGTGAAAAATGCCAGTGGTAGTTTGATAGGGATTGCATTGAATCTGTAGATTGCTTTGGGTAGTAGAGTCATTTTCACAATGTTGATTCTTCCAATCCAAGAACATGGTATATCTCTCCCTCTATTTGTATCTTCTTTAATTTCTTTCATCAGTGTCTTATAATTTTCTGCATACAGGTCTTTTGTCTCCTTAGGTAGGTTTATTCCTAGATATTTTATTCTTTTTGTTGCAGTGGTAAATGGGAGTGTTTTCTTGATTTCACTTTCAGATTTTTCATCATTAGTGTATAGGAATGCCAGAGATTTCTGTGCATTAATTTTCTATCCTGCATTTTTACCAAACTCATTGATTAGCTCTAGTAGTTTTCTGGTAGCAACTTTAGGATTCTCTATGTATAGTATCATGTCATCTGCAAAGAGTGACAGCTTTACTTCTTCTTTTCTGATTTGGATTCCTTTTATTTCCTTTTCTTCTCTGATTGCTGTGGCTAAAACTTCCAAAACTATGTTGAATACGAGTGGTGAGAGTGGCCAACCTTGTCTTGTTCCTGATCTTAGTGGAAATGCTTTCAGTTTTTCACCATTGAGGACGATGTTGGCTGTGGGTTTTTCATATATGGCCTTTGTTATGTTGAGGAAAGTTCCCTCTGTGCCTACTTTCTGCAGGGTTTTTATCATAAATGGGTGTTGAATTTTGTCAAAAGCTTTCTCTGCATCTATTGAGATGATCATATGGTTTTTCTCCTTCAATTTGTTAATATGGTTTATCACATAGATTGACTTGCGTATATTGAAAAATCCTTGCATTCCTGGAATAAACCCCACTTGATCATGGTGTATGATCCTTTTAATGCGCTGTTGGATTCTGTTTGCTAGTATTTTGTTGAGGATTTTTGCATCTATGTTCATCAGTGATATTGGCCTGTAGTTTTCTTTCTTTGTGACATCCTTGTCTGGTTTTGGTATCAGGGTGATGGTGGCCTCGTAGAATGAGTTTGGGAGTATTCCTCCCTCTGCTATATTTTGGAAGAGTTTGAGAAGGATAGGTGTTAGCTCTTCTCTAAATGTTTGGTAGAATGCGCCTGTGAAGCCATCTGGTCCTGGGCTTTTGTTTGTTGGAAGATTTTTAATCAGAGTTTCAATTTCAGTGCTTGTGATTGGTCTGTTCATATTTTCTATTTCTTCCTGATTCAGTCTTGGCAGGTTGTGCATTTCTAAGAATTTGTCCATTTCTCCCAGGTTGTCCATTTTGGTGGCATAGAGTTGCTTGTAGTAATCTCTCATGATCTTTTGTATTTGTGCAGTGTCAGTTGTTACTTCTCCTTTTTCATTTCTAATTCTATTGATTTGAGTCTTTTCCCTTTTTTTCTTGATGAGTCTGGCTAATGGTTTATCAATTTTGTTTATCTTCTCAAAGAACCAGCTTTTAGTTTTATTGATCTTTGCTATCATTTCCTTCATTTCTTTTTCATTTATTTCTGATCTGATTTTTATGATTTCTTTGTTCTGGTAACGTTGGGATTTTTTTGTTCTTCTTTCTGTAATTGCTTTAGGTTCAAGGTTAGGTTGTTTATTCGAGATGTTTCCTGTTTCTTAAGGTAGGATTGTATTGCTATAAACTTCCCTCTTAGAACTGCTTTTGCTGCATCCCACAGGTTTTGGGTAGTCGTGTCTCCATTGTCATTTGTTTCTAGGTATTTTTTATTTCCTCTTTGATTTCTTAAGTGTTCACTTCATTATTAAGTAGTGTATTGTTTAGCCTCCATGTGTTTGTATTTTTTACAGATCTTTTCCTGTAATTGATATCTAGTCTCATAGCATTGTGGTCGGAAAAGATACTTGATACAATTTCAATTTTCTTAAATTTACCAAGGCTTGATTTGTGACCGAAGATATGATCTATCCTGGAGAATGTTCCATGAGCACTGGAGAAAAATGTGTATTGTGTTGTTTTTGGATGGAATGTCCTATAAATATCAATTAAGTCCATCTTGTTTAATGTATCATGTAAAGCTTGTGTTTCCTTATTTATTTTCATTTTGGATGATCTGTCCATTGGTGAAAGTAGGGTGATAAAGGCCCCTACTATGAATGTGTTACTGTCGATTTCCCCTTTTATGGCTGTTAGTATTTGCCTTATGTATTGAGGTGCTCCTATGTTGGGTGCATAAGTATTTACAATCGTTGTATCTTCTTTTTTGATCGATCCCTTGATCATTATGTAGTGCCCTTCTTTGCCTCTTCTAATAGTCTTTATTTTTAAGTGTATTTTGTCTGATATGAGAATTGCTTCTCCAGCTTTCTTTTGGTTTCCATTTGCATGAAATATCTTTTTCCATCCCCTGCCTTTCAGTCTGTATGTGTCTCTAGGTCTGAAGTGGGTCTCTTCTAGACAGCAAATATATGGGTCTTGTTTTTGTATCCATTCAGCCAATCTGTGTCTTTTGGTGGGAGCATTTAGTCCATTTACATTTAAGGTAATTATTGATATGTATGTTCCTATTCCCATTTTCTTAATTGTTTTGAGTTCGTTATTGTAGGTCTTTTCCTTCTCTTGTGTTTCTTGCCTAGAGAAGTTCCTTTAGCAGTTGTTGTAGAGCTGGTTTGGTGGTGCTAAACTCGCTCAGATTTTGCTTGTCTGTAAAGGTTTTAATTTCTCCATCAAATCTGAATGAGATCCTTGCTGGGTAGAGTAATCTTGGTTGCAGGTTTTTCTCCTTCATCACTTTAAATATGTCCTGCCAGTCCCTTCTGGCTTGCAGAGTTTCTGCTGAAAGATCAGCTGTTAACCTTATGGGGATTCCCTTGTGTGTTATTTGTTTTTTTCTTGCTGCTTTTAATATGTTTTCTTTGTATTTAATTTTTGACAGTTTGATTAATATGTGTCTTGGCGTATTTCTCCTTGGATTTATCCTGTATGGGCCTCTCTGTGCTTCCTGGACTTGATTAACTATTTCCTTTCCCATATTAGGGAAGTTTTCAACTATAATCTCTTCAAATATTTTCTCAGTCCCTTTCTTTTTCTCTTCTTTTTCTGGAACCCCTATAATTCGAATGTTGGTGTGTTTAATGTTGTCCCAGAGGTCTCTGAGACTGTCCTCCGTTCTTTTCATTCTTTTTTCTTTATTCTGCTCTGCAGTAGTTATTTCCACTATTTTTATCTTCCAGGTCACTTATCCCTTCTTCTGCCTCAGTTATTCTGCTATCGATCCCATCTAGAGTATTTTTCATTTCATTTATTGTGTTGTTCATCGTTGTTTGTTTCATCTTTAGTTCTTCTAGGTCCTTGTTAAATGTTTCTTGCATTTTGTCTATTCTATTGCCAAGATTTTGGATCATCTTTACTATCATTATTCTGAATTCTTTTTCAGGTAGACTGCCTATTTCCTCTTCATTTGTTAAGTCTGGTGGGTTTTTATCTTGCTCCTTCTTCTGCTGTGTGTTTTCCTGTCTTCTTATTTTGCTTATCTTACCGTGTTTGGGGTCTCCTTTTTGCAGGCTGCAGGTTCGAAGTTCACGTTCTTTTTGGTGTCTGTCCCCTGTGGCTAAGGTTGGTTCAGTGGGTTGTGTAGGCTTCCTGGTGGAGGGGACTAGTGCCTGTGTTCTGGTGGATGAGGCTGGATCTTGTCTTTCTGGTGGGCAGGTCCACGTCTGGTGGTGTGTTTTGGGGTATCTGTGGACTTATTATGATTTTAGGCAGCCTCTCTGCTAACGGGTGGGGTAGTGTTCCTGTCTTGCTAGTTGTTTGGCATAGGGTGTCCAGCACTGTAGCTTGCTGGTCGTTGAGTGAAGCTGGGTGCTGGTGTTGAGATGGAGATCTCTGGGAGATTTTTGCCATTTGATATTATGTGGAGCTGGGAGGTCTCTTGTGGACCAGTGTCCTGAAGTTGGCTCTCCCACCTCAGAGGCAGAGCAGTGACTCCTGGCTGCAGCACCAAGAGCCTTTCATCCTCACGGCTCAGAATAAAAGGGAGAAAAAGTAGAAAGAAAGAATTAGTAGAAGAAAGAAAGAACAAAGAAAGAAAGAAAGGAGGGAGGGAGGGGGGAGGGAGGGAGGAAGGAGGGAAGGAAGGAAAAAAGAAAGAAAGAAGATAAAATAAAATAAAGTTATTAAAATAAAAAATGATTATTAAGAGAAAAAAAAAAATGGACGGATAGAACCCTAGGACAAATGGTGGAAGCAAAGCCATACAAACAGAATCTCACACAGAAGCATACACATACACACTCACAAAAAGAGGAAAAGGGGAAAAAATCATAAATCTTGCTCTCAAAGTCCACCTCCTCAATTTTTGATGATCCGTTGTCTATTCATGTATTACACAGATGCAGGGTGCAACAAGTTGATTGTGGAGCTTTAATCGGCTGCTTCTGAGGCTGCTGGGAGAGATTTCCCTTTCTCTTCTTTGTTCTCACAGCTCCCAGGGGCTCAGCTTTGGATTTGGCCCCGCCTCTGCGTGTAGGTCGCCGGAGGGCGTCTGTTCTTCGCTCAGACAGGGCGGGGTTAAAGGAGCCGCTGATTCGGGGATTCTGGCTCACTCAGGCCGGGGTGGAGGGAGGGGCGCGGAGTGCGGGGTGAGCCTTAGGCGGCAGAGGCTGGCGTGACGTTGCACCAGCCTGAGGCATGTCGTGCATTCTCCTGGGGGAGTTGTTCCTGGATCCCGGGACCCTGGCAGTGGCGGGCTGCACAGGCTCCCCGGAAGGGAGGTGTGGATAGTGACCTGTGCTCGCACACAGGCTTCTTGGTGGCGGCAGCAGCAGCCTTAGCACCTCATGCCTGTCTCTGGGGTCTGTGCTTTTAGCCGCGGCTCGCGCCTGTCTCTGGAGCTCCTTTAAGCGGCGCTCTTAATCCCCTCCCCTCGCGCACCAGGAAACAAAGAGGGAAGAAAACGTCTCTTGCCTCTTCAGCAGGTCCATACTTTTCCCCGGACTCCCTCCCGGCCAGCCGTGGCGCACTAACCCCCTCAGGCTGTGTTCACGCCGCCAACCACAGTCCTCTCCCAGCGCTCCGACCGAAGCCCGAGCCTCAGCTCCCAGCCCCGCCTGCACCGGCGGGTGAGCAGACAAGCCTCTCGGACTGGTGAGTGCCGGTCAGCACCGATCCTCTTTGTGGGAATCTCCCCACTTTGCCCTCCGCACCCCTGTTGCTGTGCTCTCCTCCACGGCTCCGAAGCTTCCCCCTCCGCCACCCGCAGTCTCCGCCCGTGAAGGGGCTTCCTAGTGTGTGGAAACCTTTCCTCCTTGACGACTCCCTCCCACTGGTACAGGTCCCGTCCCTATTCTTTTGTCTCTGTTTACTCTTTTTTCTTTTGCCCTACCCAGGTATGTGGGGAGAGTCTTGCCGTTTGGGAGGTCTGAGGTTTTCTACCGGCGTTCAGTAGGTGTTCTGTAGGAGCTGTTGCACGTGTAGATGTATTTCTGGTGTATCTGTGGGGAGGAAGGTGATCTCCGCGTCTTACTCTTCCACCATCTTGGAAATTCTCCTGTGTATTTTAATTATACAAGTAAAACGAGTATATTATCATTGTAAAAATTCAAACAGTACCATTCTTTCTTAACAATCTTCTTTTTCATAATGGAAAGTAAACCTAACACTCCAGTTAAACCATAAGCTCACTGTCTGTCCTTTGAATATATTTTGGACTTTTCCACTCAACTATTTGTTTACTTGCCCCCTTCCCCAACAGCATTCTCATACCTCTTTCTCTAACCATCCAGATCCTAGTCTTCCCTTGAAACCTGGCTCTAATTCCCCCTCCTCATTAAAGCCTTCCCTGATCATCTCAGCAGGAGCCATCTCTCTGGCTCCATAACCCTGAACACTCATATTGTCCAGACCACTCATTTACTGGCTTATTGGCTGTGTTGTGTTTTTCATTCTTTATGTGTGGTTGTAACATTCCTCAGCTGACTGGGAAACTAGGATTGATGCCCTTTGGGTTGCCCTTCCTTACCCAGGGCAGGCCGTGAATAGGTGCCTGTCGATTGCCCCTGTCTACCTGTAGCAGCCATGCCTAGAAACTAGCGATGATAGACACAGTTTGGGAGAATCATCTTTGGAATGCTACTCACTAGTGTTTTCCACTGCCCCTGCGGGAAAAAATATTTATTTTAGCAAGAGTGAATATAAAGGAGGAAGAAAGGCATTTGCTTTTGTGACTTAAATCGGCGATAAGCCTCTCAGGATACGTGGTTTATACAAAGCAGCTAGGACAGCCTGAAGATGTCACCATGCAAGTTGTGACTCAAAGCCTCTCTGTGGCCTGTTGTGCCATGCAGTGGGAAGCTTCTCTTCCTTGTTGGCATCCAGTTTGGCTTTTTCTGGAGGCAGCAGATTTTTCTCTGTACATTCAGCAGGCAGGACCCTTTAGCAGACCAGTCTCCCAAGAACAGGATTCCAGATACGCACTAGTGCAAATGTAAAGGGACTTCTTGGGTCATTTCCTGAGTTTATCCTGTTCCTACAGTTGTAGAAAGGGCAGAGCCAGCTTTGTGTGTGTGTGTGGGGGGGGGGGTTCCGCAAAGCAAAAAGAAGGGAGAGGTAGGCATTTTCACTCCCTCATTAACCAGGCCCCAGGATGCCGGAATTTGACCTGGGAACTCCACTGTGACAAAGTGACAAGCTTGGCCAGTTGAAGGCCAAATTCTTTGCTTTCCTAACTATGTATTTGGCATTCGAAAGAAGAGAATGGTAACAAACTGCTAGAGTTTGGGGGGAGACCAGGTCAGTTCACATGGCTTAATGGTTAACTTAGACCACCTTTTCTTCTTCACTTGTGTTTGATAATTGAAACAGAGATGTTTGTTTTGTCATTTATAGGACTATCTTCCATCTCATTTCTGTGAGACTTCAGTCATTCATTGCTCACCTGTATTCATGTTCATACTTAATACCTTATAAAAGGCACCTGAGTAGAACCTCTCCTAGTTACTGAGGAAAGTAAACCCTCTCTTTCCTTTTATTGTTAATTGAAATTTTTATGGAGATACTTGTACATTTACATGCAGCTATAAAAAATAATACAGAGAGAGATCCTGTGTACCCTTTACCCACCTTCCCATTGGTAACATTGCAAAACTATAGTATAATAGTGCAACCAGGATATTAACATTAATGTAACATACTGATCAGATTTTCCCAGTTTTACTTGTACTCATTTGCGTGTGTGCATTTCGTCTATACAGTTCATTACATGTGTAGGTTACTGTGACCACCATAACAGTAAAGATATGGAACAGTCCCATTATCACAAGGATCCCTCCTGTTGCCCTTTTATAACCACACTTACCTCCTTCCCATCAACCTCTGCACCTCCCCCCACCCCATCTTGCCATTTCCTCACCACATCCTAATTCCTGTTCTCTATATCTAAAATTTTATTACTTTGAAAATATTATATAAATGGAGTCATAAAGTATGTACCTCTTGGGATTTTTTTTTCACTTGGCGTAATTCTCTGGAGATTTATCCAGGTAGTTGTGTTTATCAGTTGTTCATTTTATCACTGAGTAGTATTCTGTGTATGTACCACAGTTTCTTTAACCATTTACCTGTTGAAGGATATCTGGGATATTTCCAGCGTTTGGTTGTTAAGAATAAAGCTGCCAACAAAAATTCATGTACAGGTTTTGGTGTGGACATGTGTTTTCATTTTCTGGGATAGATGCCCAAGAGTGCAATTGCTGGATCTTAAGATAATTGCATGTTTAGTTTTATAAAAAAAACTACCAAACTGTTTTTTTTTTAAACATCTTTATTGGAGTATAATTGCTTTACAATGGTGTGTTAGTTTCTGCTTTACAACAAAATGAATCAGTTATACATATACATATGTTCCCGTATCTCTTGCCTCTTGCGTCTCCCTCCTCCCACCCTCCCTATCCCACCCCTCCAGGTGATCACAAAGCACCGAGCTGATCTCCCTGTGCTATGCGACTGCTTCCCACTAGCTATCTACCTTACGTTTGGTAGTGTATATATGTCCATGCCTCTCTCTCACTTTGTCACTGCTTACCCTACCCCTCCCCATATCCTCAAGTCCATTCTCTAGTAGGTCTGTGTCTTCATTCCTGTCTTACCCCTAGGTTCTTCATGACATTTTTTCTTAAATTCCATATATATGTGTTAGCATTCGATATTTGTCTCTCTCTTTCTGACTTACTTCACTCTGTATGACAAACTCTAGGTCTATCCACCTCATTACAAATAGCTCAATTTCGTTTCTTTTTATGGCTGAGTAATATTCCATTGTGTATATGTGCCACATCTTCTTTATCCATTCATCCAATGATGGACGCTTAGGTTGTTTCCATCTCCGGGCTATTGTAAATAGAGCTGCAATGAATATTTTAGTACATGACTCTTTTTGAATTATGGTTTTCTCAGGGTATATGCCCAGTAGTGGGATTGCTGGGTCATATGGTAGTTCTATTTGTAGTTTTTAAAGGAATCTCCATACTGTTCTCCACAGTGGCTGTATCAATTTACATTCCCGCCAACAGTGCAAGAGGGTTCCCTTTTCTCCACACCCTCTCCAGCATTTATTGTTTCTAGATTTTTTGATGATGGCCATTCTGACTGGTGTGAGATGATATCTCATTGTAGTTTTGATTTGCATTTCTCTAATGATTAGTGATGTTGAGCATTCTTTCATGTGTTTGTTGGCAGTCTGTATGTCTTCTTTGGAGAAATGTCTATTTAGGTCTTCTGCCCATTTTTGGATTGGGTTGTTTTTTTGTTATTAAGCTGCATGAGCTGCTTATAAATTTTGGAAATTAATCCTTTGTCAGTTGCTTCATTTGCAAATATTTTCTCCCATTCTGAGGGTTGTCTCTTGGTCTTGGTTATGGTTTCCTTTGCTGTGCAAAAGCTTTGAAGTTTCATTAGGTCCCATTTGTTTATTTTTGTTTTTATTTCCATTTCTCTAGGAGGTAGATCAAAAGGTATCTTGCTGTGATGTATGTCATAGAGTGTTCTGCCTATGTTTTCCTCTAAGAGTTTGATAGTGTCTGGCCTTACATTTAGGTCTTTAATCCATTTTGAGTTTATTTTTGTGTATGGTGTTAGGGAGTGTTCTAATTTCATTCTTTTACATATAGCTGTCCAGTTTTCCCAGCACCACTTATTGAAGAGGCTGTCCTTTCTCCACTGTACATTCCTGCCGCCTTTATCAAAGATAAGGTGACCATATGCGCGTGGGTTTATCTCTAGGCTTTCTATCCTGTTCCATTGATCTCTCTTTCTGTTTTTGTGCCACTACCATACTGTCTTGATTACTGTAGCTTTGTAGTATAGTCTGAAGTCAGGGAGCCTTATTCCTCCAGCTCCATTTTTCGTTCTCAAGATTGCTTTGGCTATTCAGGGTCTTCTGTGTTTCCATACAAATTGTGAAATATTTTGTTCTAGTTCTGTGAAAAATGCCAGTGGTAGTTTGATAGGGATTGCATTGAATCTGTAGATTGCTTTGGGTAGTAGAGTCATTTTCACAATGTTGATTCTTCCAATCCAAGAACATGGTATATCTCTCCCTCTATTTGTATCTTCTTTAATTTCTTTCATCAGTGTCTTATAATTTTCTGCATACAGGTCTTTTGTCTCCTTAGGTAGGTTTATTCCTAGATATTTTATTCTTTTTGTTGCAGTGGTAAATGGGAGTGTTTTCTTGATTTCACTTTCAGATTTTTCATCATTAGTGTACAGGAATGCCAGAGATTTCTGTGCATTAATTTTGTATCCTGCTACTTTACCACATTCATTGATTAGCTCTAGTGGTTTTCTGGTAGCATCTTTAGCATTCTCTGTATAGTATCATGTCATCTGCAAAGAGTGACACTTTACTTCTTCTTTTCCGATTTGGATTCCTTTTATTTCCTTTTCTTCTCTGATTGCTGTGGCTAAAACTTCCAAAACTATGTTGAATACGAGTGGTGAGAATGGGCAACCTTGTCTTGTTCCTGATCTTAGTGGAAATGCTTTCAGTTTTTCACCATTGAGGACGATGTTGGCTGTGGGTTTGTCACATATGGCCTTTGTTATGTTGAGGAAAGTTCCCTCTATGCCTACTTTCTGCAGGGTTTTTATCATAAATGGGTGTTGAATTTTGTCAAAAGCTTTCTCTGCATCTATTGAGGTGATCATATGGTTTTTCTCCTTCAATTTGTTAATATGGTGTATCACGTTGATTGATTTGGGTATATTGAAGAATCCTTGCATTCCTGGAATAACCCCACTTGATCATGGTGTATGATCCTTTTAGTATGCTGTTGGATTCTGTTTGCTAGTATTTTGTTGAGGATTTTTGCATCTATGTTCATCAGTGATATTGGCCTGTAGTTTTCTTTCTTTGTGACATCCTTGTCTGGTTTACGTATCAGGGTGATGGCCTCATAGAATGAGTTTGGGAGTGTTCCTCCCTCTGCTATATTTTGGAAGAGTTTGAGAAGGATAGGTGTTAGCTCTTCTCTAAATGTTTGATAGAATGTGCCTGTGAAGCCATCTGGTCCTGGGCTTTTGTTGGAAGATTTTTAATCAGAGTTTCAATTTCAGTGCTTGTGATTGGTCTGTTCATATTTTCTATTTCTTCCTGATTCAGTCTTGGCAGGTTGTGCATTTCTAAGAATTTGTCCATTTCTTCCAGGTTGTCCATTTCATTGGCATAGAGTTGCTTGTAGTAATCTCTCATGATCTTTTGTATTTCTGTAGTGTCAATTGTTACTTCTCCTTTTTCATTTCTAATTCTATTGATTTGAATCTTCTCCTTTTTTTTCTTGATGACTCTGGCTAATGGTTTATCAATTTTGTTTTGTTTATCTTCTCAAAGAACCAGCTTTTAGTTTTATTGATCTTTGCTATCATTTCCTTCATTTCTTTTTCATTTATTTCTGATCTGATTTTTATGATTTCTTTCCTTCTGCTAACTTTGGGGTTTTTTGTTCTTCTTTCTCTACTTGCTTTCGGTGCAAGGTTAGGTTGTTTATTTGAGAT
Source organism: Phocoena phocoena (assembly GCF_963924675.1). Taxonomy (NCBI): domain Eukaryota; kingdom Metazoa; phylum Chordata; class Mammalia; order Artiodactyla; family Phocoenidae; genus Phocoena; species Phocoena phocoena. Next base: position 39,023,764 of record NC_089240.1, on the reverse strand, counting down.
GTTTCCTGTTTCTAAAGGTGGGCTTGTATTGCTATAAACTTCCCTCTTAGAACTGCTTTTGCTGCATCCCATAGGTTTTGGGTCATCGTGTCTCCATTGTCATTTGTTTCTAGGTATTTTTTTATTTCCTTTTTGATTTCTTCAGTGTTCACTTCATTATTAAGTAGTGTATTGTTTAGCCCCCATGTGTTTGTATTTTTTACAGATCTTTTCCTGTAATTGATAATCTAGTCTCATAGAGTTGTGGTCGGAAAAGATACTTGACACAATTTCAATTTTCTTAAATTTACCAAGGCTTGATTTGTGACCAAAAATATGATCTATCCTGGAGAATGTTCCATGAGCACTGGAGAAAAATGTGTATTGTGTTGTTTTTGGAGGGAATGTCCTATAAATATCAATTAAGTCCATCTTGTTTAATGTATAATGTAAAGCTTGTGTTTCCTTATTTATTTTCATTTTGGATGATCTGTCCATTGGTGAAAGTGGGGTGTTAAAGTCCTCTACTATGAATGTGTTACTGTCGATTTCCCCTTTTATGGCTGTTAGTATTTGCCTCATGTATTGAGTTGCTCCTATGTTGGGTGCATAAGTATTTACAATTGTTATATCTTCTCCTTGGATCGATCCCTTGATCATTATGTAGTGTCCTTCTTTGTCTCTTGTCATAGTCTTTAAAGTCTATTTTGTGTGATATGAGAATTGCTACTCCAGCTTTCTTTTGGTTTCCATTTGCATAAAATATCTTTTTCCATCCCCTGCCTTTCAGTCTGTATGTGTCTCTAGGTCTGAAGCGGGTCTCTTCTAGACAGCAAATATATGGGTCTTGTTTTTGTATCCATTCAGCCAATCTGTGTCTTTTGGTGGGAGCATTTAGTCCATTTACATTTAAGGTAATTATTGATATGTATGTTCCTATTCCCATTTTCTTAATTGTTTTGGGTCCGTTATTGTAGGTCTTTTCCTTCTCTTGTGTTTCTTGCCTGGAGAAGTTCCTTTAGCAGTTGTTGTAGAGCTGGTTTGGTGGTGCTGAACTCTCTCAGATTTTGCTTGTCTGTAAAGGTTTTAATTTCTCCATCAAATCTGAATGAGATCCTTGCTGGGTAGAGTAATCTTGGTTGCAGGTTTTTCTCCTTCATCACTTTAAATATGTCCTGCCAGTCCCTTCTGGCTTGCAGAGTTTCTGCTGAAAGATCAGCTGTTAACCTTATGGGGATTCCCTTGTGTGTTATTTGTTGTTTTTCCCTTGCTGCTTTTAATATGTTTTCTTTGTATTTAATTTTTGAGTTTGATTAATATGTGTCTTGGCGTATTTCTCCTTGGATTTATCCTGTATGGGCCTCTCTGTGCTTCCTGGACTTGATTAACTATTTCCTTTCCCATATTAGGGAAGTTTTCAACTATAATCTCTTCAAATATTTTCTCAGTCCCTTTCTTTTTCTCTTCTTCTTCTGGAACCCCTATAATTCGAATGTTGGTGCATTTAATGTTGTCCCAGAGGTCTCTGAGACTGTCCTCAGTTCTTTTCATTCTTTTTTCTTTATTCTGCTCTGCGGTAGTTATTTCCACTATTTTATCTTCCAGGTCACTTATCCCTTCTTCTGCCTCAGTTATTCTGCTATTGATCCCATCTAGAGTATTTTTCATTTCATTTATTGTGTTGTTTATCATTGCTTGTTTCATCTTTAGTTCTTCTAGGTCCTTGTTAAATGTTTCTTGCATTTTGTCTATTCTTTTGCCAAGATTTTGGATCATCTTTACTATCATTATTCTGAATTCTTTTTCAGGTAGACTGCCTATTTCCTCTTCATTTGTTAGGTCTGGTGGGTTTTTATCTTGCTCCTTCATCTCCTGTGTGTTTTCCTGTCTTCTCAGTTTGCTTATCTTACTGTGTTTGGGGTCTCCTTTTTGCAGGCTGCAGGTTCGAAGTTCACGTTCTTTTTGGTGTCTGTCCCCTGTGGCTAAGGTTGGTTCAGTGGGTTGTGTAGGCTTCCTGGTGGAGGGGACTAGTGCCTGTGTTCTGGTGGATGAGGCTGGATCTTGTCTTTCTGGTGGGCAGGTCCACGTCTGGTGGTGTGTTTTGGGGTGTCTGTGGACTTATTATGATTTTAGGCAGCCTCTCTGCTAACGGGTGGGGTAGTGTTCCTGTCTTGCTAGTTGTTTGGCATAGGATGTCCAGCACTGTAGCTTGCTGGTCGTTGAGTGAAGCTGGGTGCTGGTGTTGAGATGGAGATCTCTGGGAGATTTTTGCCATTTGATATTATGTGGAGCTGGGAGGTCTCTTGTGGACCAGTGTCCTGAAGTTGGCTCTCGCACTTCAGAGGCAGAGCAGTGACTCCTGGCTGCAGCACCAAGAGCCTTTCATCCACATGGCTCAGAATAATAGGGAGAAAAAGTAGAAAGAAGGAATTAGTAGAAGTAGAAAGAAAGAAAGAACGAAAGAGAGAAAGAAGGAAAGGAGGGAGGGAGGGAGGGAGGGCGCGAGGAAGGAAGGAAGGAGGGAAGGAAGGAATAAAGAAAGAAAGAAGATAAAGTAAAATAAAATAAAGTAAGATAAAATATAATAAAATTATTAAAATAAAATAATTATTGAGAAAAAAATTTTTTTAAATGGACGGATAGAGCCCTATGACAAATGGTGGAAGCAAAGCTATACAGACAAAATCTCACATAGAATCATACACATACACACTCACAAAAAGAGGAAAAGGGGAAAAAATCATAAATCTTGCTCTCAAAGTCCACCTCCTCAATTTGTGATGATTCGTTGTCTAAAGGAGGGAAAGAAGGAAAGAAACAACGATGATATAGTAAAATAAAATAAAGTTATTAAAATAAAAAGTAATTTTTAAGAAAAAAAAAACAGACGGATAAAACCCTCGGACAAATGGTTGAAGCAAAGCTATACAGACAAAATCTCACACAGAAGCATACACATACACACTCACAAAAAGAGGAAAAGGGGAAAAAATCATAAATCTTGCTCTCAAAGTCCACCTCCTTAATTTGGGATGATTGGTTGTCTATTCAGGTATTCCACAGATGCAGGGTACATCAAGTTGATTGTGGAGCTTTAATTCACTGCTTCGGAGGCTGCTGGGAGAGATTTCCCTTTCTCTCCTTTGTTCTCACAGCTCCCGGGGTTCAGCTTGGGATTTGGCCCCGCCTCTGCGTGTAGGTAGCCGAAGGGCGTCTGTTTTTCGCACAGACAGGACGGGGTTAAAGGAGCCGCTGATTCAGGGGCTCTGGCTCACTCAGGCCGGGGGCGGGAGGGGCACGGAGTGCGGGGCGGGCCTGCGGCGGCAGAGGCCGGCATGACGTTGCACCAGCGTGAGGCGCGCCGTGCGCTCTCCCGGGGGAGTTGTCCCTGGATCCCGGGACCTTGGCAGTGGCGGGCTGCACAGGCTTCCCGGAAGGGGGGTGTGGATAGTGACCTGTGCTGGCTGACAGGCTTCTTGGTGGCGGCAGCAGCAGCCTTAGCGCCTCATGCCTGTCTCTGGGGTCCGCGCTTTTAGCCGCGGCTCGCGCCCGTCTCTGGAGCTCCTTTAACCAGTGCTCTGAATCCCCTCCAGGTACGTGGGAGGTTTCTTGTCTTTTGGGAGGTCTGAGTTCTTATGCTGGCGTTCAATAGGTGTTCTGTAGTTGTTCCACGTGTAGATGTATTTCTGGTGTATCTGTGGGGAGGAGGGTGATCTCCGCGTCTTACTCTTCCGCCATCTTCTCGGAAGCCTCCACTTATGCTGTCCGATATTACCCCAGGCTAATGAGCAGGTTCTCTGCACTCTCGTTGCTCTTCAGAGATTTTAGTGGAAACAGCTATCCTCTGACCTCTGGCGTGAGTCCCTGGGAAAGAAATGGGAATTAGAATGTCATCAGACTTTTCAACACCAGGGAAAGCTTGAAGATAATAGAAGAATGTCCATAAAATTCTGGGTGAAAATAATTTTCAACTTCCCAAACTCTTTTTGAGAGCAAATGTACCATTTTACAGTCCCAGCAACAGTGTATGAGTGATCTAGTTTCTCTGCATCCTAGTCAGCATTTAGTGTTGTCACTATTTTTCCTTTTAGCTGTCTGATAGGTGTGTAATGATATCTTATTGTGGGTTTAGTTGTTACCTCTGTGATGGCTAATGAGTTGGGTATCTTTTCATGTGCTTATTTGCCATCTGTATATCCACCTTAGTGAAATGTCTTTTTATGGCTTTTGCCTGTTTCTAATTGGGTTGTTTTTTTAACTGTTGAGTTTTGAGAATTCTTTATACATTCTAGATACTAGCCCTTTGTCTAAGATGTTGTTTGCACATATTTTCTTCCAATCTGTAGCTTTTCATTTTGTCCTGTTAACTGTCTTTTGCAGAACAAAAAAATTTCAAATTTTGATGAGCTCCAACTTATCAATCTTTTTCCTTTTGTGGATCATGCTTTGATACTAAGTCTCTGCTCAGCCCTAGATCCTGAAGAATTTTTCCTGTCTTTTTTCCTAAAGTTTTGTAGTTTTACACTTTCTGTTCAAGTCTGTGATCTGTTTTGAGTTAATTTTTGTATAAAGTGTGAGCTTTAGGTCAGGGTTCATTTGATTTTGCCTGTGGATATTCAATTACTCCAGCACCATTTGTTGAAAAGAGTATCTTTCCTCCACTGGATTGCTTTTACACCTTCGGAAAAAATCATTTGAGCATATTTGTGTGGGTTTCTTTCCGTGTTCTCTATTCTGTTCCATTGGTCTATGTCTATCCCTCTGCCAATGCCACACTGTTTTTATTACTGTAGTAATAAAGTAAACCTTAATATCAGGTATAGTGATTTTTCCCACTTTATTTTTCTTTGTCAAGATTCTTCTTTGTCTAGGGCCTGCACGTTTGCATATGAATTTTAGAATAAGTTCATCTAAGTCTACAAATAACTTCGCTGGAATTTTGATAGGAGTTGTATTAAACCTTAGATCCATTAGTGGAGCATTGGCATCTTTACTATGTCGAGTCTTCCAATTCATGAACATAATATGTCTCTCCATTTCTTTAGGTCATCTTTGATTTTTTTCATCAGCATTTTGTAATTTTCAGCTCACAGATCCTGTACATGCTTTGTGTTTTGTTTTCTTTGGAGTGATTGTAAATGAGATTATGTTTTAAATTTCAGTTTCCTGTGTTCATTGTTAGTATATAGAAGTGTGATTGATTTTTTATGTTGATCTTGTATCCTGTGGCCCTGATGAACTCAATATTAGTTTTAAGAATTTTGGGGGTAAATTCTGTGGGATTTTTAAAATATAGACAATCTTGTCACCTACAAATAGAGACAGTTATATTTCTTCCATTCCAATCTGTATCCCTTTTACTTGTTTTTCTTGCCTTATTGCAGTGGGTAGAACTTCTCCTAATATGTTGAATAAGAGTATTGAAAGCAGACATTTTTACCTTGTTCCTGATCTTAGGGGAAGTACATTTAGTCTTTTCTATTAAGTATGATGTGAGCTGTAGGTTTCTTGTAGATGCTTATTATCAAGTAATTCCCCTCTGTTCCTAACTTGCTGAGAGTTTTTTAAAAAATCTTGAATGGGTGTTGGATTTTGTCAAATGTGTTTACCTGTATCAATTGATATGGTCATTTGAATTTTCTTCTTTTCTTGTTGATATGGTGGATTACATTGATTACTTTTTGAATGTTGATCCAGCCTTGCATAATAAATCCCCCTTGGTCATAGTATATAATTCTTTGTACACATAGCTGGACTTAAATTGCTAGTTTTTTGGTGGAGGATTTTTGCATCTATGTTCATGAGAGATACTGGTCTGTAGTTTTCTTTGATTGAACTGTGTTATCTAGTTTTGGTACCAAGATAATACTGACTTAATGAAATGAAGTGGGAAGAGTTCTTTCCTGTTTTATTTTCTGGAAGAGATTGCATAAAATTGGTGTTAATTCTTGTTTAAATATTTGGTGAAATTCTCCAGTAAAGCCAGCTGGGCATAGGAGTTTCTTTTTGGATTTTAGTTAAAAATCCAGGCTCTTTAAAAGTTATAGGACTATTTAGATTATTTCATCTTGATTGAGTTTTGTTAGTTTGTGGTTTTGAGAAATTTATCAATTTTTTTCTAAGTGTTTGAATATACATATGTAACATTGGTCAAAATGTTCCCTCATTATCTTTTTAATGGCTCTAGGATCTGTGAGGATAACCCCTGTTTCATTTCTGGTATTGGTGATCTGTATCTTATCTCTTTAAAAATTTTTTTCAGTCTTGCTAGAGATTTGTCAATTTTATTGATATATTTTTTGAAGAACAAGGTTTGTATTTGATTGATTTTCTCTGTTGTTTTCATCAATTTCATTGACTTCTGCTCTAATTTTTGTTACTTCCTTATTTATGCTTGCTTTTAGGGTATTTTACTCATCTTTTTCTAATTTCTTGAAGTAGGAACTTAGGCTATTGAGTTGAGATCTTTCCTCATTTCTAATATAATTATTTAGTGTTATAAATTTCCCTCTCAACACTGCTTTAGCTGCATCGCACATATTTTGGTATGTTGTATTTTCATTCTTTCAGTTATATCTGTTTTTAAAAGTTCCTTCTGCAATTTCCTCTTTGACCCATAGACTATTTAGAAGTGTGTTGTTTAATTTCCAAGCATTTGGAGATTTTCCTGCTATCTTTCTGTTATTGATTTCTAGTTTCATTCCATTATCAAAAGAATATAATCTATATGATTTTCATTCTTTTAAATTTGTTGACATTTCTTTTATGGCCCTGAATATGGTCTGTCTTGGTGAATGTTTCATGCACACTAGAAAAGAGTTTGTATTCTGCCGTTGTTGGGTGGAGTGTTGTATATATATTAATTAGGTTCTGTTGGTTGCTGAGAGGATTGTAGAAGTCCCCAACTATAATTGTGGGTTTGTCTATTTCTCCTTTTAGCTCTGTTGGTTTTGCTTCATATATTTTGAGGTTCTGTTGTTTTGGTTTTGCTTCATATATTTTGAGGTTCTGTTGTTTTGTGCATACACATTTTTTTTTAATGAATTTAATTATTTATTTATTTTTGGCTGCATTGGGTCTTCATTGCTGCATGTGGGCTTTCTCTAGTTGCAGTGAGCAGGGGCTACTCTTCGTTGTGGTGCGCAGGCTTCTTATTGCAGTGGCTTCTCTTGTTGCAGAGCACGGGCTCTAGGCACACGGGCTTCAGTAGTTGTGGCGTGTGGGCTCAGTAGTTGTGGCGCATGGGCTTAGTTGCTCCACAGCATGTGGAATCTTCCCGGACCAGGGCTTGAACCCGTGTCTTCTGCATTGGCAGGTGGGTTCTTAACCAGTGGGCCACCAGGGAAGTCCTGTGCATACACATTTAAGTTTGTTGTGTCTTCCTGGTGGATTGATTCTTTTATCATTATGTAATGTCCCTCTTTTCTCTAGTAATTTTCTTTGCTCTGAAGTCTAGGTTATCAGATACTGATATAGCCATTCTTGCTTTTTTAAAATTAGTGTTTCCCTGGTGTATTTTTTTCCATCCTTTTACTTCCAACTGACCTATATATTGAATTTGAAATGAGTTTCCTGTGTACAGCATGTAGTTTGTCATGCTTTTAAAATCTACTCTGCAAATCTCTATCTTTTGATTAATGTATTTATATCATTTACATTTAAGGTGATTGATTTGTTAATGCTTATGTCAGATATATTTTTATCTGTTTTCTGTTTCTCTTTTTTTACCTTCCTGTGGGTTACTGGGACTTTTTTTAGGATTCTATTTTGATTTATTTATAGCGTTTTTGAGTATATCTCTTAGTATAATTTTCATAGTGGTTGTTCTGGATATTGCAGTATATATGTGCAACTTCTATAGACTTTGGTCTATTGCTATCAGTGTTTTACCACTTCAAATGAAGTATGGAAACCTCACTTTCATTTAGGTACCTTTAATGTTTCCCACTTTTAAATATCATTGTCATGAGTATCAGATTATATTATAATTTTTGTTTTAATCCTTGATCTTGTGGCATCACGGACTGTTGATGCAGATGTTCAGATTCCAGTCCTAAAACACACCCAGCACAATTACACAGTCACCACCCCCTCCTACCATTGGGCTTCCATCATCCACTTACCTCACAGCTATGGGAAAAGGCTGCCTCTGTCCCTGAAAGTCTTTAGCAATTCATGAAGTATAGTTGGAAGCTGTGCTGCCCTTCTATCTCACCCCTCCACTCTGACCCAAGATTTTTTAATCCATAGGTCTTACCCTGAGTGGCCCATGGTTCCTAAAGCCCACAGATTCTTTGCTGGGGGAGAGGGAGGTCAGATGTGCCTGTTGTACTGTGTTGCAGGTGCTTTGTTTCTTGGTGCCACTTCCTTTGACCATCAACTTGCATCAGATGCTAGTATAGCCAGTATGTTATTACAGGAGTGCTGAACTTGGGTGTTACAAGGAGCTTACTTCAGCCTACATACTCCCAATGCGCACACACACACACACACACACACACACTCATGAACCTCCATCCCATGAACCACTCTCTGGTTTTACCTTGACGTAGACTTTCCTCCATAATATTCATAAGGCAGGTATTGGGACAGATCATGAACTTGTGGTTTCGTACTGCTCATGTATATACAACTCACAGCTGCCCTTAGCTTTTCTATTCTTCTAGTCTTATCAGTAGAATCAGTTGTCCCTCTCCATAAATTCTAGAATTAATCTCAAACATATCCCTTAAGTCAGTGAAGGTAATAAACTTTACTAATATTTGTTGTGCTCAAAGTTTGAGAAGATATTTATTTTTCTCAATGTATAAAGAAAATTACACTTTAGATAGGTCACTTAATAATCTTATTCTGTTTTTTAAAAAAGGCATTAAAGGGCTTCCCTGGTGGCACAGTGGTTGAGAGTCCGCCTGCCGATGCAGGGGACGTGGGTTCGTGCCCCGGTCCGGGAAGATCCCACATGCTGCAGAGAGGCTGGGCCCATGAGCCATGGCTGCTGAGCCTGCGCGTCCGGAGCCTGTGCTCCGCAACAGGAGAGGCCACAACAGTGAGAGGCCTGTGTACCGCAAAAAAAAAAAAAAAAAAAAAAAAAAGGCATTAAAGCACAGCTTTTAAAGACTAAATGCGTTAATTTGTAACGCTTTCTACTGCAAGTAATGGAATACCTGACCAATAGAGGCTTAAACAAGCAGGGATTTATTTTTTTTAACCAAGCAGGAAGTCTGGAGGTAGGTGGCTGCTGGCATACATTTAAAGGCTCAACTTTGAGCCAGCATCTCTGCCATCCTCCTCACCTTCCTGCCATGATCCCAGGGTGGCCGCTGCAGCTCCAGGCATTATGTATACATCTCAAGGCAAGAAAAGGTGAGCTAGGGGCAGCATCACCTGCATTTGTCCCGTGGCTCAGGAGGACAAAAGCCTTTTCTAGAATCCCAGAACAGAATTCTGAAAAGGAGGCTGAGGAAACAAGTGGAGTATTTAGCCTTTTCTAGCTTCTAATTGTAGACCAGCAAGAGAGAAGGAATTTGGAAATGGATGTACTAATCAGCTACAATGAGCCAGTGATGTTAACTGACTTTGGGGGAAGTCTTTAGAATTCTTTTGATTGGTACTTTGAGTTGAATTATTTAGAGGAAAAAAACAGGACAGTGTTTTCTGAGGAAGGGGCTGCACATCTTTCTAGATCTTATCGATTTAATTTTAACTCTACTGATTTTTTTTTTTTTTTTTTTTTTTGCGGTATGCGGGCTTCTCACTGTTGTGGCCTCTCCCGTTGCGGAGCACAGGCTGCGGACACGCAGGCTCAGCGGCCATGGCTCACGGGCCCAGTTGCTCCGTGGGATGTGGCATCTTCCCGGACCGGGGCACGAACCCGTGTCCCCTGCATCGGCAGGCGGACTCTCAACCGCTGCACCACCAGGGAAGCCCCCTACTCTACTGATTTAAATACATTATTATGTATATAAAACCAATCTTGTTATATTGACTTGAATGGCTAAGATTCATGGGCACAAAATTTTTTCAAGTTAGGTTTGGAAAGAGAGGAAAATTAGCTTAAAAATGTTGGAAGTTTTCTTTGACATGACTTTTTATTTTTACATTTAGGGTTTCTTTTTGAGTGATTTAGCTTTATTAATAAGTAATGATAGCTTTCATGCTCTTATGGTCCTAAGCTCTACCCAAGGCAATTTTGTTGTTATTTTCTCTGGGAGGTTCACGGTATTTGCTGAATGACTTCTTTTTCTCTATAAGAGTACAGAAAAGAAGAAAAGAGAAAATGAATTTCTGAAATAAATATGCTATGAAGGGAGAGAAAAAAACCTATTCATGGAGCAGAAGCAAACTAGTCTCAAACCTGATCAGGCAGGAATATCTAAGAGTGATAGTTTTAGATAATTCATAATTTCCATAAGCCGCAAAAAGTAGTTAGAAAAGTAAGTGTTGTTAATATATAGTAAAATATTAAATATTAACTGGCTTTCTTCAGGCCCCAAATTTTTAGTAACTTCTGGTGACTATAAAAGGGTATCTACAGTACTCTCTAATACCTGTTCTGCTCTTAAGGGATTGAGCCCAGGTCCAATTATCTGATCTGTTTCCTCTCTTCCATGTCATGGTGGTCATTCTCATTATTATGTTTGTCAAAAGCAAAAGTGGTAATTCTACCCTGATGACTTAAACAAGAGGAGATCTATTCCTTTTCTCTAAGAGAGCTCAGACAATGCAAGGCCTAATGCCTAAGGGCTCAGGCACTGAGTTTTCATCCTGGATTCACTATAGTAGTTGACTGATCTTGGACAAATTATGTAAACTCTGTTCCTGAGTATCCCCATCTATAAAATGGGGATAATGATAAAGCATACTCAGAGATTTACTCTGAAAATTAAAAGAATTTAGTGCTTCTCAAGTACTTAGCGCACTGCTACACATGTCAGCTTTTATGGCTATGATAATGATATTCACATCTGCAAAGGTAGGCTTCTAGCTAATGGTGGCCCTAATGAGCTATCAGTTCTTACCAAGCACCTTATTCTTCTTGCCTTTGTCATGTGGTTGTCAAGCATCTGGGCTTTGGTTGCAGTCTAGATAGAAACAAAGAGACTCTGATGTGCTGAAGCTCTAAAAGAGAGATTATAAATGGATAAACAACTCCTGATACTGATGACTATAACCTGCTTCTCAGTTTGGGTTAGCTTTACGGTTTCTGTAGTCGCCCTGGCAACTTACTGATTATTTATTAATCAATCCAGTCATGTGATAAAATTGCTCTTCCAATCTTTAGCAACAAGGAAGGGATGGTGGTACCAGCTATTAATTTGATGTGAAACATCAAGGAGAGTCCGGATTTGGCTGCTGCCTTTCCAGTAGTGGTGCCGTAAGTGGGATGGGACCCAAGGAGTTGAGATAGCAAGGAACACTGGATCTGTGGATAGTATGTTCCTGATTTTATCATTTGCTAAGACATTTGCCTAATTTCTTTGGACTGAGACTGAGCACCATTTCACAGTTGCTAGGGCAAAGGGCAGGGTGACATGTGATCCTAAGAGATTATAATGGCAAATCTCGTGTGTGTGTGTGTGTGTGTGTGTGTGTGTATGTGTGTGTGTGTGTGTGTGTGTGTGTGTATTGGGAGGGGCAAACATTTGAAACAGGTGCCCTATGGGCTTTTACATCATACCAAACAAATCCTCAAGCAATTAGTTTCTGAGGTATAGAATTTTGAATTGAAATTTCAAGTTAGAAATGGAATTTTGTATGCTATGCTGGTGAGAATAACAATAGAAATTGACATTACTGAACTTTAAAGAAGCATATGTGTATTGTTGATTTTGGGGCTTTGAATGTGTTACACAAACCAAGAGTTTTGGGAAGGATTTAGTAATAGTTCTTTTCATGTTAAAAAATATTTAAGAATTTGGTCTGGCTGATTTGATTTTATTTAGCAAAAGAATTGGAAATATTTAACAAGTATCCAGCTAATACTCTGCATAGAGAAATTGCTCATCAATTTAGCAGGAACTTGATTGAACTACCTTCTGAATTTTACACATTGTGGTTTCTCTTCAATTTTCATAGCATTGATAGATCTTATGTTTAAAGAAAAAGGCCCCATTGTACGGAGTACTTAGTCATTGTCACTAGCTGGACAAAAATGTACTGACAAGAGTTCATAGCAGTTGTGTATGTGTATGGTTGGTGGGGGAGAATCCCTTTACTTCTTCCAGTCCCTTCTCTTTCCCTTGCTGCTGTGAGGGTGACCAGGAAAGGGAAGGCCAGCCTTGCTGAGGGCTCTTCAAGTTCAGTCCACTGTTTTAGTTTCAGAAATTTCAGAAGTGAGAAATTCAGCCAGTGCTGTTATGGCCATGCTTGGGAGCTGTAGCAATATATAGGCTAAGGAGCCAGGTGCAAGAAGTACTTCGTCCCCCTTATTGCTTTTTCTGCTCTCCTCCCTACCCCTTCCAAAGTGGAAGTGAGGTTGGCATGAAACTTGCAAGTCACTTCCCACCATTCTTCCTTTCTTTTTTTTTTTTGCGGTACACGGGCCTCTCACTGTTGTGGCCTCTCCCATTGCGGAGCACAGGCTCCAGACGCACAGGCTCCATGGCCATGGCTCACGGGCCCAGCCGCTCCGCGGCATGTGGGATCTTCCCGGACCGGGGCACGAACCCATGTCCCCTGCATCGGCAGGCAGACTCTCAACCACTGCACCACCAGGGAAGCCCATTCTTCCTTTCTTAACACATCCAATCACAGATGTTGGTTTCTTTACCTGCTGTCTACTGTAGCAGTGCTACTCCAAGTATGGTGTTTGTTTGTGACATTGGGAGTCTTTAGAAACTTATATAGCAATATGACCTTGCCATGATATCCAAGGGTGTGATTTAGTGGGCTTGTAAGTTTTTATGTCTTTGTTTCAGTTTTTTATAATGAATTTTATTGTATTTTATAAAAGTGTGGGTCTGAAATGATTTGGGAAAAGAAACAATCAAACTTGCCCTTCCTCAATAATAGTTTGCATGTCCTTGTCCTATAGGATGTCCCTTCCTTCCCATTCCCATTGTCTTCACACTTGTGCGGGCCTTTCTCACCTTGTGCCTGCTCAGCTGCACTAGCAGCTTGCCTCGTCTGCCTACTTCTCACCTCTCGTTCAAATCCATCATTTTTTTAATGCGAGGTGCGAAGAGGTGAATTAATTATATTCCTCCATTTATGGCCCAATATCATCATTGATCTGTGCAAGGTCTCTCTCTTATTTTATGTATTTTTGTTCCTCATCATTCCCAACCCCTAGTCTCATTCCCTTTCCACTTTATACAGGCTTCCATACAGATGTCTTTGATGCGCATTCTTGAATCTGCATGTGTTCTTAAAAAATATGTAGCATTGTTTTTTGTTCTTAAAAGATGTATAAATGTTATTGTATGCTACAGATACCATTTTTCACCCAATGATATGTTTTAAGGATCTGTTTTGCTATATGTACATCTGGTGCTATATGTCCTCCCCAAATCCATATATAGAAGCCCTAACCCTGCAGCGTGATGGTATTTGGAGATGGGACCTTAGGAGGTCATTAGGTTTAGATGAGGTCATGACGGTGGGGCTTCCATGATGAAATTCATGCCCTTATGAAAAAGACACCAGAGAGCTTGCTCTCTCTCTCACTGCCCTGTGAGGACACAGTGAGAAATTGGCAGTCTGCAAACCAAGAATAGAACCCTCACTGGGCAACTGAATTGGCCTGGCCAGCACCTTTATCTTGAACTGTGAGAAATCAGTTTCTGTTGTTTCAGCCTCCTAGTCTATGATATTTTGTTACGGCAGCCTAAGCTAATACATCTGGTTTATTGCTTCAAAGCAATGAAGTGAAGTGAAGTGAAAATCCACCATAGAGTACTTATCCATTAAACCATATATATATATGTATTTTTTTTACATCTTTATTGGAGTATAATTGCTTTACAATGGTGTGTTAGTTTCTGCTTTATAACAAAGTGAATCAGCTATACATATACATATATTCCCATATCTCTTCCCTCTTGCGTCTCCCTCCCTCCCACCCTCCCTATCCCACCCCTCCAGGCGGTCACAAAGCACCAAGCTGATCTCCCTGTGCTATGCGGCTGCTTCCCACTAGCTATCTACCTTACGTTTCGTAGTGTATATATGTCCATGCCTCTCTCTTGCTTTGTTACATCTTACCCTTCCCGCTCCCCATATCCTCAAGTTCATTCTCTAGTGGGTCTGTATCCTTATTCCTGTCTTACCCCTAGGTTCTTCATGACATATTTTTTTCTTAAATTCCATATATATGTGTTAGCATACGGTATTTGTCTTTCTCTTTCTGACTTACTTCACTCTGTATGACAGACTCTAGGTCTATCCACCTCATTACAAACAGCTCAATTTCGTTTCTTTTTATGGCTGAGTAATATTCCACTGTATATATGTGCCACATCTTCTTTATCCGTTCGTCCGATGATGGACACTTAGGTTGTTTCCATCTCCGGGCTATTGTAAATAGAGCTGCAATGAACATTTTGGTACATGATTCCTTTTGCATTATAGTTTTCTCAGGGTATATGCCCAGTAGTGGGATTGCTGGGTCATATGGTGGTTCTTTTTGTAGTTTTTTAAGGAACCTCCATACTGTTCTCCACAGTGGCTGTACCAATTCACATTCCCACCAGCAGTGCAGGAGTGTTCCCTTTTCTCCACACCCTCTCCAGCATTTATTGTTTCTAGATTTTTTGATGATGGCCATTCTGACTGGTGTGAGATGATATTTCATTGTAGTTTTGATTTGCATTTCCCTAATGATTAATGATGTTGAGCATTCTTTCATGTGTTTTTTTGTTATTGAGCTGCATGAGCTGCTTATAAATTTTGGAAAATAATCCTTTGTCAGTTGCTTCATTCGCAAATATTTTCTCCCATTCTGAGGGTTGTCTTTTGGTCTTGGTTATGGTTTCCTTTGCTGTGCAAAAGCTTTGAAGTTTCATTAGGTCCCATTTGTTTATTTTTGTTTTTATTTCCATTTCTCTAGGAGGTGGGTCAAAAAGGATCTTGCTGTGATTTATGTCAGAGTGTTCTGCCTATGTTTTCCTCTAAGAGTTTGATAGTTTCTGGCCTTACATTTAGGTCTTTAATCCATTTTGAGCTTATTTTTGTGTATGGTTTTAGGGAGTGACCTAACCTCATACTTTTACATGTACCTGTCCAGTTTTCCGAGCACCACTTATTGAAGAGGCTGTCCTTTCTCCACTGTACATTCCTGCCTCCTTTATCAAAGATAAGGTGACCATATATGCGTGGGTTTATCTCTAGGCTTTCTATCCTGTTCCATTGATCTGTCTTTCTGTTTTTGTGCCACTACCATACTGTCTTGATTACTGTAGCTTTGTAATATAGTCTGAAGTCAGGGAGCCTGATTCCTCCAGCTCCATTTTTCGTTCTCAAGATTGCTTTGGCTATTCAGGGTCTTTTGTGTTTCCATACAAATTGTGAAATTCTTTGTTCTAGTTCTGTGAAAAATGCCAGTGGTAGTTTGATAGGGATTGCATTGAATCTGTAGATTGCTTTGGGTAGTAGAGTCATTTTCACAATGTTGATTCTTCCAATCCAAGAACATGGTATATCTCTCCATCTATTTGTATCATCTTTAATTTCTTTCATCAGTGTCTTATAATTTTCTGCATACAGGTCTTTTGTCTCCTTAGGTAGGTTTATTCCTAGATATTTTATTCTTTTTGTTGCAATGGTAAATGGGAGTGTTTTCTTGATTTCACTTTCAGATTTTTTATCATTAGTGTATAGGAATGCAAGAGATTTCTGTGCATTAATTTTGTATCCTGCTACTTTACCAAATTCATTGATTAGCTCTAGTAGTTTTCTGGTAGCATCTTTAGGATTCTGTATGTATGGTATCATGTCATCTGCAAACAGTGACGGCTTTACTTCTTCTTTTCCGGTTTGGATTCCTTTTATTTTCTTTTCTTCTCTGATTGCTGTGGCTAAAACTTCCAGAACTATGTTGAATAAGAGCGGTGATAGTGGGCAACCTTGTCTTGGTCCTGATCTTAGTGGAAATGCTTTCAGTTTTTCACCATTGAGGATGATGTTCGCTGTGGGTTTGTCACATATGGCCTTTATTATGTTGAGGAAAGTTCCCTCTATGCCTACTTTCTGCAGGGTTTTTATCATAAATGGGTGTTGAATTTTGTCAAAAGCTTTCTCTGCATCTATTGAGATGATCATATGGTTTTTCTCCTTCAATTTGTTAATCTGGTGTATCACGTTGATTGATTTGCATATATTGAAGAATCCTTGCATTCCTGGAATAACCCCACTTGATCATGGTGTATGATCCTTTTAATGTGCTGTTGGATTCTGTTTGCTAGTAGTTTGTTGAGGATTTTTGCATCTATGTTCATCAGTGATATTGGCCTGTAGTTTTCTTTCTTTGTGACATCCTTGTCTGGTTTTGGTATCAAGGTGATGGTGGCCTTATAGAATGAGTTTGGGAGTGTTCCTCCCTCTGCTATATTTTGGAAGAGTTTGAGAAGGATAGGTGTTAGCTCTTCTCTAAATGTTTGATAGAATGCACCTGTGAATCCATCTGGTCCTGGGCTTTTGTTTGTTGGAAGGTTTTTAATCACAGTTTCAATTTCAGTGCTTGTGATTGGTCTGTTTATATTTTCTATTTCTTCCTGATTCAGTCTTGGCAGGTTGTGCATTTCTAAGAATTTGTCCATTTCTTCCAGGTTGTCCATTTTAGTGGCATAGAGTTGCTTGTAGTAATCTCTCATGATCTTTTGTATTTGTGCAGTGTCAGTTGTTACTTCTCCTTTTTCATTTCTAATTCTATTGATTTGAGTCTTCTCCTTTTTTTTCTTGATGAGTCTGGCTAATGGTTTATCAATTTTGTTTTGTTTATCTTCTCAAAGAACCAGCTTTTAGTTTTATTGATCTTTGCTATCGTTTCCTTTATTTCTTTTTCATTTATTTCTGATCTGATTTTTATGATTTCTTTCCTTCTGCTAACTTTGGGGTATTTTTGTTCTTCTTTCTCTAATTGCTTTAGGTGCAAGGTTTGTTTGTTTATTCGAGATGTTTCCTGTTTCTTAAGGTGGGCTTGTATTGCTATAAACTTCCCTCTTAGAACTGCTTTTGCTGCCTCCCATAGGTTTTGGGATGCATACACAGAAGCATACGTATACACACTCACAAAAAGAGGAAAAGGGGAAAAAATCATAAATCTTGCTCTCAGAGTCCACCTCCTCAATTTGAGATGATTCGTTGTCTATTCATGTATTCCACAGATGCAGGGTACCTCAAGTTGATTGTGGAGCTCTAACCCGCTGCTTCTGAGGCTGCTGGGAGAGATTTCCCTTTCTCTTCTTTGTTCGCACAGCTCCCGGGGCTCAGCTTTGGATTTGGCCCCGCCTTTGCATGTAGGTCGCCGGAGGGCGTCTGTTCTTCGCTCAGACAGTACGGGGTTAAAGGAGCAGCTGCTTTGGGGGCTCTGGCTCACTCAGGCCGGGGGGGGAGGGAGGGGCACGGAGTTCAGGGTGGGCCTGCAGCGGCAGAGGTCGGCATGACGTTGCACCAGCCTGAGACGCGCTGTGCATTCTCCCGGGGAAGTTGTCCCTGGATCCCGGGACCCTGGCAGTGGCGGGCTGCACAGGCTCCCCGGAAGGGGGGCGTGGACAGTGACCCGTGCTTGCACACTGTCCTCTTGGAGGCGGCAGCAACAGGCCTAGCATCCCATGCCCGTCTCTGGGGTCCGCGCTTTTAGCCGCAGCTTGCGCCCGTCTCTGGAGCTCCTCCTAGCAGCGCCCTCAATCCCCTCCCCATGTGCACCAGGAAACCAAGAGGGAAGAAAAAGTCTCTTCCCTCTTCGGCAGCTCTAGACCCTTCCCCGGACTCCCTCTCAGCCAGCCGCGGTGCACTAACCCCCTGGAGGCTGTGTTCACGCCGCCAGCCCCAGTCCTCTCCAGGCGCTCCAACCGAATCCCAAGCCCCAGCTTCCAGCCCCGCCCGCCCCGGCAGGTGAGCAGACAAGCCTCTCGGGCTGGTGAGTGCGGGTCGGCACCGATCCTCTGTGCGGGAATCTCTCCGCTTTGCCCTCCGCACCCCTGTTGCTGTGCTCTCCTCTGCAGCTCCGAAGCTTCCCGCCTCCGCCACCCGCAGTCTCCACCCGCGAAGGAGCTTCCCAGTGTGTGGACACTTTTCCTCCTTCACAGCTCCCTCCCACTGGTGCAGGTCCCGTGCCTATCCTTTTGTCTGTTTATTCTTTTTTCTTTTGCCCTACCCAGGTACGTGGGGAGTTTCTTGCCTTTTGGGAGGTCTGAGGTCTTCTGCCAGCATTCAGTAGGTGTTCTGTAGGAGTTAGTTGTTCCACGTGTAGATGTATTTCTGGTGTATCTGTGGGGAGGAAGGTGATCTCCGCGTCTTACTCTTCCTCCATCTTCCCATAAGCCCCTAAACCATATTTTCTTATCCATTTCCTCCACATGAATATCTAGCTTGCCTCCCTCCAACTTTCCCAAAATATTGGGTTGGCCAAAAAGTTCATTTGGGTTTTTCCACAATGTTACAGAAAAACCTGAACGAAATTTTTGGCCAACCCAATACCATTGCACATTCTCATATATGTCCATTTACTGGCTACTGTGAGAATTTCTCTGAGATACATATCCAGGAGTGGGATTCGTGAATCATAGGGAATACACATCCTTAGTTTTGCCAAGTAGTACCACATTGCTTTCCAGAATGGCAGTTAACTCTCCCATCAGCAAAACATTAGGGTTCCTATTTCCCTCCTCTCCTGTCTAATTCATCCCATTCCTCCAGGCCCAAGGCAGTATCCAACTACCTGCAGGACCTCAACACTACTACTCCAGCCCATCAGTTTATGGCTCTAGGTAGATAAACTTACCAGAGCTTAGGGTCAATGAGCTTAGATTCAGATGCAGGCTCCGCTAGTTACCATATAACCGTGGGTGTGCTAGCCTACTTGTCTCTGCCTTGGTTTCCTCATTGGTAAAATGGCAGTGATAATGCATATCAAATAGATTTGTGATGGTAAAATCAGGTAATGTATATAAAGCCCTTAGTAAAGGGTCTAGGTCATAGTAACTGGTCGAAAATGGTAGCTGTACTGCTTCCTAGTTGTTTTATATATATCTAAATCTTGGCTCATCAGTAAGAGAGTGGGTTTCCTCTTCAAGGCAGGGGTGGAGTTTTATGCTTGTTTTATAGTAGCATATCTGGGGACTTCCCTGGTGGCGCAGTTCTTAAGAATCTGCCTGCCAATGCAGGGGACACGGGTTCGAGCCCTGGTCCGGGAAGATCCCACATGCTGTGGAGCAACTAAGCCCGTGCACCACAACTACTGAGCCTGTGCTCTAGAGCCCGTGAGCCACAATGACTGAGCCCACGTGCCACAACTACTGAGCCTGCACTCTAGAGCCTGTACTCCACAAGAGAAGCCATCGCCATGAGAAGCCTGTGCACCACACCGCACCACAACGAAGAGTAGCCCCCACTCACTGCAACTAGAGAAAGCCCACGTGCAGCAACGAAGACTCAACGCAGCCAAAAAAAAAAAAAACTGTATGGAGCTAAAACATAATTTTAAGTAGCATGACTGGCACAAAGCTAGGAATATAGTAAATATAGTAACAAACATTTGTTGGTTTGACCCGAGGTGAGTTTGTGATTACCTGAAATTACTTGCTTTAAAAGGGGGAACATTGTAAAATTCTATGTTATTCCTCCATTCATTTTAACCAACCCGACTGTTGCTTTGCTGTGGTGATGTGGGACTGACTTGTGGTAAACTGAGTGTGTGCGTGTGTGTGTGTGTGTGTGTGTGTGTGTGTGTGTGTGTCAGGGGGGAGTGGGGTGGTGGTGGAGGTTGTGGCAATGGATTCTCTGTGGGACAGAGCCAGGCTGCAGGTCACCGTCCTAACCGCTGCCTCTAGCTTTCCTCCCACAGCCTTCGAGCTGGGCTGTTCCTCTGCCCAGGGCAGCTGTAGTGGCCCCGGCTCTCCTGGGCAAGGCTGCTCAGGCTCTTCCCCATTCTTCCAGGCTGTCTTCACTATAAGAGGAAAGGAGGTCTTGTCTTTTCCTCTTAATATTGAGTATTTAATTTTTAGTTTTGTTGAGGTGTAATTGACATGTAACATTATATGAGTTGCAGGTATGCAATAATGATTTGATAGTTGTATATATTGCAAAATGATCACAGTAAGTCTAGTTAGGTCCACCACCACACATAGTTACAAGTTTTTATTTTCTGGTGATGAGAACTTTTCAGATTTACTCTCTTAGCCACTTTCAAATATACAGTAATTATTACCTGTAGTCACCATGCTGTGCATTACATCCCGAGGACTTACTTATTTTATAACTGGAAGTTTGTACCTTTTGATCCCCTTCACCCATTTTGCCCACTCCCCACCCTCCACCTCTGACAACCACCAATCTGTTCTCTGTATCTATGAGCTTGCTTTCTGGAATTTTTTAATTTGATTTTTTTTGTAAGATTCCACATGTAAGTGAGATCATATGATATTTGTCTTTTTCTGTCTGTCTTATTTCACTTAGCATAATGCCCTCGAGGTCCGTCCATGTTGTGGCAGGATTTCATTTTTTTATGGCTGAATAATATCCATTGTATATACATATATACACCACATTTTCTTTATTCATTCATTGTCAGTGGCCACTTAGGTTGTTTCTGTGTTTTGGCTATTGTAAAGAATGCTGCAGATGGACGTGTGGTGCACATATCATTTCAAATTAGTGTTTCCGTTTTCTTTGGATAAATACCCAGAAGTGGAATTGCTGAGTCATATGGTAGTTCTATTTTTAATTGTTTAAAGAACTTCCATACACACCAATTTATATTCCCACCAACAGTGTACAAGGATTCCCTTTTCTCCACATCTTGCCAACACTTGTTATTTCTTATCTTTTTGACAGTAACCATCCCAACAGGTGTGTGGTGATATCTCATTGTGGGTTTGCTTTGCATTTCCCTGATGACTAGTGATGTTGAGCATCTTTTCATGTACCTGTTGGCCATTTGTATGTCTTCTTTGGAAAAACGTGTATTCAGATCCTCTGTCCATTTTTTAATCACACTTTTTTTTTTGCCATTGAGTTGTATGAGTTCTTTATATATTTTGGATATTAACTCGTTATCAGATATATTATTTGCAAATATTTTACCTCATTTCATAGGTTGCCTTGAAACAAAGTATTTTCAAACGTCCTTTCAGAATTCCTGCCAATGCGTCATGCTTTGCAGGAGGCTATCGCTCTGGCGTATATAATCCTGGCAAAGTATAAAGTTCAAGAAGCAAATTCAGGATACTGGTTACCTCTGGAGAGGGAGGCAAGGGGCGTGAACTCTGAGAGAGGGCTTTATTTGTTTCTTTTTTTAATATTTTAATTTCATTGGAGTGTAGTTGATTTACAATGTTGTGTTAGTTTCAGGTATACAGCAAAGTGATTCAGATTCTTTTCTCATATAGGTTATCACAGAATATTGAGTAGAGTTCCCTGTGCTCTTTATACAGTAGGTCCTTGTTGGTTATCTATCTTATATATAGTAGTATTTGTATGTTCATCTACAAGTATCATATATCACTCATATGTGGAATTTAATTTTAAAAAGATACAAATGAACTTATTTACAAAACAGAAACAGATATCGAAATCAGGAGCTTGGGATAAGAGAGTGCTTTAATTGTATCTGAAATGTTTTATATTTTATATAGGGCTGTGGTGTACATGGATGTTCATGATATGATATGCATATGATACAACAAATATCATATATCATAATAAATATATATGATCTTTATTGTATCATATATCATATATTACCTTGGATATTATATTAACTTGAATATGCTGCTTATTTCCATGCTTATATTATCCATAAATAATACTGTATTTTTGAATGTTTTCAGACTTTATGTAAGTGAAATGATCAAATTTTGTGTGCCTTTCTACTACCTTTTTTTTGCTTGACATTTTTTTGAGATTTGTCCGTATCGATGCATATAATTTTAGACCTCTGTATTAATATTAATTGAGGTATCTTTTTTGCTATTGATGGACATTTAGATTGTTTCCTATTTTTCACTCTTACCAACACTGCTGTAACAAATAATCTGATCTATAGCTCCCCATGCACGGTGCAAAAGATATTTAGAGGCTTTCCTGGTGGCACAGTGGTTGAGAGTCCGCCTGCCGATGCAGGGGACACGGGTTCGTGCCCCGGTCCGGGAAGATCCCACATGCCGCGGAGCGGCTGGGCCGGTGAGCCATGGCCACTGAGCCTGCGCGTCCGGAGCCTGTGCTCCGCAACGGGAGAGGCCAGAGCAGTGAGAGGCCCGCATACCGCAAAAAAAAAAAAAAAAAAAAAAAAAAAAATTTAGGAGTGGACTTGCTAGGCCTCAAGGCATATACACCTTTCACTTTGCTAGGTATTGCCATGTCTTTCCTCAGAGGGATTTTTCTGTTTTACTTTCCTACTAGCAGTGCCTGCATGTTGGTGTTGGCCCACATTTTGCCAGTCCTTGGTAGCATTATCTAGGCTTTGCCCTCTCTGCCCAGATCCTCAGAAAAGATGGGAGGGGAGTGGAGAAGAGGGAGAGCAAGGTTCTACAATTAGGAGGAGAATGTCAGCTCTGACGAATTTCCTGTGACATTTACTTTAATGAGGAAAAGATTATATTCTCTGTTTTGATGAAAATAATATTTAGACTTCTGTGGGAAAACTGTTACATTTTTACTCTGAAGTAGAGGAGTTTTTTTTTTCCTGTTTACATTCTTGGCAAGTAAGTAGAATAGACCAATTAGCAAGCTAATGTCCTAAATGTTCACTTACAGTAATAATTTTTAAATGTTTTAAAGTAGCATGGAGCATTGGGTTTATTCTTATTGCTTTTCAAGGTTTTGAATTTGTTAAAATGAATTGAATTTAAAATGAGACACAACTTTATGATGAAGATTGATCATAATTATTTGCCACTCTCATTTGCATTTTGTAATGGGAAAATAAATGATGGGAAATGTGTTTACCTTTTCAAACAAATAAGAAAAGTCACAAAGAGTAACTTTGGCCATTTTATGTTGTCTCTTGTGTTCACAGATGGGAAAAGAGAAATTCCACAAATCTCAACATTGGGGCTTTTGCAACAATGTTAGGATGCTGGTGAGTGAAGATAAACCAGGAACAGGTAGGAGAACTGCTTCTCAGACAAAAGATAAAGCCAAAACATAGTGTATTTCCTAAAGGAATGGGAACTGATTCACCATCCTGGGTGGCTTTTGATAAACAGGGTAAGTCACATGACACTGGGAGAAATGCAGTCTTAAAATGTTACATGTACTAAATATTAAGTAGATGTGAGAAAATAAGAGTCCTCAATGTAAATGTAAATGTTCATCTGAAATGACACATTCTAGAACAAAAGTACCCTAAACAAAGAAAAATTATCCCTGCTCCTGTTTCTGACTACATTGGCTGCAGAATGCTTAATGTTCATCACCTTTCTTGGCTAACGTTATCAACCTTTCTCTCATCTCCTGCCCTGGACAGGATAATGTCCTTCTACAGACTAAGAGTCTGGTCAGACTGCCACTTTTGCTTAGTGATTGCCATTAACTAAAGACTTTTGTTTGATTCTGAATGTGCCATTGAATACAATGGGAAAATGCCTTCTCTTCTCTTCTCCATATTAACTATGGTTCCTCATCCCTGAGGACCATAGGGTGACATGGCATGAATTGTAGAAGTGAAGGAAAGAGGTGCCGTTATTAGAGAAGAGTCTGAACTTTTTAGTGATATATGTTTGTATACATAACACATGCACGTATACTGGCATATTGACAGTTGTAGAAGGCGATCCTTTTGAGTATCTTAAAAAGAGACTGAGATCAAAGGGAAAAAACCCAAGGTGACCAGTTATTTTCCACAAGGCAGCTATATGGATATGCTCTGTTTATTACACAACCTTGTATCATGGCCCCATGGTCTGTTCTCCAAAAAAGAACTTGTTATTAGATTATTTAGGTCCTGTAATTAAAAAATAACTCAGGACTAAAGAATTCAAACTGTAGTATGCTAAGTTTACCAGGAAGTTTTTAGCAGCCTTAGCATGGATTGGTTGGCAATACTTTGATTCCAATTAAAATGTCTTCAAATTTGGTAGAAGTGACATATCCCATGTCATCTGAGTTAGGGTCAATCAATTAGAGCACATATTTCTTTTGAAGCCCCATTCTGACACTTATGGAGACCTAACAGACCACGGGAAAGCTTCTTTCCTCGGAAACCCTCTCTACTTTGAACGTGGACCAATATTTTTCTTTTTTTTTGATTATTTTCAGTACCTGGCTTAGTGCTGGACCCAGAGTTCAGAAGCAATCTCTGGGCTGACTGACTTGGGTAGATCATGCATGACTTCCTGTTAACATCAATCTTTTAGGTGTTTGCACATCATCACTCTAGAATATTTAATTTTCAAGGGTCAAACAAAAGATTCTATTTTTACTTCTTGTGTCAAAAAGAGGGTATTGACAATAGCGTAATCCACCACTGAATAATGTAGGCCACCATATATTAAACTATTCTCTTGCATTTAAAGTTGAAAATTCATTTTATTTCATGTTTTTCTCAGTATTTAATATGTGCCTTTCGAGCCTATTTTATAGCCCTTTAATTACTTATAAAATTATGTAGAATATTTCATGAAGTTGGAATAATTTTAGCTTTAAACTACTTGAGAAAATGAAGAGCTTGCTCATTTCAGGCCTAACTAAATGCGACATAATTCTTTCAGTTATTTTGTTGGTCAACTTCAATTAAATATTCATTGAGCTTTAAATGAGACACTAAGACTATGAAATATTTACGTGCTCTGATGAGACTGTGAACTTCAGATTGGATCCTGGTTAATACCCAGAGCAAATTATAAAGCACTTTCTGCATTTGTGGTTCAACAAAACAAGTCAACACCTGTTAATCATTTTTCTTGAAAATGAGACACTTTCAACTCGTTGCCAGTTTTTCCAACAGCTTTTAATCGTAACAATATACCTAGGGTTCCATTCTCAAACAATACAAAGTAGAAATAAAGGCAGTTCTTTGGAAAGTGCATCAAAATTAATATTTGCGGTAGATGCTCTTGGTGCCCACCCAGACCCATGATAGGGGTGGGGCACCCCTCCCCAACAGCTGTAGCAAGTGCTTTGGCAAACAACTCACACCTGTAACCCTCCGTGGAGTGTTGCTCTTGGCCAATGGGCATTGCATCACCCAGAGAGGTAACCTGGGAGGTTACACTGGCCCCCTCATCACAGGACCAGGTAGCAAATGGCTGACTGATTTGTCAAGGGTAAAAGGCTGAGCTTCTTTAAGGTGAGACAACTCTGTGTTGTGATGTAGGCTCGTAGCCCCTTGTGGCATTAAGCCTCGGCAAAGCTTCATGTGAGAATGCATCCTCGCTTGGATCATTTCTCTTCCTTTGGCTGTTCCCCTCACTCCCTTACAGGTTTCTCCCAAGAGTACGCCCTTAATAAATCACACGCACCTAAATCCCTGTTTTAGGTTCTGCTTCTATGGAGCCCAACCTAAGACAATGTTCCAGTTTCTATCCATAATTCTAAAAGTGACCATCAAAATGCTCTGCTTAGGCAGACCATCAAATTACAAGCAGAAAAGATGCTATTTGCAGTCACGCAGAAGACCCAGCATTTATCATCCTGCCTGGCCCTCATGGCAGACATTTCTAGCTATTTATCTTTTCTTCACTCTCCCCTTCATTCTCATGGAGAGAACACTAGTTTTATTCAGGCTGGAGATGTGCCCACTTACAGGTGTTCACCTCCCCCAGGCTCCCTGCAGCTAGGGCTGGCCACTTGGCTCACTTCTAGCCAATGATATGTGAGTTAAGGTTTATTGGGTGGGGCTCCTGGGAAAGGTATTTTTCTAATTAAAGGAGTCAGGCTCAGCTGGTATGTTTTTCCTGCCCTTCGCCCTGCCTTGTTTTCCTCTCTGGAACTAGGACATAATTCCTTGGGGGCACATCAGCCATCTTGTGACTGCAGCAGAGATACAGGGAATCTAGGACCCCGATGGCATCATGCAGCCACTGTTTCAGGCCTGGGCTGTGTCTCTCCGGACTGCTTGTTAAATGAGAAAAATCAGCCCCTATTTCAGAGGTTCTCAACCCAGGGAGGCGTCTAGAAATGTGTGGAGGTGTTTTAAGTTGTCGCAATGACGGGAAGCAGCACTGGACTAGGATAAAGCAAGTGAGGCACTTGTCTTGGGTACAGAATTTAAGGGGCACCCCAAAACTCAGTAACGCGCCGGATAATATTTTAATGAAATCTCTTAAAAATTAATGCAAAAAATTCAGGTTGAATAAAATGCCAGCATGTTATAATAAAGACAGGATCAGTAACTGCCATGCTGAGCCATACTGGAGCCTGAGGCAAAAAGAAAAGTCAGTAGCACTGATTCCATATTTGTTTAACATGGTGGTATTTTGTTCATTATGGATTTCTGGCATTAGTTTTGATGTTTTAAATTGCCTCGCCCTAGGGCCAGACCTGACCCAGAGGTGCTGCTGCTATTTGAGTAGCTGGGGGCCAGCCTTGTATTTTACATCCTGCACCGTGGGGAGGGCAACCCCCCACCGGGCAGAGTATTCTGCCTAAAATGCCAGTACCGCTCCCATTGAGAAACACAGTCCTAACTTGCTTAAAACCCTCGGCAGTGGGAGGATTTATGCAAATAGCCAAACATAATTTTGCCTGATACTGCACCTACTGCCCGAAGACTAGTTATTTCGTTGAATTCATTTAAATACAAGCAAGCACACATTCATTCAACCAGTTAGTTCCAGTCATCATCCCAGCACCTCTATCAGGAAGAAGCAAACGTGGATGATTGTTCTCATTTTATAAATGAGGAATCATTGGCAAGAAGTGGGGCAGGGGCAGGGTTCTGATGGTGGCTTATTCACCTTATGCGTCTGAGCCTGAGTTTTCCTTGACCCTGACGTGGGGCTTGGCTAGCTGGTTGCTAATACCCCTTTACCTCTAGCAGTCTCTGCCTAAGTCTTGAGTCTCAGTCTGTGGCATGTAGTCTACGACTACAGGGAAATTCATCCTAGAACTGAGCCCAGACCCTGAATCTCCTGGCCTGGGGCTCTTTCTAATTACATCAGGCACCTACTGCTTCATTGTTGATTGAAGTTGGGCACTTGGTAGTTTATAATGTGCCGCCGTTGCTATCGTTACCTGCTTTTATAAAAAAGTCAGACTAGTTAGAAATACTCAAATGACTGAATGTTTTTTAATGACTTTTATCTGGATGTTAAGCATCATTTACATAGACTCTACAATTATACACTCATTTCTCTTCATTTGTCGATGGCTCCTAGTTAGCCTAATTTGTTGGCTGATTTGCACATGACTCTATTATAGTTGTAAGTGGCAGGATAAAGGTTGATCCTATGGGGTATTATGCATGCATTTAGAAATATTTCATTTTTTCCATCTACTGTATACATAATAATTATAATCAAAACTACTGACCACAGAATTAGAATTTTAATAACTGCATTCATTGACATTGAGTTTATGATGAGCTGATTATTTAGTACTGTTTGGATCTCTATGCTTTGAACAATACGAAAACAAAAATTTAAAGTATAATTTGATCTCTTGGGTCACCTTGATGTATTTTTTTAATTGAACAAGTTGGTTTATTATTCCTTGCAGTGAGGGAAAACATATACCCTGAGTAACTGTGGGATGTCTAAGTAAGCAGGTGTTAGAAAAGACTTACCATAAGATTTGGGCTTGTGTTAGGTAATTTTGGAGAGGATCGAAGGAAGTGAGGCCTTGCTCTGGATTGGGTGCTCTCAGGAAGCGGGGGTACTTCTATGACTGTGTATCTTTTTTTAAAAATTGAAGTATAGTTGCTGTACAATATTATGTAAGTTACAGGTGTACAATAGAGTGAGTCACAATTTTTAAAGGTATTCCATCCATTTACAGTTATTATAAAATATTGGCTATATTCCCTATGTTGTACAATATATTCTGGCAACTTATTTTATACCTAATAGTTTGTGCCTCTTAGTCCCCTACTCCCAGTGCCCCTCCCCCCTTCCCTCTCCCCACTGGTAACCACTAGTTTGTTCTCTATATCTGTGAGTCTGCTTCTTTTTTGTAATAGTCACTAGTTTATTGTGTTTTTTAGATTCCACCTATAAGTGATATCATACAGTGTTTGTCTTTCTCTGTCTGACTTACCTTACTTAGCATAATGCCCTCCAAGTTCATCCATGTTGCTGCAAATGGCAAAAATTTTTATTCTTTTTTATGGCTGAGTAGTATTACATTGTGTGCGTGTGTGTGTGTGTACGTGTACACACCACTTCTTCTTTATCCATTTATTTGCTGATGGACCCTTAGGTTGCTTCCATAGCTTGGCAATTGTAAATAATGCCACTGTGAACATTGGGGTGCATGTAACTTTTCGAATTAGTGGTTTTGGGTTTTTTTCAGATACATATTCAGGAGTGGAATTGCTGGGTCCTATGGTAGTTCTGTTTTTAGTTTTTGAGAACCCTCCATACTATTTCCACAGTGGCTGCACCAGTTTACATTCCCACCAAAAGTATACGAGGGTTCCCTTTTCTCCACACCCTCACCAACACTTGTTATTTGTTGTCTTTGTGATAGTAGCCATTCTGATAGATTTGAGTTGATGTCTTATTGTGGTTTTGCATTACCCTGATGATTAGTGACGTTGAGCATCTTTTCATGTGCCTGTTGGCCATCTACATTCCTCTTTGGAAAAATGTCTATTCAGTTCTTCTGCCCATTTTTTATGACTGTGTATCTTAATAAATCTCATTTATGGGGACAGCAGACTAGAGTGAGGCTACATCTGTAATTGGGAGATAAGCAGCCGTCACTCGCATGAGCTAGGACAGGAGGATATTTGGCATTTTGTGGCTTGGACATCGTTTATGTTCTGTCTGTGTTTAGATGTAGCTATGGAGTGGTCTGTTTTTTTGGTCTTGATCCACTGTGGTCACAGAGCAGCCTTGTCTGAGGATGGTATTTTCTGGAAGTGTTCATGTTCAGTGGGAGAACACCAAGGCTTTGCTGTGGCTGCCAGACCAGCCTGTAGCAGCACCAAGGCCAGCTGATAGTGCCAGGCTGGCTCCTGCATGTCAGGGGCTGCTTTTCTCCTTACCCAATACCAGCCAAAATTTTTAGTTTTCCCACAGGGGATCAAGGAGCGATCAAGTAGGCTAGAATTTTGAATTGGCAAAGAACAATACATGACTACAGATCCTTGAAGTTTTGCCTAAAGCCAATTAGGAATGTTACAAAATATAATCAGCGTATATAAAAATAAAATACAATTAAAAATTTAAAAATAACTAGAAAATGTGTCAGATACTATACCTTTAAACCATACCCAAAAGGTCAAATGAAAAATTTCCATAGGTTTATGTGACTGTCAGATTATCTGAAACCTGTTAGAATCATTTCATGAAAGACACCGATATGTATAATTATAACACAATGTGCTTGTAATACATTGCCATTTAAGTCCCATGTTTTAGGTCACAGTTACATAATCTTTAGCTACTGAGCTTTAAAGATGAAATCAAAAGGCTTGCCTGGGGCTGCCCTGTGGCGCAGTGGTTGAGAGTCCGCCTGCCGATGCGGGGGACGCCGGTTCGTGCCCCGGTCTGGGAGGATCCCACATGCCGCGGAGCGGCTGGGCCCGTGAGCCATGGCCGCTGAGCCTGCGCGTCCGGAGCCTGTGCTCCGCAGCGGGAGAGGCCACAGCGGTGAGAGGCCCGCGTACCGCAAAAAACAAAACAAAACAAAACAAAAGGCTTGCCTGAAATCAAACATGTCATACCCCAAATTCTCAACTGTATATTCTGCATCTATTTCTAAAACACAAAATTACCTTCTTTAAATTTATGTTAAACTGATAAAGTTTCTAATTTCATCATGCATTATGGCTTTCTTTAATCTTTTGAAATTCAGAAGGCATTTAATAAAAACTCCCAAATCTGGAATAAATGTTTTTGGAATAAAAAGAATGAGCTTCATAAATGAGTCTCTGACTGAAGAAGAGAGAGTTCTTCCTCCCCTCTTTTCTAAAACCTAGAGTGTGGTTACCAGGCAAAATTTTAAGACCCTCCCCTCAGGGTTATACTTTTTATCAATAAGTAGGCCTGTGGCTTATTCTCATTAGCCCAAAGTTAAAATTGTCTTTTTGAGCTTAAACCTGAGTAGATACCACTACACACCCATTAGAATGGCTATAACTTAAAAAGACTGACAATACCAAGTGCTGACAAGGATGTTAAGAAACTGAAACTTCTATATATTCCTGGAAGGAATGTAAAATGGTACTGCCATTTTGGAAGACAGTTTGGGAGTTTCTTAAATAGTTAAATATATGCTAACACATGACTCAGTTAATTCCACTCCTACATATATTTCTAAGAGAAATTAAAACATATGTTCACACAAAAACTTGTATGTGAATGATTATAGCGTCATTATTCATAATAGCCCAAAACAGGGAACAACCCAAATGTCCATCAACTGATGAATGGATGAACAAAATGTGGTATAGCCATACAATGGAAACTATTTGCCAATAAAAAGAAACTACTGGTATATAGTACAATACGGATAAACCTCAGAAACATACTAAGTAAAAGAAAGCAGACACAGAAGGCTTCATATTGTATGATTCCATCTATCTGAAATTCTAAAAAAGGCAAATATATCAGAGAAAGCAGATCAGTAGTTGCCTGGGGTTGGCAGTGGGAGAGGGAATGTTTTGGGGGTGATAGAAGTGTTCTAAACTGGATTGTGGTGATGATCACACAGGTCTATAAATTTATGAAAAGTCATTGAACTGTATACTGACAAGAGGTGAGTTTATGGCATATAAATTACAGTTTAATATATTAGTCTAGGACTGCCATAACAAAATACCATAGACTGGGTGCCTTGAACCACAGAAATTTATTTTCTCATACTTCTGGGTGTTAGAAGTCCAAGATCGCGGTGCTGGCAGGGTTGGTTTCTCTTAAGGCCTCTCTCCTGGGGTTGCAGATGGCCGCCCTCTTGCTGCCTCTTCACATGGCTGTTCTCTGTACATACTGATTTTTTTTTTTGAACACAAAAATCTTTGTCATGTATAACATTTTAGATCACAAATTAGGAACTGATAGTTACTGTTTGATTTGTTGACTTATATTTTAGGCTGATTTATATTTTGATCTGAATTTTTAATCTATACGGTAATGTTTATTTATTAAAAACTACTTCCCTCTCTGAATTCAGACCAGCCGCAGGTTTATTGGAAACATTTAAAAGATTATTTACCTTCCTGAATTTTGTATTTTCAGGATTCTACCCTATAGTAAGCTCACCCTTTTTTAACACTGATGGTGGGTGATGGTACAAATACTGACTATATAATCTATGTTCTTTTTTAAAAAAATATTTTTGAAATAATTTTGTACTTACAGGAAATCACAAAAATGGCACAAGACAGTTCCTGTGTCTCTTTTCCCAGCTTTCCCCAACAACAGCATCTTATACAATTATAGTACATTATCAAAACCAGGAAATTGACATTAGTATAATACTAAACTTGCAGACCTTAATTGAATTTCACCAGTTTTTACATGCACTCATATTTCCCCTTTAGTTTATAGTTCTGTGAAATTTTATCACAGGTACGGATTCATGTAACCACCACCACAATCAGGACACAGAAAACTGTATTCCTCTAGGATTTTGTTGTTTGAGTCTTTATTTTAATCAACTTTACTGAGGTATAACTTGCATATGATAAAATGTACCCATTTTAAGCATACAGTCCCATGCGTTCTAACAAATGTATACACAGGTAACCACACCCCAGACACCATATAGAACATCTCTTCCACCCTAGACAGTTCCCTAATGCCCCCTTCCATTCAGCCCTCCTCCATGGCTCTGGCTTGCATCACTATAGTTTTGCCTATTCTTGAACTTCATATAAATGGAATCTTATAGTGTGTCTTCTCTGGAGTCTGGCTCACTGTTTGGGATTTAAGATTTGAGACACAGCTTTATGCTGTGTATGTATATAAAGAAAGTGCAGCCAATTCACATGTAATAATTCACCATGGCAGATTTCTGCGTTACTTTTATAATTGTTTTTCATTCTCTGGATTGATATTCCTTTATTTTTAAACATGCTGGTTTTTATTTTTTTCAAATAAATTGCTCTCCTAACTCCCTTCAGAGGTTTAAAAACATTTAGCATTGTTAATTTCTAAATTTAAACATGTTAGAATTGTTCATATCCTTCTACTTATTTTAATTATGCTCCTCTATTTAAATACCTATTCTGAGTATGAAATTCATTGTGGTGTTTAGTGTGGTAATAGTTCTTTTAATAAAGAGGATTCATCAGGGACACATGTCATTATCATAAACCTTTTATCAGAGGTACAAATAATTGAGGGCGCATGGCTGTTCATTCTAGGACATCAGAAATGGGGAGGTGGCAGGGAGGGCATGAATTCCACATTATTGAAAGGGGGACAGAAATACTTATCTCCATTCTTTTTTCAGTGTTGTCCCATTTCCTTTTCTTATATCCCATCTCTCAACCTCCTTAATCTTTCCCCTTCCATTCTTTTGACCTCTTTCTCTATTTCTTTTTCTCTCTTATTGGACTTCGTCTGTCTCTTCATCCTCACTCTCTTTCCTTTCATGCATTTTTATTCGTCTTCCATCAAGTGTGCCCTATTTAACTTTCTTCCCTTTGCCTACTTTGTCTTCCTCTGTCCCAGGCCTTGCAATTGCTGACTTCTCTTCTTAGGAAAGTAGAATTGTCATCATCATCATCATCATCATTATTGCCAGGGTCTTTTCCTTTCCCTTTACCTGTAGGATTGAACCCAGGGTATGTATGTCTCCCTAAATGGAGCATTGTTTGAATGAACTCTGTGTACATTGATTGGGGTATCCCTTGGGAACATGGTCCTCCTGCAACACCCCTGTAATAGGAGGCTCTCTGGTGTAGGGGAGAGAGCAAGGGTTTCAGTCAGACAGTTGGGTTCAAACCTGGATTTACCATTTATTACCTATTTCATCTGGGCTATGTTTTTAACCTCTCTTGGTCTTAATTCCCTCATCTGTCAAGTAAGAGTAACAAACCTATCTTAGAATTGCCGTGAGCATCAGATGGACAATGCACATCAAGTGCCCAGCTCGTCGCATGTAGTCCTGAAGAATTAACTTTCCTCCTTTGCTTAAGGCCTGGCTTATTTTCTTACGTGGGGTAGGGAGGACGGTGTTCCTAGGGGAAGTGAAGCGTAAGCTCAGACTATCCCAGTCATCACCTGTGCTGCAGAATTCTTGCATTTTTCTTTGGCACAAATTCTGCCATGTTCCAGAAGAATCCGTTTGGAGATGCCACCATTGAGACCAGTGAATTCTAAAACGTAGCCATTAAGCTATCAATGCATTGCTCTTTCCAGTTGTTCCCCAGTGTTCCATTTATTCTGTGGGTATTAAGGTAGTTTAAAAAGTCTTCTATTGTTTAATAAGAGAGTTTGTCATGTGTCTTCTATTTTAGCAAATTCACTTAATGGTCTTTTAGGGGAAAGGTGATAAATAACTACATTTATTATTGTTTTACTTTTTCACTATTCTGAACTAATAGCAGTCAGTAATAGACTACTACAATTGTATTTACATTCCGATTATTCTAAACTCATAAGATTTTACACCATTGTCAACTAGGTTCTAGAAACTTCATGTAGGCCCTTTTATGTTTAATCAAAATTTTACTTCCTTCGTAGTCTACTCTGTTGTTTCCCTCCTTTTTAGCCTAAAATATAAAATCCGTTTTTGAGTGTATTTTATTCTATCTCTGGTTCTACTTGTTGATTTTTTTCATCTGGTGTTTCAGGGCATTTATTTATTTTTTTATTTTAAACTTTTTATTGAAATATAGTTGATTTATAATATTAGTTTCAGGTATATAACATAGGGATTCAATACTTTTATAGATTGAATTGCCATTTCAAGTTATTATAAAATAAATAATGGCTATATTTCCCTGTGCTATATAATATATCCTAGTTGCTTATTTATTTTATAGATAAGTGTTTGTATCTCTTAAAACCTACCCTTATCTTGCCCCCCCCCCCACTGGTAACTAGTAGTTTGTTCTCTATATCTGTGAGTCTGTTTGTGATATTAATTCATTTTATTTTTTAGATTCCACATATCAGTGATAACATACAGTATTTGTCTTTTTTTTGACTTACTTCACTAAGCCTAATACCCTCTAGGTCTATCCACATCGTTGCAAATGGCAACATTATGGCTGAGTAGTATTCCATTGTGTGTCTGTATATATCACATCTTCTTTATCCATTCATATGTTGATAAACACTTGGATTGCTTCCATATTTTGGCTATTGTAAATAATTCTACTGTTAACATTGGGGTGCATGTATCTTTTTGAATTAGTGTTTTTGTTTTTTTTCAGATACATACCCAGGAGTGGAATTTCTGGATCATGTGATAGTTCTATTTTTAGTTTTTAGTTTTTTGAGGAACCTCCTTAACTTCTTCCATAGTGGCTGCTCCAATTTACACTCCCACCAGCAGTGTACAAGGGTTCCCCTTTCTCTGCATCCTCGCCAACATTTGTTATTTGTAGACTTTTTTGATGATAGCCATTCTGACAGGTATGAGGTGATGTCTCATTGTGGTTTTGGTTTGCATTTCTCTGATGATTATCAGAGCATTTATTTTGACATTTGTGTTTGAATTTCAAAAATAAAGCTGTTTTTCAATTCTGGTCTAGTTGGCTTTTACAGTCAGCTTTATTAATTGAAGCTTTGGTTCTTACTGATATGTAATGGGGATAATATTATTAATGTGTGTTCCCAGCTTTGTCCTTTTCCCCACACCCTGCCTGCTGAACAAAAATTTGTCTTTGCTCATTCCACTCCCCCGCCACCCCGCTCCATCCTCTAAGGATTCTTCTGAGTTTTTCAGTAAGATTCTCAGGCTTTGGGGGATGCAGAAAAGGGAGAAGGGCTGGAAAGAGCTGGGAGGAGGAGAGAGAGAGGGAGAGAGATGTCTTAGCGCTGATGGTGAGGAAATGCGAGACTGACAAGACTTGAAAAAGAGAGGAAAGGCATTTTTGTGAGAAGTGGAGATGTGGAGCATAAATTGGATCACCTTTAGAGTTTCTTCAGGGAGCTAAGGTGAGACAGAGTTTTCAATTGCTGTTGGTTGCCCAGCCTTTTCTTGGACTATATTACCATGCTGGGCCTGGTCCACATTGGCTCATTATTTGAGTTACATCTAAATGTTAAGTCACTAAATTATATATTTTTGTTTATATTGAAACAAGTAAGAGAGCCACCATTACCCTCTGTCACTGATCAGCTGACCCCGGTCCTCTCTTGTTTCCCTCTGAAATCTCCCTTTCATCAGTCTCCTTTTGAAGGCCACTGCTGCTATCCTATTTCATATCTTTCATCCAGAGAGTAGCCTCTTCAGCGCCATCCCTGCCTTCAGTCTGATTCCCCTTTCAACTGCCCACTCTGCTACAGGGTTAACTTTCTAAAATATTTAGAATCCTTTGACTTAGCTTTGCATGGCCTGGGGACCACCTGTCTTTTGGCTCTTGTACCTTACTCATCTCATCTCCTCTGCCACCCCTTCCCCACTCAGCCCTCAGCCACACAAAATGACTCACAGGACCCCACATACCATATACTACCATGCTCTTGTAACTTTGTACATGCTGTTCCCTCCACAGAGAATGCCCTTACCCACCTGTCCACGCATGCAGTTCTTCTTTCATCTCTCAGCCTTGAAGGCTCATTTCACTTGTCACCTCCACTGTGATGCGTTCTTCTTGATGCTCTCTCAGGTGGTTCGCACTTCCCCCTCCTACTGGAGCATTTTCAAACCCCTGTTAGAATCGCCATGTTACTCTTCTCTGTGTCCTTCACTGAGCTGGAGTGTGGTGGGGATTTTGTGGCAGTTCAGGACATAATGCTTAACCTCTGAAGGTGGCCTCTGAAGCTAGGCAGTGTGAGTTCTAACCCCAGCTGTCCTATTCTCTTATCTCGAGACCTTGGGTAAATTATTTAACTTCCTAAACCTTGACTTCTGTAAAACAAGGATCACGATATTACCTATTTTAGAGCTGTGTTGTGAGGAGTAAAGGAGATAGAGTGTAAAAGAACTTAACACATTGCCTGACCCATTATAACTACTTAATCAGAGTTGGCTATTTTCATTTATCTTTGAATTCTCAGAGCCTAGCACAGTGCCTGACACATCACAGGTGCTCGGCGATGAATGGCTTTGTAAGAATATTATTTTGTCTCTCCTAATGACTTTATCTCCAGCGCATTACAATTATTTGGTGGTACCATTCCCTGTTTTGCAATTATTTGCATACAGTCTAATCTCCCTTACTTGATTGTGTAATCCTTGTAGCTGGAGAGATTGTTTTATTGAATGCTGTACACTCCGCATAGAGCTTTGAACTTAGCAGGTGCTCTGTAACTGGGTTGGTCTATGTTACTTTGCTTTTGATACAGGAGCCTTTCCATATGAAGTATCCATTTTGTGATCTCAGCTGTTGATGCACTTGTGGGAAGTAAGTGACATACTTTGAAACCAGTAGGACAATCTAATGTACAGGGGAATCCAGTTTATTGAGTTATTATTAGAAGTATGGAATAGATTCTTTCGATTGGAGGAGAACATAAAAGGCATCTTATCTAAGCATCTTTCTTCTTACTCTTTTGGGAGGAATCCAGCCTTTTAAAGTACATAATATCTCCAAATGATGGCAAGAAAGAGTGTTTTTGCCTCAGGTCCCATTATTATTCCCTCTGAAAAAATATATATAAAATACTTGGTAAATTATATATATATATATATATATATATATATATATATATACACCAAATATTTTTCTTTGTCTTTTATATTGTAGGTGCTGTTTTTCTTTTGTATCTTTAATATTGAATATTTGCATATTCATTTTTCTCTATTCAGTTTATGAAACCCCATGATTAGCAATGGGATTTGTGTTGGATAGGGTTACCCCCTTCTTCTCAACCTAATTATTTTTCCAGGAAGACTTATTTTTAAGCAGTGGGTCTGAACCTCTTCTCTTAGTAATATCAAGTGTTTTTAAATTGCTTTGCCCAATAGATTCCATAAGGATGTGAAAAGACAATTTTAGATGTGGTTTTGACAGTATTTTTAAGCTTCTAGCTTTGCATCCTACACTGATTTATATATTATTCAGTATTTTTATACATTCATTTTCTCTCCAAAGTGCTGTTATATATACATAATTTTCTTAATCCTTTAAATAGTGCTGCACTGTCCTTTGGTGAGCAAGTGTTGATTTTCTAATTTTTGCTAAAAGGTTAACCAGGGAACAAAGACTTTAAGTGGTTTGCACCAGTTATATGGTTAATTAGTGATACAGCTACAAGAATAATATTCTAGCGTTCTAGTCACATCTTTTTCCCCTTTTATAAACCATAAAATCAGGTCTTAAGAAGAAGCAGACAAGTAAAAATAAATTTGATGAACGCTTATACTGTCCATATAGGTTAGGTGCATTTCATCTTAAACCCACCCTAGATTTAGTCATGAAAATTGGAGCATAAATTATAAATGGATTCATGATGATAATATTTTTATACGAAAAATTTCTGGAAATCATCTTTCTATAGTTTGTATTTTTTGTCATTTTTTTATTGAATTTACCTTTATTGACCATCTCTTATGTTCAACAAGCTAAATGAGATTCAGATTTGTATAACTTGAATTTTCTAAAATGATATGCCTATTTAAACACAGTATCCATAGGAACATAAATTTATCAAAAAAAAGTGAGGAAAAAATGAGAATTTGGAGTGAGATTATAACTTAGGCACTGATATTTAGATGAACCTCTCCACCTTCACAATCCCAATTAAATGACTTGAAAATTTTTAAATACGGAGAAACCACAATAGTGTTGGAGGCCAGGGAGGAGGTCCATCTTCTTGTTGCAAACCGTGAAGAATTTCCACTAGATACAGTGCAGATGAGATCATATTGAAGAATTATACCAAAAGCAACATGCAATTTCACTTCCTAAGAAAGTGACAAGAATTGAGTTGGGGGGTTAGGACAACCTGTAGGGGCTTCCACTTGGCTTACTTTCACAGCTATTGATGGATTAAGAGTGTCACTAGGAGGCCCAGGAATAGTCACACTGAGGGAAGAAGCAGACCCTGCATTAGGGCGTTTCTCTGATGCGACAGGCAATGCACACGAAGGACTGGTTATATTCGCTCTGTTCCCGGAGTGGAGGTCAGGTCAATTTATAAAATTTTTGTGTGGAAAAATCTGAAGTTTTTCCTTAAGGGGACTCTCCATGGCCCCAATTCCCCCCCTGCTTCCCTTAACATGCTGTATATGAATTTCTGTCAACCAGCTTCCCACTGAGAGGAGGAGTCAGAACATTGGAATGGACGCTGAAGGAAGGAAAGAAGACCTGCCCACCCTATTTTTAGAAAAACATCAGCCTGGATAGACTGCTCTTTGTTCAAGAATGAACAAAGAAACCCAACAGAAGGTTTCTGAAAAGGCTCTGCAGTGTAAATGGAGGAGAACATAGTATTTAAGAGGCAGAGGAAAAACAATATTTATTTTAAAAATATGCCTTCTATAGAAAAATGAATATTTTTGATAATGATTTGCTTTGTGCTTTCTATTGAATGCAAAGAAGTATACAAAACAAAGTAAGCATTTAAAGCAAACTGAAGTGAAGTCTAGAAGGAGAAAAGAGAATACGTTTAAAATATTGTTGAATGAGACTGTAGGTGAAAAGGAAAGGGAACTTGCTGAAGGAGGAAGAAATGTGAGGAAACTAAAAAGCATTATATGTAGTAAAATTTAAAAAAAAAGAAACTGGAGAAAATGAGATGAGTAATGGAAAAGGCAAACTTGAGAAATTCTCCCAGAGGAAAAGGTCAGATACGAGAGCTTGAGATAGGTAATGAAAGGTTGGACAGAGGATGGAGCTCTTATAATATATAGACAATTGTTCCTAAAGAATTAGAAGCTAGATTAAAAGCAACCAAATCAGTTAAGCATGCCATAAAAAAACAATAAAAACAAAACCAACTTTCTGGACTATAAAAACACACAGATCTACAGATCAAATGCTTACCGTGTACCAGAGAAAACAACAAAAAAAGAGACCAATAATTAGATATAGTCTGGCGTTTTTTATGTTAATGTCAAGGATAAAGCAAATTAATTACCTAGCATCCTGAGAGAAAAAGTAGTTTAACCCCCAAAGAAGGAGAAGTTGACATCAGAATTCTCTGCAGTCTTAAATGCCAGAAGACAGGGAAGCAATGTCTATAACTTTTAGGGGAAAATGTTTGTGACCCACAAATTCTAGACTCGGCCAAGGTGGTATTAGTGAAAGCCACAGAAGGATGTTCTCAGATATATGATTTCTCACAAATATGCCATCCACATACTTTTCCTGAGAAAGTTGCTTGAACATGTACTCCAGCCAGTTGTAAAGCAAATTAAACAGTTCAACCATGAGGGAAGTCATGAAATAAAACGGTTAGTGGTGAGCAATGGAAACAAACTTATAAGTAATTATAAAATATAAATAAAGTTGAAAACAGTGTAAACATTTTAAACGTTTATTGGAAGATAAAAGCACAATAAATAATAATAAAATGACAAATGCAAGATAGGGATATAAAAAGAAAAAATATAGTATTTTTTGCCATTCAAGGGAGTTGTTCCAACAGATGTTAATTTTTTGCTATTCACACTTGAACTGACAATTCTTTACAAATTAAAAGTAACAATG
This sequence comes from Phocoena phocoena, assembly GCF_963924675.1. Taxonomy (NCBI): domain Eukaryota; kingdom Metazoa; phylum Chordata; class Mammalia; order Artiodactyla; family Phocoenidae; genus Phocoena; species Phocoena phocoena. Next base: position 38,983,752 of record NC_089240.1, on the reverse strand, counting down.
AATAGAGTTGAAATCTCTCTCTCCATCTATGGGGAAAAAGGCTTCTTATATCATCTTTCTCTAGGACCTGTAAATATTCCTTCTTTAACTCTGCTTAATAAACATATATACTTTGTGTTTTTAACTACATTAAAAAAGAAAAAGGACTTTTAAAGTAAAAATACACCAGAACATGAAAATTGTATATAGATTGGTGGCGGGATTTTGTGGCACATAAATCTTCAGCGAGTATGGGCATGAAAATATAATCATTTTTTTAAAGTATATATAATTTGGCATAATGAAAATACGAATTTCTTAAAAGTATACACAATTTGACATAGAATCACAATTATGTTAAGGAAAGACATTAACAAAACAGTGGGTTCTAGGTAGTAGAAATATCCTATACTTCTTTCTGTTCCTATTTTCATATTTTTGTAATGCATATGTATTAATTTTTATAGTGAGAAAATGAACTTCATTAAAATAAAAAGTCCTATAGATACAGCAGAGTTATAAGTAAGGCAGATTTATAATATTGAATGCTTTGTTCTTTCCCCCCAAAATTAAAAATAAACCAAGCATTTAATTAAGGCACTAGAAAAAGCATAACACAAAAAATTACATCCGAGAACTGAAGGAAAAAATTAATAAATTTAAAAGCAGAATTTTGTAAATCAGTAAACAGAATAGATTTGCACAAGAAGTCAAAGAGTTGAGTCTTAAAAACAACAGAATTAACAAACTTCTAGCTTATTTACTCAGGAAAGCAAATAAAAATACACAAAATAATGTATTTAAATCACAAATTCATAGGAAATAAAATGCACTGCTTATGCTAATTATAAAGTGAAGTGAATATTATAGTAAATATTAAGTAGCAAAGTTGACTCAAGGAGTACAACACTGGAATTGGCCAATAACTAGGGAAATATTAGAGAAAACCTCCAAAGAGCTACTCCAGTTGTTAAAGTGATTGTCTCTAAGTAGTAGGATTGTGGACTTTTCCCCCCACTTTGTGCTCTTTGGTAGTCTCAAAGCCACATAGCACAGGGAGATCAGCTCCGTGCTCTGTGACTGCCTAGAGGGGTGGGATAGGGAGGGTGGGAGGGAGGGAGGGACATCTGGATCACGAGTTGTTTTTTTGTTTGTTTTTGTGGGGGTTTTGTGTTTTTTTGTTGGGTTTTTTTGTTTGTGGTTTCTTTGGTTCTTGTTTTTTTTCGTTTTTGTTTTTTACTAGTAACATGAATAGATGAAACAAGTGTTCTTTACTGTATTCAAGAAATAAGTAAAGGAAGATTGTGAGTTTTGACTTAGGCCACTCTGGATATACTACACTCAGAAAAGACTATATTGCTCACTCCCTTTCCTAAAGAAATAAAGCTGAATTATGGCAAGGTTCTCTCCTGCACGTTAGAAACACTGCAGAGTATGGTCTGTGCATTTGCCATCAAAACTGTAGAGGGAGAGGAGCAGGTAAGGAACATATTTTCTCCATATAAGAAGGAGATCATTTTTTTTTTTGGCAAGGAAACTTACTTTAATTATAATATGTGTATATCCTGTTTATCTTGTTGATTGTGTGCTTACAAAAGCAACCGTTCATTCACACCCATTTTTAAAATGCTCACTTGGTAATGTCACTTTGCTAGAATCAGATGAATAACATTGTGTTCTCCACAGATCTTATGTTGTGAGAAAGGAATGTGATGAGTGGAGATATGCACAAAATGTGATAAGGGCATCACAACAGCAAGACTGTGACTAAGGTCGTGTTTCCAAAGAACTTGAGCTCATTGAATTGTACCTCAAGTTAATCAGATTAATCTAGAAGTAACTTTGAGAAACACCTTCTTGGGTATTTGTGGCTCACATTAGCAATATCACAGGAAATGTGAAATGAAAAAAAAATCTGAGGAACTTTGTACAACTCATTATTTACCAAAAGTGTGTGCCCATGGAACCCTCTTCCCTAAAATTGTTTATCACAAGCTCAGGGCTCCAGTGGGTTGAGGGACACACTGTGAACAATGTCTATTTAAAGTGTACATTAAATGGAAAAAAACCTTCCTAACTCAAAACATTGGCTTAATTTTTGAACGTCTTCTGTCTTGAAAAATATAATCAAGTTGCACCTTTAACACTGCATCAGCTTCTTTTGTTCTACTAAGGAAAGTGAAGCACTTCAGCTACAGCTTTCTTCTTCTCAAAAGACTGGATTCCCAACAAAGGGGAAATCTATGCTATACTCAGTGTTATTTATAGGAAATATGAACTGTCAAGTTCCTGGTAGAGCTTGATCTTTTTCATTTATTTCTTTTATTATGGATGACATCTACCAGCAGAATATAGGTGGCCTTTCAACCTTGCCTTGCCTTGTAAATTAAAGAGGAATGCTAGAACTAGGATGGCTTATTACTCTAGTCTCTTACTAATATCTGCCACCTCGCCCAAATACTATCATTAACTGCCAGGTGTTAACGAAGTTAGTTATTCATTCATATGTTAATCCAAGAAATCTTTGCTGAGTGCCTGCTCCGTTCCAGGCACTCTTCTAACATCGGGTGTATGTACAGTGTGAACGAGACTAACAAGCTTGGAAACTTACAATATAGTGGGGAAGATAACCAATGAACACACATATCTATTAACAACACAATCTCAGACAGGGCTAAGTGCTAGGATTAAATCAAAATAGTAAGTCCAGGATTTTTTTTCCTCCCAGGTGAGGTGAACACTTACAGATTGGTGGTCAGGGAGGGCTTCTCTGTGGAGGAGACTTCTGAGCTGAGAACCAGATGGTGAGGAGCCAGCTGATTTTTCTGGATCCTCATAAATAGGCACAAAGGAAACTAGAGAAGTCTGAAGTATGCTGGGCCTCTTTTCATTGATTTAGTTTTCAAGAGTAAAAGAGATTTTCCATTTTAAAAATGGAATTTCTCATCCAGTAATCGGACTCCTAGACTTAGGTGTGTGCCTTGGATGGCAAAGCTAAATTTCCTAACTCAAACGTTTTCCTTAAAATGTGGGTTCATTTTAATTTCTCAAGGAGGAAGGCTGTTTGCCAAATGGGCAGCTGAAGCTCTTCTCTGTTTCTGCCCTTGTGGAGAATGGTATTTCTAAATGATATACATTTGGGCCTTGTTAAGAATCAGAGCAATTTGAATGAAGAGTTGCTATTACTAGTATGCTAGTTATCTGAAGAGCTTTGGAATTATCCAAGTGTGGGGAGGGAGTTCAGTTCAGATTCAAAACTCATCTCCTCAGTGGTTGTAAAATTCAACCGATTTGGCTCCCATCAATTCTAAGGTCCCCCACAGCCCTCCCTGGCACCTTATGACTATTAACTAATTTTTATCTAAATTGATTTCCTCTTAGATGAAATGCTACTGTTGGTTTATCTTTAGAAATAAGAAATTGCAAGTTGAACAGTCACTGAATTTACAAATTTAACAACAACCCATATGGACTATAGAATTCCTATAATAACAAATACATTTTGGGAATAAACGGAACAAATCACCTAGCTCACTTCTAAAATTCAACATTCCTTGCTTTGTTTTTTTTTTAAAGACAAGTAGGTGGGTGACTTTAGTCACCAACTGCTCAGAAACACAGGCTGCAGAGAACAGGGATTTGGATTAGCAAACCAGAACCTTATGGAACTCTTTCTTCTCTACTGACTACCCTGGCACAACTGGGCTGGAAGGAAACCCCTAATAACATCAAGGGCACTTCCCCTTAGTCTTCCTCCCATCCCACTGCACCCCACCCTACCAGCCGGAAGCAGAAGTCTTATGAAGAAGTTTTGTGGAGAACATCCTGTCCTGGTTTCTTCTGTTCCAATGGGCTTGCCAAACACATCCTTGACCTGGGACACAGGCAGAGTTCAAACCAAGTCTATGTTGTCAGCCTGCTGGTCTCCGTTTTCTGGAAGACTCCTGACTGTGCCCTCTCTGCTTAAATATTGTAGAGGCGACTAGTGTTCTCTCGTAAGGTGGCCAAGGTGTGGGAGAGTGGCTGACCTTTGATTCTGGCAATCTCTTGAACCGTATGCAGGGCCAGGCCTGGGTGGGCAAATGGGCAAAGGGTTTTGGGAACCCCACGAGGGAAGAAGTAGGGAGCATCGGTTTCCACGACGATTCTCTCCAGTGGGATCTTTCTCACAGCATCATGGACCTCCCAGGCCGAAGGGTAAGTCACGACTGCAGTGAAGCCCACAGACATGTTGGGGAAGTAGTCCAGAAGGGGCTCGATGACTGCGTAACTGCCAATGAAGCAATGCCAATGGATCTTGTAGTCAAAGGGCACATTTTTTTTCAGGATGCCCATCAGATCTTTCTCAGCTTCTCGGCAGTGGATCAGCACGGGCTTGTTTAGAGTCACGGCCAGCTGCAGCTGTCTCTCAAATATCTTGTGCTGCTGTGGGACAGGTGTGCTGCACTTGTGGGAGTAATCCAAGCCGATTTCTCCATATGCTACAGCCTTGGGGTGCCGTAAGGCTTGCACAATATCTGCTTCGTAACTCATACGGTAGTAACGTGCAAAATGGGGGTGACAGCCAAAGGCCCCCCAGACCAGATCCTCTTTCAACAGCTCCACCCATATACCATCCTTCAGTGTGCGGGGATCACAGAAATCAGAGATGCAGCCGTGAAATTCCTTAGGGAAGGAGCTGCTATAAACTTCTCTGAACTTGTTAAACGTCCCTGTGAAAGACAACCTGGAATAGAGCATGTCCAGGTGACAATGGGTATCAATGAAACCCTCCTGAAGGCTTTTTTTCCAGTGGCTCCTTGGCAGGGAATGAGATGCCTGTCCTCCCCAAGAACTTGATGGTGTCTCCTCTTGGAGATGGTGTCTCCTCTCCTTCATCCTGGCTTCTGAACTTCTGGAGAAATGAAATGAATGAGAATTCGGAGACTGATCTTCTTCTGATGACTTCAGTTCTCTGGACCAGGTTGGGGAGTACACTGGAAGATTGAAGGTATAACCACTCAAGAAACTCTGGCTGCTCTTCCCAGCCTGGGATGTGTTGCTGCTGCTGCCGCCGCCCATGGAGAGAGAGCAAGGAGGCTTGGGACTACTGGGCCAGTAGCTGGCAGAATCATGCCAAGGACCACTATACAAATTAGGCCGGTAGGTGACAGGCTCAGCTGTGAAGGATGGAGGCCTTGAAATTCTTGCGGCACTGAGTGAGATTGGCTCCTCCTGAGGGAATCTGAAGGCAGAAATCTCATCCACGTCAGACCAGCCACCTCCTGAAGAAGGGTGCTCATTTACCATACTCTTATCTTGATGCTTTTGGATTTGTGAATGACAGTCAGGTCTGCCTAGAAATTTCAGGGCTGGAGAGCTGCCTTCAAAAATGAGTGCCCTTGGGTCACCAAGTGGCTTCTCACGATGTACCATCATTCTCCTGTCACAGAAGTCGCTGATGTCTATCTTCTCTCTGCCCTCTGAGGCAGACACTATGCTTTGAGGAGCAGAGAAGGGGACATCTGTGGCTGATCTTCCTCCAGAGCTGGGCTGCTGTCTTGTGCTCCAATTTGTATCAGTGGCAGCCTCTCCTTCTGCCATCAATGTTCCCAGCATGCCCCGGATCGCCTTCACATATATCATTGAAGAGTCTTCGTCTTGCTGTCTACCCCAGCTTCTCTGGCCCTCGTCTACTTCCTCAGTCTCATTATTCTGACCCTCAGCTATGGCTGCGAATTCAGGGTTTATGGAGCTATAGAAACTATGTTTGGAATTACCCGTAAGGTCGTAGAAATCCTTTGAAGAAGCCATTTCTTCTAGAACGGGGCTGGCAAAGCACAAAGGGGATGGCGCTGGGGCGATTCCACGGGCGAGAGGAACGCGGAGTGCTCCGAATCAGGTAGTCTTTGGAGGCTGCTCCACCCACACGCGAACCTGAGGAACGGGAAGAGTATAAAGAGAAGTAAGATGAGGAGGTGGAATTTCCCTGACAGGATGAACCCCAGGAAACCTCGGCTTGAAGGCCACAAGGACCTCCTTCTGAGCTTTCAGGCACCCGGGCGGCTAGGCTCCCCTGAACGTAATGCGGAGCCCTAAGCTGGCTGGCTGGAGGAGGCCACGTCACTGGGCCCCCCGAGGCATCCGTGCTTGCTGGGGGATCCTTGTGGTCCTTTATCTTGCGCCGCTCCCACCCCCGCGGCTTAGGGAACTTACTCCTTTCTTTCACTCGCCCATCACGGTTCTCCGTGTTCCAGAGATGTCAAAGTCCTTCCACAGAGTTTGTGATCTCAAAACTATTCGGAAAAGTCACAAAGATCCAGGATCGACTGAAGGCTTGGCTCGGCCTCGAAGCCCTCAGTGAGCTCCCGGGAAAAATGGCGGCGACTTTTTTTTTTTACACAGTTACTTCCGGGGCGCCAAGGCACTCATGGGACATCAAAGCACTTCTGGGATTAGAAAGCGTTTCTATTTGGTTTGGAATACAAGGCCCTTGTGCGATGTCAGAGCCCTCGAAAAGGCTGCAAGGTAATTTAGGGACCCCACACAGGGGCCCCTGAGCTGGGCTGGTGGCCTAGAGGTCCAGGCTGCCGAGGGAGTTCAGGAGGGCGGGGCTGAACCCAGCGCTGGAGGAGGTGGGGGGAGGGCACAGCTCCTTCCACCCACCTGCCCTGGCCACCGGAAGTACTCCCGCCACACAGGGTGCTCGCCCGCATTCTTCTACCTCAGGTCTGTTCCCTCCTCTCCACAGCGGTCCCTCGCACCCGCCCGCTCCTGCCTCGTGTGCGTCGCAGCGAGCCCGTCACTGGAGTTGCTGCCATTGCTTGCTTTTTGTTACTGCCCCCCGCCCCTCTTGTGCGTCGCAGACAGCCCGTCACTGGAGTTGCCGCCATTGCTTGCTTTTTATTACTCCCCCCCGCCCCCGCCACCCCTCGTGTGCGTCGCAGCCAGCCCGTCACTGGAGTTGCCGCCATTGCTTGCTTTTTGTTACTCACCCCCCCCCCCCCCGCCCCTCGTGTGAGTCGCAGCCAGCCCGTCACTGGAGTTGCCTCCATTGCTTGCTTTTTGTTACTTTCCCCCCACCCCCCCCACTAGTGTTTTTGAAAAGCATAATTATGGTTTATAAAGCATAGTTTAAATATACATGGTTTTGAAAACATAGTTGTAGTATGTTACCATTTTCAGTCCTGTGGTTTTTTTTCACTCAACATTTGTGCATATCCTAAGCATTTCTCTTATTGCTGCATCGTTTTAAAAAGCATCATACTACTGCCTTCATAATATGCCATAGAATACATACATGTGCCATAATTCACCAGATCCTGCCTTTCTTGTTAGATCTTTAATTTACCCCACTCTAATTTTTTTGTGTAATAAAAAAAATGCTGCAAAGAACATCTTTGCACATATGTTTCTCCATATTTTGGTTTGTTTCTTTGGGCTGCGTGCCCGGAAATGGAGTTCCTGAGAAGAAGTATAGGAATTTTAAAATGGCTCTTCAGAGCATCACACTACCTCAGAAGAACTGCAATAATTTGAAATACCATGGGTAATGAATAACCCTACCAGGCTCATTTAATAGGAGAAACAAACAAAACCGGCAGCTCACTGTTATTTTAATTTGTACTTACCTGATACTTTTTTAGAGTGAATATTTTCCTTTTTTAATTGAACCTCTCCTGCATTTTAAGTTCTGTTTTTATTTCTTTTTTAAGATCCTTTAAGAATTAATTAAAATTTTTTTTATAAATTAAGCTTTTGTCATATGTTCTAAATTTCTTATTTTTATGTTGCTTGTTTTTAATTTATATTTTAGCCTATTGAAGTTATAACTTGTTTTTGTTTTTGTAGTTAAATTTTAATATTTTCTTTCATAATTTTGTCTTTTTCTCTTAAACCTGGAATGGTCATCCTCCCTTTCAGGGCTTTGCCACATATATAATTTTTTTTGGAGGATAAAAGGGATTGATTTGTTATATTTAAGCTGATAATCCATCTGGTATTTATTTTGGGTTATAATTTATTTTAGGTGGAGATATACATTGATGCTTTTCCAAGTTAGTACTTTTTTCACTTGCTGACATGATTCCTCTTTCATCATGTGTTAAATTCCTATATGTAATAGAGCGTATTTCCAGACTATCTGTTCTTTTCCACACACTAGTGTGTCTCTTATTACTCTGGTTTTGCACTGTTTTAATAACTGAAGCATAATAGTAAGTAAGGTATAAAATCTAGGACAGTTAGGTCTTCTACATTACTCTTAATTTTCATAATTATCTTTAATAGGCTGACTGTTTATCAGATGAAATTAGAATTATTTTTTCAAGTCCTTCCAAAACATCAATGAAATATCCATTTGAAATATGTTATTTTAGTCTGCTTATCCAGAATATACTTTGCCTGTCCTATTATTTGTCAAGTTTTCATATATCTTCTAGTAAATACTTTTAGAGTTTTATCTGGGTCACAGAGTTTTCATTAAAACTATTTTTAAGTGTTTTGTAATTTTTTATTCTATTGTGAACATACCTTTTTCTTCCACTGTATTTTCAGGTGGTTATTGCTAGTACATAAGAATATTTTGGATTCAGTTGTGGTTATGCTGAAATCTTTTATTTATTCTTAGTTTTTCAGCGTTTCCCTATGCCATTATTTTGTCTATCTATAATGATAGCTTTTGTCTCTTTCTTGCTAATATTTTTACTTCTTACATTGTCCAGAACTCCTAAAAAATATTAAATCATGATGTTGGTAGGGGCATTTTTGTTCTGTTCCTGATTGTAGCAGACACATAGTTCAATTACATATAATACTGGATATGTAGGCTATTGTTTTAAAGCAGATGCTTTTTTATCCTGTTAAGGAATTACTCTTGAATTTTAAAACGTATGTGGTAGGAAACAGTTTGAGATCATTATATATTTGCTCTTACTTCCTAATTTAGAAACATCTTTGCATCTGTGAGGAAAATGCTGCTTTTTGTGTAGTTTGCTTATGACTGTTACGGACTCTTGAATTTTGTTTGCTTGTATTTTAGTTAGGATCTTTGCTCTATAAATCATAAGTAGTGAAATTGCTCTGGAACAGTAGTTCTCAACCTAGGCTTGCACATTGTAATCACTTGGGGAGCTTTAAAGTCACTGATACCTGGGCCTGACCTGAGGGATTCTGATTTCATTGTGTGTGGGTGTGTATAGGTGTGGATGTGGACCAAACATCACGATTTTATAAAGCTCTACAGGTGATTCTAATGTGAAGCCAGGGTGAAAACTATTGCTCCATAGTTTTCTTTCTTTTTTTTTTTTTTTTTTGATACCTTGTGTATTAGGCATTGGAATTCACCTTTATAGCTTTCCATCTATTTTGGTATCCTGGGGGAGTTATATAAAGTGGTGCTTTTCTTTTCCTTGAAAGCTTGAAAGAATCTATTAGTAAATCATCCTGGTTGGAGCCTTTGTTGGGGCAATACTTTGGTAATTTTTTTACTTCTTACTTGGTTATTAGTTTATTCATTGTGTTTTGATACTTCACAGTTCTTAAAGAAAATCACTTATTTAATTGTGGTTTTAAAATTTATGTTCATAAAAGCTTGAATAATTTATTATAATAAGATAATTTACATCTTATAATTTATTACATTTCTATGTCGTGCACTATCTCGTTTCTGATTTTGTTTATTTACATTCTTTGATTATCTTTGCTAGTGCAGGGGAGCAAAATTTGCCACCCCAAATAGTGTCTCTTAGGCATGTGGATTATCCTGAGCTGAAAACAGTCAAGGCCCAAAAGACTAAGGAAGAGCCTTTGACTTTCTCCCTAACTGCCTAAAAGAATTTAGATACAGGACCTGTTCCATGAAGGGAGACGGGGAGGAACCTAGCAAAGTGTCGGTTAAAATTCCTCTCTTTCTCCCATTGCTTCTGTATGGCCCAGCAAACGTTTGTTTACCAAACATTTGCTTTTTTTCATCTTCTTGTGAATTGCCTTCCTCCCCTTTGAAGTTGCAACCCGTACCCACTTCCCCTTCTCTCAGATGGCATATAAGCTTCAATTGCCTAACTTGTCTTTGGGCTTCATATTCTTATGGAGCCCCTATACTACATAATGAAATTTGGTTTTTCTCCTGTTAATCTGTCTCACGTCAGTTTAATTCAGTTAGACCAGTCAGAAGAACCTAGAAGGGTAGAGGAAAGTTTTTTCCCTCCCCAATGCTAGAATCTTACTTATTTTATTTATTAATAAAAACTCTTGAATTTATTTATTGCAGTTGTTTTTCTCCTTTCAAATTTATCCATTTGTGCCTTTATCCTTTTTGCTTTAGACTTGTTCTCCTTATGACAAATTTTTGCACTTCCAAAACTTTTTGTTCAATCCATTGCTCACTGTGACTGCATTTCAGAATTACTTGTGGAGCTTTAAAAAAAATACTAATGCCCCTCTTAACTGCCTCCAAGATTCCTGTTTAATTTATTTAGGCTTGGGTATGTTTTTTTTTTGTTTTTTAAGTTCCTAATGTGAAGCCGAGAAGGCTGAGAATCACTGAGTTAGCACATTTACCTGCGTCGGCTGTCTTTAACTCTAAATTCTCATATGTTATAATCTAAATCCAGTAATTTACCCAAGAGTACAGATTTGCTTGTATCTTATAGGTTTGTACCTCTTTAAATTTTATTAAATTCTCTACTTATTTTTTGTATTTTAAAATTTGCTCTCCTCACAATAACTATTAGGGGTGACAATATTTGTTTATAGTTACATGATACATTTTTAGTTGTATTGTTTGTGATTGATGGCTATGATTTCTGTAGTTTAAATTTATTAAAAAATTTTTTGTGTGTTTGAATTAGCCTATGTAGGGAAGGAAAATAATTTTCCTTTTACCCTTCTAGGTTTTTGGCTGAGATGCCCCCTGTAATGAAAGACAGCTTAACAGGAGAAAAACAAACAAGTTTAATAGCATGTTTACCTCCTGTATACATGGGAGATACCAGGAAAACTGAGTAACTTTCCCAAATATCCCAAGCCACCACCTTAAATACTAGTTCCAGCTAAAGGCAAAAGATGTTCGGGGTATGGGGAGCCAGTTATGGGAGGTTATCAGGCAAAGCACAATAAAGGTCGGTACAGTTATGCAGATTTAAGTTCATGCTTTCTCCATTGATGCATTTCTAGAGATATAGTTATCTTCCTTTTTCTGGCACAGAGAGGGAGAAACCCTTACCAATGGAGATTTCCATTAAAAATGTAAAAGTCTCTTACAAAAGGATAACTTTTACTCACATTTCAGAGCTTCTCCTTTCTCAGCTGTTTCTTAAAAATGATCAGCTCGAGATAATTCTTATACCAAAGAAGCATATTTTGGGGTGTTATATTGTGCTGCCCTTCACATATGATAATAATTCTGAGATTCCATAGTCATAAGAGAAACCATTGATTTAATAACACCTTGGGGACTTCCCTGGCAGTCCAGTGGTTAAGACTTCGCCTTCCAATGCAGGGGGTGCAGGTTTGTTCCCTGGTCGGGGAGCTAAGATCCCACATGCCTCATGGCCAGAAAACCAAAACATAAAACAGAAGCAGTATTGTAACAAATTCAATAAAGAGTTTAAAAATGGTTCACATCAAAAAACAATAATAATAACATCTTTTTCCAGAAGAATAAACAACACTGCATTAGATGTACACAAATTTTTATTGTCTACTAACTAACCTATGATAGCATGCATTTATCCTTACTATTATGTACCTTCTTCTTTAGTACCTCGCAATTTAAATCTGAGCCTTTTTCATTAAATAGAACATAAACATTTTAAACTTAGACTTATGGTGTTGATCTCTTTATAAAATGTTGAGCTTTATTGAACATTACTGGTGCTTCTTTCTTTCCTAACAGCTTCTCTAGGAATTCAGCTGTAAGCTTTTGACACTCAGATGTTTGGTTCCTGAGTAATAGTCTTTATGACTCATGCATTGGTCATACCAGCTTCACGATCTTTTAAAATTCTGTGATTTATTCTGAGAGATTAGACTTTTGTTTCTGCCTTATGATTGCATTGCCTAGCACACGATGGACAATCTTCTAGCATTTTTATGTCAATGCTACATCAGACAGTAACATTTTGAAAACATTTTAAGTGAAAATTAGGATTCCAAATTGATGTTAAAATCCAGCTATTTGGGATATGCAGTGCAAAGCAGAGAACTCAGTTGACGTGAAAACAGAACTAACTCCTTCCCCACAAGGCTAAATTTACACCTTACATCAAGTTACATCTATGTTCCTCGTTAAAATGCATTCCTGACTGCTTTGAGTTTCTTTTGGCTTTACATGTAAGAAGAATCTGATTTCAGAAATATTAACATTAAATTTTTTTCCATTATATGAGGAAATATCTAGTATTTAAAGCTAATTGATTTCAGATTTTATATCCTCTTGGCTAGCTTCAAAAATCTGAATGCCTTGGGGATCAGGCAGGTAACCTCATATAATACAAGGCTTGTAGAGGCCTGTGGGGAATGGAAGATCACACAACCTGCCAAATGACATTTACATTCCGTTTTCAAGAAAATTACAGCCAATTACATCCTTTAGGACCTTATTTATCTAGTCTCTGCTTGACATCATAAATTATGATGAAACCTTGTATCATAATTATGTTTCTATAAATTTTCATTTCTCTCAGTTTTTATTTTAGATTGTTCTCTCTGGATTCTCTGGTACATCAAGTTCCATTGCAATTAGGTCTTTCACCTTTGTGAGATCACTTTTAATCTACTTGGTATCTCTTCCCTCAAATGCCATTTTGCTACATTTTACAGTTTCCTCTCCCTCTTCTTTTTCTATCTTTCCATCTCTACTGCTCTGACTTGCTCTCTACCTTTCACGCTGGAGTTCATCAGCCCTGTATTCTCAGGGGACCAGAACATGAAATATCAGTCTGTCCCTCGTCTAGAAATATTGAAGTCCAACCTGAAATCATGTCTTTCTTTTTGTTTCCACTGAGCATCGTTTATTCTCTTTCAGTGCATCATTTGCTTGATAAATATTTAATGATTATATGCTTGACGATATTGTCAGCTGATCTCTGGCCGTTTGGTCATGCACAAATTTATACCAGTAGCATTCACTACATGGAGGTAGGTGGGGTATGAGCAGTCTCTCTACACTTTCCTACCCAATTACAAAGAAAAAAAATTCCAGATTGAATATTACTGTAGGAGCAGAAAACTTTTCCCTTCTTCCCTTTTAGATTCTTTCTCTGGAGTAATAGTTAAATTGACATAATACAGATTAATGGACGAAAAGGAAATTTTGTACATATCGGAGCCCCATAAAAATATGAGACTCTTTGGCAGTCGGGTACTTGAGGCTTATATACCATCCTGAGCTAAGTAGACGGGGGGTAGAGGTCTGGGGCTTCAAAGATCATTCAGTGTTCAGAAGAGCAAGTGTTTGGTAAACAAATGTTTGCCGTGCCATGCTGGATAAGGCTTTCTGATATAAATAAGTTTTCTCTGGTAATAGCTCTCTTCCTGGTGCAGGTTTCGTGTCTAAGTTCTTTTAGGCAGTTAAGGGAGAGGTAAAAATTTCTTCCTGGGTCTGCTGGGCTCTGTCTTCAGCTCAAAATAATCCACATTCTAAAGTGGCACCTTCTAGGGTGGCATATTTTGCTCTTCCTCACTACCTCTACTGAAAGCTTGATGGAACCCCAGCTCTCTTGTCCTTTTAGGTGTTCCAACAACATCTTTTTCCCCCCTACTTTAAAAAAATTGAGACAGTATTCATATAACATAACGTTTACTATTTTAGTGTTCAATGTAATTCGGCATCCCACATCTTTTTTTAAAAATTGAGGTAAAATTTACATAACAAAATTAACCCTTAGGCATTTTAAAGCATGCAGTTCAGTGGCATCTAATATGTTCACAGTGTTGTACAACCATCACCTCTATTTAGTTCCAAGACATTTTCATCACCCCAGAAGGAAACCCTGTACCCATCCAACAGCATCTTACCGGAAGTGTTCACGCAACACAAATATGACAACATTCTAGTAGTGAGTTTAGCTAACTTTCTAACTGGAATCAGGCCGGATAAATTCCCCAAGAAAGCAGCTGAGCATAGGACCGTTTTGGAATGAAGACAAAGGTGCCATTTTGAAGGTATAGGTCTCTGGGCTCACTAGATTCCTAGAACCTGTTCTGGTAAAGACAGTGGCTGGTCAATATTTGTAACTTATCCATTCATTTTGAATACAGTTATTTCACTAGCTAAAACTCATTTCTAATATTCTTTTTTTTTTTTTTTGCGGTACGCGGGCCTCTCACTGTTGTGGCCTCTCCCGTTGCGGAGCACACGCTCCGGACGCGCAGGCTCAGCAGCCGTGGCTCACGGGCCCAGCCGCTCCGCGGCATGTGGGATCTTCCCGGACCGGGGCACGAACCCGTGTCCCCTGCATCGGCAGGCGGACTCTCAACCACTGCGCCACCAAGGAAGCCCTAATTACCATATTCTTTATGGTAATTAGCAAAACCCCTTCTGTTGATCAGAGATAAACTACTGAGGCATTTTATCAGCCACTTCTGAAGCATGGGCTTCTGATAGAAATTTGCCAAACAGTCCTGGAGCATATATTCCTAATTAGGGTAACTGACCACCCCTAGAGGTTAGATTGTGCCTAACAGCCTCACTCACATATATATTGTCTATGTTGAATTAACTTGGTGTTACAACAGATGTACACTTAACTTTTGCAACTTTAATTATAAAAATTGAACAAAAATGAGAGCAAAGGAAGTATTAAAATGGAGCTCTGAAGGAGCCTGTGCCCCAGGCCAAGCTTGAAATGGTAGCCTGAATCTACTGTTCCTTCAATTGTCCTCAATTACCACGTCTTTCTTAGTGTGTGTAAGCAGGTCGTTGTGTTGAGGGTGATTCTAATGGTGAAAGGTATGTATTATTCATACAACATGGCACCTAAACCTAAGGAAGCTATTTCAACTGGTCTTCAACTGAAGAGGCAGTCAGTCTTCTGCTTCAACATGGGAGAAAAACAGGCTGTGTTGTACTTCCTGAGAGGCACAGTTTTCCAAAGTAGTTAAGGAATTTTCAAGGGTATTTTTTACTCTCTCTGATTTTTATTGTAACTACTTTAGAATCCACCTCTCCTACCCATGTCTACCCCCCACCCGCACCCCGACACACACAATAAGATGAGGCTGGGTCTAGCATTGAGCTAGGCTCTTTGAGGTTCCTGAAGAAGTGTAGGGTGGGGTCTCCAGTGCATTGGAAGAATTTCAGCTCCGCCTGTTTGAATTGCCTCAAGGCAAGCAATCAGCAGGACCAGAGATGAGAATAATTTTATCCTAGAACCAAGGTAGCTTTGTGGTATTTTTAATGAGAAAAAAATGCCAAACTTATATTCGTCTTGTGGGAAAGAATATTATTTTGTCTGTAACACATACATATGGAATCCCACTGTGAAATTCCAAAGACAGACGCTAGTTCAATTTATGGTGGAGCTGAATGATGGATTTATTGCTTGAATATCATTTCCTCATTCTAACCAGACAGTGATGAAAATATAAAATAATCTTTATATACTGTAACCTAGAGTGTATATCCATTCTCATAGCTGATGTGTAGAATGTCTTCTTGCAAAAATTTCCTCAAATTTTTTCTTTACGTTAACAAAAACTATACAGGCAGTAGCTTTATTGATTTTAAGTTCGCTGAATTTTTTTCATTTCTTAGTTTCTAATTATGATTCCAACAGGTATTATCTTTTGATGCCTATTTAGAAGATGAAGTGCCTGATAAAATTCAAGAAAACTATAGAATAAGATGCTATAAAATCTACTTCTACCTTGAAGATGACACAATTCAAGTAAATGAACCAGCACTGAAAAATAACGGACTGCCTCAAAGTATCTATTTAAAGCAGAGTTATGGTTCTTTCACTTCTAACTACTGCCTTTATATACTATCTTTCTCTCGCTTTTTAAAAGACCCCATGCTACTGCGTAGGTATCTAACTTGTTGGCAAATGGTGAATGTAAACATGCTGATAGCTTGTAGTTATTGATGCTGACTTACCAGCTTTCTACCCTCCTCACCTCAACACTGGCCATTTCACTCACTCTTCTGTGTTATCCCTGTATCTTTCACATGCTGCTCTAGTATGAGCAAACTCTCCTGTGTCTTTGACTTTTTTCTTCAAACTCTTTTTTGTCTTTTTGCTATGACCACATTACTTCCTTTATAACACCCTCAGGGGTAGAGGGAAGACTGGTCTCCACTGCCACTTCCAGATTGGGCTTCTCTCTCCTTTCTTGAATTCACTGCTGTTTGCTTCAACCACTCTCTCTTCATCTTCATACCTATTAACTACAGACTTTCATAGTGCTTCAAGAGAAGGCCATTGCTCCTTCGCCCCACATATGCCAGTCATCTTTACCCATACTGCACTTCAGCCAGACAAGAGTTAGCTCTGCAACGTGGCCAGTGGAGAAGCTAATCCTAGGTTGCATTAGTAGAAGCATGGCAGAGGTCAAGGGAGGTAATCGATTTCTTCTGTGTGTGCTGTAAGTCCTTTACTTTGGACAATGCCAAGTTCCGGATGCCTTCAAGGGACAGCAACCATGTTGGTGAAAGGACTGAAAATTTATCATGTGTAAGGGAGAATAGTGAAAAGGGATATTTGTCTGTAAAGGGAAGACTCAGATGTGCCTGAAAAATGTCTTAAGGAATCTAAAGGGCTGTCACGTGGGGGAGGGGTGACCTAATTTTCTGTATCCTCAAGGACAGGACCTAGGGGGTCAGACCTCAGGTCAGTAAGAGGAATAATTTTTTGGCAGAGAGGTTCACATACTTAGGACAAGGTACAAGTGGGTGGAAGGACCACCCTGCCTGAATCCTGGGGTAGGCAATGGTCCTCTCTCTCTTTTTCCATTGCATCAGGCTTTTCTGACAATAGTATGGTTTGGAGACCAGAGTTAAAGTTCAAGGAAGACCACAGACAGAAGGGACCTTAGGCTAATGGCACACACTTACTCTGTTGGAAAGATGTAGGGACAAGTGGGCCTGGCCACAGCTGTAGCTTGCCAGTCGGCCTGCTGAATAGTCATGGGTTTTATTTGTGTTTCTTGGGCAAAGGACACATGGGGCTAGAATGGGTGTCACCAATCAATGAGTGGCCAAATTAAGGCCTCATGAATATTGAGTATCCATGAATATTTAGTGCCTCTTGTATATTTAGTGTATCATGAATATTCAGAGCCCAGGTACCTCATGTATATTTAATACATACTGAAAAGTAGTTGTCTCTTGGTCCTTCCATCCCTTTCTTTCTGTGTTTAACATATACATGCTCTACTTACTATCAGATTATCGTTATTTAACACATCTTATGATTTTCTGCCTATGTTGAATAAACTTTTTGCTTACTAAATACTTATCTGGGCCCAGTGCCTCCATATTGATATACCACAGTGGGTTCCATGGGGGAGAAACAGAGAAGTTTTAGGACCATAGGCCTCTGAGCATAATGTTATGACGAGTCAGTATGCGAAGGACTTCCTTCAGTGCTCATGAGATTGAGATTGTTCTTAGAGCATGGCTTCGTTATGTCTGGATGATTAATTTGGAGCCAGTCAGCATTGTCATGAAGTGTTTGTTGAGTGTCTACTCCATGCTAGGCACTGTGCTGGGTTTTGGGAAAATGGACAAAAGGAATAAGACTCATTATATCCCTATCTCATGGAGCTTGTAGGCAAGCAGGTTGGAGAGGAAAGGGAGCAAGGTGACTAGCCCAGGAGTTTTGCAATTGTTCAGGGTAGAAGTGCTGAGTATCCAAACCAGGACAATGATGGTAGGAAGAGGACATAGGGGAAAGACTGTAGACACATTTGATTGGCAGTTAATAGGCCTTGACCAGCGATTAAATATAGAGAGTGAGGAAGGGGGATATCTAATGATAAGGTACCTACTTTATCATTATCTCATTTAATCACCCCAGTGACCATCTACAGTAGGTTATCATCAGCTTTTACAGAAAGGAAACAGGCTTAGAGAAGTAATTTGCTCCATCTGAATCTTAACCGCTTGTCTCAGAGCTCATGCTGTGGTTGAGAGGATGGTGATGCGTTAGTAGAGCCCAGGAACATGGAGCAAGGAGTGGCATTGGAGTTGGAGCTGGGGTGTGTTTGGGTCATGAGGCTTTTCAAGTTGTGTTGGAACATCTGTATGGTGTTGCCCACAAGGCAGGTAGAACCTTAGGATGTGTTCTCAGGAAAGAAGTCGACACTGGAGTTGTGGATTGGGAATCAGGGGTGCCCAGATCATGAGCAGAATCAGACTGTTGTACCACGTTGGGAGAGAGCCACTGTTGACGTGGTGGAAAGAGGAAGAAGATTTGCTTTAGTGTTGTGCTTGGTTTTACTGGTGGGAGGAGCAGGTGAGGATTGGTATGGGGAGGCAATATGAACTGTCCTCATGATTCTTTGTGTTCCAGCTGATACAATATCTACTCCCTGGCTTTTATTTGGAGAATTTGTGGCTTAATGATAAATCTTTTAGGAAATATGGAAATGCTTTGATATTTAAGAAAAGATTTTCACTTTTAAAGTTGGAACTTTAAAGTTAAAGTTAAAAACTTTTAAAGTTGGAAATGTGATATTTTATTTTGTAAAGGGACAAGAGGTCTTTATACTTTTAAAAAAAGTTTTTATTGGAGTCTAGTTGATTTACAATGTTGTGTTAGTTTCAGGTATACAGCAAAGTGAATCAGTTATACATATACATATATCCACTCTTTTGTAGATTCTTTTCCCATGTAGGTCATTATGGAGTATTGAGTAGAGTTCCCTGTGCTGTCCTTATTAGTTATCTCTTTTATATATAGTAGTGTGTATATGTCAATCCCAATCTCCCAATTTATCCCTTCCCCCCCTTTCCCCGCTGCTAACCATAAGATTGTTTTCTATATCTGTGACTCTATTTCTGTTTTGTAAATAAGTTCATTTGTACCATTTTTTAAGATTCCACATATAAGCAGTATCGTATGATATTTGTAGGTCTTTATACTCTTTAGGGTCATTTTAAACATATATAATGCAGTTTTTAAATATTGACAGTAATGTATTAGAAAATGTTTAAAGAATTATTTCAAAACATTAAGAAAATTGACAACTTTTAATTTCTATGAACATCTGTTTTGCCTAAGTGCATTTGTTTAGGTAAGTGACATTACTGCTTTAGCAAAAAAATATTTTTTTATACATTTTCACTTAAATGCTTTACTCTGATATTCCCTAACTAAGCTTTGCTTATTTTTTGTTTTGTTTTGTTTTGTTTTGTTTTTTTGCGGTACGCGGGCCTCTCACTGTTGTGGCCTCTCCCGTTGCGGAGCACAGGCTCCGGATGCGCAGGCTCAGCGGCCATGGCTCACGGGCCCAGCCGCTCCGCGGCACGTGGGATCTTCCCAGACCGGGGCACGAACCCACGTCCCCTGCATCGGCAGGCGGACTCTTAACCACTGCGCCACCAGGGAAGCCCAGCTTTGCTTGTTTTTTGATTACCTTCCCCACATGACATCAGATTTACACAAGTGATGGACTGGAGGTCATACGACATCCTGAACCTGCATTAGTGACTTGCATTATGTTTTTATTTTTATTACTTTTAAGGCAAAAGTTCATATTCCTGTAGCTCACTGGCCCCTGTCCAGTGAATCTTAGTTTTATTAAACTCCAAGAAGAAAAATGAAATACCTCCTCTGTGAGGATCTTGGAAAGGCTTTTATTAAGACTTCTCGATTCTTTCAGCCTCTTGATTTCAAATCTCACATAGGCAGATTCCAAAGGCAGATTGAAGATAGTTATAATGATTTACTTGAAAATAATTTTTATGTAAGTAGGAGGGAATGTTATTCATAAAGACTCAGGGGGAAAAAAACCTTAGGAGAAGACAATTTTAAAGTCTCTTTTGAAATTTTCAGAATTTCTGATGGGCTCGCTCTGATCAGGACATTTCCTTGAGTGAGACACAGCTCAGGGGGTATGTACAGAATACATTAGTAATCACGATATGTAATGAGACTGAAATTTGTCAGCAGAGTGGAGATACTTGGCAGGCTCTAGCAGTTCCTGTGGAAAGCAAACACAAATAACCACTCTACCATCAAGTTTTGTTTAGAGAGAAACCGGTCTCTCTTGAAATATTAATTAATTAATTAATATGAGGATTCTTGTTAAGGAAGGTCTGTTAGGACAGAGGAAACTTTGGAAGTTCATTGAAATGCCTTCTTCAGGCTTTCCTAAATTAAACGATTGGGAAAAAAGAAATGAGCTTACTGAGCCAGGGGCTCAGACCTCATTGGGATGGGGACACTCAGTTGTGTCTTGAGTGGCCTGGGACTGCTTTTCATGTGCCTGTGGGCCCTCAGAAGGGGTTAGGGGTCACATTTAGGTGCTGGGCACTGATGGCGCTCCTGTTACTTCCATAGGGTTTTGATATTTTCCCAATGAACTGGAAGGTCAGATGCACCTGTTTTTTGTTTTTTGTTGTTTTTGTAGAGCTGACCATTCAGAAATTAGTGCACCTGGATGAATTATAGCCTCCCTTCTTAGTTGCCTCTCCTATCATGTAATTTTTTTAGGGAGGGGGAGTTTGGAATAAGCCAGAAATAAAAGAGGCATCCCTTAGCGTGGTGCCAAAATAGGCATTCAGTTCTGTGTAGCTTCTCATCAGAACAACATATTCACGAATCCTTGTTGGCAGAGAGATATATGTGTGTGAAAAGTCAAGTCACTGATGTATGTCGAGGCTTGCTTTCATTTCTTGCCAGGACATCATTCTCTTTTGGGTTAGATGTGTTATATTCATAGAATTTGTTGCTGTTCTACTGGAATATAGTTAAAACGATGTTATGCCAAGCCAGGAATGTCAGAGGTTAATCCTAGTAGTTTTACCTCCGATTGTCTAACAGAACAACTGTTTGTCAAATGTTGCCAAGTCCCAACTAAGCTATACTAAAGAAAGGATAACCGTTAGAAACATGCCATGATTTTCTGGTAAGGTCTGTACCAGTTGTTCTCAGTGGAGAGCAATCATCAGAATCTCCTGGCCCACCCGCAGAATTTCTGATTCTGTAGGCCTGGGGTCAAGAAATGGCTTCTGGGACTTCCCTGGCAGTCCAGTGGTTAAGACTCCATGCTCCCAATGCAGGGGGCCTGGATTTGATCCCTGGTCAGGGAACTAAGATCCCACATGCTGCGAGGTGTGGCCAAACAAAAAAAAAAAGGAAGGAGGAAAGAAAAAGAAATGGCTTCTACTTGATTTTCAGTGCATCCTTGGTTAAGAATACTGATCTCCACTAGTGACTTGTTTTGGCCCCT